>NC_134243.1:81554642-82205357 GCF_965152275.1 Natator depressus
TGACACAAACCAAATTAAAGGGCAAGTAAGGAAGTCCAGCATGATGATGCTTTTCGCATTATGCAACAGCTTAAGCAGGTGGCAATTGGATTTTTAAGGCACTTGTTTGCCAGTAGTTGAGAAAATGAAAACTATTCAGTAAATCCCCTCTAATCATTTACAGCGGAGAGCTGCCACTAATTTAAGCTTACCCTGCATATTATAGGTTCAGAGGGAACAAAGTTCTCGCTCTCATTTCCCTGCAGCTTTGAAACATGTCCCTTCCTCTTCCCACTCGGTGCTGCTCAAGAGTTCATTTACAGCATCTAATTTGATGTGGGGAGTGCATACATAAAAAACAGTGTAAATAGTAGCATTTTAAAAAGAGATAGAAAGTCTGACCCCACCAACCTTGTGCTAGCAATGTCCCTTAGAATTAATGGGACCTTCAAAAAACAAACTTCTCCACTTGCTATATCAAGTGAGTAGTGAATAAATGAGGACCTGCCAGTAGAGGTCCTTGAAGGCATTCAGAGTAGATATGGTACCAAGAATGATGATTACTCTTGCAGTTCTGGAAAGAGAGACACAGGATGTTCTTAAGTTACCAGAGGTAGCAGAAAGGACACAGAGCTGCTGAGAATGTAGGGAATGACAATCACATGGTGAGATCAGCAATAGTTAGTTATTTATAGACTATCCTTGTAGAAGGCTTACATCAGTGATCTCCAACCTTTTTATGCACAAGATCACTTTTTGATTTTAAGATCAACCTGGCATCTACCCCCCCGGCCATCCCCAAGGCCCCGCCCACTCCATTCCCCACTCCCTCCATCGCTCGCCCTCCCACACCCTCACTCACTTTCACCGGGCTGAGGCAGGGGGTTAGGGTGCAGGAGGGGGTGCGGGCTCTGGGCTGGGGCCAAAGGGTTCAGAGTATGGGAGGGGGCTCTGGGCTGAGCCTGGGGCAGGGGGTTGGGGTGCAGGAGTGAGGGATGCAAGCTCTGGGAGGGAGTTTGGTGCAGGAGGGGTGCAAGAGGGGGTGCGAGGTCTAGGCTCCGGCCAGGAGGCGCTTACCACAGGCAGCTCCTGGTCGACGGTGCAGCGGGGCTCAGGCAGGCCAATGGGAGCTGAGGGGTCAGCAGTTGCACAGGCAGAGCATGGAGACCTGCTGTCCCCCTCCTTCCCAGAGGCCGCAGAGACATGCCAGCAGCCAGCCAGCCACTTCCGAGAGTGGTGTGGGGCCACGGCAGGCAAGAAGCCTGCCGGAGCCCTGGTGCACCACCAGCCGCAGAGATTGCGATCGACTGGCAGAGGCTCCAGGATCGACCAGACGATCGCGATCGAAGGGTTGGTGACCACTGGCTTAGAGTTTTTCAGGTTCGATTATCACAGCAGCAATTACCAGGTCCAATAGACAGTTTTTTTAAAAAATTTATGCTGTGGAACTCAAGTTTGCCATTATCTGCACAATGCGTCCAAACCCAGAGGGCTTGAGTTTGTATCTCCTGGGTGCTGTTCCTCTTTCAGTAGTAGACTGACAGATAGCAGAATGTCCTCAAACAAGATGCTTTGGAGTCTATTAGTTTCGTCCCGCCCAGGTCTACTTTCCTAACTCAGCAGAGGCAGTTAACAGCAGAGCATCTCCCTGCTCACTTGTTTTAGTTATTATCTTGAGATGATCTCCCACCACTGAATGCCTTCAGAGACGACAATGACAGTAGCAGAAAATATCCCTTTTCCCCCAAAGTCTTCTCCTGCATGCAGAATCGGGGCAGACTCTTCACAACAAAACAGCCAGTTAGGAGCCAAATAAGGCTTCAGTGCCAGCAGAGACCAAGCAGAAGGGAAACATGCCACCAAGAGAGAGTACCCGTGTAAGAAGTAAGCCAACATATTTTCAGAAACTCCTCAAATGGCTCAGCAGCAGTTCTGCAGAAAAGGACCTAGGGACCGAATGGCTCGGCAGCAGTTCTGCGAGAAGGACCTGGGGTTACAGTGGACGAGAAGCTGGATATGAGTCAACAGTGTGCCCTTGTTGCCAAGAAGGCCAATGACATTTTGGGATGTATATGCAGAGGCATTGCCAGCAGATCGAGGGACGTGATCGTTCCCCTCTAGTCGACATTGGTGAGGCCTCATCTGGAGTACTGTGTCCAGTTTTGGGCCCCACACTACAAGAAGGATGTGGAAAAATTGGAGAGAGTCCAGCGGAGGGCAACAAAAATGATTAGGGGACTGGAACACATGACTTATGAGGAGAGGCTGAGGGAACTGGGATTGTTTAGTCTGCGGAAGAGAAGAATGAGGGGGGGATTTGATAGCTGCTTTCAACTATCTGAAAGGGGGTTCCAAAGAGGATGGATCTAGACTGTTCTCAGTGGTAGCTGATGACAGAACAAGGAGTAATGGTCTCAAGTTGCAGTGGGGGAGGTTTAGGTTGGATATCAGGAAAAACTTTTTCACTAGGAGGGTGGTGAAAAACTGGAACGCGTTACCTAGGGAGGTGGTGGAATCTCCTTCCTTAGATATTTTTAAGGTCAGGCTTGACAAAGCCCTGGCTGGGATGATTTAGTTGGGGATTGGTCCTGCTTTGAGCAAGGGGTTGGACTAGATGACCTCCTGAGGTCCCTTCCAACCCTGATATTCTATGAAATGTAGCTGTTATGCCAGACCCTACCCTGACACCCCCCCCCCCCCCCCCGCCATCTTAAACTGTTTATACACAGGGAGAAAAAGGCAAAAACCTTTATGCTACCCTGCAAGGGTCACCATTCCTTAAGGCAGTGATTATCTGGGGAATGTACATCTTACTAATTGTTTGATACTGGGGCCTCTCTATGGATATCTGTGTCAGACTGAAAACTCCATTTTGAGTGTGGGGTTTGTATGCCTTTTCTGCTGAATTTTGCCTCCATGTTAAGCTGAAACCCACAGGTGGTGACAGGAGAAATTCTTGTACCTGGCATAAGGATAACAGTAGAGGGTCATTAAATTTGAAGGCCTCTTCATATGGAGTACTCATGGACAAAGATGGCTACCACCCAGAGCAAGCCAGTTTTTCAAGTCCGAACTCCAAGGGGGTGGTAATCAGGCAGCAGATCCCCTGGACGACGACTAATGGGAGGTGACCCAACAAAGGGGACAGGAAGTTATAAAAAGAAGGGTCTCTTACGGATCATTTTAGAGAGCGCACGGAAGGTCACTGACTGCAGGGTTCAGAGATGGATTCCATGATTTGGAAAGGAAGCCATGTGCAGGAGAGGAAGGATTCTGGATATGCTCTAAGAGACTCTGACCTAAGCCCAAAGAGTACTCAGGAGTGGTGAGGAAACTGAAGCAGGGAAATGTGTACAGGTGTTTTATGGTTTTGTCTAGATCTGTATATTTTTTGTGCTGTCTAAAGTAAAGAGGGATTGATTTAGGAACCCCCTGCAAAGCCTGTGTGTGTTTCCACTATCACATATCCCTAGAGAGGTCAACTGCAAGGCAGAGTACCCCCAAGGCTGGAGCTCTGGTAAAGGGTGTGGTTAAGTAACAGATGTCTACGGGGACCAGCACTGGTCCTGGGGACCTAGAGCAGCTGGACCATGAGGTCTCCTTTTCATGAAGGACTAACAGAGAGCCTGTGCCCAGGAAGCTTCCCTTACACACCAATGAAAGAGAGTGCAGACTCAGGACTTTGAGCTCAGTCTCAGGAAACGTAAAAACACATGGGTCTAGTATGGTGGGGCCCACACACACCAGCCTGGTGAGTGTGAAGCAGGGGGAGCGTGGCCAAGGCTGTGACAAAGTACAAGGATGATCAGACTGTGGGGTGCACCACGTGGGCGGGTCTCTTCTCTCCATTTCCCACTCCCTTCCGGCAAGATTCTTCTGGTATTAGCCTACGTTCCAGGAAACACATCATGTGCAAGGCATTTGCTCTCTCTCACTACTGCTAGAATCACTCAAAATCACCAGGTTCGGTTTCCAAGATGGAGCAAGCACATGAATCTTCATTCACAAGGATGCAAGTCAAATCTGCAAGAAAAGCTCTTTCACACTGCCACCTGCCTCCATGATACAGCAAAGGGGATCCCAAGAGTCCCAGCTAAAAGTGTGGGTTTTGGACACTATAGCGGGGAAAACCTGGTAACTGTGTCCATGGATAGAAAAGCTGTCTGCCAGTTTTGATAGCTCCTCCTTGCACACAAGGGATATGTTATGGGATCTGTAACAGGTTGCTAGGTTCCATAATTGTTGCTAGGTTCCATAAACACTGTTTTTCCTTTAAATCATTCCAGAAGGAAAACTGCCCCTCTCTAAATAAAACTATTGTTGAAGGAAATGTGTTACAAACTTCAGAGATTGTGGCTCCCCAAGCCCATTTCCATTTGTTGTTGGGGTATAACAGCACACTGTTTTTCCTGCTGAGCAGTGCTGCTTATCTACTGGGACACTTCCAGACATGCCAACTCTCACAAATGAATCGCAAGAGATGCGATTTCTAAGGAAAATTAAGCCCGATTCATGATCTCGCAAGTTTCATGATCTTCAAAAAAAGAGCAGCACTATAAACAATGTCTAATCATATTCAGCAGCAAGAAGGATCTAAATTCTGAAGCAAGACCCTGTTTTCTGTAGCTCTTCAATTCATCAGACTGAGGATTCTGTAGCATTTTCAGGTACATTTTTTAAAATGGACATTTTATTGAGTGAAATAAGAAAACACCACAATAGGCAGTTGCTATAGTACCCAGTTGTTTTGATATTAAATTCAATGTTGTTTACTGTACCATGATCTCTTCAGTTTTCCCCCCACAGATCGTTGTTAACACACCACGAGTACATTGTAGAAACTGGAGTGGCAGGTGGGTGCACCAGGACAGACACGGTAATTAGATGTTTAGGAGCAGAGATGGGGACACATGGGACTTTTGGCCTTTGGGAAGAATTGTGGGAGAAGCACATTAATCCATATTACAGAACAGAATAAGAACCTATACAGAACAGGATGTGTCTACTATAACCGTCAGTGGTAAAATAATTAGCAGTGGTGACATGTGACGTTTCAGAATTGAGATGAGCAGGAGTAGCTCACACCCCTTACTGCTATTACTGCTAACGCCATCTGCAGACTCAAGACAACAAAACCACTCAAGACATCAGATGCTATAGCAAATTCTGCCACAATGGGTGAATTTTGCAGCAGGTTCCAGAACACACAGGGTCTGGATCCCATATAAAGCATGTAGTCAGTGTTTCAGTTATTTTAATTTTTTTTTAAAGCCTTTTCTAATATCAACTTCAAACTAAAATCTCATCACACTCCACCCTTTTTACAACTTGTTGCTAATATCCATGAGAAATGAATGGTATTTGTTTACATCCTCTTACTTCCTCCTTTTTGCTGGCCCAGACTTGCATGCTTCTGGGGCTTGGTAGCAGTTCCTCGGCTTCTCTGCCAGCTCATTCTGGCGTACGTTTAAGTCAGCATACAGAACCCTTTATTTAAGGAAGATGGGCAACACCAGTGCAATGGGCTTCTCAACTGATTGTACTCAACTTTCTCATTAGAAATTATATGGAAGCCAGGTAAGCATAAATATCCAAATGCACTGTAGGTTTTGACGTTAGTACATTCGTTAGTACTTTATACCATGAGTAAATAGCTACATTTTCCATTTAAGCAAGGACTAGGTGGCATTTTGTCCCGTCCTACACTAGCTGTAGCGTATCATTTTCCTATACTCTTACCTGTCCCTTTCTCTTGATTTTATTTAATTTATTTAAAGACTATAGATTGTCATGTTCACCAGTGGTCCTTGTGTTTTCACCCACAGGCTATACACGTTACACTTATTTTAATGTTTAAAAAAATTCTATAGCATCCAGAATAATGGAACTCTACACCAATACCTGCAAAGTGAAAACTGTTGATGTCACCTTCTCTTTCCAGTAGACAACTTGGTTGGATTTGTTCTTACCAGAAGTCAGCTCACATATTGCCAATATTGCAACAGTTCTCAAACTGTGGGTCAGGACCCCAAACTGAGTCATGACCCCATTTTAAAGGGGTCGCCAGGGCTGGCTCAGATTTGCTGGGGCCCACGGCAGAAGCTGGAGCCCCACCTCCTAGGGCTGAAGCCGAAGCCTGAGGACTTCAGCCCTGGGCAGCGGTGCTCAGGTTGCTGAAGCCCTTCGGCTTAGGTCCCCCAACCCAGGGCAATGGGGTTTGGGTTTTGGCCCTTGGCCCTCTCCCACCCACGGGGCAGGGTTCAGGCGGGCTCAGGCTTCGGTCCCCCCTCCTGGGGTCTTGCAGTAATTTTTCTTGTCAGAAGAGGGTCACAGTACAATGAAGTTTGAGAACCCCTGCAATATTGTATTTGAGAGGGGAAAGGGATGGACCACAAGAGAGGCAGAGATTGTGGCAGATCTGCTTTTTCAGTGTCAGCAATCAGTTTATACTATGAACAGGGCAATAAACGGCATGCTTTGCAAAGGTCAGAGTACGTTTGCCTTTGAATAAAATTGACATTGGAAAGATTCACCTGTGAATTTACACAGAGAAATTATAATGAAAAGTTTGGTTTAAAAAACTCTCTTGCATGGGCTGAAGAGATTAAAGAGAAATAGGTTAGACTGAGATTGTCATGAGAACTGACACTGGAAACAAGTTTCAAACACTCCTATTTCGCCAGCTGTTCTTTCTGTCATAGAACAGAACAGTGTCAGCTAGTTCCCTTCCCTACCCCCACACTGGTAAAGAAACTCTCAGGCCTTCTGGTTTTTCACAACATCAAACTATTTTAATGAGGAATTGACATTTACAGTGGAGTTCTAGACTGGAATGTTTTAAATGCAGATCTCCACCCTGTAATTATTATTGGATAATGAGTTAAGACATCTGCTAATGGTTGGATAAATAAGACATGTAAAATGTTCACTATTTTTGTTTTTTCTTTCAGCTAAGAACTTATGCATAACGACACTCCCTGCTTGAGAGAACACTAAAGCTTCAAGACAGACCAGTAAGGGAATGTTTACATTGGAATAAAAACCCTGCCGTTGGCCTGGATCAGTGTACTCAGGCTCACGGGCTGAAAACCTGCTGTGTAGACATCTGGGCTTGGGCCCAAGCTCTGGGACCCTGCAAGGGGTCCTCTGTTATTTGGGATTAATTGAAGGAGGGTAATAGAATTGTTAATTGAGTCCTGCATCAGCCACTCAATTATCCTGACCGGAATCAATGTCAGACTGACAGGCCTATAACCTGAGTCATCCCATTAACTTTTTTAAATATTGATATTAACATTAGTTTTCTCCTCATCTTCTGGAACTTCCCCAGTGTTTCAAGATTATTGAAAAGTGTCTTGAATTCAAATTATCTGGACCCACTGATTTAAAAATGTCTAACTTTAGTAGCTTCTGCTTAACATCTTCCTCAGATACAAGTGGAATGGAAAGAGTGTTCTGACCATCTGATACGACTATATCATCTGTTTTACCCCCAAATACCAAACAGAAATATTTACTGAACACTTTCTTTTCTGCATTATTATTGATAATTGTACCATTTCCATCTAGTAGTGAACCAACACCATTGTTAGGATTCTTTTTGTTCCTAATATACTTAAACTCCTTATTGTCTTTAACTCTGCTGGCCATAGCTTTCTTCTCGTGTCCCTTTGTTTCCTTTATCAATTTTCTACAATTCCTAGCTTCTGATTTGTATTCATTACTATCAACTCCCATTGTCCTCCATTTGTTACAGTTGCCTTCGTTTCCACTCCAAACCAGGTCAGTTTTTCCACCAATATGGCCTTCTTCTTCAATTGTGGCTTTTAGGGCATCTAGCAAAGTGTTCTTAAACAACTCCCACTTACTCACATTTTCTGTATTAAATTCTTCCTCCCAGCTGATTTGGTTCATGATTGTTTGCAGCTTTGTGAAACTGACCATTTTAATGCAAAAAAATCTCTCTCTCCCTCCCTCAGAGGTCTGGATTTTATTCTGTTTGCACATTATAAAAGTGATCAACTCATGATCACTTGTACATATGCTACCATTAATTATTAGTTCTGTGATCAGCTCCTTAAACTGTCTAGATTTTAGTGCATGACTGAGCCTTCTAATAATCTATCTAGGGCTATCAAGTGATTAAATAAATGGTGTTCTATTCTTGTTTAACAGTGCGATTAATCGCACTATTAATTTTTTTAAATAGTTTTGGACATTTTCAAATATATTGATTTCAGTAACAACACAGAATACAAAGTGTACCGTGCTCACTTTATATTTATTTTTTATTACAAATATTTGCAATGTAAAAACAAAATAGTGTTTTTCAATTCACCTAATACAAGTACTGTAGTGCAATCTCGATCATGAAAGATGAACTTACAAACCTAGAATTATATACAAAAAAACTGCACTCAGAAACAAAACAATGTAAAACTTTAGAGCCTACAAGTCCACTCAGCCAATTGCTAAGACAAACAAGTTTGTTTACATTTACAGGAGATAATGCTGGCTGCTTCTTATTTACAATGTCACCTGAAAGTGAGAACAGACGTTCGCATGGCACTGTTGTAGCTGGCATTGAAAGGTATTTACATGCCAGATATGCTAAACATTCGTATGCCCCTTCATGCTTCAACCACCGTTCCAGAGGACATGCGTCCACGCTGATAACAGATTCTGCTTGATAACCATCCACAGCAGTGCGGACCGACGCATGTTCATTTTCATCATCTGAATCAGATGCCACCAGCAGAAAGATTGATTTTCTTTTTTGGTGGTTCGGGTTCTGTAGTTTCCGCATTCGAGTGTTGCTCTTTTAAGATTCTGAAAGCATGCTCCACACCTCGTGCCGCTCAGATATTGGAAGGCACTTCAGATTCTTAAACCTTGGGTCCAGTGCTGTAGCTATCTTTAGAAATCTCACATTGGTACGTTCTTTGTGTTCTGTCAAATCCGCAGTGAAAGTGTTCTTAAAATGAACAGCATGTGCTGGGTCATCATCCCAGACTGCTATGACATGAAAAATATGGCAGAATGCAGGTAAGTCAGAGTAGGAGACATACAATTCTCCCCAAGGGGTTCAATCACAAATTTAATTAATGCATTATTTTTTTAACGAGCATCATCAGCATGGAAGCATGTCCTCTGGAATGGTGGCCGAAGCCTGAAGGGGCATACGAATGTTTAGCATATCTGGCACGTAAATACCTTGCAATGCCAACTACAAAAGTGCCATGTGAACGCCTGATACCTTTGTGAGGGGTGGATAAGAAATTGTTTAGGCAGGGATAAGAGGAAGCTCTGTAGTAGCCTCATGTGAGCACAGACTTCCTAAGAATATCCACATGGAGACCACTGGTCCGAGAAGAGACAGAAGCATATGAATGGGAATTCCCCTTGAAAGGTTGATTGTTTTGGTAAGATTTCTCCCCTTCTCCTGTCCTTCCTGCAACAAGCAATTTAGTAGATTACAATGACCAACCCCACTCAGATTGGGAATACACAGAACTCTCACATAACCATGGCTCTGTAGCATCCTTCTTGCTCAGTGGTAGAGCGTACAGCTGACTCTGGATGAGGCTTGGATAAGGTGGTCACCAGGAAAGGTGAGAGACAGACCGCTTCCTTTTGACAGCTACTAGTAACACTCCCAGCCCTGTTGCTAAACCAGAGGGCAAGGACCTGTACTGGTAACGTGCTCCAAGAGCTAAGCTTAGGAAGCAACTGTGAGACTGTCAAACTGGGATACGAAGACAGGCATCCTTCACATCTATACAAGTCATGCAGGCCCTTCCACTGATGTCAGCTAGTGTGGATTTGAAGGTGTCCATCTTGATTTTTGTTAAATGGACCTGTTTGATACTTTCGGAAAGTGCTCTGTAGCCTTCTGGGCTTGTTTTAGATTGTTTAACTAGGAATAATATGGAGTAAGGCCTTTTCTCCCGCGAAGAGGAGGGATAGGTTCAATAGCTCCCATTCACAGGAGATCCAGAACGGCTATCTGCATGCACTGACTCCTCCACCAGCAGAAGCCCTTAGGCGTACGATTTCTCTTTTTTTAGAATAGTTTGAGAGAGACCATATTTGCAATACTGCCCACCCATGTGGGCATTGCCTGTAAGAGCACGCAAGGGCACTCAGGGTGCCAGATGACAATATTCTTTTGTCTTGTCTGATGCCCTAGGTAGTTGGCATGATGCCCTCAATAGTTTTCATGCCTGAAGGTTCGGGCTGAGGTGATGCTTGCCTGGACTTGGTTGCCTGTGAAGAGCCTGTATAGTGAGAAGGCCACTTTCTGGCAAAAAAATTTCCTAAGTAGAAATGACGAGTCCTTGATGACCAGGAAAAAAAGGCTCAGTCATCTTCGGCAGTGACACCAAGATCAATTTTGACTGGTGCACACCGAGGAAAGTTCTGGCCTTGCAGAATGGAGACAGGGGTAAAAGAAAGAAATTGTGGGCCAAGAAGCCCCTCACTGCCTGCCAGTTCTTCTGCATCGGAATTGCTGTCAACTTATCACTCTATAGCCAGCTACTGGGGGAAGGAGGTGGAGGCAGTACCGAGGCAGGGCAATCTGGACCAGAAGCTGGGAGCAATAACCAGGATATTAGGGCCTGATGACAACTGGAAATGACACCCCAATAGTTAAGCCATGGCGACCTGCAGTGGCAGCTGATGAGGATAGCCTGATGTTTTCCCAGTCTTTAGGTGTGGCAGGAAATCCCTATCCTGCTATTACACACTCCCAGGGTGTATTAGGAGGGATATATAGCCATAGCTTGACTAAGGAATCTGTATATCTCAAATGTAGCTCACAATACTCAGTTTTCCTGAAAATCTGTTCTCTGTGCACGTGGTTTTTTGTTTCTTTAATAATTTTATTATTTTAGTTTTTAGCTCTGATTTGGAGAGTTGGCCTTCCTCTCCTAAGCAAAGAGAATTCCTACTGCGGGGTTGTGTGTATGCATGCCTACAGGAAACAGCACATATCTATGGCATGGTCTTTTCAACACTGAATTGCCAATGCTGCACTCTGTGAGGGTGAGCAGTTACTGAAGAATGCCTGCCCTGTTGCACTTCATAAAGGTAAACAGGGGAATCAGATGCTGAGAATTATCTGCACTCTGCAGATTTACAGAGTTTTGTGGGAAACAGATTTCACTTTGTGACTCTTAGGGTACACCCACCCTGCAATAAACAGCCCACAGCTGTGACTCTTAGAGCCTGGGTCAATTGACTTGGGGTCACAAGGCTCGAACTGGGGGGCAAAAAATTGCAGTGTAGACATTCCAGCTCAGGCTGGAGCCTGGGCTCCGAGACCTACCCCTCTCATGGGACTTCAGAGCCCGGGCTCCAGCCCCAGCCTGAACATCCACACTGCACTTTTTAACCCTGCAGCCTAAGCCCGCTGACCCAGGCTGGCCATAGCCGTGCTGCAGGTCTTTTATTGCTGTGTAGACATACCCTTAGAGCACATCCTAAAGGAAACCCTTGATTCAGACTCTTCAGAAGATGGAAGAGCACCAGAACCTATGTAAAAGTGGGGGGGCTGCCAGCACTGGAACCAAGGACTACCCTTTCTCTTCCTCCCAAGGCCCCGCCCCCTATTCCGCATCTTCCCTGAGGCCCTGCCCCCTGACCAGTCCAGAAGCTGGGCCATGGTAAGAGTCTCTCTGGCGGCCCAGCACCCCACTCAGGACAAGTGGAGGGTCTGGGGCTCCCCACAGATTCATGGTTCTCTGGAGGTGGGGGAGGGACCCTGTGATTACTCTTTTGAGCAGCTTTCGTGCCTTGAGAAAAAGGGGGTTTGTGTGGGACTGGGCCCATAAGGGGGCTTCCCAGCATCCCACGCTTTGTTCAAGTGAGTTTCCTGGACATGGCCTGGAGGTAGGCTGACCCTAGGCTAGGGGCACCGGGCTCTAGCTCGTCATACAAAGGGAGTCTTTGGCCATTCTGCCCCACTGGGAGGCGCTACTGGGCTGACATTGCTGGCAGAGAATAGCTATGAGCCACTGAAGAGCTGGCGGGGATGCATGCTGCAGAATGGAGGGAGGGGTTGGGTCTGAGCGTAGGTTACCAGACTCTCCTTGCTCTGTCCCTGGATCCCTCTCATTAGCTTCCTGGCACCACCAGTGCAGGGGAGGTGCTGGGCAGCTGCTCCATGGGGCTGTGAATGCAGACTCCAGGGGTTGGGTGGAAAGCTTCCCTGGCCCTTTGACACTTTGTTCAACCTAAGCTCCTCCACATGGAGAGGGGAGGGAGCAGCTGCTTGCTGGTCCCAGGGCTGCTGTGCTCATCTGTGCCAGGTACAGGGGATTTTGCTGCCGTTGTCCTGGGGCCTCTCCTGCTTGGGAAGGGAGGCTGCTAGAAATCCTGCTCCGTCTGAGCACTTGAGGCACACAGATCGCCATGGAGGTAATTAATCAGCAGGGGAGACGCAGGAGACATCTGATTTTCCCCTTCTCTGCCACGCTGCATTCCACATGGTTGAACAGAGGTGACAGAGTACCAGCCACTCAGGGGGAAGGGAATCATCTGGCAGAAGAGGCAGACCTTCACAGCCAGGAGATTTTAAACCTTCTCCCTCCCCCTTCTTTAAAGTTTGCTCTGCAGTAGGGAGGAGCTGGACTCTGCCTGCTTAAAGCTAGAGAGGTAGATGAAATCTGGGGGTCTCAGAGGTGGAACAATACACTTCCCCTACTGCCAATTGACAGGTTTAGTCGGTCTCCCAATCTGCATAGAACAGATAACAGCATTTTCTAATACGCCTATCAATAGAGGATACTTTAGTTACGTATTTAGAAAAATATATATACTAATGAGTCTCAGCTACAGGATATAGATTGAGCCATTTAGGCTCTGTGAAGAGAGATGTTATCAGGACTTTCTACATAGCCTGGGAGCAAACTAATATTGGTTGAATTTTTACATAAAAATGTGAAGTGCTTATGAAGGATCAGGCTGTGGCCTGGTTTGCGTGGCCACACCAGGGAGTAAGAGCTGGTGTGCTGGGAGAAGTACACAGCACTAGGTACAAGTCTGGCAAAAGGCACATCCTCATGAAGCAGAGGGAAACCAGGAGGCAGAGTGTGACTCACTCAAGCTGCCTTCCAGTCTGCTCAGGGGCAGTACACAAACGCATCGTCCCTCGCTCAGGGCTCATGGCAATGCGATGACTGAGGGCTAGTATACACTAGGAGCACTACATGGGCACAGTTGCTGTAGCGTGTCTGGTGAAGTCGCTCTATGCCAATGGAAGAGAGCTCTCCCGTTGGCATAAATTACTCCACCTCCACGAGAGGCGGAAGCTACGTCGGCGGGGAGCATCTTAGGTTGCTGTAACCTGCGTCGTTCAGGGGGTTGCTGTAACCTGCGTCGTTCAGGGGGTGGCTTTTTCACATCCCTGACCAATGTAAGTTATATCGACATAAGCGGTAGTGTAGACCTGCCCTCAGGCCTGGTCTACACTAAAAAGTTAGGGTGACCTAGCTACGTCATTCAGGAGTGTGAAAAATCCACACCTGAGTGACATAGTTAAGCCAACCTAACCCCTGGCATAAAAAGCACTAGGTTGAGTGAAAAATTCTTACATTGGCCTAGCTACTTGCCTCTTGGCGAGGCAGATTACCTACACCAACAGGAGAACCACTCCCGTCAGCACAGGTAGTGTCTACATTCAACTGCTACAGCAGTGCCATTGCAGTGTTTCCAGTGTAGACAAACCTCCAGTCTGAAATTAAAAATTCTCAGACAGGTGTTAGTTGGTATAATTCCACATATTGAAAAAGGAGCATTTGAAAATATTACATAGAATTTAATAATCTGATTTTATTACTTCCCGTCACGAAAGGCAGCAGTCTAGTGATTAGAGTACATGCTCAAGGAGGAACTATTGCGTTGTAGGGCTGGCTCTGCTACGGACTCCCTCTGTGACCCCATTCACCCACCAAGAAAAGAAGATCTGGGGAAAATACTTCCCTGCCTCACAACTTTCGCAAGGACTCGTTTGTTTATAAAGCACCTTATGAATGCTAACTATTATGTAATTTAGAGAAGAGTTCAAACAAACTGGAAGCACTTTGCCAGTCCTAGTCAAAAAGCTCAGATAAACAATACTATGTGCTTACTGCGTAACCATGCTGAAGGGTTAACAATGATATTTTACAATGAGTTTTTGCTTGTCTGTTGATTTAATCTGTTTCTCTTTTAGAGCTCCTGAAATCCATAAGTATTCTATTAAAATAAACACTCCTTCCACTAAGCTTTTTAATTATAATCCACCTCTAAAGATGTATTAGAATCTACAATATTACCGACAACATGCGTATCTTGTCTAACTGTATTGCATGTTTCTGATTTAAACTAAACCTTTGAGGGCAGGAGTCATCAGCCTAAAACCATATGTATTAGCAGCTTCACCCCTCTATTTCATTTTGGAGTAAACATGACACAATTTGTTCTCAGAAATTATCAGAACCAATTATCAATAACGAAAATTGTTGGCACTTAATTCTTAGCAGCACATTAATATAGTAAGAGTAAGATCTGTGATAGCATCTGGACAACTGGATTAAAGGTTGACAGGGGTTTGACCTATCAGATAGGACATCACAACCACTTATTCCAGTATTTTGCGTCTAGCAATGACAAATGCTTAATGATTCTGAGGAAGACAAAAAACCCTCAGTGCACCAAGACAATAGTGGAGAGTTACATAGCAAGGTAGGATTTTTTTTCCTGACTCCTCTAGACAAGAATACTTAAAAAACTACACATATCTCATTTTGGATAGCGACCACTGTCAGTGGTCATATAATTATCCATCCACCTCTTTTTCAACATTCTATGCAGAATATAAATCTTGACCATCCACAGTAATGAATTCTCAGACTGTGCAATGAATAAAGTAACATTTCTTTCTATGAGTTCTGAATGTAGTTTAATTTTGATTATTTCTTCCTCTCCCCCAAATATTTTCTCCAGTCTTATATTACAGAATGAGTTAAAGTAATTCGTTTTTAATATGCCCCAATTTGGAATCTTTCAGAGTCCCCTCAAATTCTTCTCCTTTAAATAATGTAGGTTATTGAAATTTCATATGTGCAGATTTCAGTAGTTTCTAACCATCTTTGATGTCCTACTCTATAGACATTCCCAGCCTCCACTAAATCTTTCAAGTGCGGCAGACAACTGGAACCAGATGTAGACATAACACCACTCGATATAATTTAAGTAGTTTCTCTTAAACACGTCCAAGCATCCTATATGTTCTTAACTTCTATTGCATGATGTCAGTGACCTTTCCAGAGGATCTCATACAGCTTTTCACCCCTGAAACTCTAGAGTCCATCAGTACGCATGTGAAGGTTATCCTATTTTTGTCAATAAGCATTACCTTACATTTGTACAAGTTAAGTTGCATTTGCCATCCACACTGCCCTATCGGGCAATGTGTTTAAAGCTTCTGTTTTTAAATTAATTTTTAGGAAGTTGTCCACTCATTTCTAGCATATCAGTACAGATTATTTAGAATAGACCAGCATGTTGAAGTATTTCCAAAAATACAATGCTAAAGGGATATTTAAGTCAGCCTTGTTGAGATATTTTCAACAAATATTAGTTTTCCACCTAAAATATAGTGGCTAGGTCTCAATAACACAACACTATTTTCAATTTAGCCACAAAATAAAGTAAGTTTTACAAGACTGAACAAAAAATTTTAATGAAGCATTATAAAATATATGAATTGTGGAAACAAAAAGACTGCAACATAACATAATAGCAAAAGATAGCCTTAATGTACTGGGAAGTCATATAAACAATATTGACCAGAACTGATTCAGATGGCACAACTACTAGAATGAAAACTTAACTCTAAAGAGAAAGTTTTAGTTGCTAGTGGCTATAGTACTTCTAAACTACATGATTTAATGAAAAAATCATTTGCCTGACACACCACTTCTGAAACTGCATAGTAAAGTATTCCGATCCTGGCTCAGTCAACAGATGCTAAAACGATAAAAAAAAATAATTCACAGAGCCTATGCAAGAGATTGCTTTATTTAAAGTGAGAAATTATAAGACAAAACTAGACTGGAGGACTGGATGTCAAAGCTTGCTCCATGCTTTCCATTATGAAAGACATTAAATTACTACATTAGCGCAATGACATTCCTCCTTGTTTCCTACCCACTACCCAGTCCTCCCACTTTACTCCTCCCTTTTCCCTCCCACACTAAGCTTTATGATCATGCTCCTCCTTATCCCTACAAACTCTCCTCCCCTCTAACCAACCTCCTCCAGCATTCCACCCTCATTAATAATCCCCTCCCCTTTCTTCTCCTGAAGTGTTGTGCAGTCATATTTCTCACTGGGACTGGGCACATGTGGTTATATTTGTAGAGCACTCTAAAATTATAAAATCTGTGTACGATGCTGTAATAACTATTAGCATATAATACGAGTACAAGAAATCTAAATAATACCAGAAAAAACTTTCAGTCCCCGAGAGTATAACTTTGACAAAAAGAAACTTGATGGAATGAATAATACACAACCTCTGTGTCACCTCTAATTCAGAGATGATTCAGCAGCCATTGGCGTTTCTTGATGCACAAGTAATCTTTTGCATTTCATTTGTTCCGAAGTGAGGATGAGTATCTTCATTGAACGCCTAGTGTAACTTGCAAGAATGCAGTACCTCAACAGTAACTGGACCACCCAAAGACATTTACAGCATCAGTACATGTTGGAATCTCAAGAATGTAGAATATTTAGGGTTGAATGCTGCTGTGACCACCTCTAAGCATGAGCAACTGACATCTATAAGGTGACATACATCTTGAGAACTTTAAAAAAAATAAATCAATTTACCATTGGTGAATAAGGCACTTTCCTTGACAAGAGGTGGCAGATGGTGCGCAAAGCCCTCAATTTATGTAGAATTTAGCTTTTTATTTTAAGAAGTTTCTAGATCCTACAGCTACAAACTTAACCTCCCAATTGTGAAACACAGCAGCATTGTTCACCTGAGTATGATCCGAGTCCATTCATGTGACTGAATGGACTGCTTAAAGCTTTCCCAAGCAGCAACAGCATCAAGAAGTTAACAAAACTGGATAACATCCCTTATTCAGAACTTCATATAGACTGCAAAGGAATTGACACTAATTCTGTCAATTTCACTCTGCTACTGCTTGAGAAAGTTATGAAAAGCACCAGATCCATGCATAGAGGCTACTAAGGAAGAACTACCGTCCAAAAATATAGAAGCTGTGTGAGAGATCTTACCTGGAGAAAAAGGCTTAGGAAACAAGGGGTTGAAAGGAAGTACCTTTCTGCCTTCCGGGGCTAGATGAGGGTGGGGGAGCTTGGAATTTATTGGACACCTACTAGCCAAAATCTAATACAAAAAAAAAGAGAGAGAGAGAGAGAGAGAGAGCGCGCGCGCGCGCACGCGCTCCCAAGATGGATCCTGGGACAGCATCTCAGCAGGATTCCCACTATCTTCCCTCCCACAGCAGTTAGGAACAGGGCCTGGAATTCTCCAAGGCATTTCCCTTTACTTGTATTAACAGCCACCCACACAAAGTTTCTCCATAGTAAACTTACAAGCTAGAGTTTGGTATGTACCTGGTAAATATTTCAAGGCCTAATTATCTCAAAATTACACACCAACAATTTAATAACTAGTACCCACTATACACCTCGATTTTGTGGCATACTGACACCCATCCAAAACTCACGCTGTACACCATATCATCAGCATCTCCTCCCGTCTACATTTGACCATGAATATGAACTTCTTCGTTTCTGCATGCCAAATCACCCTAGCAATAGCCATTTCAAATCACTCAGTTCCTTCTCAGAAAGTTAGTTTCTGTTCAGTCATGATCCTCAATGTTTCATAATCTCAGCAAAAGCAATTTATTGTCATATATCAAAATAATCTCAACTTTACAAAAATATTTTGTTGCAGTAAATGAATCACATTTATTTGAGGTGGGAGGGTATTTGACCAAAATCCTGGATCTTCCTATTTTCCCTCAAAATTGTCAATTACTGAATATCAGTGTTGTGATTTACTAAAGCATTTCTTAACATTTAAGTATCACCATGTTAGACTTGCTCTGAAAAAGCAAAGAATACGACTGTAACAGATGACTTCTAATGTCTACCATAAGACAGTGCAAGTCTATACATTATACGTTAAGCTTAAAGACACTTCTGAACGTATGTATTTTGTAACAGCGTTAAACGTGGAACTGTGAGATAGAGAAGAATCAGCATTATACCAAGCAAGCTTCCGGAGCACAGTTGTACAAACGTGAGGGCTGTATTTCGGAGTATTTCTACACCTCTTTCCAGTAAGCCACATTCCCAAGTGTACACTATACACACATTTCCTGAGAGATAAAAACCCATTGACAGGGCACGTAAGCTTTAAGAGAAGCGACGGAATACAGCAGGCTGGCTCTGGAGAGCTGGGGGTGGACAGAGAATTCCATCACACGCACCCCCCCGCGGCGCGGCCCTCCGCGCAGTGCCCCACAGCCCCCCCCTGCCACTGCCCCGCGACCCCCCCCACTCATCCCCCACACTGCCCCGCGACGCCCCCATTCATCCCCCACACCCCTCCCCCCTCGGCCCCCCCACTCATCCCCCACACTGCCCCGCGACGCCCCCATTCATCCCCCACACCCCTCCCCCCTCGGCCCCCCCACTCATCCCCCACACTGCCCCGCGACGCCCCCATTCATCCCCCACACCCCTCCCCCCTCGGCCCCCCCACTCATCCCCCACACTGCCTCGTGCCCCCCCCACTCATCCCCCACACTGCCCTGCAATGCCCCCACTCATCCCCCACACCCCTCCCACTCATCCCCCCACTGCCCCGCGACCCCCCCCACACTCCTCCCCCCACTGCCTCATGCCCCACACCCCCTCGTGCCTCGTGCCCAACTCCCCGCCCCGCGCAGCCCCCAGCCCAGGTCACGGCCCCCCCCGCGCGCGCTGAGGCGGGGACTCACCACGCCCCCGCCCACCGACGCTTCGTGCTGCTTCTTCAGCCGGGACTTGAGGCTCTTCATGGCGCGGCCGCGGCTCGCTCTGCCGCCGAGCGGGACGGAGCCAGACTCGGCGGCTCCAGGGGGGGCCGCCCCTCCGCCCGCCGCACCCAATCGCCGGCCGCCGGCGCGGGCGCGCTCGCCAATGGGAACGGAGCGCGGGGGCGGGACTTCCCTTTGGGAAAAGGGGGGGCGGGCCCCACCTGGGCGGGGGCGGGGCCTGCGCACCTGGCTGCTCAGCGCCCCGCCCCCGTGGCCGCCGCAGGGCCCGAGCGCGGCCGCCAGGGGGCGCCCGCGGCAGCGCCCCAGCACTCACCGGGGGGGGGGGGGGCTGCTCCCTGCAGTGCCGGGGGGGCTGTATAGATGCATAGTGGCCCAGCAGCCCCTCTGCACAGGGCCTGCCTGGGGCGCCCCAGCAGCCCCCACCCCAGGAAGCCCCCTTGCCAGGGGTACATCCCAGACCCCCCCCACCCCAGAATCACCCTCTGTGGCTGGGGGGTAGCTCCGCCAGCATCACCCGCGGCCTGGGGCTTAGGGGTACACTCAGAACCCCTGCTTGCTGGCCAGGGCTTTGCATGGTCGAGGCTGCAGCATTGTGGGGGACATAACAAGGGGGGTTGGCCCCGATTCAAGGCTGATTGTTTTAAAGGTGGCTTTGTGCTCGTGCAAGGCCCACTGGAGACAGCGGGAGCCTTTCCCCTGACTTTCCAGCGAAGCCAATCAGAGCAAAACTGAGCCATAATTTGCCTAAAATAAACCGAAAAACAGCACCACCCCCCAAAAATCCTAACCATGGTGAAAGAGAATGCTAGGTTCCCACCCCCTTTACATTTACTTCCAGAAACAGAATCAGGGAGGGCGTTTTGAGTTGGGGTTTTTTGGCACAGCTTCGTTCAGCATGAACTATTTCACATCGGTCTCAGCCCATTACACACAGTAGGACTATGCTGTGAAGTTTTGGGTTAGGCATACTGCAGGGCACCATTCATTTCCACCTATAACAACTGCGATTGATGTTCAGTTTTGTAAAACCTTAGTCATACCCAATAGAAATATGGGGTCTATCTCAGCCTGACAGTACCCTGTTAGGTAGATTTAAACAGCACAGCGTGTGACAACTCTCCCTGCTCCCAAAATCTCCCAAACAGGTCCTTAAGCCATTTGAATACACCTTTTAGTCTACAACTCAGATATCTTCGCAGACAAGCAATCTGTTTGTGCCATACAAGCCTTTGCTTGGTTGGAAGAGTAGCTGATTGTCTTTGGAGATACCTATACACAAATGAATTAATGTTTTACTCAACTGGGTTAAAGAACACAGAGAATTTTGGAACAGTGATGCCCACCCGTTGGACGTATATTGATTGTATGTTGTTTTAGGTTAAAGGAACAAAATCTTCAGGAGACACACGTGACAGAGGTAGCAGCATCCTATTCAATGAAATAAAGCTTTGCCACTTTTTTGGCCACATTATTGAAAGGTAATTCTTATGTCCAGGTCTGGCCCTGTTTTACAGGAATCCACTCTAGACTTTGTACAGATTTTACACTCCTCTTGGAACACGAGCACTTCAGGCCAAATGGCAGATTTTCAGTCTTTGCCTCTCTTCTTGGGCACTCAAAGTTTCTCCTCACCCCCATGTACCAGCCTAATAAAAAGCTGATTCTCAAGAAAGTCCCTGTCCCTTTCTTTTAGAAACCACCATTCTGTCTTTTATGGACACCTCTCATCCCGCACTCCATGAGATTGTCACAAACACAAAGACCCTGCTTTTCTTCATTGCCACACTGAGTCAGCCAGCCAGAGGCACTTGTGCAATAAAAGAGCCATAGCTTTCCTTTGTACTCTTGTCTGCACAGACATTTCCCATGGCTGCTACCATCAGTCTTGGGAGTCCCAGTGTTGCAAGCTATTGGCTGCTGCCAGTGTTTTAAGCACCTCATCTAACCCTGCTCACAACAAGTCTACATTTGATGTGATGATAAAAATGCCAGCAGCAACTGACAGCCCTTCTGTACTAGAGCTCCCAGTGTTGCTTACATCAGTGGAGATGAAAAGATATCAACAGTAATGGAAAGCTTCCTTAGCTTAGACAGGGCTACGGAGCCTAAATAGCTCACTCCCACAGCACGCCTGAACATCAACAGCTCAGAGAAGGTGTTCAGATGCTATGGTGATGAAGGCCACATAAGTACCTGCATAAACAGACAGTGAAAAAGAGCCCCTCATGGCCACTCTTGAATCTAGTCTTCCACAATGCGCTGCCTATTCTCAAACTAGCAAAATTTCTGCCCCATGCTAAAATGAGTCAGAATAAATCAAGCAGCTTTTGAGTTGTTCAGTATAAAACACTTCCAAGAGGCTGCTCTGAGAAACAGGTGGGTTCTAAGTCCCAAACTTTTTACAGACATGAAAGTTGCCACATTACAACAGAAAAACTTCAAAACCAGACTCCAGCGAGAGACTGTTGAATTGGAATTCATTTGCAAATTGGATACAATTAACTTAGGCTTGAATAGAGACTGGGAGTGGCTAAGTCATTATGCAAGGTAACCTATTTCCCCTTGTTTTTTCCTACCCCCCCGCCCCCAGATGTTCTTGTTAAACCCTGGATTTGTGCTGGAAATGGCCCACATTGATTATCATACACATTGTAAGGAGAGTGATCACTTTAGATAAGCTATTACCAACAGGAGAGTGGGTTGGGGGGGGGGGGAGCTGGGGAGAAAACCTGGATTTGTGCTGGAAATGGCCCAACTTGATTATCATACACATTGTAACGAGAGTGATCACTTTAGATACGCTATTACCAGCAGGAGAGTGGGGTGGGGGGAGAGAAAACCTTTTGCAGTGGTAAAAACCCATTTTTTCATGGTTTGTGTGTATAAAAAGATCTTCTGTACTTTCCACAGTATGCATCCGATGAAGTGAGCTGTAGCTCACGAAAGCTCATGCTCAAATAAATTGGTTAGTCTCTAAGGTGCCACAAGTCCTCCTTTTCTTTTTGCGAATACAGACTAACATGGCTGTTACTCTGAAACCTGTTCTTATTTACAATGTCACCCGAAAGTGAGAACAGGCATTCGCATGGCACTTTTGTAGCAGGCATTGCAAGGTATTTACATGCCAGAAATGCTAAACATTCATATATCCCTTCATGCTTCCTGTTCACTTATTGCAAGCTGAACTCTTGCTTTCACTCTACCAGCAGATCCATCTCTAACATCTGACTTCCCGCTGCTGTGAGAAGTGCTTTCATACACTCTCCCCACCTACCCCTTACAAGCTCCCAGTCAGAACGCAGAAAGCCACCACCCTGTCCTCCACCCAGTCCCTCCTCAGAACTCACTTCTGCTGGAATGCAGACAGTAGAGTACAACCTGCTGAGAGCTGGGCAAATGGAGAGCTGTGATCACTACCAACGGGCGGAGGCCATTTGAAGATTGCACATTTTATTATATTTTTTATCCAGTCCCCCTCACTCCTCCCTCCTTGTTTTTTTCCTCCACCTGTGACCTCTGGTCTTTCACACTATGTTCTTTGGGACATTTCCTATATGGTTGTACAGCAACTAACACAATGAGGTCTTTAGGTGCTACTGCGATATAAATAATAAACAACAATCATGTAATTTGTCTACACTGGCAAACTAACCCGCTGCTGACACCAGTTGCCAGCCATGGGAATTGCTGAGCTGGTACTGAATGCCACGTCACAGTTTTGGGGTAACTGCACTTCTAACCCCTTTGTGCCCCCCCCCCAGGTCTCAGGACTCTTTGTCAGGGCGAAAACTCACATCCCGCTCCATCCACAGCAGGAATTTAGTCTGCAATTCCTTTTTCAATTCACTGTGACTAACCCAGCAGATCTAACTTTAGCCCAGCGCCTGCAGATCTGCTCTCTCCCAGGAGCTAGGAGAGGGGACCAGTGACTAGCCAGCCTTCACAAAGCACCGGACATTTATTGAAGACAAAAGCATTACAGAGAAAAACACAATTAATTGTCAGCACACATGCTAGCTTAGCGGTTGTCACCGTCTGCCACATGGAGACCCTATGAGGTTTCAAAAGACCTTCAAACCCTTCCAGCAGGGTTTTGCCTTCTTGATTAAAGTCTCCTCTCAGTTCATGGAGCAAGGGAGGGCCACCTTTGAGACAGTTCAGGCTGACTGTATACCATTCCTTTGTCTGCTGTCTCTTGAACCCAGCCAAAACTCGTCTATACGATTCCACCGGGGGTGGTACTTCTGTAGAGTGGTTTACCTGCCAGGGATTTCTTGCTTTAATTAACCCCTCACTGATTTCGTTTCTGCAGGAAGCTCTGTAATGGTAACTCTTCTCCACTGAGCCAGCAATGCCTAACTCAATACAGAGACAAGGTGGATGAGGTGACATCTTTTGGGTCTGCTGGCGAGAGAGACAAGCTTTCAACCTACGCAGAGTTTGTCGGGTCTGGAAGAAGAGCATTACTAACAAACTAGCATTACATCACTACAGCTAAACAAGAGGACGCTGCTGTGCCGCGGTGGAGAATGCATGGGCCCACAAGGCCCATGCCCAGAGGCCCCAGCAAATGGGGGCTCCCCAGGAACTCCTGCCGACAAAGCCACGTTGTTCACACTGCCACTTGCATCGGCAAAACTTGTGTCTTTCACCGCAGGAGGGTGGGGGCTTTTTAAAGTACCCGTGAAAGACAAAAGTTTTGTCGACAACTTCGCAGTGTAGACAAGCCCTAAGTGCCTTCGTGGTTTTCACATGGTTTACAAGGCAGATCATAGAATCATAGAATATCAGGGTTGGAAGGGACCCCAGAAGGTCATCTAGTCCAACCCCCTGCTCGAAGCAGGACCAATTCCCAGTTAAATCATCCCAGCCAGGGCTTTGTCAAGCCTGACCTTAAAAACCTCTAAGGAAGGAGATTCTACCACCTCCCTAGGTAACGCATTCCAGTGTTTCACCACCCTCTTAGTGAAAAAGTTTTTCCTAATATCCAATCTAAACCTCCCCCATTGCAACTTGAGACCATTACTCCTCGTTCTGTCATCTGCTACCATTGAGAACAGTCTAGAGCCATCCTCTTTGGAACCCCCTTTCAGGTAGTTGAAAGCAGCTATCAAATCCCCCCTCATTCTTCTCTTCCGCAGACTAAACAATCCCAGCTCCCTCAGCCTCTCTTCATAAGTCATGTGCTCTAGACCCCTAATCATTTTTGTTGCCCTTCGCTGGACTCTCTCCAATTTATCCACATCCTTCTTGTAGTGTGGGGCCCAAAACTGGACACAGTACTCCAGATGAGGCCTCACCAGTGTCGAATAGAGGGGAACGATCACGTCCCTCGATCTGCTCGCTATGCCCCTACTTATACATCCCAAAATGCCATTGGCCTTCTTGGCAACAAGGGCACACTGTTGACTCATATCCAGCTTCTCGTCCACTGTCACCCCTAGGTCCTTTTCCGCAGAACTGCTGCCTAGCCATTCGGTCCCTAGTCTGTAGCGGTGCATTGGATTCTTCCATCCTAAGTGCAGGACCCTGCACTTATCCTTATTGAACCTCATCAGATTTCTTTTGGCCCAATCCTCCAATTTGTCTAGGTCCTTCTGTATCCTATCCCTCCCCTCCAGCGTATCTACCACTCCTCCCAGTTTAGTATCATCTGCAAATTTGCTGAGAGTGCAATCCACACCATCCTCCAGATCATTTATGAAGATATTGAACAAAACCGGCCCCAGGACCGACCCCTGGGGCACTCCACTTGACACCGACTGCCAACTAGACATGGAGCCATTTATCACTACCCGTTGAGCCCGACAATCTAGCCAGCTTTCTACCCACCTTATAGTGCATTCATCCAGCCCATACTTCTTTAACTTGCTGACAAGAATACTGTGGGAGACCGTGTCAAAAGCTTTGCTAAAGTCAAGAAACAATACATCCACTGCTTTCCCTTCATCCACAGAACCAGTAATCTCATCATAAAAGGCGATTAGATTAGTCAGGCATGACATTCCCTTGGTGAATCCATGCTGACTGTTCCTGATCACTTTCCTCTCATGTAAGTGCTTCAGGATTGATTCTTTGAGGACCTGCTCCATGATTTTTCCAGGGACTGAGGTGAGGCTGACCGGCCTGTAGTTCCCAGGATCCTCCTTCTTCCCTTTTTTAAAGATTGGCACTACATTAGCCTTTTTCCAGTCATCCGGGACTTCCCCCATTCGCCACGAGTTTTCAAAGATAATGGCCAAGGGCTCTGCAATCACAGCCGCCAATTCCTTCAGCACTCTCGGATGTAACTCGTCCGGCCCCATGGACTTGTGCACGTCCAGCTTTTCTAAATAGTCCCTAACCACCTCTATCTCCACAGAGGGCTGGCCATCTCTTGCCCATTCTGTGATGCCCAGCGCAGCAGTCTGGGAGCTGACCTTGTTAGTGAAAACAGAGGCAAAAAAAGCATTGAGTACATTAGCTTTTTCCACATCCTCTGTCACTAGGTTGCCTCCCTCATTCAGTAAGGGGCCCACACTTTCCTTGGCTTTCTTCTTGTTGCCAACATACCTGAAGAAACCCTTCTTGTTACTCTTGACATCTCTTGCTAGCTGCAGCTCCAGGTGCGATTTGGCCCTCCTGATATCTTTCCTACATGCCCGAGCAATATTTTTATACTCTTCCCTGGTCATATGTCCAACCTTCCACTTCTTGTAAGCTTCTTTTTTATGTTTAAGATCCGCTAGGATTTCACCATTAAGCCAAGCTGGTCGCTTGCCATGTTTACTATTCTTTCGACTCATCGGGATGGTTTGTCCCTGTAACCTCAACAGGGATTCCTTGAAATACAGCCAGCTCTCCTGGACTCCCTTCCCCTTCATGATAGTCCCCCAGGGGATCCTACCCATCCGTTCCCTGAGGGAGTCGAAGTCTGCTTTCCTGAAGTCCAGGGTCCGTATCCTGCTGCTTACCTTTCTTCCCTGCGTCAGGATCCTGAACTCAACCAACTCATGGTCACTGCCTCCCAGATTCCCATCCACTTTTGCTTCCCCCACTAATTCTACCCGGTTTGTGAGCAGCAGGTCAAGAAAAGCGCCCCCCCTAGTTGGCTCCCCTAGCACTTGCGCCAGAAAATTGTCCCCTACGCTTTCCAAAAACTTCCTGGATTGTCTATGCACCGCTGTATTGCTCTCCCAGCAGATATCAGGAAAATTAAAGTCACCCATGAGAATCAGGGCATGCGATCTAGTAGCTTCCGTGAGTTGCCGGAAGAAAGCCTCATCCACCTCATCCCCCTGGTCCGGTGGTCTATAGCAGACTCCCACCACTACATCACTCTTGTTGCACACACTTCTAAACTTAATCCAGAGACACTCAGGTTTTTCCACAGTTTCGTACCGGAGCTCTGAGCAGTCATACTGCTCCCTTACATACAGTGCTACTCCCCCACCTTTTCTGCCCTGCCTGTCCTTCCTGAACAGTTTATAACCATCCATGACTGTACTCCAGTCATGTGAGCTATCCCACCAAGTCTCTGTTATTCCAATCACGTCATAGTTCCTTGACATCACCAGGACCTCCAGTTCTCCCTGCTTGTT
Organism: Natator depressus; assembly: GCF_965152275.1. NCBI lineage: Eukaryota > Metazoa > Chordata > Testudines > Cheloniidae > Natator > Natator depressus. Next base: position 81,581,275 of record NC_134243.1, read on the forward strand.
TCCAAGGCTTTGTGCATTTGTATATAAGCACTTGAGATAACCTGTTGATCGCCCCTCATTCCCAGTATGAGGCAGGAGCCCTCCCCTCACAGACATTCCTGCCTGTGCTTCCTCCCGGTATCCCGCTTTCCCACTTACCTCAGGGCTTTGGTCTCCTTCCCCCGGTGAACCTAGTTTAAAGCCCTCCTCACTAGGTTAGCCAGCCTGCTGGCAAAGATGCTCTTCCCTCTCTTCGTAAGATGGAGCCCGTCTCTGCCCAGCACTCCTCCTTCATGGAACACCATCCCATGGTCAAAGAATCCAAAGCCTTCTCTCCGACACCACCTGCGTAGCCATTCGTTGACTTCCACGATTCGACGGTCCCTACCCAGGCCTTTTCCTTCCACGGGGAGGATGGACGAGAAGACCACTTGCGCCTCCAACTCCTTTATCCTTCTTCCCAGAGCCACGTAGTCCGCAGTGATCCGCTCAAGGTCATTCTTGGCAGTATCATTGGTGCCCACGTGGAGAAGCAGGAAGGGGTAGCGATCCGAGGGCTTGATGAGTCTCGGCAGTCTCTCCGTCACATCGTGAATCTTAGCCCCTGGCAAGCAGCAGACTTCTCGGTTTTCCCGGTCAGGGCGGCAGATAGATGACTCAGTCCCCCGGAGGAGAGAGTCCCCGACCACCACCACCCGCCTTCTCCTCTTGGGAGTGGTGGTCGTGGAACCCCCAACCTCAGGACATCGCATCTCATGCCTTCCAACCAGCGGAGTCTCCTTCTGCTTTCTCCCCCCAGACATATCATCTGGTCCACTCTCCGCAATGGTACCTGTGGAGAGAACATGAAAGCGGTTGGTTACCTGTGTCTGTGTTACTGGAACCCGGACATTCCGCTTACCTCTTCTGGAGGTCACATGTTGCCAAGCTTCCTCACTGGCCTCTTGGCTCCTCTGTGCCACCTGCTCTATATCTTTAGAGCTTTGTGCCCCTAGAAGCCTATCCTGTGTTTTGTCCAGAAAATCCTCAGTTTCTCGTATGCAACGCAGGGTCGTTATCTGTTGTTCCAGACCTTCAATCTTCTCTTCCAATATGGAGACCAGCTTGCACTTTGTACAGACAAAGCCGCTTCTGTCCTGTGGAAGAAAGACAAACATGGCACATCCAGTGCAGGTCACAACAGCTGAACCCCCCCCTTCCATATCACCTACCTACTATGAGCGTCCTCAGAGACGTTTGCAAGATGTAAGCCTCCCTGGGCTCACTCCAGGCGAACTCCCAGGCAAACTCCTGCTGTGAGCTGCTCTGCTGTCCCCGCTGCTCAGCTGGTTCGCTGCCGCTCAGCTGGTTCGCGAGGCTCTGGCTATTTTTAAATAGCCAGGCTTCCCTGACGCAAACAGACAGACACCCTAATGCCCGCCCCCTGCAGGCTAGCAGCCAATCAGACACTCACTCAGGCTCTCTCACTGCCCTCCCAGCAAACACACGCTCGGATACTTCCTCAGCAAGCAAACACACACACACACACACTCGGATACTTACCAGTCCCAGGCAAACTCCTGCTGTGAGCTGGATAAACAGAGTGGCTTGGCTTTATTGCCTGTATCCCATTGCTTAGCTTCTTCACGAGCACAGTCAGGAGGAAGTAAAGTTTAAAACTCGAAAAGAAAAAAAAAAAGTGAAACACCCAGTTTGTTGCATGGCTGGGCGGCTTTGCTCATCTGGAGGAACTTGCCTCCATGTCTGGCAGATGAGCCACACCTGGCGAGAGGATACGAGTATACCTTCTCCAAAGGAGATGAACTCCGCACTTTGAACCCCCGTGCAGGGGGTGTCCCGCCTATTGCAGGGACTTGTTCACCCAGGAAAGCTCTGCTCTACACAGAAGCAGCTTTCACTTGAGCCTAGCTTTGCCCCCCAGATTTAGCCATTTTCAATACTACCGTGCCAGCGATGTTTTTAGACACCCATTCAGGGGCCATTTTGACACATGCCTCAGCTAACCACAGGTTTCTGCTCTTGAGGGAGGCACACAAGGAAATAATGACCAAACAAACCAAGGAGTTGGGTGGCACTACTCTCGCCCACTGAGCCAGGAGGCTGGGAGAGGGGAAGGGTGTTAATGTGCCTATCTGCTATGGTGACTGATCTGGGGGGAGGGGGGGAAGAAAAGGAGGGGACTTCCATTCTGAGGCTACCTCTCTCCATTTCATTGTCCATGTAAACCCAGATGCTTCCAGTCACTGGGCATGCAGAAAGCAGCATAAAGAAACACAAAGAAGGTGATGGAAATGGTACATAAGAACGGCTGTACTGGGTCAGACCGAAGGTCACCTAGCCCAGTATCCTGTCGTCTGACAGTGGCCAATGGCAGGTGCCCCAGAGGGAATGAACAGAACAGGGAATCATCAAGTGATCCATCCCCTCTCACCCATTCCTAGCTTCTGGCAAACAGAGGCTAGAGACACCATTCCTGCCCATCCTGGCTAATAGCCATTGATGGACCTATCCTCTATGAACTTATCTAGTTCTTTTTTGAACCCCGTTATAGTCTTGGCCCCCACAACATCCTCTGGCAAGGAGTTCCAAAGGTTGACTGAGTGTTGTGTGAAGAAATACTTCCTTTTTGTTTGTTTTAAACCTGCTGGTCCCTAATGTGTGTGCTCCCCACACCTTTCACAGTGAGTATTACCTACCCTTTCATTTTGCACCTCGCCCACATTCTCAGATGGGTGGAAACATATTTAGATGAACATTACCACATGGATTGTGCTCACAGGCCCTTCTCCAGGACCAGCTTTGCTCAATGTTGACCTGTGAAAAGGCAAGCTATGAGCCAACTTCCACAGAGCTTAATGTGGCAAAAGCAGGGCTATGATTTCTTATTATCATCATTACATTCATATCACTGTAGTGTCTAGAAGACACAACCAAGAATGGGGCCGTAGTGTGGCAGGCACAGCCTGTACCTAGCCAGAGCAGGGGACAGGCCCTGCCTCAAAGAGCCTCCAGAGCCTAACAGACAACAGGTGGAAGGGGAAAGTGGCACAGAGATGCCAATTGACTTGTCCAAGGTCACATGGTAGGTCAGGGCTGAGAATAGAACCCAGCTCTCCTGGTTCCTGGTCTAGTGCATCATGGTGTGACCCTGTTTATGCAAAATAAGAGGAAAACTACCTACGGGTAAACCCCGCTCTTCAGAGAACAGCATGCCCCCCACCCCACAGGGCTGCTGGTTTGCAAAAAGTACTGACCATCAGCAATCTGTTAAAAGAAATTTACAGTTTGTCTTTGTACAAAATTGCAGCTGATTATCTGCATACAGCCTGCAGCCTTCTTCCCAGAAAAATGTGTCTGAATTCACATTCAACTCCTGGATCATAAACAAGATAAGAATGCATTGTGGGAGATGGCAGAGCCAGAACTAGAAATGGGTGTGAGTGCACCGCCCTCACAAATTGACATATCTATTAGAAAATCATCACAACTAATCAGTTTCTGGCTCCCAGCGCAGACAAAGGCGGTCCTCTGCTACCAGCAATAACCCAGACCAGCTTCTATCAGACACTGCGAGCCCTGTAACATGGGACCTTTGTCTGACTGGCTGCCACACGGGAAGCTGTGACACAGTTGTTCTCAGGCAAGAAAAACATTTATGCAAACAGAGTCAAGTTGAGAGGTGTTTTACTAGGGCCCATTACTCATAGTCATCACCAAAAAAGTAGGAGGAAGGAGACAGAGGCAGGAGAAAGAGGGCAACCAGCTGAGACCAATTCTCTTTAAGGATTTAGTTCAAGTATATTGAGATCCTGAACCCATTCCGCGTAGCTGTTTGTCTAGACATCTATTCCAAGCTCAACACCAGGGTACCAGCGAGACACCGTAATGTCAGCATTCCCTTAAAGGTGATGGACCAAATTTACACCTGGGGTAATTCCATTGGCTGTGGCTGGAGATAGACAGCATACGGGCCAACGACCAATTCCTTCTATTCGGCTGTGTCTGCACTGGCCTCTTATCCCTAAAAAACTTCCCACCGCTGCAGCACAAGCTTTTGTGTGGACATGGCTCCAGACAAGCCTGGGGTCTGACCCACCATGTCCTCTAACCCTGCTCAAAGCAGATCTACCGGAGGAGGTGGTTAAAATGCCAGCAGCCCCCAGTGCTCCTGCTGGTGGAGTGTAGCAATGGTAGGAAACGTTAGGAAAAAGATCGAGTGTAGACCAGGCCTCTATCAGCAGTGAGCCAGTTTTCTAGCACAGACAAGGCTGTAGCGTAGATACAGCCACAGGGAAGCCAGACGCAGACCAGGGATAGAAGTCGAATGATAACGAGGGTAAAAGAATGTAATAATCAAAGGAGCAAACTGTAAACAGAAGGAATTCTGCATGAGGAACACACTGATAAAGGGAGATGGGGACTGGAACTCTGCTATAGGCCTTATAGAACGTGCCAGCCAGATAGGGACCCCACACCACATTACTGATTTATTTGCCATGCAGAATAGAGCAGAACCTAAGTATTGCGCCCATCACCTTGGTATCTGAGCATTAACAGAACTGCAGGCGGATGACCAAAGAGGCAGACGCTCTGCACATGGGAATCACCAGGAGCTAGCTGCCCCTCAGGCTCACTGGAGAACACCTCAACTAACTATCCACGAGCTGCAAGCAATTCCTGTAGTGTTCCACGCTGCATTCAGTGCAATGTCAGCTCCCAAACAGCCCAGACAGCAGTCACATTCACACTCTCCATGGGCATAGTTGTGAGGTCAGAGGGGAAGAGAAAGCCCTCCATATGAAAAGTAATCAGTTCACTTTCTAGAGTCGGATCGTTAACACCACAGTTGCCTGTTTAAGCCCCAGTGGATACACGGTGAAATCCGAGTCCTTTAACCTTCAGTAACATCCTTGCTTACCACCTCATCTTGGAAACCATCATCTCAGCTCAGGAGAGATTGTTAGGTTCATTGGGAAGTTCACAAGGAGAAGAGTGAGTGGGATCTTATGTTAGCGACTCACCTTTGGGTATGTTTGCAGTGAGCACCCCAGTAACAATCAAGATCCAGAGCAGCAGGGTTTCCTCAAGCTGCGTAAATCCCATGTGGCATTTTCAGTCAAAAGAAACAGCTACATTATCTCCATAGTGGCCCACTCGGCCTTTGCATTTACCCTAATGCAGATCACCACAGAGCCGGTCAGCTTCAAATGCTGCCCTCGGCTGAGATGAGGCCAGAGCCTGCGACACCAACCTCAGCAGGAGGTTTTTTTACTTCAGAAGGAGCAGGAGCAGGGCCATGAAGGAGCTGAAGGCTTTGGGAGCCCTTCCCCACAAGCCATCAGGCAGGAGAACTCCAGAGAGCATAGAAGTGCACAGGGGGATGATAGGTTAATGCAGCAGCCAATGTACCAGGTCTCCAGAGGGTCACCCTAGCCTGCAAGTTTGGGCAGGCTCTGTCCAATGCTGCTATCAGCAAAGCATGGTCAGACATGTGGCTCCTGCATAGCAGAGTAGTGAAGTGAATCCCTCCAGGGCAGGGTCCTGGGCCTTTCTGTAGAATCCTGCCCAGTACAGATGAATCTCTGTAGCAAAGGATGCAGCAGGCGGGATCTCTGCTCCCTCTCACTGGTTCAGCCAGTGTGGGATTTGGCCGCAGTGTTCTCCGTTATCTGGCGCGCTCTCTCATTTATTTTGAGATGGGAGCCTTGGCTTGTTCTAAACAAAGGTGTCTTGGCTGCAGAAGTGGAGGCCCAAGGTCCAATTCTAACCTGGAAAGAAAATGGACTTTGCATCTTTTTACTATGTTTCCCATAAATACTCAGTGACGGGCACAGAGACAGACGCTGCAAGGAGAGAGCTGCAAGCTGGCCAACAGAACCGACATGTTCTGTTCTACAGCCCGCATGACAGGAGCCCAGGTTTTGTGCTGTGGCTCTTCGAAAGCTAGTGAACAACAGGGGATTTCTCAAAGTCTTGTAATAACCAGGGGAAAAACCTGGGCCAAAATCTTTGAATGAGCTTCATCATGAAAATAATCTCAGCCTTCCCAGCCCATTCCAGTGGCTTCACATTGGTGCACAGCATGGAGCTGGTGCCAGAAACTGGTTCAGCAATCAGGACCTGTCCAAGAACTGCTGTTCAGTGCAGCCTCCCCGCAGCATGCACCTGCGTTTGTACACTTCCCTGCCAATGGCCAGGCCTTTATTTCTGCTTAACCTTTAGCACATTCAAACGGGGCCACTTATCTCCTTCTGAGAGCCGAGCAAATAATTCATGTTGTATAAAGTATTTGATAAATGCAGCCCTTTCTCTGCTCCCAGGCCTTCGCCTTCAAATCCATTCTTAAATGCATTTCTGGGAAGCCCTTCGAGAATTGCTTCTGTAAGATTCCCCACAGCACAGTCCTACCAAACAAATGACCAACAAGCCACGCAGAAGTGGTACCAATAATCTATAATAATTGCAAGTCACCGTTCTCTTCTTTCTTGGCCTTGTGTTCACTAAAAATCCCATAGCACTTTCCGTTAACTCAGGGCTTGTCTACACTTAAAACACTGCAGCGGTACTGCAGTGAAGACATTACGTATGCTGATGGGAGGGGTTCCCCCATCGATGTAGCTAATACATCTCCCTGAGAGGCAGTGACAAGGTCAACAGGAAAATTCTCTCATCTACCTAGCACTGTCTATACCAGAGATTGGGTCAATTTAACTGCGTCGCTCAGGGGTCTTGATTTTTCACATCCCTGAGCAGCGTGGTTATACTGGCCTAATTTCCTATAGCAAACCAGAGTGGTGAGTGGAAGTCCTGGGGCAAATTCCTGGCCCCACTGGTGTCAAAGGGAGGGGCCATGATTTCACTCTATAGCTTTGCTCATCAACATAACAGAGCTCAGAAAGGCTAGCCTCTCTCTGCTTTTCTAATGTGAATAACAGTGATAAAGTCTGTGTTATTGCAGAGAATTTAAAGATTTGTCCTTGTAACCACAATGACTTGGAAACTGGAGATAATTATGTCTTTTTCACTTCTCATCTTATAATAAACTACAAGCTATGTAGTTAACAATCCTGGTTTTCTAAAAAAACAAAAAATGGCTTGGTACTCTACATAGTTGGGTTGACGTAAGCTGCCTACATCAACCTAATTATGTCACTGTCTATACTAGAATGCTGCTTCTGCCAAAGTAAGTGGCCTACTACACCGACATAATAACTCCACCTCCATGAGAGGTGAAGAGCTCATGTCGGCATAGTTAGGGCAAGGCAGTGTCCATGTAGACACTGTGCTACTTACTTCAGCTGTTGGTTGTCATTCTTGTCAGTTTCAGGGCTGCCACAGCTCAGAGCAGAAGGGAGGGCTCAGGGCTGGAGCCCTGAAACTGACAAAAATGTCAATTTCACTCCTGGTAGGCTCCATGCTGTGAAATTGAGACCGTGCCAGGCTCACAGCTGGAGCTGTCACCCCAGAATGGATGGGGGGTTCCAGCTGTGAGCCCCGTGCCTCTGACAGTGCCCCACAATGCCCCACTGCTGTCGGTACAAGAGCTCCCGGTCAGAATGCGGTCCACCAGCAGGAGGAGAGTGTGTGGATACCAACAGCTGATTGAATTACTGCAGTGGCTGTAGGTCGACCTAAATTAAGTCTACATAATTTTATAGTATATACAAGCCTTGAGACGCCAAGTAGTTCTGGTCCAACTCTGGCCTAAAGCAAACTTTCTGTTGACAATTTCTGTTCTTACAATATAGAGTCCTCTTCTCAACACATTAATTTTTATTTATAATTATTGGCTACATTTGGATGTCCCCTGACTGAAACAAGATGGAGCGGGGCTAAGGCTTTTACCTTATCTTCCAAGTTTAATGATCGTTTAACTGATTGTTTATACAGGGTCAGGCTAGGGGAAGGTACTGGTGCACTCTCACCATTGCACTCCACTCAAGCTCCACTCACAAGTAACACCAGCCTGGGATGCCCATCACATTAGACTGTGTGCATCTGCATAACATGATCCTCCTCCTTTCTTGCCTGCTCGGAGCAGAAGTTGACAGTGATGTTTATGCTAGCATCAATAGGCTCCAGAATCAACAACTCTCACAGTCACCGTCCTGGGCTCTTTGTAAAGAGCATTGCACTGGCTTACAGCTAGTTCACATTTTGATAGTTTTCGTCACAGCCATTCGGTAGATTTAAAAGAGAAGCTTAGAATCCGGGGTGCAGGATAATGGGCACCAAGGAAGAGAATCGATTTGCCAACCCTCCACAAACTGGCCCCGTTTGAGCCTCGTCTTTATAAATGTTTAATGTTCTGGATAACGCAAATCTGAGATATAGTCCAAATTAACTACGGATACCAATGGCTTCCTCTTACTATAAACCTTTGCCTGGAGACCATGACTTTGATTTCATACATCAGAGGCAAGGGGAATGAGTTTTTTAGCTCTTGGCCCAAGTTTACTGGGTAGTAAAGCAAGCATGAGTAGGCACTGAACTACGTGATGATGGAGCACTGGTAACCGCCAATCCATAAATACCATTGCTAATTTTATACCTACTCTAATTCTTCCATGCTAGGAATTCAGGTCAGATATATGACCACCTAAAATTATAGCAGGTTACAGACATGATATTTATCATGTTAAAAGTAGAAATATGCCAATGGATGCGATGTCCCCGTCCCTTTTCCCTGGCCTATTTCTACGGGGGGTTAGTGGTAACATACCAGACACAGTTACAGTGCCTCTACTATTTTGTTCCCCACTATACAGTATTTTGTTACCTTACTGATGCAGTAAAATCCAAATACGACATCGCCCAGGGCTTTGTAAGCTGAGCTGGTGTGCTCTGTGACACACTGCATCAGAAATTTGACGACTGCTTCTTAAAGAGCTTCGGGCCAGTTTAGGGATCAAAATACCCACACTACCTAGAGTACAAGTGTCAGCTGGATGGAACCCCAGTGCGGGCTGCTGCTCAAGTTTAGACAGTAGGTTGCAGCTGAAAGAGACTGGAGGAAGGAGTCCAGAATCTAGAGGAAAGAATCTGAAAAAGTCTGGTTAGCTAAAATCTGAATCATGCTTATTTGATTTTTTTCCCCAAACGTATAAAAGAAAGGGACTATTGGTACAGGCTGGAGGCAGGCATATTGCGCCCCCAGCTCAGCTCTGCCAATTGTCTCTTACCCTGAAGTGTTTACTACTACTGCCCATTCACTCTTCAGCTTCTCCACCGAGGCAAACTGTGCCAAGTGCATTGAGTTGTGGGTGGCTGGGGTCTGCCAAACTTAAAGGAGAACCAGGCTACTGCAAAACACAGGTCTGCAGAGGAAAAGGGATATGACCTTGTAGACAGAGCATGGAACTGGGACTCGGGACCCCTGGCTCCAACACTGACCTACGGGGTGACCTTGGGCAAGTCATCGCCCCATCCTGTGCCTCAGTTTCCTCATCCGTAAAATGGAGAGAATACTGACCTCCTTGTAAAGTGCTTTGAAAGCAATGAATGAAAAGAGCCAGCTATTACTGTTTTGAAAACCTGTCTATTTAGAAAGTGTTAACAGGTTTACAGATCCTAGCCATGTAAATATCAGCAACGATACAATGATCATTACGCCAGTGAGTTTTCCTTATAGAGGAACATTCCACAGTACTATAATCACTGGATCGCTCCAGTTCTCAGGGTGTTGCCAGGTTGCGGAGCGAGCATCTTTACACTGCAAGGGATTATTACACTGCCACTTGGCATATTTCTTCCTGTGCCCACATGTAGGCCCCTCACCTTCACCACATTGCCAGCTGAAGCATTCAGAAATCACAAGTCAGCTCCCCCGCCCCCCACCCCCACGAGATGGGTTTCAAACGTAATAAATGTCAGCTGCTTATTATCCATCTCCTGGAGTTTTGAGCTTTTCTTTATGCTGCTTCCAGGACATGTTTTTATGGCTTTTCTCTGGAGGGCTAGAATTTAGTTTTAACAAAAAATGAGAGCGGAGATTGGATGTATCCCCTGCCTCCAGGCGCTTTCCGGAAAACCACCCCAATACCATGAGACTTGTAGTAAGATGGTGAGCGAGAGCTCACGCACTTTCTGACATGTTTGGGAGAGTCACAGCCACCGCTCCCAGGCCCTTCAGTTTCACAGTGTGGTGAACTCGCCATGGTCAGCCCTTGGCTTGACCTAGGGCTGTTTGGGAAAACTCCGGGTTTTTACCTTGGGATAACTCGTGCGTGTGAGTGACCTTGAGGTAAAAAACACACCTTATTTAGCAGGGAAGACCAGGCCTGAGAGGAAGCAACAGGCCCCTAGCCGCCTGTGGTGGAGTTGGGTGGAAGAGGGAGGAGTTCGAACTGCCCCGGCCTTTCCTCCCAAGCTTCTCCCCAAGGCTGAAGCTGTGTGTGGGACAGGCTCCTGAGTGACGGCCCAGATGTCTCAGCGTGCTTGGGGCGGGGGTTGAGAGTGACCAGCCCTGAGCCAGGGTGGTGGCAAAGTAGGACACAGACAGGGTTGGGACTGAGGCATGTTTCAGGTGAGGCAGCCTATGGAACGGCTTGATTGACTTGGGTATCCAGGGCGAACACAGGAGGACTCCACCCTTCGCTCCTGCTCTGAATGTGGCCTGGGCTTATTCTACAGCCTGGTGTATACGGAGGAGATTCGGGAGCTCCCGCACTGAGCCGTTCCCGCCACCCTGACATCTCATCCTGCTCCGAGCAACGGCAGCACCAGAGCAGCGGGAAAGGCAGGAAACTCGCAGAAAATCCTCCATGTGGGTCCCAATTCTCCTTGGATGGCTTGAGAGCCGGGAAAGTATGTCGCATAGCAGTAGTCATGCAAAGGGTCACAGGGTGTTACAAATGCTTGATTTTGTTTAAGAAACAAAACATCGTGGGTTTGAATCCCCTCGAACTCATCAGCTCTGTCTGGCATTGTCTATACAGTCTCCCTTTCCTTTTTGTAACGTTGTCCTTAGTTTCCTCACAATGGTGGTGGCCCCCACTGATTCCACAGTACAAATAAGAGTAATAAAAAATGTTCTGCACTTTTAAAACAGACAACACTGAAGGGTCGCAACATGCACGGTGAACATTAGGGACCAGAGCCTTTCAGCATGGCTGGGAAACCAGGTAAGGCTTATCATCCTCTTCCATTTTACAGATTGGAACACGGAGGCAAAGAGAGGCAAAGTGACTAGCCCAAGGTCACCCAAGAAGTTCTGCAGTACAACTGGGAAGATAAGCCAGGTCTCCTGAATCCCAGTCAAGTGCTTTAATGAGACCATCCTTCCCCTGTGATTTAATGACATTAAAGGGGGAAAACGAGGAGGAAATCCAAACAAATCCGCTCTCTGTCCAGAGAAGAAGTAAACATACGTCTCCTCTGCACTGCAAGCAGGCGGGCGGGTGGGGGGGCAGAAATTGGGGGAGCTTTTCTGGATTTAAGGACAGAATTTCAAAAGCACAAATGCCAGCCAGTTGTCTTATTGTCACTTGTGCCTTTGGAAATCTCCCTCTTCATTTCTATTTTTGATGAATTCCCACAAACTCTGCAGGGAAGGGACCATGCTTTCATGTATGTACAAGGCCTGCTATAATAGGGGCCCAATCCTGTCTCAGGCTTCATGGAGCAAATATTTAATGATAAATATAACAAATAATAAGGACATATGCACCCGAATATTTTTTGTTTTAATAACTTCTGCACCATCAGGAAAGGAAAAAAAGATCCTCAGTGACCAATTGCTGTTTATTCATAATTTAGGAAAGTCTAGATTCAAACAGGCTCATAAAAAATATTTGATAAACTATTCTTAATATTAATTTTAAAAGCTTCATTGAGAATTACAAAACATCAAATTCTTTGCAAAGCCACACACACACACACTTATTAATCCTCAAGTGATATTTTTAAAATTACTTTTCTTTTCTGTAAATGTAGATTATTAAAGACAGGTTTTTCCCTAGCTGTTTCCTCGAGTGGGAGGGTTGAAGAAACCACTGATTAGTGACAGTCAGTTCAAACTGAATCCTTCCGCACCCCCCCACACGAGAGCTGGACGGGATGGTACACACTGCCATACTTGTATAAGCGAAGGCTACCATGTACCATTGGAATGGGCTGGAGCAGCTTTCTGAGCATGTTAAATGGCTAATGGGGACCCGCTGCCCTAGCCACTCCTCCCCTTCCATTGCTCCTGGTTACTAGCCCCACCAGCCTCTGCATTGCCACAGCCCACCAGGGGCTCACCTAAGTGGGAGCCTGAAGAAGAGCTCTGTGGAGCTGAAAAGTCTCTCTCTTGTTCATCTACAGAAGTGGGTCCAATAACAGCTATCACCTGGCCCACCTTGCCTCTGTCCCAGCATCCCCAACTACCACAGCACTGTCAACAAAAAGCTAAAATTAACAAGAGCCGCTTTGCTCCTGGAGCCCTGCACAATTCTGAAATGCCGGGACTGGGCGAGATGTCCATCCATCTCCCATTATGAGCCAGACGGCATGCAAATCCCTAACACGGCTGCAGCTTGCAGGGGAAGAGCGGTCTCTCGCGGCCTGTCACTAAGGCAACGTCTCCCTTTGGGAGTCAGTATCCACAATATTCATTTCACAATTCACCGAGGCCCAAATCCTCCTAGACACGCCAAGGCCCATGTAGCCAGACTTGGTACCAGCCAAGGGGAATTGGGAACCCTCCCCCCAGGCCTCGGGATGCCAGTGAAGTCACTCCATGGCTGATATGCCCCTCTGACGGCCCACGCCGTTCCTGCTTCTGTGGGCACAATGTTCTGTGGATCTGCAGATGGGCAGATCTCCCCTCTCCGTCTAGTACACTCATGAGCTGACTCTGCTGCGCAGGGAGCTAGGCTCTTCAAAGCAGCCTCTACAGATGCTATGCAAATCCTGGCCGTCCCCTCTTGCCCAGCAGAACTGCATGGGGTCTATGGTATACTGGGCTTTGAGTAGCCACACAGGAGGCCAGAATTTGGCCCTAGAGCTTGCAGGCCCAGTCCCCAGCAACTTACTGGTGAAAGCACAAAAGAGTTACAGAAAGGAAAGGCTCTAGACCTTTAAGGGCCAAATTCTGTCCCTGGCCTCATGCCACAAAGCTCTCATCCGTCAGAGGTCGTCTCTGCCACTGTGGAGAAACCAGGCCCAGGACTCTGCACCTTGCTCCAGGGAGCAGCTTTCCCTTGTGCGCTCCCTGCAATGCTTTGCCATAGACCAGTAAACAGGAGCAGGCTGCAACAAGAACCTGGCAGGACAGCACTTTCCATATTTTTCCTGCCATCTGGTGGCTACTAACCCAGCTACATGCTGGTCTGCATGTAAAATGTCAGTGAAGGAGGCACCCAGCTCAGCAGCGATGGCTCTCTGCTTTCTTAGGTCACCTAATTTAATCAGTTGAGGAACCGCGCAGCACATGAGATGTTTGTGGGAGGGAGCCCGAGCTGGCACAGGTGCAGGTATGAACACAGGTAGGCAGGTCACTTGGGCTCAGGTTTTCAATTAGCTGCCAGGTAGGCACCTAAATAAGACCCAGACTTTCAAAAGTGCTCAGCACCCAGCAGCTCCCTCCTGGGAAGATTTTCAGAAGCTCGGTACCCAACACACTGAGTTGTTTTTAAAATCTGGACCTTTATTTTGGTGCTTAAGTGGGAAATGAGCCGTCCCTTACTCTAGCCTTGATTAATGACATTGCACTTGGAGCCACATTGCATGAATCAGGAACCAGCAATGAACTGGAGGGGACTTGGGCAAGTCCCTTGTTCACAGAGCTTGCAGGGCTACAAAGAAGAATCTCTGCTGGCATTTTTTAATAAAAAGGGGACATTTCTAGACTTTTCCTTGTGATTTAACCTTGTAAATATAAATGGGTGCAAATTAATTGCTACGGTTGTACTGAATAAGACGGTGGGCTCCATTTCTGCAGCCAGAAGCTTCAGGGAACCTAAAGATTCCTTCAAAACACCCCCACGATGTACATGATGATAGGTGTTGTTTTGTAAGTAAAGCCAGTAATGCTGGTTACAATGCTGGGGTCTGTTTCCATGGAGTACTCAGTGATAAAGACAAGATGAAAGTGGATCTGAAGCCTCATTCATAGAATCATAGAATCGTTACCCTGATTAAGCAAGAAAGCATGGACAATAAAACCCTCTGGTTTCTAAGGAAATGTGGAATAGAATTTCCAGCCCTTTTCCCATATTCCCACACCAAATAACCAGGTTGAACTGAGCTGCATGAGCGGATGACAGATAATGTGCTGTCAGACAAAGCTTCCCTGTTGGGAGAGGGATCTCACAAATCTAGCATCCATCTCTGTCACTTCTTAATCCGTTCCCTGGGTCCCACAGGAAGGCCCTCCACCGCTTGCTCCTTCTCTCTGCACAAAGGGAGGTGGGATGGGTGAAGTTAACTATTGAGCCGTTCTAAGCTGTTCACCTCTGGTTATTTCTAGCTGCCGGGCATTCCCAGGAGTTAGGGAGCTGGTGTTGGCTACCATGCTCTTTGTGATGGAGGTCAGTTCAGAGGGCATCTCAATGAGCAGGGTTGTGCTACGTACCTGGATAGGATCAGTCCCCACTCCTTCTTGGGTGACAGGAAACCACCCATGGCCTCTGTGACCATGAGCAGTTAACACCACCCCACGCTGCCATCCGACTAGCAAAGCCCTAGAAACACCCCATGAGATGGCTAAGCAAAAATACTAGTGAAATGTACATCGATCTTCTGTGCATGAGGGGCATATGAAATTATTCTGTAACTGCAGGGCCAGCAGTGGGATCTCACACATCAAACGCAACACGAGCCGAGCCAAGCCAGAGGAATCGGTAAGGATTGTGAAAAATGGAAACTTAGAGTCATACACCAAAGACCAGACAAGGACAAGCATGAAGCCTGCTGAAGGCTGGAGCTGAGATAGGAGCCAGAGAGAAAGGACAGGGGTCAAGGAGCAGTTTGCACATTACGCTCAACATGGCCCTTAGTGTTCAAGAAATTAGTTTGTGGAGCATGGAGAGAGGCACCAGAGTTTGAGCAGCCAGCGTTGTGTGTCACACTGCACTTCACTCTGCACAGATCTGGCAGGAGCCTGACGCACCTCTCTGTCTGGCATAACATGTTATGTGTAATTCTTCCTGTCCACTGCATAGCCACGTCCAACATCCTGTGGACACGGCTGGGGAAGGGGGGACAAGAGGAAGGATGGCTCAGTGGTTCAAGGTTCCCTGCTCTGCTACCAGCTTCCTGTGTGACTGCGGTCACATCACTTGGCCTCTCTGTAAGAACGGGCAAATAGCTGTGAGGAGCCAGCACGGTGTTGCAGACGCTCCAGCTGCTCTCAGCCGGGCAGGGAGCCTGGGGGGCAGGCGTGGGGACACGAGCCAGGGCTGCTCTCAGCCACTCCGGACCAGTCAGGGTCCGCGCAACCCCCACAAGTACCCAGACCCCACACTGGCCTGGCCGGGGAGTGAAGCCATGTGGGGGTAAGGGGAGGGAAAGGGGGTGGGGTCCACCCCAGCAAAAAGTGGACAGGCCTGGCCACCCCAGTTCTGGCAGCACGGCAACATGGTTTATATTCCATTTCCTGCACTGTCCAGCACATGGGAAATCTCCAAGCTACAGTCCTGCCCATCCAGCCAAACCAAACCTGCAGCTCCAAACTGGTCTCTGTGGAAATGGGCAGCTTTGAGCTTCCACTGCTGGACGTTCAGAGCTTTGGGGCAGCCATGGGAATACTCACAATGGCCACTGTGCACCTGCAGCCAGTCTCTCCTCAACAGAAGCATCCTGTGACTTTTCTGTCACATCGCACCAGACATTCACAGCCCGCTGCTGACTCAAGGAGACAGACACACAGCTCTGAATTCCCCAGAAGTGTGGAGTTGCCATCAGATGGCCAGGTCAGCTGCCAGCAGTGCTGGGCTTTGGGGAGTTTATACAGGAAGAGGGAAAGTTTTCCCCAAACAGCAGAGAACAGTTTTACTAGGGGCCTAGCCTAGTGAGTGACAGGTTCTGATAAATTTGTAAAAAGGCATGGAAAATAATGGAAATACAAACCTGGTATCAGGCTGCACCTTGGGTCTGGGCTAGCTTCCTGAGATCACCTGTCAGGTGTTGGGCTTCTTGCCTTTACCTGCCTCACAGTAAAATCTGGAGGTTCTTCTCCTCAGACCAGGCTCTGGGCATGCTGCCCCAGGTGTACCAACTGCCTATCCCCCAGCAGACCCCACTGGGTTTCAAGCACCTACGTGTTCACCCTTTGAGAAGCTGATCCAGTAATATAGTGACAAATGGCTTCCTTAAAGCAAAACATTGCTATTCAGCAGTTAGAAGGAAGCATTTTGAAGCTCCAAACAGCCCAGACACACTTCATCTCAGCTAACCTTACTCTCCATGACAAGCTCAATTAGACTGGCTTCTCTCTTCAGAAACAGAAACAACCATTTTACATTCTCCTAACCAGTCCAGAGCCGCCTTTGTGTCTGAAGGACTCTCATTCTCCTTCACCAAGTCTAACCAGCCTTATTCAAACTGGTTTGCATGCTCCCCATGTCAGCAGGCTGGAGATATTAAGGCTACTTAGCTCTGTCCTGCTGCATTCTCTCTTCAGGACCCTTAAATGTATGCTCAAAAAGAAAAGGAGGACTAGTGGCACCTTAGAGACTAACCAATTTATTTGAGCATAAGCTTTCGTGAGCTACAGCTGTTAGGCAACTACCAGAAAGGGTCTCTCTTCTCTCTACCCTTGGAAGCTAGCTCCTACCCAGACAAACCCCTAGAGTGAAATATCCACCCCAGCTTTGCCTCTTTATGGGACAGACACACCACAGCAGTGGCAGATCCAGACACCACATTAGCAGTCCCCAGAAAGCACCCTCGCATTTGTTACACCGAGTGTTTGTTGGAATGAGGAATATTACACCGTATCCAGCAGCTACTAGCCAGAAATCCTGGGCAGAAATCTGTCGGGAATGAATGCTGCTGTTGGGACTGAAACAACTTCTTAGAACAAGCTGACATGACCACCAAGAAGCCGACACTATTTTGAGCATTTAATGGTATGTTTTTCAAAGCCTCTCCTTTAAAAGGAAGTTTTTTTAAACCCTCTAATTTTACATTTAAATAACTGTGGGTTTAACATAGTTGCTTGTCCATTTACCTACCAAGATTTTAAAAACAACATCATTCAGAGGCAAACGATGCATTAAGCAATATTTTGCCCACCAGTAATGGAATATAAAATTCTCTGAGCCCAAGGCAGTAGCTGCTATGGGAATCTGCAAAGATACACAGCTTCACCGAGGTAGCCCCATTGTGAGCAACCTGTTTTGTTGTGGAAAGGCTGGCTGGTTTTATTCCAGAGAAAGGGAGTTCACAACATCCCTTTCCATTGCACCATGGGACCAACTCGCTTTTCATGGAACATTCTGGACAAAGGACCATGTCTGGGCCTATGGCCTCCATCCTGCAATTAGATCCACATGGATAGATCCCACCCCCTGCCCCATACCTAGGCAGTGCTCCATTAGTTCCAGTGGGGCTGCACAAGGCATGGCTACACTGCAGCTAGGAGCTGTGACTCCCAGCACAGGTAGAGAGATTGAGACTAGCTCCGCTGGGCCTTGCACACTAACAATAGCAGTGTGGAGGGAGTTTGGTGTGGCATGGCAGGGCGTTACCCTCCCCACAAACTGCAAGCCTCAGGCGGGAAGCCTGTGTGTGCAGCGTAATGAGTTCTGCAGAGGAGACAGGAGACACTGCTACCAGCTTGTGCCCCTGAGGCAGGGAGTCAGACACAGAGGGATTAGTCTTTAAAGTGCCACGGGACTCCTCAGTGTTTTTTTAGAGGGATTAACAGGTGATTAAGATCAGAAAGGGCTGTTAGGATGTTTCCTAAAGTTAAATGATCTGTTCCAAGCTTGGTGAACTGCAAAAAAGCAAGCAGCCTAAATGATAAAAAGGAATAATAGATTTTTCTACAATTGTTTCGATTGTTGTATTCCAGAGGTAGTAACAACAGTTACCAATATCTTCTTTTGAGGAGATAACGGATTTTTTTTAGACACAGAAATGCAGCAGATCTAATCTACCTGGATGTCAGTAAGGCATTTGATACAGTTCCACATGAGAAATTATTAGTTAAACTGGAGAAGATAGGGATTAATATGAGAACTGAAAGATGGATAAGGAACTGATTAAAGGGGAGACTGCAACAGGTCCTACAGAAAGGTGAATTGTCAGGCTAGAGGGAGGTTACTAGTGGAGTTCCTCAGGGATCAGTCTTGGGACCAATCTTATTTAACATTTTTATTACTGACCTTGGCACAAAAAGTGGGCGTGTGCTAATAAAATTTGCAGATGACACAAAGTTGGGAGGTTTTGCCAATACGGAGGAGGACTAGAATATCATACAAGAAGATCTGGATGACCTTGTAAACTGGATTAATAGAAATGGGATGATATTTAATAGTGCAAAGTCATGCATTTAGGGACTAACAACAAGAATTTTTGCTATAAACTGGGGATTTATCAAGAGAAGGGACTGAATCCTGAGCCTGCCCAACCACCATCACCCTGGGTGGGGGGGCCAAAGCTGAAGACCGAGCCCCAGCGACCCAGGCGGGGAGGCCAAAGCAAATCCCAAGGGCTTCAGCTCCAGGCAGGGGGCCTGTAACCTGAGCCAAGCTGCCCAGGGATGAAGCCCTCAGGCTTCGGCTTTAGCCCCAGGCGGTGGGGCTCAAGCTTTGGCTTCAGCTCCAGCCCAGGCCCCAGCAAGTTTAAGCCAGCCATGGTAACCCCATTAAAATGGGGTCATGACCCACTTTGGGGTCCCGACCCACAGTTTGAGAACTGCTGGATTAGATGATCACAATGGTCCCTTCTGACTTTAGTAAGAGTATCTGAGTAAGAATATGGATTACAAATTTTAAACCTAACCAGTGTCCCTTAAGTGACTTGCCACAAGAGGTCAGAACATGTTAGTATTAGGGCTGAGTGGGTCTAATATTTATTTAATTTTCTTTCTTGATACAGGAATTAGACTCAGTGCCCCGTCAGATCATTTCTAAGTTATCTGCAAAAAAAACTAGAGCGTTTTCAGCTGCCTATGTAGCCCCTGGAATCCGTTACAGTGGCCCCACAACCTCTGAAAAATCTGAAATGGTGCCCCTGTGGGCAGGCACAGAATTTGCCCCCCATGCATGGCCCCCCCGACCTGACTGGCGCTGCCCCCCCCAAATATAGAAGTTAAACTATGCCGATGGTGCTGGCGCAGGCTAGCCGCCTGAGCCCAAGCCTGCCCGGCCTGAGCTTGGGCAGCTAGCCTGAGCTGCAACATCCACACTTCTATTTTTAGTGTGCTACTGTGACCCCTAAGAGCCTCTTTATGTCAACTGGGAAAGGGCGCACCCAACACCCGGTCATCAGATTATTTGGGCAAACCATGGCCTCTAAGGTATCATACAACCAGGGGCACCAGTTCAGATTTTGGGGGGGTGGGGGGGAAGAGGGCTTTAACCGTGATTCCAGAGGCTACTTGGACACCTGAAAACTCTTGGTTTTTTGCAGATAACTTCGATACAGTGCTCCTGTCAGATAATTTCTAATTCCTATACAAAGAGAAAATTAAATATTAGACCCACTCAGCTCTAATACTAACATATTCGGATGTCTTGTGTCACTTCACTTAAGGGACACTGGTTAGGTTTCAAAATGTAATGTATATTCTTACTTTGTTACTAACTCTTGAATATAACAATTGAAACAATTGTCGAAAACTCTAGATGACTTTCTAGCACTTCATCAAGCCTGGAATAGCTCATTTAACTTTTGGAAACATCCTTCTAGGGCAAGGCCCGGTGAGTTTATACTGCACCTGCCTGGGGCTCTAGGAGTGTTACCCCGCTACAAATAATAGACTAGAAAAGGACTTTAAACAGGAGTCAAGTCACTTTCACAGTATTGCCAACCCCAAATGCTCAAATACCATGAATCAGGCTCCCCAAAAATCATGAGAGTGGCTTTAAAATAACAAGATTATGTAAAAACAAGAATAGATTTGGTGTTTTTATTTACAGTCTGCTTTTTCAGCCTTTAGGGTGCACCGGGGCCACACTTTCTCCATAGCCACAAGGGCTAGAAACTTCATTTCTCTTTAAGAAGGAAGGCTGAAATCATCACAGATCACTTGACTCCATGAGCTGCGGCTTTAAGGAAAACAATCATCATCAGAAAGAAAAGGAGGACTTGTGGCACCTTAGGGACTAACAAATTTGAGCATAAGCTTTCATGAGCTACAGCTCACTTCATTGGATGCTGTAGCTCACGAAAGCTTATGCTCAAATAAATTGGTTAGTCTCTAAGGTGCCACAAGTCCTCCTTTTCTTTTTGCGAATACAGACTAACACGGCTGCTCCTCCGAAACCAATAATTATCATGAGACTCGACAAAATCATGAGAGCTGGCAACATGGCTTTCACTTCTATTTAAAAGCTAGCTGCTGTCCAGAAGGCTCTTAAACACCACCACAGTGACTGAGTTGCAATTTTCACAGGCAAATATTTTAAACCAAAACACCAACAAAATTCCATGTTTTAAAGTTGAGAAAAAAAATTTGAGATTTCTGAGGTCTCTCAGGGCCACTGCAGGCAGGAAAGGAAAACAAACAGGCACGGGAGCACCGGGCAGCTCTTTCTCTTGAAAGAAAGTTGGAGGGTCAAATTTTCTAGTCCTTAATCCGGTCCAACTTCTACTGCCATCAGTGCCTCCACTCACAGATATTAACATCACAGTGACCATGTGACGACATGGTCAATAACGATACACTTCATACTTAAACATCTGAGCCATCTCATCCAGAGTTACACAGCTTAGATGCAATGGCTCAGGGACCACATTTTCTGGCACATTCTGAATAGTGCTGAGCACACAGATGGTGCCCAGTGAATCATACAAATCATGACAATAATCGTTGACTTTATAGACTCTGTGGATGCAATTTCTGTTCTTTGTTCTGGAATTGGCCTGAATACAGATGAAACCCTAAGAATTTGATGTATAATCACATCTGATACTCATATGACACTCTCTCATTCCTTCCTTTTCTCAAACTTAGAACAAAAAATGACAAAACAAAATGGTTTTCAGTTAAAATCTAAAATTGCACCGCATGTATGGGTGGTGTGCAACAGTTATGTATTTGGGCTGGAAATACATTTTTAAAATATGTTGTGGAAGCAGATGATGATCAAGTTTGCCCTAGCCAAAGGAATGTGGATTTACCAGTCTGCCCTGACCAAGCCAACAGGTGGATGAGAAAACACCATGGCTTGATTAAAAGTCAAGGACAATGAAAGGATATTTGCCTCTAAGGTAAACAAAATGATCAAGCCGATTGAGAAAGCAAACTGACCAGAAGATGAAGTGGCTTGGCACCTGCACCCCAAAGAACAAGCAGCAGGGGAGAAAAACTTTGTCTGGCTTTACGTATCAAGAATATATGTCAAAGATTTTCTGGACCATAAAAGGAAAGAGGGAACTCCTTTGTCATCCATCACTTCAGGAACAAAGGGACCAACACCCTCTGGTTCTGTGAATGGAGGTTCCTCCTGCCTGCAGGGCTGGAGATGCTGATAGCTTGATGCAAGTGAGAAAGCTGTTTAGGCAAAGACTGTAGCTTGCTAAAGTTCAAGTGAGATTTTGTTTTGTTTGTAACCAGAACAGTCTCTTTCTCTTGCTCAGTATCACTTAATCTATGTTCTTTGTTAATAAATGTATGCTTAGTTTTACTGTGAACCATCTCAGTGTATTAAAGTAAGGGGGGTCCTCAGGTAAACAGGTTGGGGGTGTGCACAGTCTCTTTGGAAGCAGCAGACTTGGTAATTTCTGTGGCTGGTTCAGTGATAGCAGCTGGATACTGCAGAGAGACGTCTCTGGGGAACTTGGGAACCGGGGTGCACTCAATGTCACCTGCAAGGCAAGGTTACGGCTGGCAGACCCTCAAGGAGTTTGCTGGTGAGGCGGACAGAGTGGCGTGGCAGGGGGCTGACACAGTTTAAACGTCAGCAAAGCTCTCTCTCTTGCTCAGGCAGAGAGGTAACACAGCAGCTGACGGTTCTAGGCTCTCTGAGGAGAGCGTCATCACCACGAGCTCAACGGTGTTAGCCCAAGTTTGTCTCCCCGTGCTGGGAATCACCTCCCAGCTGCAGTGCAAACCTCAAGAAGAGCGCTGTGTAAGCTGGAAAGCTTGTCTCTCTCCCCAACAGAAGCTGGTCCAGTAACAGACAATACCTCACCCACCATGTGTCTACTACCCTGGGACCAACACAGCTACCACAACACTGCATACATCTAGGAGCAGTGCCATGCCCTTGAGTTCCCGCCCCCTGCCTGGGGCAGCATGGTCCTTCAGGGGCTCTCTGCATCTCTCATCTCTCTTCTAAAGCCCCTTGGACACTGAATACCCTGACCTGAGCAGGGACACACTGCCAAAAAGGCCTTGAAAAGTTATTGTAACGCCTGGCTTAATTTCCTCAGAACAGCGTTCGCCTCGTTCGCAATCAAAGAGGAGGCGGCGCTGCGAAATAAAAAGCATTTTTTAAGATTCTTGTCACTCTCTTGCTCATCAAAAAGACCCGCACACAATTACAGAAGGAACATGCGCAGCTCTGACGTGCCGATAGGCAGCAAGAACAATTCAGCTTCTCCACGTACCCTTCCTCAGTTCCCCTCTATTGCCCCTCCAAGCTGCAGTAGAGGCCAGAAGACCCGGGTTCGGGACTGACCCGGCGGCCGGACACCCTTGGGAACCGGACGTGGCCAATCAGGCAGCAGCAGAGACAAACAATAAAAAACTAAAAGCAGATGCTGGACTGTGCCTGGATTGCATCTTAAAGGTGGGCACCTCTGGGCGGCCCGTCCCCACCCCCTACTCGCCAGGGCGTGGCCTGGGGCAGCCACTTACAGGCAGGAGGTGAGGAAATGGGGTTTTCCCCCCTCTCCCTTGCCCCTGGCTGGGAGGGGGACAAGCTTGCAAGCCCAGAGCCCCGGCTGCTACTGAAACCTGGCCTGGAGTGTCAGCTGCTGGAGCCAGAGCCCGATTTCCCGCCTGCATGCTGCGCCCTGCTCCGTTTTAAAGGACCGCCGCCTGCACTGCGGGCCCACGGACACCACAGGGCCCCGGGGGTCTCACTCAGCATCGTTCCAGCCGGGGAGCTGGAACCAGCTGCCTGTCCCTCACCCCCAACCCCGCCAGGCAGCCAGGGCACAGCGGAGAGCCCCGGTCTGAGGAGCGGCCCATGACGGCTTGTTCAGAGTTACAAACCACCTCCGTTCCCAAGTGTCTGACTCTGAGGGTCTGCTGTCCTGGGAAACTGGGCTGGGTTGACTCAGCTCTCTCTCTCTTGCACACACACACACAGGGCTGCTGGGAATCTAGGCGGCTCTCCCATCCATCTCTTTACTTCTCATTGCTCATGCCCCATATCCAGAGCTATGCTCAGACGTTGGGTGTCTGAAGAAACACAGGAAAGCAAAACTACAACCATCACCAAATAAATGTCATTTTTTTTTTAAAAACTAACCATGTTTTGGCTTGGTTTCTTATTCTATTCAAACAGCGTAAATCTAACCCTATAACTGACATGCCAACTCACTTTGGCTGGAGTTTCTGATTGTTTGCAACTAATGCTCTTCACAGATTGCTTTGAACCTAGATAATGGGCTGGCTGCATGCAGAGAGATGGACTTGTAGCACAGGAAAGAGAAAAATCTCAATTCCCAGTAGTGCAAGAGTTTTTACTGGCTCACGTACAAGCAGTGAGAAAGTGTGTACTGCTTTACATGCAGATATTTAATAGAAAGTCAGGGGAGTTATAAAGCTTTGTCAACTCCAGGGGCTTTGATTAAAAACTAGGAAACATTTTGTTCCCACAGCTGTTCACAACCTCACTGAATAGCAGAGACTAGATCTATGGGGAGCGGGGGGATGGAGTCTCTCCATCAATAATACAATGGTCCTCAGAAACAGATATTCTGTTTTTTCCAGTTTCTTTGAGCTGGTCAGTATAAAATTATGCCAAGAAAATGAGAGAACACAATGAAAAGTGAAATCTGATCACTTTCACTCAGCTGGGGAAACTTGTGTCAGAAGAAACACTCTCCATAATAGACCCCATACATACACTGCTTTTATCTCACATAACAGTGCAAACTTCTGCTGGTTTATTTAGCCGGCAGCTTACTACAGTTTCTTCAGCCATCCACAGAGAGACCAATTTATAAGCAGCTCAGAACAGTTTAGGCGACAATCCTGAAGAGCATGTACAGTTAATGTGATGGAGGTTTGTGCAGCTGGTCACTGGCTTGGGCTCTGCTGGAGTTAGGGCTCAAAGTTGCATTTCTGGAGAGAAACCAATGGGACTATTGCACGCACATGGAGGAGAACTGAGATTTGGTTTGGAGCCTGCTCTGCGGAAATATACCAGTTGCTTACAACATCAGCACTCGGAGAACAGGAGTGGCCTTGCTCTGACTGAGCTAACATGCTTCTTGGGTCAGGCACTCTAGCTACATCTCTCATATACAATTCACTAACCAATTCGTTTCGTGTTAGTCATTAACATAAATGAATAGGCAGAACTAGGTTTTGAATAATTCTCATATGGCACCAGAGCGCATCCAAAGCCCACTGAAGTCAATTAAAATACTCCCATAGATTTCGATGGACTTTGGGAAACCCCTAGTAGGGGTTTCCATGGCATGGCTACAATTTCTTTATTCTCAGGGTTATGCTCCTTATCTCTCCACATGCAGGAAATAGCCCCACCTCCAGCCCCAGGTGACTGAGTTCAAAAACTGTGGGCTCAAAAATTGCGTCCCTCCAATTCATCCCTTCCCTAGCAACTTTTAACTCAATTTGCATCTTTAATTAAAGGTGCTGGGCTGTTTGTTTCTGTAGACTTCAGATATACCCTAAAGTGGCTTTCTTGTGCTTGTTGACAGTTATCAGCAGGGAGCCAAGAAATCCGTTTGACAGAAAAAAAGCAGAAGTTGCATTTTGACAGAGAATCTTTAGTTTTTACATTTTGTGAAAAAATAAAAACAAATTTTATGGAAAGCACCAGTGCCATTTACTCAATGTGTGCAACCTGCCCCTCTTGTGGCTGGGTTTTCAATGCACTGTAAATTTACATAGCTAATTAAACTGCTTCCAGTGTACAGAGGTAACTCAGTGGTGAATAGGGGTTCGTGTTTTAATGCATCTCAAATTTCACCTCAGTCTCCAAACACAAGTAATTAAAGTTATGAAAAGATGCCGAAAACTTTAAAAATCCCCCCTAAAGTCCGTGTCACTGAATTTGACAAGGACAAATTTCACGTCGATGGTAAGGTGCTGTTCTGTATGCAGCAAGGCTGTAGATGACGTTCGAAGGCAAACAACTGCAGAACACAGGGAAAGCGCTAAACAAACGAACTATAGAGAAACTAAAAAAAGAGGCGGATACAGCAGAGCCATCGACAACAGCAGAGAAACAATGGACCATGACTGGATCATTCTATTAACTATATTTTAGTATAATGGATGGTACTGGTAGGCTTTGAACTTGCTTAAAAATTGTAAATATATCGATAAAAACATTGTGATCAACTGATACCTATATATGTTGTGGCTAGGGAAACTAAAATTCAGTGTTTCATTTTAATCATGAATTTTTGTGTTTTTTTTTTTTAAATCAGAGAATTTGGTGGGGGGGGGTTTCCACAGAAAACTAGGATCCCTGGTTATCAGCCAACAGAGTCAATTATTCTACAACATAGCTGGACAAAGATGTGCACTAATTATTTATTATTATTAATAATAATAAAAGAAAAGCAACAATTCATTTTGGCAGGCAATGGCCTAAAGCGTCTGGGTCCCTTAACACCCAGCTAAGCTGCAAAGGCAACATGCCAGATAAGCCACAAAGGGAAGCAAAGAAGCAAACACATGCCCAGCACCATATACAAATCATCAGACAATCCAGGCACCCGGAGCACCAGCAGAGAAGAAACAAAAGAACTTCAGTCTCACCCATAAGGATGCCATGGTACACGAAGGGGGAGAGAGGCCAGAGGTGCCGACCTATCCTTTCATCTCAATCCCCTGGGAACCTCAGCAGCTCCAATCAGCCATTAGAGGGTGAGCGATGGGTGACAAACGAGGCGGTTGTTCCATGGCACTCCTACTGGGGGCGCCGAATGATGGTAATTCAGTGACCGGCCCGCTGGCTCCAGGGAAGCAGAGCTCTGTGGAATAGGACAAGCTGAGAGGGCAGAGGAATCATTTGATTTCATACAAGATCTTATTTGTTATGCCGCATGGGAACGAAAACGGCATGACACAATGGGTAGTAAAAATAAAGCATGGCTGCACCCACCCCACTGAAGGCAGGAAATCACCAGCAGATTACAGCCAAGGAAGGAAAAAGGTGAAACAATGTTTGGGGCAGGATATTACAGCTGCCTGCACTGAGAGAGAGAGAGAGAACGTGTTAACCCTGTGCGGGGATGCGGCCGCACCTCTGGGTCAGGGTGGTTGCAGGGTCCGTCACTGGAACAGTTTGGGTCACCCTGGAAACGGAGGTTTTTAAACCAACTAACCAAAGCTCTTCAGCAACCTTCAGCCCATCAGCTGCCTTACGCCGCGCTCAGACATTCGCCCCAGTGGGAGAGGCCGGGCCTAGTCAGCTTTAGCATCTTTCAACACTTGAAGGCCCCTCTTGGCCAGCACAGGGGTTGAAGGCCAATTCTGGGGTGTACTGAAAACTGTATTAAGATTGTAAGCTACCACTTTAAATGTTGGGGGAGAGGTGTTCTGGTCCTGCTTGCAGGCTAGGGCCTCTGCAGAGAAGTGTGGTCTGGGCCTAGCAGAGTCAATTGACAGCCAGCCAGCCTAGAGTAAGGTGGGAGGAGCTGTACCTGTCTGTTTTAACAAGCAGCCGGCTTTCTCTCTCTGTTTTGGGGGGATTGCGTGTTATCCTTTTACATAGGGAATAGGATAAATGGACACAAATCAGATATTAGGAACGGCTATATACAAAAACCTGTAGGAGAACACTTCAGCTTCGCTGGACACACGAGCAGATTTCAAGGTGGCCATCCTGCAGCCAAAACACGTCAGGGCCAGACTTCAAAGAGAAACTGCTGAGCTTCAGTTCATTTGCAAATTTGACCCCATCCGCTCAGGATTAAACAGACTGTGACTGGCTCGCCAACGACAAAAGCCGTTTCTCCTCCCTCGGTGTTCACACCTCAGCTGCTAGAAGAGGGCCTCATCCTCCCTGATCAAACTAACCTCCTTATCCCTAGCCTGATTCTTGCTTGCATATTGATACCTGCCTCTGGGAATTTCCACTCCACGCATCCGACAAAGTGGGTGTTCGCCCACTAAAGCTCATGCTCCAATCCGTCTGTTAGTCTCTAAGGTACCACAGGACTCTCTGCCGCATTTACATTAAAGCAACTTTTAAAAACTGTCCCGCTTAGCCAAGAGATCAGAATTTGGTGCGCCGTCCTTGTTAAAGGCCAACATCAGCTGAGTGTTGTGGACTTGACTAAACTCTTCTTTTTAATCAACAGCCTTGAGTAGCAATGAATTTTTTCCCCCAGCTTCATTCTCATTGACTCAGCTTAGCTACCATATTGAACAACTCAGCCTTTCAGAAATGGCAATATAGGACCAAAATGTGGCCTGCCTCTGCCCGGGTGAATAGCAGTCGCGGGCTACTAGTTCGGGGCCATCTGAAACAAATGATGAAGGACACTATTTCTATGTCAGCTCTGCAGGGCACTGCTGGAATAATAAAGGTCTGATACACATTAATAGTGCTGACCCGCCTAGGATGTATTTATGCAGATGAGTTTCTGCATCATGAATGAGTCCAGCTGGGCACAAGCGAAAACATGTTTCAGAATCATATGTTGTCTACCTCACAATAGGGGCTGCTGCTGTCCCTCTGACAGACAGATCAGCCACGGGCTGCTGCAAAGCAGAAACTGCCCTTCCCCTGTAATGCTTCCCTCTGGGAAGGTCCGAGTTCAACCAAAGAAAGGAGTCCCCCCACCCCAAACCTTACAGCCAATGTGTAGTGCTTATGGCTCCTGCCAGATTGGCAGCATTAGAAATCAAAGTCCTTCTCACTGCTCTCCTACCAACACCTTTCAGATCTTAGCTGGAGAGGAGTTGATCAGCCAGTCAAAGGGTAAAATAGTCCCCAGAACATCGTTCACAGCAGGAGAAGGAGTTTGTGTAAATTTGGCCCCGATTCCAGAGGTCTTTATCCCCCATGCCATCCTCAAGGCTGTGGCACTCAGGGAGCCAGCTGTACAATACAAATCTGCTACAGGTTTCAGAGTAGCGGCCATGTTAGTCTGTATTCGCAAAAAGAAAAGGAGTACTTGTGGCACCTTGGAGACTAACCAATTTATTTGAGCATAAGCTTTCATGAGCTACAGCTCACTTCATCGGATGCATCCAATGAAGGGAGCTGTAGCTCACGAAAGCTTATGCTCAAATAAATTTTTTAAATCTGCTACACTCACTCTCTGTGGAACGGGCCCAGTATTTTCAGTAGATTTATAAGCAATAGGCCAGCTCCAATCATTTCCCCCGACGAACACAGTCCAATGGCACAACTGACCCAGAAGGGCTCAAATCAAGTTTCTAAATGGCCTAAATAACTAATATTCACAACACTCCGCTGCTCTGGGCAGACAGACCGACTCCCGCCCAGCAGCCTGGCATGCGAGGCAAGTCCCGTTATCCACACCGTGTAGAGGGGTCCCCCAGGCCACACAGTGAGTCAGTGCTGGAGCTGGGATTAGCACTCGCTTCCACTTACTACAGCCACAACACAAGGATAGCCATTGTTCTAGCTTCCTGGGGCGACACCAGGGCTCAGCAGTCACCAGTGCCTGGCTTAGGGCTCCAGTCAGGTGTCAAAAACCTGCCGAAAGCCCCACCATGGGCCCCATGCCTGTCAGAAGGAGGCGCTTATCCTACATGCAAGGGCTGTGCCGCATGAGCAAGAGAGAGAGACACGGCTGCTCCCTGTGCTCTGGCCAGCTCAGGCGTTTCTGACCGGGGAGGGCAAATTGTGTTGGAGTAACCCAGAAGCGAGGGGCGAAGAACAGAAGAGGGAGCGAAGACAGCCAGGATAACAACAGGCTCCTGCTGAGACAGATATCACAGTGGCTTGCTCTAGCTGTCGGGGAAGGGGATCTGACTTGTGGAAGGACAGCTGACAGCCAAGCACAGTCCAGCGGGTCAGAGCATAGGACCAGGAGTCAGGATTGGATGCTAGGTTCTGCCACTAACTTGTGTGTGCTTAGGCAAGTCAGTTAAAATGGGGATGATACAACACTACGTGCCTACCTTGTAGCACCAGGCTTGGCAGGCACAGCCAGATCCTCAGAGAAAGATGCTCTAAAAGTGCAACGTATTTGTTATAACTGGTGGGCCTCGCTCAGTGAGGGCTGGACCAGTGCTAAGGGCAGGTTCCCCCCAGGGTTACGTGGGGCAGTTTGTGTAAGAATGACCTGAGTCTGGAGAAACGCTCCTCCATTTTTAAAGCCCAAACACATAAGAGCACAAAACCCACAAAACGAAGGGGGCGGGGGGGGGCTTTGGGCGCTAAAACACCACTTGCGGTTGGCAAATCTGCCAATCCAGGAGGCTTCACAGGAACCAGATCCTAGACTGGAGGCTACCAAACAAGTCACTGCTGTCCTTGGGTGTCTTCAGTCGGCACCCTTGGGTGGGGATAGGAGGGCAATGTGTTTCTGCCTCCCAAATCTACCACAATTGTCATGCATGTGCTGTCACAGAGGCCAAGTCGACTCTATAAACTTACATGGGTATAACTAAGTCACTCAGGGGTGTGAAAAATCCACCCCCTTGAGTGACAGTTCTACTGATCTAACCCCCGGTACAGACCAAGCTTCAGAAACCCGCCCGTCAACACAGCAGCCACCTCTCGTGGCAGTGGATTAACTACGCCGATGGGAGACACTCTGTCGACATAGTAGTGTCTTCACTGCAGCGTTTCAAGCGTAGATCTGCCCTGAATCACCTACTCCTTTACCACGATTTCTAGGCATGCCTGAGCAGGCCTCTCCAGACGAGCTGCCAGCAAACGGTGTTGGCAAACATCACCCTGAGCGAGGCAGCTCGTTGGAAAGTGCAAGGGACAGAACGACTCCAGCGACACCGGGATGTTTCGCACCTGTGAAGACCAGAGATGGGCTGTTCTTTGGGGGGGGGGGGGAGGGACGTGCGTGACCAGACCATGAGAGGGCGAATGCCCCATCGATCACAGCATACCAGGCAGAACGTGGGTAATCTTGCCAGCCAAACCAGTGCCTAGGGTGGCCAGGTGCCTGGTTTCGGACCAAGAAGTCCAGTCAAAAAGGGGACATGAAAGTATCCCGTCAGCTCTACTGACCGGACGCCAGAAGTCCGATTACTGCAGGTGGCGGAGGCAAGGAGGCGCTGGGTCATCGCCCCAGCAGCCCCTACTCAGACGGAGCCACCTCCTACCTGCGTCGGGCTGCTGCAACTCCTAGCCCGGCTCCACAGGCTACCCCCCCCCGACCCGAGCGAGGGGGGTGGAAGGGGAAAAGCAGCGAGCAATGCGGGAGGGGGAAAGTGGACTGGATGGGGGTGGAGCCTCAGGGGAAGAGGAGTGAATGGGGGTGGAGCCTTGGAGGAAGAGTCGGGGCAGGGGAGGTTCTGGCACTCCTGCTGGAGTGTCCGGTTTTTAAATATCATCAATCCTACCTGTGCCTGATCTAAAGCCTGCCTCTTTGCTCACTTTCACTGTTCAATCTTGTTAATTACTGAACGCTGGTTTGAGATGTAACGAGTCTGGACGCCACCGGAAGAGCACCAATACATTATAAAAATAAACAGCTCAGTGGAAAGGGGCTTTACTCTTGGTTTGACTGTGTTATTACTTGCATTACAGTCGTGTCGTAGGCCTCAGCCATCAAGCACACTTCAGGAGCCTTATACAGACTGTCAGGAGACTACAGCATAACAATCCCAACCAGCAGCTTCACCGCGAGGGTTCACAAAGCCGAAGACTGAACGGCTGGGCACTGAAGGACCCATCCCGCCCGCTAGCAGATGACTCCCCCCATGTTACTGAGAATATCCCAGTCAAGGAGCCAGAGGCAGGAAAGTCCCCCAGGTGAGCGAAGCCCTGCAGGAGATGTTCAGGGAGTGGGGGGCACTGCTCGCACTGTGCAGAGCAATGGGCCAGCTCCCTAACACCCTATGTGACTGCCACTCAGTGGCTGTAGGAAAAACCCCTCCCCCAGTTCACAGCGCTGAGTCACGCCCAGCACAGAACACATTGTCCGACTTGCAGCGGTGACCAGCGGGACTTTCAGATGCACAACGTAAAAAATGGCAGCTGCCAGCCTGGCTCACCCTGCACGTCCCTGCCTCATTCACCACACGCCTTCCAACCTAACAAGGCAGGACCCTGCAGACGACAGTCTCCTCTGGACAGCCTCAACTCATCCCTACAGCTGGCCCCTCCTGTGCACCGCCTGTCAGCTGGGTCAGCACCTCGGCACTGTAGCCTCCGTTAGTTTCCCAAGTGTCGATTGATTGAGCAATTGGCTAATCAGGAGGAGAGGCTGGGGAGGTGAGGAACTAATTAGCCCTCCATTAACCCTGATAAAAGCCAGGAAGGAAGGAAGGGTTACAGGGAGGGGCAGGAGTGAGCGCTTGTCCTAGACCCTGGCAGAGAACAGAAAGACAGGGATTACAAACTGGGATGTCACATGGTTCATGTGTTGGTGGAAGGGGCTGGAACAGACAGACAGAACGAACATGGAAAGGAAGTGGTCTGAGCAGCTCCTGGGGCACGGGAGGGCGGGGACAGACGATCACCCTGTCACAGAGTCCTGGGGGAAAACAGCGTGTGATCATTTAACTTATGATGGTGTCATAAGATATCACAATTGTATCATTGTGCATACACACAAGGCGGGGGAGTGAAGTCAGTGGGGGGCTTCTCTCTGGGAAAGACCAGGCAGCGTATTCCACTTCTCTCTACAGCTGCCTGACACATCTGACAGAGTTAGTGGTATAATTATGCAAAGCTTCATACAATCAAATTCTTTCTTTCTTAGCGTTGCTCTCCATAGGTGGCCATGGTCCTCATTACTGAGGAAACAAACCTGGCTAACAGCTGGAATAGCTTGTGTAAGTGCTTTGAGTCACTAGCTCATGAGCAATAGCACATGCCTGAGTAAGTCAATGGTAACCGGTCAGATCCTGGGGCCAGATGCAGCTGTTTTGCACCACTCCAGTAGCACAAAGCAACCTTAAGGCTGGTCCGAGTGGCCATCTGGGGATTGCTGTGGCACAGAGGAAAGTGTTAAGAGACAGGAGACGCTGGAGCACCAGTGATGCCCAGCTGTTGCAATGACCCCATGGATCAATACTCTGGGGAGAAAAAAATGCTTCTGATTTCAATTCCCCAAGCGGGAGGCGATGCGGGGGTGCCCACTCTGCTCTCAGTTTGCACATTTCACTGCTTGGAAACATGTGTTCTCACACTGTGAGCAAGGCTTATCCACATTTTAACTGTCTTGAAAATCAATTTCCGCATCTGGGATCACGCAGGTGGAGGGCAGCAAACACCCTGACACAATAGCTGAGAATGGCTCTGCTGTCCCCGGGTCACTGTCCTTTCCTTCCAGGGGAAGCCACAAAGTATTACTTTACACACCTCCGGTCCTGTGGGCAGATGTTGACCTGGGGCAGCGCTGTGTGGGAGAGGACCCAGTAAGTGACACTAAGGGCACAGGTTTCAGAGTAGCAGCCGTGTTAGTCTGTATCCGCAAAAAGAACAGGAGTACTTGTTATGCGACCCCGAGCATGCTCAAATAAATTTGTTAGTCTCTAAGGTGCCACAGGTCCTCCTGTTCTTTTTAAGGGCACAGAAACTACCATTTTATAGAGTTGTTGGTGCAGTTTCCACTTGAATGATGACGTCTCCTTGTTTTGCTGAGTGCCTAGGCATTGACACACCCCAGGGGTGAAGAAAGGCAAGGTTGCCCCTCGGAGGGGGGTGTCTCCTGGGCTTGTCAGTTGCTGGCAAGAGGAGAGACAGCAAAGCCAACTTCGAAGCAGTATTTCCAACTGGTGCCAGGGAGCACATCAGCAGCCAGACCCCCCTGGAATCTAGCCCCAGCTCTTTTCAGGACTCAGTTCTCCTAGCAGAGTTGCCATAATGCGTGTGTGGGATGAGCGCGCAGACACTGAAAGTGTGCTGGAAATAATCCCATGTGGGTATTTTGCTCTGTCCTCCTGTTTCTGAACTCATGGGGTTGGCCTTCCTGCCCTTCCCCAATCAGTGATCACCACAGCAGACCCCTTGCTAGCCTCTCCTGCACTCACACAGCTCTCCCTGACAGGCAGTTCATGCTGGTGCACGCTCCAGTTCTGCACTCTGGTGGACAGAGAGGAGCTAAACACTCAAAGTCCACTGCATGGTTGTCTCTTGACCTCAGGGGAGCCGAGGGTGCCTAGCATCTAAAAACCATTAAATACACTCTATAGCCATATTCAATCTCCTACACCTAGCAATCTGTATCCTAGGGCTCTTAAAAAACATAGTAAGAGAACCAAAGAAGTGCCACCGTGGCTAAACAACAAAGTAAAAGAAGCAGTGAGGCAAAAAGGCAGCCTTTAAAAAGTTAAATCCTAGTGAGGAAAATAGGAGGGAGAATAAACTCTGGCAAATGAAATGTAAAAATAGAATTAGGAAGGCCAAAAAAAAGAATTTGAAGAACAGCTAGCCAAAGATTCAAAAAGTAATAGCAAAAAAATTTTTAAGTACATCAGAAGCAGGAAACCTGCTAAACAATTACTGGGGCCACTGGACAATTAAGATGCTAAAGGAGCACTCAAAGAAGATAAGGCCATTGTAGAGAAACTAAATGAATTTTTTGCATTGGTCTTCACAGCTGAGGATATGAGGGAGGTTCTCAAACCTAAGCCATTCTTCTTAGGTGACAAATCTGAGGAACTGTCCCAGACTGAGGTGTCGATAGAGGTGGTTTTGGAACAAATTGATAAATTCAACAGTAATAAGTCACCAGGACCAGATGGTATTCACCCAAGAGTTCTGAAGGAACTCAAATGTGGATAGTTCTCTGAAACCATCCACTCCATGTGCAGCAACAGGAAAAAAAGCGAACAGAATGTTGGGAATCATTAAGAAAGGGATAGATAAGAGAAAATATCATATTTGCCTCTCTATAAATCCATGGTACGCCCACATCTTGAATACTGTGTGCAGATGTGGTCGCCCCATCTCAAAAAAGATATATTGGAATTGGAAAAGGTTCAGAAAAGGGCAACAAAAATGATTAGTGATATGGAACAGCTTCCATATGAGGAGAGATTAATAAGACAGACTTTTCAGCTTGGAAAAGAGACGACTAAAGGGGGATATGATAGAGGTCTATAAAATCAGGAGTAGTGAGGAGAAAGTAAACAAGGAAGTGTTATTTCCTCCTTCTCATAACACAAGAACTAGGGGTCGCCAAATAAAATTAACAGGCAGCAGGTTTAAAGCAAACCGAAGGAAGTATTTTTTCACACAACGCACAGCCAACCTGCGGAACTCCTTGCCAGAGGATGTTGTAAAGGCCAAGACTATAACAGGGTTCAAAAAAAGAACTAGATAAATTCATGGAGGATAGGTCCATCAATGGCTATTAGCCAGGATGGGCAGGGATGGTGTCCCTAGCCTCTGTTTTCCAGAGGCTGGGAATGGGCGGCTGGGAATGGATCGCTGGACGATTACCTGTTCTGTTCATTCCCTCTGGGGCACCTGGCATCGGCCACTGTCGGAAGACAGGACACTGGGCTAGATGGACCATTGGTCTTACGCAGTAGGGCTGTTCTTATGTATTTTCTTACTGTTCAAATGAAAATCAGAAGTGAGGCTGAAATGAATGCAGACAACCCATGTTAGTCATTTCAATCTGAGGTGTCTAAAACCAGTGTCCAGGTGACAGGCCGGTGGCCAACAGAGAGATGGCCTCTGATCTATTTCCACCACAAACCCAACAGGTTTCATGGTCTTAAGATCCATCACAAATGCTTTGGCTAATCTCTCCCCTTCCTGGTTTATAATTAACTTTACTCACCAAAAAGCTGGCTACGTTTGGCAAGGTGTTCACTCCGGAAAAACTTAGAAGACAACAGAAATGTCAGTGACCAAGACAGCCTGAAACAACAAGATCAGATGTGAACTTTGATCAACAAACTGAGCACCTGGCATAGCGGGCTATTTCAACCTGTACACCGCTCGGCTGCTAGCACCAGGAAAAGAGAGGTTAATAATTTGCAAGGCCCCTTTGCACCAGTGTTATACTAAGTCCTTTTTACAGTCATTTAAACCCCCAACCCACTGCAAAACTCCCACCCCCAACTGCCCACTCAAAGGACTCATAGGATAAAATGAACAGTGAACTTACTTCTGAACTTACACTGTATACCTGCTGCTGTGAAGCACCCTCACTACCAGGGTTTGCAAAGGAACATTGCCAACACAAAACCGCAGGCAAGAGATTACATCGAAACAGACTAATACGCTGGCTTTCTGACGGAGGGGCCACCAGAGCAAGGGGTCTGTCGCAGGTCCACTCCCAGCATGTGGCGCCTCCTCCTGGCGGCTCGGCTTCCCTCCTCTGGCAGTCTCTCTACCCGCCGTCTCTGCCACCCTGTGGCCCTTCTCACTCCCGGAGCTGCAGCTTCCTGTTCGTGGCTTGGCCCTCCAGCCAGCTCATTAAGGTCCTCCCCTTCTGGGGAAATCAAAGTCTTCCAGACCCACAGTCCGGCCGGCATCTCCTGTGCCACTTCCTAATGGCTGGTAGGGGAGCCCGGGCCTGCCCTCTACACTCAGTTCCAATCCAGGGACCCTATAACAAGCAACCAAGGTCTGTACGGTCCTACTCCTCGCTGCTGTTTCCCTGGGCTTCTTCCTACTTATCAAGCTTTCCCCCTTTCTGGGCTGGCTCCCAGGGAGCCCCCTCCTCCCAGGGAGCCCCCCTTGCTGCTCACGGCTCCTGGGTTTTCTACAGGCCCCTCCTGTTCTGCCCAGCTGTGCCTGTTTCCAATTAGTGTCCTGGTCCTGTCTCTTTCTTCAGGTGCCACCTGGGCAGGTTATTGGCCTGCCAAGCCACTCCAACCCCTCCAGCCTCATGTGGGGTGGGCACCCATCACAGAGCCGTTAATAGAGATAATTCACCATCCCCAGCCTGGCCTCCCACCTGAGAGGTCACCATGTACTGGGAGAGCTGGAGGCGAGGCTCTTGAACAGAACGTGCTTTATGTGGACGTAAGCGTTCACCTTGATGAACTAGGTTTGGAAGGGATCTCTGGGGTCATCACGTCTAGTCCCCTGCTATCCCTGGCTGGCAGCCCTGTCAGAGAATCTCATTCTTAAATGTACCGTGCTCCATTCTGAAACAAGTTCGGTTGTTTGCCCCCTCATTCCTCCTCTTGGGGGGCTGTTCTAAAACCTCACTCCTCTGATGGCTGGAAACCTCGTCTACGGATGGAAGCACAATCCACATTTAAGGGTGACTTCCCCAACCGGCTCCCTGCGAACATGCAAGGAGAAACTGAAAAAACATCTGCTTCTGAGCAGCCATCGTATCTGTATTCGGTATCCCAGGCTATCAGCACGCGGAATCAACAAATGAGACACCATCGGTTTTAAAGTCTGTCTGAACCACGCATGTCTTGGGCTCCT
Organism: Natator depressus; assembly: GCF_965152275.1. Classification (NCBI taxonomy): domain Eukaryota; kingdom Metazoa; phylum Chordata; order Testudines; family Cheloniidae; genus Natator; species Natator depressus. The sequence goes on from NC_134243.1 coordinate 81,618,072, forward strand.
TTGCACGGAGATTACTGTGTAGTGTAAGAGCTCTGCAGGAGCAAAGCCCCAGGGACCCTTTGCTCCCCAAGCCGAACCCCCCAGACCTCTGGAAGAGGGCCCTGACCCCAGCTGACAGGGAGCAACGGCACTCCATTCTGGCTGGGCCAGGTCCAGATCGTTGAGACTCGGTTCCTTTTCTGACCGAGCAGGTATTCAGTGCAAGAAGGGGAAATAGCCTCACTGCAGATTAGCCAGACACTACTGGCATGACCTCAAAGCACATTCACAGTCCTCTGCAAACAAAATGCAGCTGGGTCGTCTACAGAAGAAATACTGGCCAGAACATTTCTTAATGACCCTCTCCAGTGCCAGGCAGTCAGAGACGCCGTGCTCTGGTAGGACAAGGCGGGTGAGGGAATCTCTTTCATTGGACCAACTTCTGTTGGTGAGAGACGCTTTCGAGCTACACAGAGCTCTTCTCTAAGCCAGCGTGAGCTCCGTGTAGCTCGAAAGCGTCTCTCTCCCCAGCAGAAGTTGGCCCAATAAAAGAACACCTCACGCACCTGGTCTCTCGAATAGCCTAGGACCAACACGGCTACCACAGCATGAGTAGGGTCTAAGCAACAGCCATTACAATCACATCAATCTCCCGTCTGAAATCTAACCTGGGCTTTTCCTGAAAAAAATTTTCCTTCTCCTCTAACGGCCTGCACTTTAGATGTACAGATTCCATTTGTAGTGACCTGCTTACGGTGGGGACTTTCAGAATCACTTCTGTCATTCAGGTGCACACGTCCCATTGACTTTTGAGGCCTGCGTTCTGAAATGACACAGATTTAGAAAATCCCATGCTAGATTTTTAGCCTGTAAGAAAGCTCATGCCAGACAGAAAAATTCAGCTCTGACCCAGATTTGCAAATGAATGGGATCGGATGGACATACTTTAGGGAGAGGTAAAGAGAGAGGAGAGTGAGTATCAAAACAATGAAGCAAGCACCATACTTCAGTCGTGTCTATTTCTATTAGGCCTGGTCTACACTACGAGTTTGTGTCGGATTTAGCAGCATTAAATCCGAATTAACCCTGCATCTGTCCACACAACGAAGCCATTTTTTCGACATAAAGGGCTTTTAAAACCGATTTCTGTACTCCTCCCCAACGAGGGGATTAGTGCTGAAATCGACATTGCCATTTCGAATTAGGGTTAGTGTGGATGCAATTCGAAGGTATTGGCCTCCGGGAGCTATCCCACAGTGCACCATTGTGACTGTTCTGGACAGCACTCTGAACTCGGATGCACTGGCCAGGTGTACAGGAAAAGCCCTGGGAACTTTTGAATCTCATTTCCTGTTTGGCCAGGTGGGCTCATCAGCACAGGTGACCATGGAGAGCTCATCAGCACAGGTAACTATGCAGTCCCAGAATCGAAAAAGAGCTCCAGCATGGACTGAACGGGAGGTACTGGATCTGATCGCTGTATGGGGAGAGGAATCCGTGCTATCAGGACTACTTCCAAAAGACGAAATGCCAAAACATTTCAAAAAATCTCAGAGGCCATGAGGGACAGAGGCTACATCAGGGATGCAACACAGTGCCACGTGAAACTTAAGGAGCTCAGACAAGTGTACCTGAAAATCAAAGAATCAAACGGACACTCCGGGACAGATCCCCATCATGCTGCTTCTATGCTGAGCTGCATGCAATTCTAGGGGGGGGCCACCACCAGTACCACACCCCTGTCCATGGACTCTGATGATGGGGTACTCTCCGCCATGGCTGAGGATTTTGCAGATGGGGAAGATGAGGACGACGACGAGCTTGGGGAGAGCACGCAGCACACCGGTTTCCCCGACAGCCAGGATCTTATCACCCTGACTGAAATGAATCACCCCCAATGAAGCTGGAGAAGGGACCTCTGGTGAGTGTACCTTTTTAAATATAATCGTTATAAAAGCAAGCGCTTTTTAATGATTAAGTAGCCCTGAGGACTTGGAATGCATTCGTGGCCAGTACTGCTACTGGAAAAGTCTGTTAACGTGTCTGGGGATGGAGTGGAAATCTTCCAGGGACATCTCCATGAAGCTCTCCTGGAGGTACTCTAAAAGGCTTTGCAGAAGGTTTCTGGGGAGAGCAGTCTTATTCCGTCCTCCATGGTAGGACACTTTACCACGCCATGCTAGTAGCAAGTAATCCGGTATCATTGCATGACAAAGCCTGGCAGCGTGGTGAGCACCACTGCTGTGGTGAGCTGAACGGGCTCCATGCTTGCTGTGCTATGGCGTCTGCTCCTGCTCGGGCAATCCAGGGGAAAGGGCGCAAAACAATTGTTTGCTGTTGCTCTGGCGGAGGGAGGGGCGACTGACAACATGGCTTATAGGGTTGGCTTACAGGGAATTAAAATCAACAAAAGGGGTGGGGTTTTGCGAGAAACTGAATGGCCCCCTCAAGGATAGAACTCAAAACTGGGTTTAGCAGGCCATTGATTTCACGGAGGGAGGGAGGAGAAAATGAATACAACACAAATCTGGTCTATTTCTTGTTTTGATCCACTTCATCTATCTTTATACATCTTGCTGGCAGCAGACTGTGCAGTACGACCGCTTGCCATCGTCATCTCCTGGGTGCTCGGCAGAAGATGGTGCAGTGTGACTCCTGGCCATTGTCTTCTGCTGGCTGCTGATTACAAGACAGTGCACTGCCGGTAGGACTGAATCGCCATGAGACGAAACTTAAAAGGGAAATGACCTGGCTGAGTCACTCCCATGTTTGCCCAGGCGCCCCGACCTCATCGAGGTCGGTTAAAAGAGCACCCAGGACTACGTCGATGACGGCTACCAGTCATGCTGCACTGTCTGCTGCCAAAAGGCGATAAACTGCTGCTGTGTAGCAATGCAGGACCGCGTCTGCCAGCACCCAGGAGATGTACGGTGACGGTGAGCTGAGCGGGCTCCATGCTTGCCGTGGTATGGCGTCTGCACAGGTAACTCAAGAAAAAAGGTGCAAAACGATTGTCTGCCCTTGCTTTCACGGAGGGAGGGAGGGAAGGGGGCCTGATGATACGTACCCAGAACCACCCACGACAATGTTTTAGCCCCATCAGGCACTGGGATTTCTACCCAGAATTCAAATGGGCGGCAGAGACTGCGGGAACTGAGGGATAGCTACCCACAGTGCAACACTCCAGAAGTCGACGGTTGTCTCAGTACTGTGGACACACTCCGCCGACTACATGCACTTAGAGCATTTGTGTGGGGATACACACAATCGACTGTATAAAAACGCTTTCTACAAAACCGACTTCTATAAATTCGACTTAATTTTGTAGTCGAGACAAAGGAATGAGAAGGGTAGGAGTCGGACAGAGAAGCCAAGGCTGCACTTACTGATATATTTCAGGGCTTTAGTTCTTTCCAAAGCGGGAAGGAAGGAAGTCTGATCAAGGTTAGGCTGCTCCTCTGAGCCCTTGTTTCCGAGATTCTCATGCAGATCATAACAAAAAAATAAAACACACAACCTGAGACCTGCCAATGTATCTTGGGGATTCCCCATGGAAGCCAAACCAGACCCATCCTTGCCAGAAGTTGCCTGGACATTGATGGGATTAAAATGTTGACAGAAGGGGGAAAAGCCTGCTCAGAAAAATCATTACGGAAAATACCTTTGCGAGGGCCCTGGTTCAATGATGTCTGTACCCATCCCGCTCTTTCACAAGTAAAGAGACGAGTTTGTTTTCAACAAACCCAGAACATGCCCCCCTGCACCTGGGATTCAGCTGGGTTCTTTCCATCTTTTGCATCATGACCAAAGAGCCCCGCGTTCAGCATGTTGCATTAGGCCCTTGGTATCACCCCACTGTCCCTTAGTCTTCACCGGGGTGCACAGATGTCACCAGCTGCAATTTAGCGCCCGATTCTGTGCATGCTGCGTAGGGTGAACTAGAACCCAGCTCCTTGCTGGGACAACTATGGGGCTAGGGTGGCAAAAAAGACACAACACGGCTTAATTCTGTCGCAGGAGTCAGCAGCCAGGATGCTGAATTCCCACAGGGGCCGATCTGCAGACTAAGAGGTGGCCATTTTTTCATGCAGTCACTTTTCAGACCACACTTAAAACCTGCCTCTTCCATTCTGCGCACAAGCCCTGGGAGGGTGAAGGACCCTGGGGGGCAGTTTGCTCACAATGCAGGATTTCAAGTTCACCAGATAAAGGGATTTTGGATTATAATTATCTGCTGTATCACCGCGGCATACGGGAGCCGCTGGGCTGGCCGCTATCTCCCCGAGACACCCAGACGCCATCTGGTACCAGCCTAGCCAGCTACCACACCTGCCAGCAGCTCCTAGGCCACATCCTGGCGCTGCAGCTGTGCTGGATGGAGGCAGATGCAGGAATTCCTGCCAGCCAGGCTCAGGAACACTGTCAGAAACTCCAGGTTGGATTTCTGCTTGCTGAGAGAGGGGGAGCTGCTTGCAGCCCGTCTCCTTCAGTGCAGCCTGTCACAGGACTGGCAGGTAGCCAGTGAGGGGACTGCCTGATTTTTTCACTATTTAAACCAAGAATGGGATAAAGTAACAGATCACAGAGGGCTGGCACCATGTCCTGTTCCCACTGCTCCCAGGTCATTCAGCCTCAGTCAGCGCTTGCTTCCATCACAGCCATTTCCTTCCCTCCAGCAGGATCGCTGCCTTCTTGTGTCGGGGCCCCCGTCTGGTCCCCCAAACGCTCACCCAACCACAGGACGTCTCCCGTTCTGACCTGTCACAATGCTGAGCTGTAATCCTCACCCTGCGCCCTCCCAGCAGCAACCACCAGGTCCCTGTGGCTTCCAGCGGGACAATGGACAGTCCCCTGGGCTCTGCCAAAACCAAACCACAACCGAAACCGGGCAACGGCTGAGTCCTACCATAACACAAGAGCACAGATTCTTGGCTGGCTTTGGTAACATGTGGTACCCTCCAGCGGTCAAAGCCAGAATCCTTTGTTTTAACAACAGCAGCTCTTCTAGGTCCTGCACACAGAGAAAAGTAGGTTAAAAATGGTACTTAGCCTGCAAAGCCAAGCACTCACAAATTCGGAAATGCTGGACTGACTGTTGCCCATGCAACCTTTATTCTGCCCCTTTGCACATCCATCCTGTGCACTGACTGAGGCAGGGCTCTGGTGGATAAAATAATACGTGGTTCTGTCCCATGCATACAAGGGGGGGATGGGAAGCTGGAGCCAAGGGCTTGCCATAAGTAGGGGCGGCTGGTTGCAGCCTTGCGTAGCACAGCTCTCCCCCCGACACATCCCCGGCTCTGTAGCTCCCAGGCGGTCCTGGTACAATGCCTGGGGCTACTGCAGCTTTCTCGGAGGGTGGCGTGGCCTGGCCGCTCTTGAGAACGTTCGTGCTCCGGGATTACACGGGCAGGCTGCCCAAATTATTCCAAGGGAGCACATGTGAGAGAAGGGAAATGGTGATTTTCAACAGTTAATTTCTCCGCACAACCTGACTGGAATATCATGGGACGCAGAAAAGCCACTTCTCCAGCCCCAGGATGGTCCCTATTGAATTTCAGCGCTCTGCTGCAGACACATGAAGCATGAGAGTTTCTCAAATGACAGGCAAGGGCCTTTGACCAGGGAAAGTGTTAGGCAAGCTAAATATAAGGATCACGACCAACTCCCTTTATAATAAGAAATCAGTTCCAACTAGTCCTCTCTCCGGGGTCTAGCCAGAATCCACTCCCCCTTCGTCCTCCAATTAAGTCAATCTACTGTTTGTAGAAGCACTTCCTCTGAAACACTGATCTAGAGAAGCATCACTGGCTAGGCACTCCAGTGTGGTCCAGTGGGGAGAAATGTAGGACTGGAAGCCAGCGGGACGAGCGTCTATTTCAGGTTCTCCAGCTGATTCACTGTGTGACCCTGGGGAAGTCATCACCGCTCTGAGCCTTAGTTCCCCTGCTCTGTAAAAGGAGGTTATTTGCTCCCCTTTGTAAAGTGCTTTGAGGTCCTCACAAGAAGCCTTCATGTTATTATGTGCTGCTGTGTCCAGCCCCTAACTCCAGGCATTGCTGGTCAGCAGGCTCTGCCCGAGCATGGCACAAAGAGAAGACAATGATTTCCCTAGTATCTGGCATCTGGTTTGGCCACGGATCCTGAAAAACACAAGCAAGGAATCACAGAACAGGAAGGGACCTCGAGAGGTCATCTAGTCCGGTCCCCTGCACTCGGGGCTAGAGCTGTCCCGTCCATAGGACGGCCCAGGGCAACCCCCCGGGTCCTGCGCTTCGGGATGTGCAGTCCAGGGTGGCCTGGGGAGTGAGCGGGGGCCTGGCGCTGCCAGCAGCAAGCGACCCAGCCGCAGCCCACTCCGCCCTGCCCCGCCGCTCCCGGCCCCACTCGGGGGAGGGGATGAAGCCGGAAAGAGGCGGGGCGGGGGTTTGGAGGAAGGAGTGGAATGGGGGCAGGGTGGAGCAAGGGTGGGAAGAGGTGGGGTGGGGGCCTGGGGCAGAGCAGGGGGTTGGCCTGGGCCCCACACCCCCTTAAGGACAACTCTGCTCATGACAGGACTAAGTATTATCTAGACCAGTGTTTCTCAAACTGGGGGGTCAGGACCCCTCAGGGGGTCACGAGGTTTTTACATGGGGGGGGGATCGCGAGCTGACAGCCTCCACCTCAAACCCCTCTTCACCTCCAGCATTTATAATAGCACTAAATGTATATTAAAAAAGTGTTTTTAAATTTATAAGCGGGGGGGAGGGTCGCACTCAGAGGCTGACTGTGTGAAAGGGGTCACCAATACAAAAGTTTGAGAACCACTGATCTAGACCATCCCTGACAGGTGTTTGTCCAACCTGCTCTTAAAAATCTCCGATGGTTCCACAGCCTCCCTGGGCAATTTATTCTAGGGCTTAACCACCCTGACAGTTAGGAAGTTTTTCCTAATGTCCAACCTAACCGCCATTATTGCTATTTCATTCGTCACTCTGAAATTTACCTAGTCTCATTCCTAGGCCAACTTAATTCCAGGCACCAAACTCTCCTGCTCCCTTCTACCCCACGTTGCCCAGCTCAGTGACAGCGGTTGCGTTTTTCCAACCAGAACACGCAGGGATCTCGTTCCCACCAAAGGAACAAACGAAGAATTGCAGCAGATCCGTACGGCGCACACACAAAATACCGTTTTCCAGATTCCGTGGGCTGGAAGGGAGACCCCCGCTTCCACTCGCAGGGGTGGTTTGGCAAACTGCCAATGCAGTGCTCTAATTCAGAATGTAATCTGGGCTCCCCTGCTGGGTAATAGCCGGGATAAACAAGAAGTAGTTGCTAATTACAGTCTCAAAGCTATTCATTGAAGGCTGCACTCTGAGCGGCGCGCACAGCAATCTGTAACAACGCCCAAGCACTGAGAGATGTGTTCTTCTACACCAGGCACCCGTGGCTCCTAGAGACCCCACTCAGCCCCTCCTCCTACCGCCCTCCCAGGAGACCCTGGGGCACGGCTTGAGTCCACAGCCAGCTTCTCACTATCAGCTTCCACACCAGGGCAAAGGGCCCTCTCTGGATTGGGCTCCCTGCATCTCCTAAACCAGCCACTCTTGCAACCATAAACTGCTCCCAATGTAATTTAGAGTTTCCATAGCAACTTGCAGAAACTTAATTGCTCAGGGTCCTTATTTCCATTTAAAGAGAGACACGCCTGCTGGTCCTTTAGATCTTTCCTATTTGTCTTTTTACTTCTCAGTAGCCAGCCAGGGGACAAAACTCAGTTTTGTGCAAAAGTGATCAGCTCTGTAAAACCTTATGCTCTGGGCTTCTTAGAGCACAATTAAAGATGCACAAAAAGACCACCCATGCATGCAGCCACCTCCAGTCCTCAGCTCAGACCCCCCTGAGAGTAGCTGCACTTTGCAGCATATCCAGGAGGTTAACAAATCTGACCTCTGATGGAGCAAGGTGGGGATGGGCGGGTAGAGGGAGTGATTTGCAAATGCAAAGTCAAGGAGCCCTCACAGAAATGCCCTGATAATCACGGTCTCTTGTGCACATCAGGATGGCTCCTGTTCAAGTGCATCTGCTGATCTCCATATTTATTGTGTGAATCAGAAGCTCTCAGGCACAATCTCCTCTGGAGATTCCCCCAGGGCAACAAAGCTCTGCCCTGACCATTATTCTGGCCTGCGCCTTAATGGCCCGTCTGAACCTTTAGGGCATGGGAATAGCCAGACAAATCTTATATTCCAGGTATTCCTATAGTCCTGGATTTCTTCTCAATTCTATGCCTTTGCATCCAGCCTAGGAATATCAATCACTCTGAATAAAGCCACAGTAACTGCCTTCAGGAGGACAGGAAAGCCACATTCATTATTCAGGGTTCGGAGTAGCAGCCGTGTTAGTCTGTATCCGCAAAAAGAAGAGGAGGACTTGTGGCACCTTAGAGACTAAGAAACTTATTTGAGCATTATACAGTGGCACATACACATTGGTCCCTAGGCCAAAGCAGGAATTGATTCCAAAGTTTGATGATTACCATTTCAGACATGCAAATTTGGAGAGCAGACTGAATAAGATTTGTCTGGTTAGGGGGAAATCCCCAAGTCCCTTCCCAGGGAAGATCTGATACGACCAGAAAGAATGGTATGAGACTATTTCGCAGTAAAGCAAACCTGCCACACTTAATGCAGTCTGACTGGTTTTGCGGGTTTAGTTTTTAACCACACAAATGCATAAAGCGCTATCAGTGTAGAGGGCTTTATAAACACCCAGGGCAACCGGTTGGGAGGGAGCTTTTAGTCTAAAGTAGACATTAAAATAAATGATGCAGCAGGCATCACAGTAGAAGCAGCCACAGCCGAGAAGATGTTAGGGAGGGAGGGAGGATTAAGAAACAGCGTTTGGACGAGGACGCTGGGAAAGTGGGCTGGGGACTTGCTGCACAGGAGCAGGGAGGCTAGTCCTAGCAGTGATGGAGGACAGGAAAAGGCGGCAAAATGCTTGAGGAAGGGAAGGAGGCAAAGGGGGCAAGGTATGGACAGAGCATATGCCAGAAGTAGAACATGAGAACCAGTGCAAATCAGCATGCTTGAAAAGAGCTGCATGCCAGGGCTACTCTAATTGCTCTGCCCTTCCCAGAACAACACACTGTTGAGCTGGCAGGGGCCTTACAACCTCACAAGGAAAGGGGGAATCCAGGTGTCTGCTGCTTGTTAGAAAGAAGCCAAAGCAAAAATCAGACCAACCAACCTGCTGAAGGCCAAAGAGGTCTCAGCACAAAGGATTTAAAGCAGTTAGCACCATCAGGCAGTCCTTGAATTCCTCTGACTCTGAGGATCAATTTCCCCTTTCATCACCAGGAGATGCAGTAACCCCTGGTTCTAGCTCACCACCCTGCAATATTTGGCATCTATTCCTCCTCAAGCAGATCTATTTAATGTCTCCAACTTTGAAAGGGTCACATAGTACATGGACCGTCCAACTCACCTGGCGGGAGTTTAACCCTATCACATCAGTGATGGGTAAACTAAGATGTAAACTGGGACATGGTGACCTGGCTGTCAAAACTCTGCATTAAGCAGTCCAGGTAACTAAAGATGTTAATAGCTTCCAGAAACCCATCAGATTCATAGAATCATAGAATCATAGAATATCAGGGTTGGAAGGGACCCCAGAAGGTCATCTAGTCCAACCCCCTGCTCGAAGCAGGACCAATTCCCAGTTAAATCATCCCAGCCAGGGCTTTGTCAAGCCTGACCTTAAAAACCTCTAAGGAAGGAGATTCTACCACCTCCCTAGGTAACGCATTCCAGTGTTTCACCACCCTCTTAGTGAAAAAGTTTTTCCTAATATCCAATCTAAACCTCCCCCATTGCAACTTGAGACCATTACTCCTTGTTCTGTCATCTGCTACCATTGAGAACAGTCTAGAGCCATCCTCTTTGGAACCCCCTTTCAGGTAGTTGAAAGCAGCTATCAAATCCCCCCTCATTCTTCTCTTCTGCAGACTAAACAATCCCAGCTCCCTCAGCCTCTCCTCATAAGTCATGTGCTCTAGACCCCTAATCATTTTTGTTGCCCTTCGCTGGACTCTCTCCAATTTATCCACATCCTTCTTGTAGTGTGGGGCCCAAAACTGGACACAGTACTCCAGATGAGGCCTCACCAGTGTCGAATAGAGGGGAACGATCACGTCCCTCGATCTGCTTGCTATGCCCCTACTTATACATCCCAAAATGCCATTGGCCTTCTTGGCAACAAGGGCACACTGTTGACTCATATCCAGCTTCTCGTCCACTGTCACCCCTAGGTCCTTTTCTGCAGAACTGCTGCCTAGCCATTCGGTCCCTAGTCTGTAGCGGTGCATTGGATTCTTCCATCCTAAGTGCAGGACCCTGCACTTATCCTTATTGAACCTCATCAGATTTCTTTTGGCCCAATCCTCCAATTTGTCTAGGTCCTTCTGTATCCTATCCCTCCCCTCCAGCGTATCTACCACTCCTCCCAGTTTAGTATCATCCGCAAATTTGCTGAGAGTGCAATCCACACCATCCTCCAGATCATTTATGAAGATATTGAACAAAACCGGCCCCAGGACCGACCCCTGGGGCACTCCACTTGACACCGCCTGCCAACTAGACATGGAGCCATTGATCACTACCCGTTGAGCCCGACAATCTAGCCAGCTTTCTACCCACCTTATAGTGCATTCATCTAGCCCATACTTCCTTAACTTGCTGACAAGAATACTGTGGGAGACCGTGTCAAAAGCTTTGCTAAAGTCAAGAAACAATACATCCACTGCTTTCCCTTCATCCACAGAACCAGTAATCTCATCATAAAAGGCGATTAGATTAGTCAGGCATGACCTTCCCTTGGTGAACCCATGCTGACTGTTCCTGATCACTTTCCTCTCATGTAAGTGCTTCAGGATTGATTCTTTGAGGACCTGCTCCATGATTTTTCCAGGGACTGAGGGGAGGCTGACTGGCCTGTAGCTCCCAGGATCCTCCTTCTTCCCTTTTTTAAAGATTGGCACTACATTAGCCTTTTTCCAGTCATCCGGGACTTCCCCCATTCGCCACGAGTTTTCAAAGATAGTGGCCAAGGGCTCTGCAATCACAGCCGCCAATTCCTTCAGCACTCTCGGATGCAACTCGTCCGGCCCCATGGACTTGTGCACGTCCAGCTTTTCTAAATAGTCCCTAACCACCTCTATCTCCACAGAGGGCTGGCCATCTCTTCCCCATTCTGTGATGCCCAGCGCAGCAGTCTGGGAGCTGACCTTGTTAGTGAAAACAGAGGCAAAAAAAGCATTGAGTACATTAGCTTTTTCCACATCCTCTGTCACTAGGTTGCCTCCCTCATTCAGTAAGGGGCCCACACTTTCCTTGGCTTTCTTCTTGTTGCCAACATACCTGAAGAAACCCTTCTTGTTACTCTTGACATCTCTTGCTAGCTGCAGCTCCAGGTGCGATTTGGCCCTCCTGATATCTTTCCTACATGCCCGAGCAATATTTTTATACTCTTCCCTGGTCATATGTCCAACCTTCCACTTCTTGTAAGCTTCTTTTTTATGTTTAAGATCCGCTAGGATTTCACCATTAAGCCAAGCTGGTCGCCTGCCATATTTACTATTCTTTCGACTCATCGGGATGGTTTGTCCCTGTAACCTCAACAGGGATTCCTTGAAATACAGCCAGCTCTCCTGGACTCCCTTCCCCTTCATGTTAGTCCCCCAGGGGATCCTGGCCATCTGTTCCCTGAGGGAGTCGAAGTCTGCTTTCCTGAAGTCCAGGGTCCGTATCCTGCTGCTTACCTTTCTTCCCTGCGTCAGGATCCTGAACTCAACCAACTCATGGTCACTGCCTCCCAGATTCCCATCCACTTTTAAATTGATTGACCATATCAATTTAACGCCGCTCAAGCTGCTCTTTCCTGGTTCAGTATTTCCATAGATTCATAGCTTCCAAGGCTAGAAGGGATCATAGATGACCTACTGAGGTCCTATGAGCCTCCAAAACCAGCCTCTCTTTCTAACATAAGCTGCTCCCCCCTGTAATTTAGAGTTTCCATAGCAACTAAAAAAGGTCCCTTCCAGTCCTACACTTTTATGATTTTATGACCATGATCTAGTCTGACCTCCTGTGTAACACAGGCCAGAGAACTTCCCCACAATAATTCCTAGAGCAGAGCTTTGAGAAAAACATCCTATCTTGATTTTAAAATTGCCAGTGATGGAGACTCCGGAAGGACCCTTGGTAAATTGTTTGAAAGGTTAATTACTCTGTTAAAAATTTACACCTTATTTTCCAGTCTGAATTTGTCTGGCTTCAATTTCCAGCCAGGGGATTGGGTTACACTCTTCTCTGCTAGATCGAAAAACCCATTGTCAAATATTTGTTCCCCATATAGGCACTTATAGACCGTCATCACATCATCTCTTAACCTGATCTGTGTTAAACTAGGGAGACTGAGCTCCTTGAGTATCACGGTAAGGCAGGTTTTCTAAACCTTTAATCATTCTCGGGGCTCTTCTCCAGTTTACAACATCCTTCTTGAATTGTTTGCAGAAGAACTGGACATAGTATTCCAGCAACGAGCACACAAGTGACAAATACAGAGGTGTAGGAACAGAGAGGTTATGCATCCAAGGATTGCGTTAGCCCTTTTAGCCACAGTCACACTGGGAGCTCACGTTTAGCCGATTCTCCACCATGGCCCCCACATCTTTTTCAGTCACTGCTTCCCAGGGAAGAGTCCGCCATCCTGTAACTATGGCCTACATTCTTTGTTCCTAGATGTACACATTTACATTTGACTGTATTAAAACGCATACTGTTTGCTTGCGCCCAGCTTACCAAGTGATCTAGATCACCCTATCAGTGACCTGTCCTCTTCATTAATTACCACTCCCCCAATTTTTGGCTCATCTGCAGACTCAGTGATTATTTGTTTTCTTCTAGGTCATTGGTAAAAATGTTAAATAGGGAAGAGCCAAGAATAGACGCCTGCAGGACCCAACCAGGAACACACCTGCTTGACGATTCCCCATTTACCATTATATTTGGAGACCTATTGATTAGCCAGCATTTAATCTAATGTGTTCCATGTTAATTTTATATCATTCTAGTTTGTTAATCAAAGTGTTATGAGGTACCAACTCAAACACTGTTTGATAGTCCAAGCATATTATATCAAACACTGTTACCCTTATCCAAACTTGTCAGCTCAAAAGATATCAAGTTAGTCTGACAGGATCAATTTCCCATAAACCCAAATTGCTTGGCAATAACTAGTATCCTCTTTTAGAGAATTAAAGATCAAGTCCTGTATCAGCTGCTCCATTATCTTGCCCAGGATCAATGTTAGGCTGACAGGCTGATAGTTACCCAGGTCATCCCATTTGCCCTTTAATATTTTCACACTTTCAAACAAAGCTAGTTAAAAGCTGATTAGAAAATTTAAAAAAAAAAAAAAAAAAAAAAAAAACACACCAGAAGAGTGATTCCTGCTGAAAAGCTAAGCACAATGCAATCTCTTGAGAGATTAAGCCTTAGACATTAAAAAGTAGCAAACCAGCAAATGTTAATACAGAAATTGTGGCTCTCCTCCACCAGGTTTGTTCCATTGACACGGAGATGCACACGCAGCCGGTTATAGAACCCCTGCGCTGAAACACCCTCAGCGGCTCCTTTGGCTAATGGAGGTCAGTGGCTGTGAACAATTCCTGCATTTCCACGTTTTAGCATCTTGAGATTCCAGTTACATCAAGAGAAGAGTCAGGAAGGGCGGGCTGGGGGGGACACGCCCTTACACAGAATTCTAATCATGTCACTCCAGCAGAGACTGTGCACAATCTTTACCTGTTAGTGACCACTTACATGGACTAGGACAGATTAACATGTGAAATAAGCATGTGTACAATGCTGATCACAAGATGGTTTGTGTCTTTATGCCTAACACTTATCTAATTAATTCAGTAATAAAACAAAATGCCACTATATAAATCTTGAGTAAGGCATGCAGTTTTGTTCACCCTATCTCACAAGATTATAACTGGAAAAGGCACAAAGAAGGGCAACAACGATGAGGGGTCTAGAACAGCTTCCATATGAGGAGAGATTAAAGAGACTGAGACCGTTCATTTTAGAAAAGAGATGAACAAGAGTCATAGGTGCCGGCTCCCTCCAGGCCCAGGGGGGGCTCAGCCCTCTGCTATGCCCTGCCCCCATAGAGTCTGCGCTTATCCTAAGGGTGGGGGGTGGGAATATGAGAGGTCTACAAAACAACAAATGGTATGGAGACAGTGTTATTTACTGTTTCACATAAACGCAAGAACTGGGGATCAACTTATGACATTAAAAGCCAGCAGCATTAAAAACCAAACGAGTAGTTCTCCACCCAATGCACAGGCAACCTAAGGAACTTATTGTCATGGGACGTTGTGAAGGCCACAAGTACAACTGGGTTCAAAAAAGAATTAGATAAGTTCCTGAAGGATAGGTCCATCAATGGCTATTAGCCAAGATGGTCAGGGATGCTACCCCATGTTCCTGGTGTCCCTAAATTTTTGACTGCCAGAAATTGGGACTGGACAACAGGGAATGAATCACTTGATAAATTGCCCGGTTCTGTTCATTCCCTCTGAAGTATCTGGCACAGGCCATTGCCAGAGACCGGATACTGGGTTAGATGGGCCATTGGTCTGGCCTAATATGGCCGTTATGTACTTCGGATAACTCACAAGAAGTGTATTGATTTGTAACTTCAAGATCACTGGAAAGTAGCGACTGTTACAAAACAGTTGTTTACAGAGATGAGCAGAGAGAGGTGGTAACACATCAGGAATGATTTTATGGCTGAAAACTTTGGACTCATTTGGTCACTCCGATACCATCGGAAGAAAGTTTCTGCAACAGAACAGAAGGAAATGTTGTAAACCGGGTGAAAAGTCAATTTGCCAAATCAGTGTTGAAAGTTTATCTAAAAAAGCTACATATACCATGCAAACACGTACCATGAAAGCTACACATACCAGACATGGATAATGTGCTCTTTTGTTAGCTTGTTAAGAAATAAGAATATCATTTAAACATTCAAAGTTCAGCCGTCGGTAGCCTCATGAAAAATGTACGGTTAAGACCGTTATCCCTACCTGATCTAAACACAAGAGGCAGCGTCAATGGAAGGATGAATCCAAATCAACACCACCAAAAAGTTAAGGAATACAGGATGCAAACAGTTGCAGCGAAGGCTAAAGAACAGAAGTGTTTCATATTGTACAGCTGTGCTATAAAGATCAATTACTGAGCAGATAAATTTCTTTTTTGTAGAATTAAAGATTTAAACAGCAGATTTTCTTTAAATAATCAAATCAGACATTTGTGAGGGTCCCCTTGTCAGACTGGATTTTAAAGTTTAGAAGGGTGAGGGAAGGCAGATGTACAAGAGGTAGATGTACGCATAGCAAGTTTTAGGTTGCTATTGTTGTAGATTAAGTTTAAGATCACATCGATAACCAAATAGAAGCCATGACAATGTCAGGTGTTAAGACAGGAAACTAGCTTTAATTCAGATGATTTTCTAAAAGAAGCTATGTTTTCCCAGGTTCTTATTTTAAAAGGTTTTTTTGCCAACGGGGTGCGTCAATGATTTCAGACTGGAGAGACTGAATTCTGCCGCCTACGAAGACTTTACATATTCATAGTTCTACCACAGCAATATTTTCTCTCGCAAGTGTCTGAAATCCTTTCAAATGATCCCAGACTGGAAGCTTATATTTGGGTCAAGACCCACCATTGTGAAGTCCTTAGCATGTGTGTGTGGCTGTAAAAATAAGAATTGAAGTACTGGTATTATGAATTTGCAGTGATAATTCAGGATGATCAACCCTAATTAGGGCCTCTGGGTGCTACCATTATATAAATATTTAATTATGTTAAGGCAGATGTCCCTTGAGAGGCTATGCCTCATTTATATCCTTTAATTATTCACTATACCAGGGACCGGCAACCTTTGGCTCGTGGCCCGCCAGGGTAAGCCCCCTGAGAGGATGGGATGGTTTGTTTACCTGCTGCGTCTGCAGGTTTGGCCAATTGCGGCGCCCATCGGCTGCGGTTCGCCGCTGCAGGCCAATGGGGGCTGCAGAAAGTGGCGCGGCCCGAGGGATGTGCTGGCCACCGCTTCCCACAGCCCCCATTGGCCTGGAACAGCAAACCGTGGCCAGTGGAAGCTGCAATCGGCCAAACCTGCGGACACGGCCAGTAAACAAATCAGCCCGTCCTGTCAGGGGGCTTACCCTGGCGGGCCCCATGCCAAAGGTTGCCGATCCCTGCACTATGCTTAGCACTCAGAAGTGACTAAAATCCATTGTACTTGTTGAGATTTTAATTTATTAGATCAGTGCTTGGCAATGTGCTTTAACAGCTTTCAACCTTGTATGAATATACTGTGATTAAAGATACAGACACAGAAAATTAAGAGGGAAAACTTGGGAATACATTATTCTAACAAATTTTCGCTTCTCTTGTCTGCTCAGACAAAAATCGTATCAATACATATTTAACACATCTTAAATTTTTTAAAGATTATCAAAAGAAATGCATAGAACTCATTGCACTCAGTGTGTATTATGCAAAATTACAACTGCGACTTCATGCATATTGTTTGGAACTACCAAGTTATTCAAGAGTTCTGGATTAAAGCCACAGTAGATATACAAGTTTCTTCATGCATGGTTTGCATTATTAATCTGTCCCAATTTAGTTTAGAAAGATATACAAGTCAAGTATATTGCAACTGTCTTATCAGTAGATAGGAATTGAATTATTCCCTACTGGAGGGAGGAATCTAGTCCATCAACAGAAAAAATAAATAAAGACTTTTGATGCTTCTTTACCACTGGAAAATGGGGTTTATTGAACAAGAGGCACACTGGGGCTTTTTGAGAAAAATACGCTAGTCCTACTTCACGTTTTATCTGTACAGGGTCACAGTCCTGTGAATTTCAGGTTTCTGCTGCCTGAATGGGTTGGGAGAGGCTGAAAAGTGGTCTGTTTTCAAAGTGTTTGATTGGTTTCAAAACACTGTTTCTAATGATCTTTTACAGCTTTGTTGCTGTTCCATGCAGTTTGATTTCTTTATTCAAAGAAGTTGGAGTAGGAGTGCTGTATCCTAATGGATTTCAGTTAGGAGTAAGGAATGCTGAAGAAGGCTCAGACACAGCACCTCCAAATTACAACTAAAAATCACAAATTCACACTTTATAATGATATTTTGAGGATACTGCAGATTTAACTATGACAAAGCAATTTGATTTATGACAGAGCGCTAGATCACGTGAAAATGCTCCAACAGATGAAGCAGGACACAGGTCAGTTAAAAAGTCAAAATAGGTAATGTTTGAAATAAAAAAGTTTATTTGAAGACTTGAAAAATAGCTCCTTGAAAGACCAACATTTCCAGAACATCAAGATACAATATATTTTTCCATTGTGTTAGAACAGAAAAGTCACAATCCTTCAACTTACTAGGCAAGGAATGAATTTATGGATCAACAAATGCTATACTTCAAACACCAAGAAAGTGAGTCGGCTTGAAAGACTAATTAGTAGCATGTAAGTTAGGTGATCACAACCCTGTGGCACACTTGTCATCACTAATCAATAATGCAGGTTAGGTAAGAGCTTAGTGTCAAAAACAATGAACCTATAAACTTTAAGGAGCTCAGACAATGAAAATATGCTATCGCATTTCTTTCCACATCCCACTGATGGGTTCCCAAAGCCTCCTTTTTAGGCTTCTGGTTTCAGAACAAACAAAAGAAAACTTTAGAACTTACAAATGTCAGTTCAGTTTTAACACACATTTTATTCACTTCAAATTTACATAATCTGTGCAAGAGACATGTGCAATGGAAGGACAAAACAAAATGTAGATATGGACAGCACTGTTACAGAAGATCCAAGTATTACTTCACTATACAGAGGCATGCCGTTATACTGCTTTCCGATGGTATTCGGGAGGGGCTACTTCATAGTCACTGGCACTAAACAACGTGGAAGCATTCTTCGCTAAATACCTGTGAATAATATACACATTCAGAAATTAAAATACCTTGTTGCTCATTGTCTCAAGATTTCAGTTTTAGTGTTCACAAACGGTTATTTCACTGCTTGGAACTGGATTCCAGCATATGCTGTTGAAAAATCTGTCAGTCTTTGAACAGCCCAGAGAAACACCGAGTTTAATTCTGGACAGGTGTCAGACGTTGTACTATTGAAATCCTACCTAGTGCCTCACTCAGAATTCCAAGCAGTGAAATCATATTGTCAAACAAATGAGACCACAGCCAAGTGTTGCCGCAAGACCTCCACCAGGTTGAAATAGGTTCCGCTTTGTATCAAGTGTCTGTCCTTTCTGGACGTCTGCCAGTCACTCAAGCAGGCAGGTAAAAAGTACCCTACTGTTCTGTACAAACAAGCGTGGTTCTTAACAGGTGCTAGCAGAAGCTTTGTAACTAGGGCCCCACCAAATTCACAGCTGTGAAAACCACACCATGGACCGTGTAATCTGGTTGAAATCTGGTCTTGTGTGCTTTTACCCTATACAATACAGATTTCAAAGGGGAGACCAGCACGTGTCAAATTGGGGATCCTGACCCAAAAGGGAGTTGCAGGGGGGGCTGTGGTATTGCCACCCTTACTTCTGTGCTGCCTTCAGAGCTGGGCAGCCGGAGAGCAGGGGCTGTTGGTCAGAGGCCCAGCTCCAAGGGCAGCGCCCAGCCAGCAGCAGCGCGGAAGCAAGGACGACAATACCACACCAGGCCACCCTCCCTTCTGCGCTGCTGCGGGTGGCGGCTCTGCCTTCAGAGCGGGGCTCCCGGCCAGCAGCCGCCGCTCTCCAGCTGCCCCGCTCTGAAGGCCACGCCGCTATCAGCAGCGGTGCAGAAGTAAGGGGCGCATTACCGCAGCCCCCCCACAATAATCTTGTGACCCCCCCACCACACACAACACACACACACACCCCCCCTCCTTTTTAGGTCAGGATCCCTACAAATTACAGCACCACGAAATTTCAGATTTAAATAGCTGAAATCATGAAATTTACAATTTTTAAAATCCTTTGACCATGAAATTGACTAAAATGGACCATGAATTTGGTAGGGTACCATTTATAACCAAGGCTAGTAGAGGAGTGGCCAGTCAATATGGTATTCTACAAACGGAGTGCTGCAGTGATACTCAGGCCTTCTTTGTAGGGCAGATTCAGGTTTCCTCCCTAACCACAAGCTTTTACATTTTAAATGGGGATATTCTTATGGTTCTGTAAGGCCCCCTGTGAGAATCACTAATTTTATCACCTACTGCACTTCATTTATTAACATTTTCAAATGTTATGGATTAGCTACCAATGGCTTCTAGCCTGTCTTTGATCTATGAAATTAAGTCAGTTTTCAATTCTTCACAATAGTGTTAAAGAAACAATGGCTTTATTGAAGGAATAAAGAGAAAGCAACAGAATGTGGTGGTAAAAAGACTAGATATAAACAGGTAGTTCGCGCATAGAGAGAAAATAATGGTATGCCTCTGGAGTATTAAGGCACAAGGCCAAGCAATTTCAAACATTAAGTATTTAAATTGCCTACAAGACTGAGACTGCCTGACATTTCCCTCCCGTACTGGAAAGCAAGAATCGTGCTTGTGCATTTGCCGGGGATTATAAGCATAGACACCAATGACAATTGGAGAATTAACCCTGCACCCAGAGTTCTAAGGCATAAGCCGTAACTAGAAGTCCTCCTAAATTTTAGAACTGCAGAGGATCCTTTCATACATTAAAACTTAAAATCAGATTTTAAGTTTCTAAAATGTAGAGGACTGATTCTTTAGAGTAGACAGCTCCTCCACTAACAGAGCACGAACTTCCCGCTTTTCGATTTCACATTTAAGTCCTATAGTAAGATAGAGTAAAACTTTAAAAAGCACCTAACTGACGTAAGAGTCTAAGTGTCTCGAAGTGCTATTGAACAAATGGGACTTAGACTCTGTAACTGTCGCCTTGCACATATTTCAGGAAAGGCAGATCAACGAGTTCTAAAACGCACCAAGAAACAAATGGCTTAAGCTTGGCCTTTCAATGAGCTGAAAGATGGTCTCGTAGCTCAGCTACTTAACTGGGATTAACTCCCAGCTCTGCCACACACTGAGACACTTTGGATAAGTCATTTAACCTCTATTGACCTCTATTCCCCATCTGTAAAATGGGGAGAATGCTCCTCCTCCCCACACTTTTGTCTGGACTGTCTACTTGGATAAGCTCTTCAGGGCAGGGACCATCTCTTATTGCATGTATGTAGAATTGGGTGCCAATCTTGACTGGGGCCTCTACTCACTTAACTACAATATAAAGCTGCAAAAAAATTAAAGATATTTTTCATTCAGGCAATCATAGACAGTTTTTGAAACTCCTGATGGAATTGCTCTGATTTAGCAGTTTGCAGCAGTGCATGCAAGAACAAAAATGGATCTTTTTTCTACCCAAATGGTTTGCTTGATTTCTTTCCTTTTAAACGGCAGTGTACTGGAAAAGAGAGGGAGTGTAGAAATTGGGCTTGTTTTTGGCTTAATTGGCTTGTGAGTTGCTAGTTTTTTTTTACTTATAGCTTGTTGCTTTCTTTTTTTAAATTGATCAGCTCCCAGCAAGCATGCAGCAAGCGGGGGCAAGCAGGGGGAAGAGTCAGGGGTGCACAGCAGGCCCACCACAGTCCCAGATTGCAAGCTGGGGGGCGGAATCTAGTCAGAGTGTTGGGGTTCTTACGGATTGGCTTGTTTTGAAATGGGATTAGCTTGATTTGTGGCTTATTGTGAAAGTTGGGTGCTTATTTACCACGTGAAAGTTGGAAACTGCTTCAGATGTCAAAGAACTTTACTGAATGTGAGTAATGACAGAAAAACTCAACTGCAAAAACCCATGCATTTCACCTCGGTTATGTGCCTTCAAATGGAAACACACACTTGTCTCTAATCAGGAACAATTTTGTAGTATGTCAACACAGAGTGCCAAAGCAATTTCTAGTACAAGACCTCTCGTACCAACTCTGTGTTGCTACAAAGGTATGACTCACTGCAATATTAACCAAGCAAGCTTTTTTCAGTTTAGTTAGTACAGAAAAATTTAAGCTGCTTTAGGTAAATTTAGGTCCTGAAACTTGAAATCTTTAACAAGTTTCAGCCTATTGTGCATTTTACTGAAGAGCAATACTAATTATGCATAACTGACCACCACCACAAAACTGCAAGAAAGGCTGTCAAGAGACCAAAGTGCTTGCTCTGGATTAGTGTTGCAGATTAACTGTGACATGCATTGTCAAGATGATAATCAAAATACTGTCAAAAAAATTAGAGTCAGAAAGCATGTAGGTCACAGTCGTATAAACACACACATGCTTAACATTAAACATATAAATAAGTGTTTGCAGGATCAGGGCTTTAGCGTTTTTAAAATACCTTCAACACACAAACATGAAGGGCTGAACTTACTTCAAGAAATCATGCAAGTAGTTTAACAACAGAGCCAGGCTCTTCTCATCAAGAGGGGTGTAGGCAAGCATAGCTCCAATTCGTACTGTTAAGAAAAGCATATATTTGACTGTTTTTCATGACAACTTTAACAAGTTTCACCATACATGAGTATAAGTCCAAGATCTGTTCTAACTTCAGACTGCCATTCTTACCTATGCAAGCTTGTCTAAACAACTATGTTTTGAAAAGTTCCATTCTGGGTAGGTGATTTGTGGCTTTGAACATTGTATATAAAATGACCCAAGGACAGAATTGAGTCATTTGTTTAGGCATTTTACTCTGATTCACTGTATTATTCCAATTAACAGGACAGAAAAGAAAAGAAAAGTTGGAGCAATGTAACCATTTGTCCCATTTTATGGTGGAATCAAGATGCCATACTTACCAAATAATCGTAGTAGGTGTGGTGCACCATAGACCTGTGACATAGGTGCATCGGGATGATCTGCTAAAATTTCAGCATACTGTGGCCTCTCAAATTTGTACAGCAGCTGAGTCCCCAGCATTACATTGAAGTACTCTTTTATTCCAGCAACAACTTCATTAACAGCGTATTCTCTGGCACACAGAAAGGAAATGTGAAATATCATTAAAAATTTAAATAAAAAACCAAACCAAACACCAGGGCTGTGATTTTCCGGGGTAGTTGTGCACTTGACTTTTAGAAGTCGGAAGAGCCAGTATTCATGAGATGGCACAGAGAAACATATGCATCATTCTAGCGGTTCTGCTTTTTAAAAATGGGGTATTCTGGCTCTGCATGAAGACATGCTTCAAGCCAACTTAGTTCTAAGAAAAAGTGACTAAAAGCAAACTTTGCCTTCCCACCTGCATCCGATACTTATCCAAATGCATGTCTAAAGGGGCACATTCAAAGCAAGATAAAAAGGCGATTTCTTAAAGTCTTGGAACATACACTTGTCAGTTCTATGCCACACACATTACTAACTTCAGCAACAATTGGCATTGGAATGAAGTCAGAGCTGGGTTTGATAGCTCAAGCAGTCCTGCACTTCATGATGGCAAACAATCATTCACGCAGCTGAATTTTAAAATATCTAGCCACACTTTTTCAAAACCATAATACATATGGCCCTACAAATCTTCAACTCCATTATCTGTCATGAAGTCATTACACAGTGTCTGCACCAGAGCCATCCTATGCCTCCAGCTTTAAAACAGTCTGTTGGAGGAACCCCTTCGATGTGCCCGACACCATGGGGGTCTCACTCTTCCTTCAGTGTAGGCCACACAGCCTCATCGGCTCCTGAGTCTGAGCTTCAACACTCCTGCTTTACACCATGAGCTGTATTCAGTGAGTCCAACTGAAACAGACTCCTGGTAGAGGCTGGTCCACCCTTCCAGGATTAATGCACCTCACCCAGTATTTACAGTGACACTCAAGCAGCGTTTTCAAAACAGCAGGGCTTATTAGGTAGCTGGAAGACAGCACAGGAAGTCCTGAGGTTAGCACAGAGAAACAAAGGTTAAAGCACAGTCCATTCTGGTCAGTCCAGAGCCCAGCCATGCTGTAGTGAACTCCATTTTCAACGGAGGAAGGGTGTGTCAGTCCAACCTCCTTAGTTGGTTCCCAAGTGAGAGAGAGAGCTCTCAAGTTTCTTCCAGAACTCACCCTCCCCTCAGTCTTCTGTTCTCAATTTGGGGTTTTTGCTTAGCTTCCCTGCTGAGAGGCAGGGAAATCCATGAGTTATTGGAGCTTGCATTGTCTTGTTGACCGGGGTTGGTTTCAACCAGTTCTTTAACAACTCTTCACTCCACCCAAACAGGAAAGGGACACACGACCTTATGACCCTCAGAGACCCTGAGACAATTTAATCCTCCCCCACCCCACCCCCACATTGGGTAGCCATGCAAAGTTGAGCAGGAAACTGAGGCACATATTGGCTTCATACGAAATATTACAAACAGTTCCCACTGCATCATCACACATAGCTTCGCCTTCTGTACAAGAGAGGTCAACTACTGCATCTCTCAACAGAAGAGACACTCAGTCCTTATCCCTATAAGGAAATTCAAAACGTTGAGGTTACTGCTTTTAAACTTTAGACTTCTGTATCATCAGCAAAGAACATAAGCCTTTCACACTGAACAGATTTAACATTTGGGGGAAAGTGCTGTGCTCTGCATAGGAGTAAGGAAGGGAAAAAGATGTACCATCCAGAGAAAAAATTCTCTTCCCCTCAAGTTAGTTTTATTTCCACAGGGTTCATTTACCATAGCGAATCCATTAAACCAAGCTATTCTCCTGACATTTTACAAGGAGTCCAATAATACCCAAACAAGAGATCAGGACACATCAAGAACAGGATGGAAGACATGGACGTTCTAATGCCATGATATAAATCAGCGTTTCATCCTCATCTGGAACACTAGTCACCCAATCTCAGAAACGATATTGTAGAATTAAAGGCATTTTCAGAAAAGGATCATGAGAACAATTAGGAATGTGGAAGACTCATTGGATGAGAGATTGAAGGACTGATCGTTTATCTTTGAAAGTAGATGTAAGAGGGAATGTGACAGAACTTTATAAAATGAATGACATAGAAAAGGGAGATAGGGAAAACAGAAGCTCCCAGTCTCAAAACAAAAAAAAAAGGGGGGGGCATTTGATGAAACTGAAAGATGACAAATTCAAAACTGATAAAAGGAAACACTTCCATGCAATTCAATTAGACTGGAATTCATTGCCTCATGATTTAATGGAGGCAAAGGGATTGGACCATTCACTTGGAATACAAGCATACCCAGCATTCTAGCAGTTAATACCAACAAAAAACCTTTCAGGTCTTAAACCAATCTCTATTAGTAATTAAGGTACGAATTTCACAGAGGGTACATTATCTCATATCTGCAAGCTGCAGGGTTTCTTGTATCTTCCTCTAAAGCACCTGGTACTGGCCACTGTGGGAGACAGGATACTAGACTAGATGAACCCCAGTTCTAATCCCTATGTTTCTATTCCCACTGACATCACATGGGTGTTTATTTCAATGGACATTGGATCAGGCCCTGGATCTGGGAGAATCCCATAGGAGCCCTTACAAGATGCACAAAGAGGGTAAGATACTGTGCAGCTTCTTAGAAGGGCTTCCCCTCATGGGCCTCAAAGTGCATGAAAGAGCATTCCAGTTGTGTCCAGCCCTAGAAAAATCCACTAAAAGAGAACTAAAAACAAAGCTATTAAGATTGCACAGTTAAGCACTCAGAAGTCAGAAAGCGTAAGCTAGGGTCTTGCAGGAAACTTAAATAGTGTATTGTGTGCATACAAACAGGGGGCAACGCTAAACAGGGTGTTATGAGGGAAACACTAATCAACCTAAGCTATTCA
The DNA here is from genome assembly GCF_965152275.1 of Natator depressus. NCBI lineage: Eukaryota > Metazoa > Chordata > Testudines > Cheloniidae > Natator > Natator depressus. The sequence goes on from NC_134243.1 coordinate 81,642,969, forward strand.
GAGCCACTCCAACAATAACAATTATATATAAAGACATGCAAGCCCAATTTTCAAAAGTGTAAACCTAGATTTTGGCATATACAGGAGCACAAGATTAGCCCCCTTTATGAACAGCACTTTTAGCAACTGGACCTTGTGTTACATATACCAATAGACGGAGAGAAACAAGAAGGTACATTTACACTGGTATTTTCAAAGAAGCTCAAGGAATCAGGCTTCTTTGAAAATTCCAGCCTGACAATTTGGTAGCACAGAAGTTATTTAATTATTCAGGTTCAGTTCTTGATTTGCACTGCAGGTACTCAAGTACCATTTGTATTTAACAATTTCTGTGGTCACTGTGAGATTGGGAGATGTTTGGATCAAACTGAACTCCAGGTTGTATTTCAGCCTTCATTTTAATTGTAACCATCAGTCACTTTGTGCTATAGCCTTCATTTGAGGATTAGAACGTTCCTTTCGGGCTGGGGACTGGTCACAAAGGTGAATGACTATAAATGGGAGTCGGAGAACCAATAACTCGGATTAACTCTCTGCTGCTGTGTTCTGGATTTGCAACCAGGAGGCATAACTGACTTGACTCTACCCAAATCTAAAAGGACAGGGCTGGAACTCCTTGGTCTAAGCACATAGCTGGAAAGCTGCAGTTTGACCACCTGACCACAGATGAGACACTTTAAGGGTGGGTCTGTGAGGGGGAAGCCATCCACCACCAGATAACGGAGCTGGAAGAGGAAGGCAACAAGAGTGGTCTACCTTGCTTAAGGATGCTGAACAAACCCAAGGCTGACAAGAGCAGGGAGATCAAATCAGGTGGATTGTGTTCATGGGTTTGCGGTTTTCCAAAGATCTAGAACATTCTAGTGCTGTTCCACAGTAAAGGTCTGTGGTTAAGAAATTCCTGAGCTAAACTGGGCCCAGGATTACGTGTGGTCCATTTACAAGGAAGCAGTGCTCATCCAGGAAGGGGGACTGGGACAGGCTGTAACAGTCAACAGCAGAAAGCCATTTTAATGGCTAAGACATGCCTTTTAAAATGCCATTACTTACTTATTATCAGTGTTTCCTCGTGATTTCTTGTAGCTTGCGTAATCCTCTAAAATTGAGTCAACGTTCTTCTTGGCAGGAAGATAAAAGAGCTATGAAAATCAAAGAATAAATAGATGGACTAATGCAAATAGTCTCACCTGCAGAATATTTGTGTCTGCATACTGGTTTTAAAGTACTGACAAATACAACGAGGACCTTTGTAGAAAATAATTTTTCTACAACATTCAGCTGTTGAGAATTTGTAGCTAGGATTTTACTTAACCATGAAGGTATTAAATCACAACTAATCATTCCGTCACGTTTGCCCCTTCTCTTTTTGCACGTTATATGCTTTTCAAAAGTCATCTTTTACTGTTTGACTAAGCAGAGCTCCTCAGAATCTATAATATGCAGCTATGAATTCTAGAACATCAGCAAACAAATCCCTACATGATCTAGAGGATATAGGTAGGAATTACAGAACTCCTCCCATCCAGGGACAAGACGGAGCACCACAATATCTTTATGCATCAAACCTTGCCCACTATTTTAAGTTTTATCTAAAATAAAGTATTCTGTTCTAAATCTAATAGCGGATAGCATTGGGTTACACACAAGAGTCCAGATTCTTCTCTTTTGGCTCCCTGCAGATATCAAGGGCTCCTCATTTCTTGTTCACTCTCTGCTAAGATCTGCTTGCTGACAGCAGACATATTTCAGACACCACTGAGCACACCCTGTATGTTTGTAAATTGTAACACATGCAGGTGGAATGTCTATCTAAAGAGGGCATCACCCAACTGTACCAGAGCACAGAGAAGCAGAGGAGTTATTATTCAAATGCATGTGCCATTAAGGATTTTAGATTCTATGTTTAACACTGTACATAGAAGCCATTATATATACACATACAAGCCACAATTAAACTGTATATTAGTTACTATACTCACTTTTCACTTCTGAAACATGAGCTCAAATACAAATCTTTTGTCACAGCTGGATTCAGTGATCCAATTCCTTTCACAAGAGCATTCCAGTCTGAGGAGATTCAGAAACTGATGTTCCCAGAACTGGAAAAAGTACTGTACTGAATACCACTACTAAAGTACATTTTCAGAGTTGCATGGGAAAGCGTCCACAGCCTTATTTCAGGCTCAAGTCATGGCTACTCATCTCTTAAAAATGTGACTTCTTTTAAAAGCAAAAGGAAGTAGTTGTGGCAGACTTACGGGCAGACCCAAGTTCGAGATCCACTCTAGGCTTTGGTGTTCTCTCAACTCCTTTCCTATCCTGAAGGTTAATCATAGAAGCATAGGACTGGAAACAGCCCCCAGCACTCAGGGCAGGACTAAGTAACTACTAGACCATCCCTGACAGGTGTTTAACCTGTTCTTAAAACCCTCCAATGATGGAGATTTCATAACCTTCCTAGGCTTAACTATTCCCGTGCTAACTAGCCTGACAATTAGGAAGTTTTTCCTAATGTCCAACCTAAACCTCCCTTGCTGCAATTTAAGCCCATTGCTTCTTGTCCTATCCTCAGAGGTGAAGAACAAATTATTCTTCTCCCTCCTCCTTGTAACAACCGTTTACATACTTTAAAACTGTTATGTCCCCTCTCAATCTTCTCTTTTCCAGACTAAAACCCAATTTTTTCCAATCTTCCCTCATAGGTCATGTTTTCTAGACCTTTAATCATTGTTGTTGCTCCTCTCCAGTTTGTCCATCTTCCCTGAAATGTGGCGCCCGGAACTGGACACAATACTCCAGGTGAGGCCTAATCAGCGTGGAGTAGAGCAGAAGAATTACTTCTCGTGTCTTGCTTACAACACTCCTGCTAATACATCCCAGAATGATGTTTGCATTTTTTACAACAGAGTTTCACTGTTGACTCATTTAGCTTGTGGTCCATTATGACCCCCAGATCCCTTTCTGCAGTACTCCTTTCTAGGCAGTCATTTCCCATTTTGTATGTGTGCAACTGATTGTTCCTTCCTAAGTGGAGCACTTTGCATTTGTTCTTATTGAATTTCATCCTATTTACTTCAGACCATTTGTCCAGTTTTGAATTTTAATCCTGTCCTCCAAAGCACTTGCAACCTCTCCCAGCTTAGTATCGTCCACAAACTTTGTAAGTGTACTCTCTATGCTACTAGCTAAATCACTGACGAGGATATGGAACAAGTCAATGTCTGTATAAAATGCTGCTATGGACCAGCTTTCTCTACCAGCTAAAATGAGTATGTATCAAAAGGCCAACAAACAGCCACAGGCAACATCATGAGTTTAAAAGGGCAAGCTGACATTTTAGTTTATGCCCGCCCAGACTTAAGAAGCCTCCAGGATGTGCTCTTAACATGGAGCTCTGCTGAACATCACAGGTGACCTGTGGGAAGAAGCCAGCTGGTACCTACAACCCAGTCAAATAAGCCTCAAGTAGACATAATACCAAGTACACCTTCAAAAACAGACCAACACATTCCCCCAGCTGGAAGGAGCAGAAGTTCCAAACTGTCAGTTGACATCAGTCTACATGCTTATAGATAAAGGATAAATTTTCACAATGTGAGGGTTACCTGTTTTTGCCTGGTGATCAAATCCCAGTCATCAACAAGCCATGGTTTCAGCTCTTCTGGAATTTTTACCTTTACTTCAACTCTGTTCATAAAGGTTTCTTCCTGAAAAATTAACAAAAAAGTCATCCTTCTTTGGTCATTATACCCAGGTAAGTCTTAATTTTCCAAAATGTAGCTATTACATAACAGTCTATCAAAAGACTCAAGACTGCAGCTGCTATTGTTACCTCAAAATCTTATGAAGCGACAAACAGTTCAACTCTTGCCAGTTCAACTCTGTTAGACAAAGCTATCCCCATGGCAGCACTTCAAGTCTAAGATACTAACCTTACAAAACTAGTAGAGCTTTTCCACTCGAGAGCATTACTTCTCTTTTCTGTTACATTACCTAGTCATTAATTCATGCTTACACCACCACTTTGTTGAACGGGGAAAACAGTCAATAGTAACAGCTAATCATAAGCCAGCTTTTAAGTAGTCACATAACTATGCAACTTCACTTCGTTACAAATGCCTCATGCGGTGCTGACGGCTCAGTGTCACCTCTGACTCTAGACCCACATGTCTGATATTCTTTAAATGCTATTAAATAGATCTATTGACAAATTAAGTGTTTTCCTCCAACCAAAAAAAGTTTAAGACCACTTAAATATCAGAACTTATGAAAATAGGTGTTTTTTTTTAAATAAAACTGTTGATGTTTGCAGCTGTGGGACTTAACTATTCCATTATCTCTGAAATACTTAAGATGCAGCCTCAACTAAAGCAGTGCTTCGAGATGGAAAGAACAAACTCAAAGCTCTCCGATTTCAGTCTGAAAGCTGCTCACAACGATAGCATGTTAACTGGTGGCATTTTCCTCCAATATACTTATCTTTTACCAGAAGCACAATGATAGCTTGGAGTGCTATGTCTGGAAATTCTGTATTAAACAGAGATAGGACGCTAACTCAGGTAAATACATTACTCAGAATATTTTTCCCCTGCTTCAATTACTGACATATTTGTCATGCATTTGTGACCGAAAAGATAAAGCAGATCAAAAGCTGCAGATTTCAACAGGAACTTGTTTAAAAACCAGTAACCAAAGACTGAAACAGAACTACCAAGACAAACCATTCAATCTGTTGCAACTAAATGGAGAGTTACTACAGAGTTAAAAATACATACACTTTCAACCGTGGGATCTACTCGAGCCCTTTTCTTCCTAGGAGGCTGGGGAGTCTCGCTGGTACTGCTGCCTTCCCCAATTCCAGGAGCTACACATACAAAAAACAGTTATTTTGTTTGCAGATGCATTTTATATCTACACTAACAATAGTATTTCTACTGACATTTTCACTAAAGGACTTGTTTGACTATACGCAGGTCTCAAACGGCAGATGAATTCATTGTTTTCAATAAAAAAAAATCATTCCCCCTCCTGAAACATCCCCTACATTGATAACTTGGACACAAAGATTACAGGTTACAAGGCAATATGTGTTCCATTGCGGACCCACTCTTACTCCTGCATGTCCCCACTATTCTACAGCAGCTGAGCCTGGCCAATATTCCATGCTGAAAGAAAGAGTACCCAACACCTGTTTAATCAGAGAAAGAACGATTCTACTGCAGAACTGTTATATGCAAACAATTTGTGTTGTTTTTAATTTGTAAGCAGTCCTGACCCTGGCAGACATTTCCATTTGTATGATTTTAATGCTTCCACCTGGTTAGCAGCCTAAAATCCGAGGCAAAAGTTATTTCATAAACTTAGTTGGGCAGATCATCAACCAAGTAAATGATCATAGCCCCACTGAAATTGGAACTATAGCAATTTACATATGATGAGCATCTGTCCCAGTAGATCTTCCATTATGTACCAAACATTAACTTACGAATAAAAATATGCTTACTTTTCTGTTTGTTCTTTTTTGTTTTCCTGCAAAAATGGAAAAAAAAAAACACATGATTTCAAGTCTTAAGGTACCATAAGAAATAAGTCTTAATTTTTGTGGACACCCATACACAAAGATCTCTAAAAAGTATTTAAAAAGTTAGTCAATAGGCAACTTGACCCAGTAACCCAGGACAATGAACAAAAGCCCACCAACCCGCTTGACTATATAGCGAGAAGAAACTAATAAAATAAAGGAAGGTAGAGGTTGTCACTAATGTAGTGTTATTTACTTTCTCCAATATAAATATAAAGGTACAACCAATGAAGTTAAATGGCAACAAACTCTAAACTGATAAAAGCTATTGGTGGCATGCTCTTAGCACCATAGTTAATCCTATGCCAGCTTTTTCCATTTAATAGAACATTTACAAGACCGTTTTGATTGGAATGGTAGTGTAAAAGTAGATTATATAGGTGGGAATTAAAAAAACCCACAACGCATGGCTAACTGATGGAATTCTCTGACACACGATAGAGGCCAAGAGCTACTAGTATTCAAAAGAGGTACTGACATTTATATAAATAATATCTAAAGTGCTGTGCAGAGGTGATACTTCAAAGTTACCTTGGGTAATGTGCATATCTTGGGTAACTAAATAAGATTTGTAGTTGGCCAGTATTTCAGGTATTTCCTATCCTAAGCTCAGTGCTGTGAAAGGAATACAGCTTGATAGGGAGGTTTATAATTAGTTAAATCTCAGACTAATCTTGGGTAAAATTGGCATGTTTTAGTACTATCACCATAGATGCAGAGGATGAGAAAAAATTTAAGTAAATGGCAAGGTCAGAATGATAAAGATGTGTGAAGCTAGTATGGATTGTCCTTCACATCTGCATCATGATTGGCAAGAACAGTTCACTACCATACTCACACCGCCTGACACTGTTCAGCACTCGCTCTGCTCCATGTACCTTTTCAGGTTTCTAATTGAAAGGCAAATCTTTAGACTGTTCTCTAAACCCATTACACTTCAGAACAGCTTTTCATATTTTTATGAAAAACAAAGAACTATACAGAGAAATCATTTCCATGAACACCTAGAGAACCTAAGTTGGTTACTTTAAATGAAAGCATGTAAACCCCCTTCAACTAGTTTTCTTAACATTCACAAATGGAGAATGTGCCTAAAATCATGCCTAATATGCAAAATCAATCACATACAAGCACAATTGTTTTCTAGGATATAGACAACTGCCTGTGTTACATATGCATCTGCTAGGCCAAGCCACTGGTTCAAGCTGTCTGGATACAGTCTTAAATAAGACCTTAACCATAATTCTGTCACATTCATATTTGCCTATCATCTTCAAGGACCGATTTCTAATACTACCATGACTTAGTCCAGATAAATTTGGGTGATGGAACAAGGACTCTCTGTCATAACTGTTTGGGTCATGTTCTTTATAATGTTATGACTAACAAATATGCTCCCATACACTAAACATGTTGTTGTGATTTTGTTCCATACTGTAAGAGTGAACCTTCAGAAATTCAGTACAGTGTCAGGTCAGGTCTCACTCTATTCATATTTTAGACACCAGTAAGTCAGTGTTCACATACAGAACCTTTTTTCACAAAGGAGCCTCCATTTACACTGTTTTAGGGCCCAATCCAACATCCACTAACGTCCAGTTGGCAACGAATCAGGCCACTAGTGAAGCTGCATGTGCACTGGGTTTTCCCCAACAGCTTCTGAACTCTTACCCTGTATGTGACTAGGTACTATCTGGGTAACAAAAGGGGACAAGAAGAGCCATCACAGAAGTGGTGGGGGTTAGGGAAGAAGAGGCATTATAAGAGTTACTTTTTTCCCCCCTACATGGGGCGCATAAAATGTATCAAAGTGTTTTGCAGATGTGAATGAGGAGGGTTAAGGCAATAGATCACTTCACTTCCCACTGAAATGCAGCCACAAATAAGGTGGAATAGCTGTCATCCTATATCAGTGATACTACTCAGTTTGTGTGGGGGAAAAATAGAAGCAGACAGGTTGAATGTCACACAATTGGAATTCTGACCAGAACACAAAGGCAAAAAAAGTTACTCTTAAACACACCAACTAGAAGCAGAGGCGTGGGGGGGGGGGGGGGGGTCTTTATAATCCATAAGAGAACTGGAGCAATTGTGATAATTAGGGAATATAAATTAAAGCATTTAAGAACCACTGCAATTTGTCAGAACAAATAACCCTCCTAGGTCTGGAGCGGTTCCGTTTTTTGCACGACCGATACGTACAGTATAATGCAGGTGCCTTGTGCTCTCCCATCTCTCAGATCCCTAAATTTCAGAGCTATTGCTCTGTATTAGGTCCAAGTGACTATCATTTTGCAAAGTCAGACAGTGGCAGTGCAGCAGGGGACTACTAAAGAAGAAGCAAGACACCAAGGTCTCCCGTTGAAATAGGTTAAAAATAGCCCACTAGTAACAGGTAGCTTTTAAAGTAGCAGCTGCTCTGAGGTTTCTGTGACCGCCAGTCTGCCGAAAGAGTCACCTCTACATCGTACAAGGCTGCGCTAATCACCGCTCTCTATAGTAATGGAAGCAAGACACCTTAGTGAAAGGTTTATTACGAACAGAAGTAACTCAAAGTTTTGTGACCGCAGCTGTGGAGGAATTGGCTTAATCCCACTGTTGAAGCAGCACTGAACAGCAGTCTCCAATTTGACATTTACTCAGTATCTTTCACCCTGAAGGATCCTGAAGTATTTTACAGGCTACATAGACAGGAAAAACTTCACCTACCACTGAAATGCAGACCTCAGAGCCTGAACATGGCAGCTGTTTAAACAGCATTACAATTGAGGACAGGAAGTAAACCTCACTAACCAAAAGACTGAAAGGTAAATGCCATTTTAGTGACTGTCCAGAAAGTAACAGGGTTCTGGGGCCTTTTAGTGATGTCTGGTTTTCAACTGAAGTCTGTGTTTTCAGATGCAGAATTTTAATGGGAATGTTCTAATCTAGCAGTGGGCAAAAGAGTTTGAACAGCTCATCTTCCAGAACTCAACCACATCTTGATAACAGAAAACACATCTAAGCAAGATTTCGTTTTCAAACACTCAACCTTAAAATATCGTTTCACTTCATATCATGCTGTGCTCTCACTCTGCCAGTGGAACAAATTATGCCACTTGGCAACAAGATGACTTGCCAGTCAGCCAGCTCAGAAATGCACCTTTCCAACACCTTGAAGTGTACATGCTGAGAACTGCTTCCAACCACGTGAGCTTTCAGAACGAAGAACTGATACATGACCACAGTTCCCTGTTAAAAGGAAGTCCGAGTTTAACTCATCAGCCTTTTTAAATTCAGCATACAAGTTCTTGCTGTAGCATTAGGCAATAATATGAAAGTTAAAGCTCGAAATTAACTTCACATCTTAGGGACCTGAGTTCTATTATTCAAGCATCTTTACCTCATTTTGCTAAAGGTGGACACCTGACACATACACGTGTTTCAAAGGATGGGTAGAGCCTGAAGTCTGAATGTTCTATCAAAGGGAGAAAAATGTTAACAAATTCCAATTCCCAGGTTCCTAAATTGTCAATGCAGTTGCCTTGGTAGCACTTCTGGCCAGAGCTGTAGCAAATCATGCTATTTAAAAAGAACCACAAGACTTCCATTTCCCGACTTCTCTAACAGGTTTGCTGCTGGCTCTTGTGTTCTGATTCCCTAAAAGTACAGCATGTCTTTCTTCACATATTCCAAAGCACTGGCTGCCTTCTGACTGCCCGCTAGCTGTTCTAAGTGAAAAAACTTCTGTAGCTAGGTCAGCCATGTCAGAAGGGCAGAACCCCTGAGTTGTCCAGGGACAGCAGCCAGCAGCCTGCAATTTTGCAGAGAAAAAGTACAGGAAAGTTTATCTCTAGAAAACGTTAAGCCTGGTTTTTTTGATAGCCAACTGTCATTGTATGGCATTCTTCCCATCCGTAAGAACAGCACCATAAAACAAATTCGTATTTTTAATACAACTAGCACATTACAAATCATTGTATTTGGTTAAAAATTACTTAATACCCTCAGCATACTTTTCTAATACACAAACTATAGCAGGTTACAGAATAAGTATTTTGAAAGTTTCCAAATCCATAGTTACATGAGACTCAATCCTTACATTCACAACACCATCTATGAGCAAAGGCCAGAACTTAGCCCTACTGATGTCAATAAGAGTTCTGTCATTGATCTCAGTGACACCAGGACTTCACCCTTTGGTAAACAGGTAGCAGACCAAGACTAGTCTTCTAAAACCACCAGTTTCTAACACACAAATAAATAAATGGAAGTCTTAAAGTTAAATGTCTGCAGTTCCTTTTTAAATGGATGCACAGAATTCTCACTGAAGAGTGCACATCTCATAGTTTGTATACTTTCAATTGGCACAGTGCACATGTTTAGAAATAGGTAAGAGCTACTAGCCCATACAGACTTTTAAAAAGAATTTTAAGTAGCAACTGCACTTTATGGAGATGTTGTCAAAGTAAGAGTTACTTCCACAGTTGTTACCTGTATTATCACCAGCACCTTACATTATTGCAACTTAAGACTTTAAGAGCCTATAAAAGAAATCTACAAAAGCAAGGAAATTTGGATTTCAGGATGAAAATCCTGGTGTGACAATCCATCCTTAACTCACCGCGTCGATATTGTAGGGGTCTCCAAACAGCAAACTGTATGCGCTCCATCTCGTCTGAAAAATCTAGGCACAATGGGGGTTGAGTTAAGGACAGAGTGTCAGACCTGATATTTAGCCTTTAAGAGAATCTATTTAAGCTTCAAAAATTTACCTTTTAGAGGACGTTAAAAACACATTCCACATCCCTGGAGCATGATACACATTTACACCGTTATTTCCTTGCTATATTGTTTGGGTCACTGAAGAGCCAAATTTGTTTTTTGTTGTATTTTTAAAATAAAATTTGTCTTTTTAGATTACAGTCATCCTCCAAGGATGCTACAGAAGGTAAATTCTGAGGCCTAAACAGATTGACCGTGTTACCCCTTTAAAAATGTGGTTAGATCAATTACTTTCCCTCCCCCACTAACCACACTCTGCATCTGCAATGCCCCTTAGTTTTTTAAAATGCCAGTTATGGTTTCTTTAAAAGAAAAAACCCTTATTTTAGTAGTGCAATTTGAGAGGATATATTTGCAGTTCTCAGATCCCATCTTCACTTTCTGGCTTAAGTGGTCCGAGGGCCACTGTTCTGCAAATCTCTGCCCTACAGTCCCAGGCACAGTGTTGGGATACTATCATGGGGAAGCGATTTCTTTTCCTCAGTCTCCATCAGAAGGGGACAGGGAGAGTTTCTGCTGTTGAAGGAAGCAGTGGTACATCCAAGCTGCCAACTGAGGAGAAAGCACCAATGGTGCTGACAAACGAAAGCGAGGAAGAGCAAGTTCAGTGCAAGAGGCACAAGGCCCTTATGCTAAAAGGTACCTTTACTACCATGAGATTAGGGCCCTACCAAGTTCAGTCATGAAAAGCGTGTCATGTACTGTGAAATCTGGTCTCCCCCCATTGAAATCTGGTCTGTGTGCTTTTACCCTATACTATACAGATTTCACAGGGAGACCAGCGTTTCTCAGATTGGGGGGTGCTGACCCAATAGGGAGTTGCAGGGAGGTCACAAGGTTATTTTAAGGGGGGTTTGCAGTATTGCCACCCATACTTCTTGGCAGACAGAGAGCAGCAGCTGTTGGCCAAATGCCCTGCCCTGAAGGCAGGGCCCTACCAGCAGCAGCATAGAAGTGAGGGTGGCAATACCACATCATGCCATCCTTATTTCTGCGCTGCTGCTGGCATCAGCTCTGCCTTCAGAACTGGGCTCCCAGCCAGTAGTCGCAGCCCTCCAGCTGCCCCGCTCTGAAGGCAGGGCTGTCGCCAACAGCAGCACAGAAGTAAGGGTAGCAGTACCGCAACCACCCCTACAATAACTTTGTGACCTCCCCACAACTACTTTTTGGGTCAGAATCCTTACAATTACAATTACCTGACATTTCAGATTTTAATAGCTGAAATCATGAAATTTACGATTTTTAAAACCCTATGTCTGTGAAATTTACCAAAATGGACTGTGAATTTGGTAGGGCCCTACATGAGATGAATGATAGCATCAAAAGCCAGTTCACTATTCCAATAACATCTTCCCTTTTCATGGATTCCTCTTATTGATCTGAAGATCCATCATTGATAACTGTTCCCCACCCCAAAAATGAGACTCTTATCAAGGTTTAGGAGGACAGTTAACCTACCTATGATAGTGTCCCAGCTACTATGGGACACTATCAACCCCGATTTCTGTTCTAGTGGCAACAGAGGAAGAGATACATCTCCTCTCAGATGCTGTTTCAACTGTGAAGCAAAGCCAGGGCTTGAAAATATGGTTTCAAAATTACACAAAATAAGACAGGCTCTTAAAAAAAGAAAAGCCCACACCAGAGTGGTGTTTCTGATGTGCCTTTATAACTAGAGTGATTGAGAGGGTTATGATAGCAACTTTGAATTTCACTGCTTTTCTGAGAGAGTTAAATCTTTAGGGGTCACTCCTGCTCACCTTACTCTCACAAGCCATCCCAGTGAATTCAACTGGGACTGCTCACATGAGTAAGGCTAGCAGGAGCTGGTCTCTAATCTTACCATTAGGAGTGTTCAATACCATGCAAATTAGGAGTGGGGAAAGTCAGAACTCTGATCTCAAAAGCATTGATACATATATTCATATTAGAACCATAACCCTGTTATGGTAACAGAGCAACACAGAAGCACAACTGTACTCTTACCAACTTTACTGTCCATAGAATCAAGTGCACTAGGCCCTTCGACAGAAACACCAGCTCCTGTCAGTTTAAATCTATTACGCTAACTTAACGGTGTTACACTAAAAATGTCTAAACAACACTTTTGACATCAAAATAGAAGATCCAAAACAGAGATACATATTTCATAATGCTAAAAAAATCACCATCATCAAAAGAATGATACAGGACCTAAAAAGGAGATTTGAAACTGCCATCAAATGCCTTTATTTTTAGGAAATGGTGTCAAACCTTAGCCAGCTCTCTCTTGACAAAGACCAAAAAGCAAATCAAGCTAGGAGCTCAAAGTATCACATTAGCAATGAATACCTTCAAAAATTAATCAAGCCCACCATCTTCTGAAATAAAATACTAAAAGTACATTGTGGCTACAAGTCTGGAGCGGATTTTGCTCTAACATTAAGTGCCTGGATGTAACTGAGTCTAGATATAACACCACAATCCTAGTCACTAAAACCCTACAGAAGGAACTGAGAAGATCTGTTGATTACTTGTGAATATACATTTGTTTTCTAACGAACGCTTGGGTCTGGGTCTCTCAAGCTTGCAATTTTAACATGCAAAGCCATTTTGTTTTAAGACCCACACACGTACTTAGCATTATTTTTGTCCAAAGAAATAGAATAAAGAACAAAATGCAAAAAATGCAACCTGTGGTAAATAAGCTAGTATTTCATGAATGGCAGAATATCACAAAACTTCGTTTGCATCCTAAACCGTCCTTTAATAAATATACACCATGAAGGCAATATGAAATCTATTCTTTTGAGCTATATCCCTGTCTTCAAGGATTCTTTATTACTGTTTGTGTGACCAGGGTTGATTCTGCCATTCCATGGGGAATTATCAGTTTCACTAAGATCTACCATGTGAAATATGATGTGCCCTTATAACTTTTGTTCAATAATTTACGAGAAATGGTATGTAAAGACTGGTGCAGAATTTAAAAACGTAAGCACATCCAGTCATGTAGTTTCAGCAACATGTGGGTCCTGCATTAGTGAACAGTGTATTGAGAGAAGGTTTTGCTGGATAGATAAGTAGTTTTTGTCACAACAGAAGCACTCCATGTTTATAAACTAACAGTTCTTTTAATTTTAAGCAAAGATTTTGCACTTTAAATTTAACCTCTGGAACCTCACAAAAGAGTGCTGCTTAAGATTTAAGTGTAATGACTGATAAGGAAAGATAATTTTTAAAAAAGCTTCTTACACTTCAACATTTTTCTGTTGCAGACCAGAGGTCTTCTTGCCTGGAGCAGCACCTCTCATCTTGCCCTCTGCATATTGTTCCCTTTAAAAACAAATTCAGCAATAAGAGTTTACTGTAAGAGAAGCTATTATCTTTTCTAAAAGGTAACAGTCCATAGAGAATTTGTAGTGAATGGGTTTAAAGAGAACAGACACTGAGAAAGCTCCTTCATGACAGGGGGGAGAATCCAACTACTGACAAGATTGAACTTCATTATAGTTCTGACCAACCATTTTTACCTACACATGGACACCCAACTCTTCCCCACTCCTCCCAATATTCAGAATTGTGAGAAAGAAATACATGGGAGCTGCTTCAGAAAGATACCTACTAGAAATATTTGTATTCTAAGAGGTCACTTTTTTCCAGAATAAAAAAGCATTCATATGGATCAATTCATGTAGAGCCATCTTATAAAAAATTAGTCTTCAATAAGAGGACATTACTATTTTACAAGATATTTTAGGTGACTATTACATATATATATATATATATATATATATATATATATATATATATATATATATATATATATATATATATATACACACACACACACAGTTTTATTTTCTGAGATATCACAAAGCAGTCTCCTTCATTTAAACCTATTTTACCCTTTTCCTTGCAACTTAAAATTCACATACTTCAGATTTTGATTAAAAGCTATAGGGAAGTCAAGGAGTAGCGATCCATTTGGCTGAAAGATTATGAAGATAAGGACAGGTTCACGTTAGAAGTCTGAAGACAGGCACAAAAAACAAAAAAAGGGAAAGACAATATGACTACCGCATTCCTTCAAATCTAAAAAACCCATCTACTCCCCTGGAGATTTATTTCTTGGGCTGAAGCGCTGTAAAAAGGAAATCATGGTAAGTCAAATCAGTCTATCAAAAATACTTACTGATTGGCCTTTTGAAGTTCTTTCTGTTTCTGCAGATTCGTGTCCACGTATTTGAGCACTCTGCTTTCTGGAACCCATTCATCCCAGCTGAAAAATTAAACCACCATTCAAAAACACTACATAATTAGATTCTGTTCCCAATAATCAATTAAAGACTTCACAGGATTTGAGACTGAACTTTTGCTTCTGTGGTAAGTCATGAACTGGCACAATTGGAAGTGTAAGTTACCAGATAAAATACATTCCCACTGATTGAAGCTCTAACCATTTCTCTAGGACAAAGTGAAATTCAGTCTTTCCTGCAGAGATTGCCAATTGTGAAAGACTCCAAATCTTAAAATTTCTTTAATTTTTTTTTTTTAGTCCAGTTTTTTTAAAAAGGGCTACACTTACTATAACATGGGAAATCTGCAGCCATAACTAATTTATGCAGCAAGATAAATTTACTGTATCTTTTCCAACATATTTTATAGGTGAACAAATTCAGCAATAAGATCTTACTGTAAAAAGAAGAGCTCTGATTTCTCTCTGTAAAGGAAACCAAGATGGCATGAACATTTGAAAAATCTGAAGTAAATGATTTAATATAAACGTATGTTGGAGAAATTGCCATTGTAAGCAAGCAAATTCCACTTTGATAAAGTGCAGATAATCTTTCAGCAATTTGACAAAGGATTTTAAAATTAAAAGCACATTAAAAATGGCCATGTGAAATTATGTACACATTTTTCAAAATATATCAAGTTGTATGTTTATTTATATAAATGTGTATGTAATATACAGAGCTTTGTAAATTAGAGTTTCTCAACCATTCATTTCATGGTGAAGTAATGATCTCATTGCAAAAGTTGTCAAGCTTAGAATGTCAATATGGTAAAAACAAGTTCACTATAAGTCTTCAAGATTCTTAAGGTAAGTTTAGTGTGCAAGTATTACAGAAAACAAAAATAAAATACATCCAACTGTACATATATTAGAGGCTATATATTTAGGATGAGGCCTTGGTGAAGTATTTAAGCCACTTGATCTTTGCTCCCAAAGTTTATATTGTTGCCAGAAACCCTCAATAGAAGAAAACTGTACAACTGCGTGAGAATGTATTATGCTATATGACGTGAAAAGTACTTCCTACCAAGGCTTGCAGAAAACACTGGAAGCCAAGCAGTTTAAAACTCATGTATTATAGAGAACCATAGCTTAATTATAAAGTCATAAATTAAAAAGCCATACAGTCCCAGTTGTCTAGATGTTGCAGCAATGCCACTTTTAATGTAGATAATTGGAAGCTTGGAAAAGCAAGAAAATAATCAAAGGCAAACAGTTAGTGCAAGTGGAGAAAGACAAGAAAAAGTCATTTGACACAGCCAATGACACCCACCACTACCGATTAAATAGAAAAGAATGGATTTTAACTGATCCCAAAGAGTCAGCATGAACTTAGCAGCAGGCACAAGTGTTCAAGTTCCAACTTGTTACACAAGTGTTCACATGAGGACACTCCTTTGGCTGTTCACTGCTTTGGGGGAAACATTTTTTGAAGATACCAGATACCAAAACATGAAGTTTAACTTGGACCTCGCTACATGCTGACAAAAAAACAAACAATTCAGCCTCGTGTGTCCACAGTGCCTTTTTCAGAGTATATGGCAGCAATGTTCACATGAACCAAAACGACTCTGAAAACTGCGGTCTCTGAAGGAGACCGGGAATATGAAATGCTGCAAATTCTATCAGCTGCTAAGGAAAAAAGTATTTACTGCTCCTACACTCAGTGTTAGACCAAAGAATATAGTTAAACTTGAACTGAGCAATAAAACTGAGGGCAGTCTAGTAATATACTCCTTTTGAAAATAAGAACACTTCGCAACCTGCAAGCGCCATGTGGATGCTGCATCACGATTGTTTACAGAAAGCTGGTGACCAAGAATAGGAACAACTTGTAATCAAAACATTTCATCAATGATGTTGTTCTCAATCCTTATTGATCACCCAAAAAACTCACAAGAAATATACTTGCAATTCCAAAAGCAAGATGCTCACACAGACTTTTTAATCTTTGGAGACATGAAAGAGAAGTTTTAGTTCCTGAGAGGAAGAGAGAAAATTCTAAAATCTCATCATTTTTACAGAAAGGAAAACCTTGTAACCAGCTTTACTACCACCTTCCATCACCCCTGACCTCAAGCAAGTTTCTACCCAACAGGCAGATGGTGCAGTAGAGACTGAAAACCTCACCTATCAGAACTTAGGGCACACACCCTCTCATCTATTCTGAGAGCAGCCTTCCCCATCGTGCCACTAATCCTACTCCCTTTTACATCACCTGTAGTATTTGATTACATAAACAGAACAGATGTGTCTGACTGGAGAAAGTACTGCTCCACTGTTCAACAAGCAGGGATTGTCCCATATCCCAGTATACAACAAAAAGTTTGTTGTATCCTATATCTTCAAACCTAGAAAACATTGAAAGAGTTCTCCAAATGGGTAGGCTGTGCACTGGACTGCTGCGATAAGGCAATCTAGTAGCACTTTGAGCTAGTTTGACTATCCAACTGATGCACCAAAGGAAATGTTGCTCAAATAATTGTTTGTTTTTAAAGGCACATTAGCTTTATATTCCTCCAGGCTTTAAATGGTTAGGCTTTGCTGCAGTACATTGACTTAAACCCAAGTTAATTTCTGAGCTAGTGAAACATCTTCAATTGACTTATGCTTGGGAGTGTCAGCCCATTCAGTTAACACCATCTTGGGCAGTCAATAAAGGAAAATTAAGTCTTGTTTTCAGAGACTTCTTACTTACTTTTTATTCCAACCACTGTAATGTATAAAGTATTTCACTTGTTTGTCCTTTATGGCAACCTTTACACACTGAAATAAAGAAGAAAGTTGGGTTAGCAATATGATTTGGGGGAAAAAAAAAAAAAAAAAATCTTTGGAAGACTGATTAAAAGCTTTCAGTCTAAATACAAAGATTGCCATGCAAGCCACTGAAGTATTTGGCAGCAATGTCACTACAGACTAGAAATTTTCCAGCAAACGATACACACAAAATATTTAACTGAAATACAAAACCTATAATAATGTATCAGAAGGGCTATATAAGCAGAACAACTAACTGATACTCAGCTACCCAGAGGTTTTTTGAAAGGCTTAATAACTTCTATTAGGAGGAGAGCAAGAGAACATGCTGCTGAACAGAAGACACAAGGAGCCGATCACTTTAGTCTCTTCAGTACTCTCCAGATGGCTAACCAGAAGTCATGTTTACATAGTGAATGACTCAAGGCTTGTCTCACTACCACACTGCGGGTGTCTATTAAGCAGGTCTAGTGAAGACTCACTAAATCAACAGCAGAGTGCTCTCAGGTTGACTCTGGTACTCCAGCTCCCCAAGAAGAGTAAGGGAAGTCGACTGGAGAGCATCTCCCATCGATGCAGTGCAGTGAAAACACCACGGTAAGTCGACCTAAGCTATGTCAATTCCAGCTATGTTATTCATGTAGCTGGAGTAGCTTAACTTAGGTCGACTTACCCCAGTAGTGAAGGCAAGTCCTCAGTATCATTGTTCGCATGCATACCCCTATCTCAGAGTTAATTACAGGAGAGGACTTCACAAAAGTAAAGAAATATTTTGGATTTCTGCAGCCACATAGCAAGCTCTACATTCAGCAGTAACTGTTTGCAGGCTGAAAAATTTCTGAAGGATAAAGCTTAGCTTGATCTCACTATACTAGACTAAGGTAGACTAAGGTAACCTAAAACATTCCAAGCCCTGAATATCTAATCAAGGTGAAGATAAACTGTTGTTGTTACACACTTTAGCTAAGTTAGAGTATACAATAAGAGTAAAACATAGGTAATGAGTATAAAGAGTAAAACAAAATAAGTTGCTCCACCAGACTACAATACTATTCGTAGATTCATAGAATAAGGCCAGAAGGGGCCATTAGAGCATCAATTCTGACCTCCTGTGCATCACTGGCCATTACATTTCACTCACTTACTCCTGTATTAAACCCAGTAACTTGTGTTTAGCTAAAGTATATCCTTCCAGAAAGGCATCCAGTCTTGATTTGAAGACATCAAGAGAGAGAATCCACCACTTCCCTTGTTCCAACAGTAAATCACCACCATTAAAAAAAAATTGTCCCCTACTTCCAATTTGAATTTGTCTGGCTTCAGCTTCCAGCCACTAGTTCTGCCTTTCTCCATTATATTAGAAAGGCCTTTAGTACCCAGTGTTTCCTCCCCATGAAGGTACTGATGCACTAGTCAAATGCTCTCTCCATCTTCTTTCTGATAAGCTAATCAGATTGAGCTCTTTAAGTCTCTCACTGTAAGACATTCTCAAATCACTTTGGTGGTTCTTTTCTACTCCCCCTCTCCAATTTGTCAACATCCTTTAAAAATGCTGACACTAGAACTATTCTAGTATCAGCCTCACCAATAGGATATACAAAGGTCAAAATCACCTCCCTCCTCCACACTCCAAGTACCTCATTATCCCTGTGTCATATCACATCACACTAGGTTAGGGTGTTAATTGCTTGGTCACTAGGATCCCTAAATTGTTTTCAGAGACACTGCTTTCCAGGATACTATTCCCCCATTTGGCTGGTACGGCCTGCAATCCTTGCTCCTAAACATGACCTTGCATTTGGCTGTGTTAAAACACACTGTTTGAATGGGTCCAGGTAACCAAGAGATCCTGAACACTCTGTACAACTGCCCTGCCTTCATCATTTACCACTCCACCAATCTTTAGCTACATCCAGACTGAGAGCGAGTCTCCTGGTCCTACACACACTTTCCCTACCTCTGAGTGACCTATGAGAGCATTCCTAGCAGTGTAGCCGCAGTACCATGGGCAGCGATGACACAGCGTAGCTGTGCCGAGTCTGTAACCAGGAGTTTCAGGCAGGTTTGTACTTGGCACAGCTAAGTTATGCCTCTGCTGCTGCCCTGGCTACACTGCTGTTTAGACTCCTGCTAGCTCAAGGAGGGCTAGCGAGAGCATGTGGGCACAACCAAGAGAATCACACCCCCGCCTCACAGGGTAGTGGTAGATTTTGTGTCATCTACAGATTTTATCAGCAGTGATTTTATATTTACTTCCAGATCATTGATGAAAAAGATATTAAATAGCGTTGGACCTAGCATCAGTCCCTGCAGAACCCCTTTAAAACACCTCCATTTGATGATTCCCCAGTGACAACTACTTCGAGAGCTGTCATTTAACCAGTTGTTAATCCATTTAACATGTGCTCTGTTGGTATTTTATAGTGCTTAATTTTTTTTAATTGAAGTGTTGTGTGGTACTAAGCCAAATGCCTTACAAAGGCAAAGTATATTACATCTGCACAGTTATCTTTATCAACCAAACCTGTGATCTTCTCAAAGAACGAAATCAGGTTTGTTTAACAAGACTGTTTTCCATGAAACCTCGCTGACTGGCATAATATTCCTAGCATTCAATGCTGTATTAACTGAATTGCATTTTGTCCAGGATTGATGACAGGCTAACCAGCCTACAGTTACCCAGGTCTACCAGCTTGCTCTTTTTTGCATAGTGGCACAACACACACACACTCCTAAAATTTTCCTAGTATTCCAAGATTTATTAAAATCAGTGGGCCAGAGATCTCCTCAGCCAACTCTTTTTGGACCCTTGAGTGCAAGTTATCCACACCTGCTGATTTAAAAACCAATCATTCATCCCTAAGAGTTTACAAACCACCTAAGTGAAGAACACAGATTAGAATGAAAAAGGCACGTGAAGTTCAAGTCAATCAGAAGGGCAAATTTTGTGGACCCCAGTATTTTCCTTACCAACTGATCCTTTTATGGAAACAGACTGCATTAGTCTCAATTATGGAGAAAAATCATTCCTTCTACACTCCCAGCTGTCTTATATAGGGAGATGGAAGAGCACAGAAGGATAAAATAGTAAACTAAAGGAACCGGGGGGCAGGGGAGGAGAGGAGAGGAAATCAAGGATACTACATACCATAGACTACAGACTGAATTCTCACTTAAGATGCAACTTCTTTGTGCCACTCAGGCAGCACAAAGGGGTCAGATACTGGCTCTACGTGGGCAGCAGGAATTACTCCGGCAGACAGTTCTTGCACCATCCACCTCACCTCCACCTAGGAGATGTATTGTGCAGCATGGGAGAGAAGAGATAAGCTGAACATACTCTGATGCGTGTGTGATGCACAAGAGATCACACAATAATGGCATAAGATGGAGCAGCCTACAAGCTGCTCCAACTCACAGAGGAGTCTGGACTGGTGGCAGCAGAGACTGGCCCTCATAACTAGGAAGCCATAATGATTTCTCTGGCCATCACCTCCCCTCTCCTGCATCAGGAAGAGCTCAGATAGAGGAGACAATCTGGACCCAGGTGCACACATTCAAAATGAGCCCATCTTCAAGTGCCGGGAGAAGGGAAGGAACAGACTAAATAAAATGCAACAGATTGCTATTAGAACAAACTTACTGCTTTAAGTTTTGCATCCACTGCATTATGTTAGTCTTTGTCAGCCCAAAATTTAAAGAAAAAGATTTAGTGTCTTAGCTGTAAGAGATACACTCTAAACAACAAACTGAAGTCTCACTGCTAGAGAGATACTCTTGAAAATGTTTACTACATTACAACGATCACTTCTAGATGGCATAAAGAAAATTTGGGACATTTGTAATCAGTCTCCCTTTACCTACTCCATTCCAATCAAGTCCTCCCTATAGTAATTTTTTCTTCCAATTAGCCTTTACGGATACTAAAAACTATTAAATTAGAGCATCAGTTTTCCTGGTAGGTCTAAGCATAAACTAAATATCTCAAGAAAACTTCTACAAAATTCCCCAGCCAACATGCCTACAGTTCCTTCTTGGTTGAAGAGGAAAACAGAGTTCTAGCCAGTATCAAATAGATCAGGGACAGAACTTTTAAATACTCAGATGATACTGCACAAAGGCATCAGGTAAAGACACAAACCAAATGGTTTAAAAAAAATGAATAAATGTAGCAAACTCAGACTCGCATATGAAGCACGTACATGTTCTTTTAGTAACAAAGCCTAATGCTTAGTTCCTGAGATTAACACATTCTCACTTCAATTTTTAGGAGGACACTGTCAATCAAGTTTGTTTTAAATTTAATCCAGCATCTATAGCCATCTCTCAGAGCGTTGAGAAATAAAATTGGTCTCAGTTCCAATTTTGTCTTGTCTAATGAACACGGACTTTGTTCAGCATCTGCATTCCTAACGAAGCTCAAATTAGCATAATAGTCATGCATCAGCATTAGGACCCAATCTCGTGATGTGCTAATGCCTCCCACAGAGAGATAGGCACCTCAACTCTCATTAAGATCAAG
Source organism: Natator depressus (assembly GCF_965152275.1). Classification (NCBI taxonomy): domain Eukaryota; kingdom Metazoa; phylum Chordata; order Testudines; family Cheloniidae; genus Natator; species Natator depressus. The sequence goes on from NC_134243.1 coordinate 81,664,872, forward strand.
AGAAAGAGTGGACCTTTAGTGAGTATACCAGGATAGGTCTTTAGGATCACGGCCTGTAAAGCCATGCCACACTAGCGCTAAGCTACCATGGCATTACAAATGGTTGAACCTGCTGTAATGACTGGGTTTAGAAATTCACCCTAATTGTGAGCTCAACTGTGGGAAAGTGGATAAATGTTTACAAAGTGTTCCAGTCACATAGAACGATAAACATTGATGGGAAAAGGTACAAAAGGGAGAGACAGACTGAATTAGTCCAATCAAGGCAGCCTCCTGATCGAACTCCAGGACTGTGTTAAGCTCATGACTGGTAAACAAGAAAAGCGTGGGACCTAAAATTGGTGTCTGAAAATAAGCCTGTTGGGGGACAAAATAACAAAGGGATGAGTTATTCCACCCACCACTCTCTTTTGGGGCCCTTAAAAAAAAAACCCAGAGTTTTGGGGATAATTTGAGGACGAGTGCAACAATGGCTGACTGAAAGAAGGGAAGAAGCGAGCATCACCATTGTGGCTGCTACTCCCACAGGCTCCTGGGGCCCTGGAATCTACTGAGACATTGTTGGGCGTTCAGCATCCTGATGGCATCCTAACCAGCCCAGGCCAAAAGAGGGACCCAGAAGACATTGCCACCTCCACTGGCTCCAAGTGAATCTCAACCACCATGTAGTGCGTCAGACTTCATCTCTTCCTCCACCCCTTGTGTTCTTCTTTCCCCTTCTTAATCCTTCTCTTTCCTACCCCTCTTCTTCTGCCGTCTGTTCAATAAGAGTCTTGTTAGCCAGCAAAGACAGCATCTTTTGCAACACTACTGTAAGCCTGTAACCAAAAGACAGTAAATGCAGTGCCCGTACCAACCCATGCTGGTACAAACCTGCTAGGTCACAAGAGTGGCTGATAAAACCATGTCCTCTGTTTTGCCAGCAGTGAGGCTGAAAGTGAGATCAGGCACCAGAGAGAAGCTGCATTTTCTCTCGTGTGTTCTCCTCATCTTCTAGGAAGCAGGATCATACTTTAAACAACCACCATCTCAGCTCCAGCCCCTCTCAACTAATGTCTTCTCTTCCCCCCCCCCCAAAAGGACTGTTATTAGCATCTTTAACTCCATCTAGGACTGTCAAACAAGAGCAGTTTTCCTTCTAAAGGGAAAAGGAGCAATGGATGTTCAAATGAAAGCCTTAAGACTTTACATTTCAAATGTTTTAATTATTTTTCCTTCTTTTTCTGTATCTTCAATAAAAGATAAAAGATTTTTAATGGTGTTTGCGTCATGGTACTAAGCAGGCTGAGGTCTCTGTAAACCAAATCCCAAACTTTGTTTAACCCTGTTTAACGTTGGACAGGGACAGGATCATATTAACACTTTTGGCTTTTCACGCCCATTGATTCCATCTCAATATAACAGACCCGTCCACATGCCATTACTACCTCTGCAGGAACTATTTTAGTGCATTTGACATGGTTCCTGAATCCTATCTGAATGGAATGCATAAGACAGAATGGGCTTTGACTACTTCTGTAGATCTAGTACATATTGAGGAGAATTGGTTACTCACCCATATCCACCCCTAAAAAAAGGGTAGAAAACATTTGGAATTGGAGTAATCTCACTGCATGAAACATGTTGTAGTCCTGCTCTGCCTTAGAATACCCTTTTAAAACCTCTCCCACTACACCTCATTTTGTCCTAATACAAGACAGAGCTTTTTTGGTTTTATTGTTATTCATTCTCCCTTGACGCAATTAGGTGTCATTTTGTCTCCACCTACACAGATTTACAAGCAACCTTAGAGCCTAAAAAATTTTTTTTAGAAACTGATCTGACTAGAAATACGGTACGGGGATAGAGGGAGCTTCAGTAACCTGAGACAATTCAGTATTTTATTTAACAACTGAAAAATTAAAGTATTAAGAGATGACATTCATGATGAATGGGAGGCCAAACTGGAAGCCAAACCAACTTCCAGTTTCTTATTTTGTAATATATGAATACATACACATGCTCCTTAGAATCCGAGAGCATATTTAGAAATAGCAGAATTCTAATAGGAGCCTACATGATATATATTCCATTTCACATTTGGTGAAATCTTTTCATGTTTTTACACACACGCCTAGGTCCATTCACAGTGTCTGTAATACTGCTTCAAATTCCCACTTACTACCTCCATTACACCTTTATCTTGCAAGTTTTTAATTTGAATATCAATATCCAACAAATGTATGTGCTTTACAGTTTGTAAAACTGCAGGTTTTTTGTTGTTTTTTTTTTTACAAAAAGCAAAGTAATTTAATATTTTCTTTTCATCGGTTCTCTCCTCAGTTTAGCTTGAATTCTTGACTCAATCCAATCTAGTGCTTAGCCAATAGGCTACTTAATCCATTCAATTCTTGTGTTCTTTATGTAAATGTTATTTTTTGCCGTCATCTGAAAAAATGAAAATCCAGACATACCTTTGCTTCATAAAGGAGAGGTCCATGAAAACACAGCACTCGTTCACCTGGAAAAATTTGCAAATAGCCATCTGATTAGTCATATTGATGAACAATACTGCATACAAAGACATGCATTTTACAAAAAAAACACAGGAAACCAAACGCCATTAAGAGTGCTGTGCCAAGAGACTGTCCAGTGGCAGCATATTACCTACACACTGTCAAGCTAGAAAGCAATCCAAAGGTGGTCATAACTTCAAAAAGCACCTGCTTATAAAATGGAAGATGAGTGGAGGGTTAGCTCAAGGCTCTCTGCACCACCAAGCCCCATGCTGGGGATGTGCAAACAGGTTGCTTGCTGAGCAGCCTCACAGGGGTGCCTGTGTATCCCCTGTGCTCTGCAAGAAGGACTTCTGTGCAACCCCTGCACAGGCTGGCACTGAAGTCCACACTGTATGGAATACTTTGGGCTGCCCCAGATATCTGTTGATGCAGATACATAATGGATGCAAATGGCACAGAGCCCTCTCTCTATTCTAGCCCACAGCCTGGGGCAACAGCTGTGAGGGAGTGGCACAGCAGCCCTATACCCAGGTTCTGAGCTGGATTTTACCTGCCTAGCCTCTCTGCATTCTAACTGGATAGAGTTCTATTACGCTGGCTTTACATGAGTGCACTGAATTTCAACCTGAATGTACAAGCAGTAAATAGCACAGCAGAAACAGGTCAGTCTTGTTGCAACAGAGTTAAATTCTTTTAGAGGGCTCGGTTTCATTTTGTTTTGAGAAAGGGAACATGATTCTCTCTTTTCAAGCCAACCTACTGTCTCATTTTAAAATTATGGTGCAAAAGCAGCCTAGTATTTAAATAAGAGTTTTCCTTTTCCTGGAGGAAACTCAGCACCTGACATTTCTATTGCAAAAAACAAACTAAAGAAAACCAGATATAATGACATCAAGTTCTCCCCCTCTCCAAAGGAGCCAAAAAAAGAGTATATCTGAACGAGGGCACGGGGAAGAAGAGGCTGTTTCGCTTTTGAACATATTGTTTTTACAATCAGGATTTCAGCTGCCATAAGATCCCTATTGTGCAGTTGTTTACAAAGTGGAAGTCTAATTTATTTAACATAAGATCTCAGAGGGCAGATGTTTCCTCCTGTACAGTACTCCCTTGTAATAAAGGTCACACCCTTCACATTGGTGACCAGTTCTGCATACCAAAATAATTAAGCTGTACCAATAACTTACAGGGTTACAGTCCACTACTGAGTACCCCACATTCCCTGCCTTTTGCAAGGCGGCCATTTCTAGCTTTGTCTGTCATTCCTCATTCTATGCCTACAGAGTAAGCTGAGTTTTAATAATCCTTTAACTGCACCAAATATTTAGTGGTAAATCACTTTTCCAATTAATACTTTATTCCCAGATTCAATATAGTGGTACAATAAAACAGATTTGGAGAGTTCACTGTAAATGCTAATCAGCAGGATTTCATGCTCACAGTGGGTCAGAAAAAAGATACACTTACAAGAGAGCAAATTCAAGATAACAACTTTGTACAGAAACTGTTTTAAGAAAAAAATCCGTATGAAAGTGGCTTGCCAAGACTGGTTTGACATTTTTAGACACCAGCTTAAAAAATATTTTGCACAGAGGAAGTACCCACTTTGAAGTCTATTGTGTATTTTTATTAAAATGTGTTTTCCAGTATAAATATTTAATCTTAAAACCAGTTACTCAGCATGCAAAACAGCTATTTAAAAATTATGACCATACTATTTCACCTCTATTTTGCACGGTTTGTTAACACTACTGGAAAACAAGCCTTGTTTACTTGTTCTTAAAAATGAAGATTTTGCCTGTGTTTAAGAGGCGTTAGGCTCTTTACATAAATAAGAGACCAAGAACATTCTGTGGCACTATGGCTGCAAGACACCCAGTACGGAGAAATCAGAAAGGCTGACAAACCTTCTCCCCCACCACCACACTTCACACTCAAACATTAGGAAGAAATTTACCACAGTCTTCCCTAACACTAACTTAGATCAAAATAATTCCAAATCTATATAGTATATACACACAAAACAAGGTGCACTACAGTGAGACCCCACCTTTATTTATTCAGTTCTCATTAAAAAAACAAAACCAAACCCATTTTTTGGCCAGGCATGCTTTATCAATGTTCTTGAATGCCAAACTATGCCAAGTGGTTTCGTTGCTTAGTAATGCTGCTCCTAGTTTCTAAGCTAGAGCTGGTCAGTCCATGCTGCTGTCCCGAGCCTGCAAGTTCTTCTGCCCACATGGCACAATCTTGGCTTCCATTGGGCTCCAGGTAAGCCCCCCCCTCCCAAAAACCACACAAAAAACCACACCTTGCAGGATTGGGGCTTAAATGCTTAATGCTGCATTAATTTCACATGTGGAAGGTCTCATGTAGTCCATGGGATTCTAATATATACATTAACGACCTGATCCAACACCAAGTGAAGTCTTTCCATTGACTTCAATGGGGTTTCAATAAATTACCAGTTGCTGGTTCAAGATCCAGAATGGACAAGATATAATGCAAAAGACAACTTTGCAAGATAAGTCTGCTTTTTAAAAATAAGTAAATAAATACTACTAAATCCAGGGGAAATTTTTAAAGATCACTTGGTGTCAGCTTTTCTGAAGCTAAAATAAAAATGTGGCATATTATATACTACACCAGAAATTCACATCAGCACTTATGATACTTCTCTTTCCTATATGAATACATCTTAATCTGTGCATTTAAAAAAACCACCAATCTTTCAAATTGCATATTTAAATATCAAGAAAATCTCTCATTTTCTTAAATCGTAGTGAATCCATTCTAAAAAGCTAAAAGAGAACTCTCCCCTCTCGCCATCCCCACCAGGATTCCTTCTACAGATAAACTAGAGCAGGGGTTCTCAAATTTCATTGCACTGCGACCGCCTGACAACAAAAATTACTACACAAGCCCAGGAGGGAGGACCAAACCCTGAGCCCACCCAAGCCCCACAGGGGGCCAAAGGGATTTCAGCCCTGGACAGGTGTCCTGTAACCTGAGCCTTGGGCTTCAGCCCCAGGCCCCAGCAAGTCTAAGCCAGCCTTGGTGACCCCATTAAAACAGGGTCACAACCCACAGTTTGAGAACCACTGAACTAGATAAAGGATATATTTGAGTAAGCCACCAACCCTAAAAGGGACACTCAATGCAAAAAAGCATACCTAGTAAACTGGTAATATACCTGGTTTCAGAGTAGCAGCCGTGTTAGTCTGTATTCACAAAAAGAAAAGGAGTACTTGTGGCACCTTAGAGACTAACCAATTTATTTCAGTTAGTCTCTAAGGTGCCACAAGTACTTCTTTTCTTTTTGGTAATATACCTGTTTATCAATTTCTTAGATTACAAGTGAAAATATTTTTTTTTACATCAAATCTGTCACTATTTATGTTCTGTTTACTAACAGGCCATCCTCAACACAGAGTTAAGATCAGTTCAGTTAATTTAATTTTAGATTCCTAGTGCTGTAATGTTTGGCATTTAGGCACCACAGGGAAAAGTTTGTTAAAGTAAATGTTTTCAGTTGACTTTATTTCCTTTTGGGTTGTGAACATGTTTATTTTGATCTCAGGCCTCCTAAAAATGAAGTTTTATAAAATTTAATTTGAGCCAAATTTAAGTTGATGGTGCTCCTCAACTGTGAAATCATCTCACTTCCTTCTGTGAAGTTTCACTGAAGTAGTTATATAAGGTTTTGCACGCCATCCAATCTGATGTTAGTGGAATGATTATAACATAAATCCCACCACAGAGACAATGAAATTCCTGAGGTTTGCATAATTTCCATACTAGATACTGAAGTTTTCTATGGAGTGTTGATGAGGGATTAAACACTTTTTTAGAGCCGAGGTGGGCAAACTGTGGCTCATGAGCCATATGCAGCTCTTCTATTGTTAAAGTGTGGCTCACAAGCCCCCCACCTTCTCTGCCTACTAGACTGGGAGTGGGGGAGCTCAGGACCTCTGTCTTGCAGTGGGAAGGTGGGGTAGGGGCTTCTGTCCAGCAGGGAGGCGGGGTCTTGGGGCTTCATCCCTGCAGGGCACACCTGCCAGGACTTGGGGCTTCAGCAGGAGTGGGGCTGAAGCCTCAAGCCCTGGCTCCCAGCAAGTGTGCCCCAGCTCTCAAAACTTCTGAAGATTGTTGTATGCTGTTCCTGTCGGCTTGTAGTCCATCTTTGTGTGGAATGTTGGTGTGGAGGGCTTCTACATTCATAGTGGCCAGGATGGTGTTTTCAGAAAGATCACTGATGGATTGTAGTTTCCTCAGGAAGTCAATGGTGTCTCGAAGATAGCTGGGAGTGCTGGTAGCGTAGGGCCTGAGGAGGGAGTCTACATAGCCAGACAATCCTGCTGTCAGGGTGCCAATGCCCGAGATGATGGGGCATCCAGGATTTCCAGGTTTATGGATCTTGGGTAAAAGAATACCCCAGGTCGGGTGTCTGTGCGGATTTGTTCTTGTGCTTTTTCAGGGAGTTTCTTGAGCAAATGCTGTAGTTTCTTTTGGTAACCCTCAGTGGGATCAGAGGGTAATAGCTTGTAGAAAGTGGTGATGGAGAGCTGCCTAGCAGCCTCTTGTTCATATTCCGACCTATTCATGATGATGACAGCACCTCCTTTGTCAGCCTTTTTGATTATGTCGTCAGGCTTGTTTCTGAGGCCGTGGATAGCATTGTGTTCTGCACGACTGAGGTTATGGGGCAAGTGATGCTGCTTTTCCACAATTTCAGCCCGTGCACGTCAGCAGAAGCACTCTATGTAGAAATCCAGTCTGTTGTTTCAACCTTCAGGAGGAGTCCACCCAGAATCCTCCTTTATGTAGTCTTGGTAGGAACGTCTGTGGGTTAGTATATTGTTCAGAGGTGTGTTGAAAATATTCCTTGAGTCGGAGATGTCGAAAATAGGATTCTAGGTCACCACAGAACTGTGTCCTGTTCGTGGGGGTGGAGGGGCAGAAGGAGAGGCCCCGAGATAGGACAGATTCATTCGAAAACCAGTTGGAGAACACTTCAATCTCTTTGGTCACTCGATTACAGACCTAAAAGTTGCAATTCTTCAACAAAAATACTTCAAAAACAGACTCCAACGAGAGACTGCTGAATTGGAATTAATTTGCAAACTGGATACAATTAACTTAGGCTTGAATAGAGACTGGGAGTGGATGGGTCATTACACAAAGTAAAACTATTTCCCCATGTTTATTCCCCCCCTCCTCCCTCCACTGTTCCTCAGACGTTCTTGTCAACTGCTGGAAATGGCCCACCTTGATTATCACTGCAAAAGGTTCCCCCCGCTCTCCTGCTGGTAATAGCTCACCTTAAGTGATCACTCTTGTTACAGTGTGTATGGTAACACCCATTGTTTCATGTTTTCTGTGCATATAAATCTCCCCACTTGTATTTTCCACTGAATGCATCCGATGAAGTGAGCTGTAGCTCACAAAAGCTTATGCTCAAATAAATTTGTTAGTCTCTAAGGTGCCACAAGTACTCCTTTTCTTTTTGCGAATACAGACTAACACGGCTGCTACTCTGAAACCTATATCATTATTGGTTTTTCCAAAGTTACTGTTATTAACTGGCCAGGTTATGTTTCTTTTGCAATAGCTCTAAGGATAGACTTCAGTGTTGTACAAAATTCATCTCCGAAGCCAACAAAGCTTAATATACCCCTACAGTTGTCATTTGTCTATTCTAAAACCACCACCTATTTTTAAACCAGATTTTATGGAGTAGGTTGAATCTTTCATGGAAATGTGTATGTCATGTTTCAGCCCAATGAGAATTAAGGCCTGGTCTACGCTACAGAGATAAGCTGCCATGCATCGAGCTATGTTGACCTAACTACGCAAGTGTCTACACTAAAATTTCGCTCCGACAACATAATTGTCCTGCTACACCGACTTAACTCCACCTCCATGAAAGGCATAGAGCCAATGTTGATATAGTTACATCAGTGCAATGTCAGTGTAGACACTGTGTTGCTTATATTGACCATTACTGGCTTTCAGAAGCCATCACACAATGCCCCACACTGACGGTACAATCAGTACAAGCGCTCCTGGTGAGGCTGCGCACCACTGACAGCGGCTGCACACTGACGTAAGTTAGGTTGACTTAATTTTGTAGTCTAGACATGCCCTAAACATTAAATTAAACTGGGGATCTGCTATGAACAGAGGCAACCATAGCTACAGCAGTGTTGCAAGTCACCACAATAATCAGCACACGGGATTTTACAATATCCTTAAGCCATACTTAAAAAAAAACATGTCATAAGGCAAGATTCAAGATCCCTAATTGGGCTATCTTATAAAAATATTTTAAGTAACAAAGTAAACATACTTCTCAACCTCAAGAAGGGAAAATCTTGACAGTCCTACTAAAAAAAAATCTTTCAATGGCTTAAATGCCCACCGATGTCCATGGGAGTGCTTTGATACACACCTATGAGAAAAACAAAAATCAAGCATATTTTGAGTAAAGGAAAAAGTCCAGTGTCTCATAGGTGAGCTGAGAGTGTTGAGAAGTATGAAAAAACCAAACAGCCATTTCCTAACCCTTTCTCTGATCCAGGGAGTATTAACATCCTAAAGGTCCTCTGTGTCCTCAGGTACCATAACATAATGGAGCCCAAATCTTGCCTAGCTAAAGGCCTCACTGAAGGACTGCCAAGGAGCTGCAAGGGCTCTGTAAAATGGAGGACACGTACTGCAGCTACCCCTCATTTTACTACAAAGGGGTAGCTGGAGGAGACTGCTTCCAGCAGGAAACCGTCCACCTTGAGCTAGGCTGCAAGGCCACTCAGATTCATCATCACCTGCCAGGATGGGTCATCTCCATGGGTTATAACTGGCCTTGGAGGCTGCATTTCAGCCCCACAGTCCACAAATCGCTAGTTTCAGATACACAGTGCATACAGAAAAGGAGGACTTGTGGCACCTTAGAGACTCACCGATTTATTTGAGCATAAGCTTTCGTGAGCTACAGCTCACTTCATTGGATGCATACTGAAGTGAGCTGTAGCTCACGAAAGCTTATGCTCAAATAGATCGGTGAGTCTCTAAGGTGCCACAAGTCCTCCTGTTCTTTTTGCGAATACAGACTAACACGGCTGCTCCTCTGAAACCTGTCACAGTGCACACAAGTGGTACAAAGCACAGAGCGACAGAGCGGCTTCCCCTACAACAACTGCAGCAGTTGGTTGGTTGATGGGCTGGGTTTTGTTTTGTTTTTTTAAGAGAACCATCATTTCCTTTTACCCCCCCACCCTGCAGCGTTAGAAAAAATAAACTGCAGCCAGAAGATTAAAAAGGGCCTTCCCCAGCCCAGACACGCCCCAGAGCTTTGTGAAATACTACAGCATGGATTGGCCACAGGATCAGCTCTGCTTGCCTCCCCATCCCCTAGACACTCCCATAGCCCAGCCGGCCCCTCCCTGCACCCCCTCCCCGCCCCCCCCCATAGCCCAGCCAGCCCCTCCCTGCACCCCCCTCCCCGCCCCCCCCCACAGCCCAGCCGGCCTCTCCCTGCACCCCCCTCCCCGCCCCCCCCCCACAGCCCAGCCGGCCTCTCCCTGCACCCCCCTCCCCGCCCCCCCCCCACAGCCCAGCCGGCCTCTCCCTGCACCCCCCTCCCCGCCCCCCCCCCACAGCCCAGCCAGCCGGCCTCTCCCTGCACCCCCCCCCCACAGCCCAGCCGGCCTCTCCCTGCACCCCCCTGCCCACCCCCCCATAGGCCAGCCGGCCTCTCCCTGCCCCCCCCTGCCCACCCCCCCATAGGCCAGCCGGCCTCTCCCTGCACCCCGACACCCCCCCACAGCCCAGCCGGCCTCTCCCTGCACCCCCCTCCCCGCCCCCCCATAGCCCAGCCGGCCTCTCCCTGCACCCCCCCTCCCCGCCCCCCCCCACAGCCCAGCCGGCCTCTCCCTGCACCCCGACCCCGACCCCCCCATAGCCCAGCCGGCCTCTCCCTGCACCCCCCCTCCCCACCCCCCCATAGCCCAGCCGGCCTCTCCCTGCACCCCAACCCCGACCCCCCCATAGCCCAGCCGGCCTCTCCCTGCACCCCCCTCCCCACCCCACCCATAGCCCAGGCGGCCTCCCCCAGCCCCACGGGCCTGCCCAGCCCATCATCGGCCATACCTCCCCCGACTCCCCCCCCACAGCCCAGCCGGCCTCTCCCTGCACTTCCCCAGCCCCACACAGCCCCTCCATCACCCAGCCGCCCTCCCGCTGTACCCCCCGCCCCCAGCACACACAGGTCTCCGGGCCGCCCCCCCGGCCTAAGACCCCCCCCCCCCCGGGGAGCCGTGGCCCCGGCCCGCACTCACCCTCCTGGAATTTGGGCTTGGGGTCCTGCTTGGGCGCCATTTATAAGTGACTCTCCCTCCTCCCCACCCCGCCCCTCCCAGCGGGGCCTCGCCAGCTCCGCCGCATTATAGCGGCCAGCCCCGCGCATGCGCGCCGCCGCCGCCGCCCGAGGCATGCTGGGATTTGTAGTCCTGTGCGGGTTGAGCCCCGGGCCCACCGGGCTGGGCGCTGCTGTTGGATGGGGGGGGCCCCATCGCTGGCATTGCAGAGCCAGCCACTCCCCGGGCAGGGACCCCACCGCCAGCTGTCCCCAGGGGCCAGCCCCCGGCCGGGGCGGTATTGCCTGCCCGGCATTGCTCCGCGGCGCCCCGCCGACCGCGGCTGGGACCTGGCCGGCTGCCCTGGCGCCCTGTGCACGAGGGGCCCTCGGTGCCCGGCCGGGGAGTGCCGCGAGGGTCGCTCCGAGCTCGCCCGGCGAGCCGGGGCCGTGCGCTGGCGCGGATCACGCTGAAACCTGGTGCACTGGGTGAGAGGGGGAAAAGGAAAGCTCGCGCCCAACGTGGGGCTCGAACCCACGACCCTGGGATTAAGAGTCCCATGCTCTACCGACTGAGCTAGCCGGGCACTGTGGGGAGGCTAGCAGGCTTTGCTGCTGTTCACGCAGTGTCTGCCTCCGCCAGTTCGCAGCGTGCGTCCCGCACTCCTTCCCCGTGGACTTGGAGAGGGCTGGGGCAGGGTCCCCGGGCCGCTGCGTTAGGCCGGGCCCGTGCCTTTGTACGAGGGCGATTTGCTGCCTTTTGCTTCCCTGCGTCGCGGGCAGCGGCAACGGGTGCAAAGCCGGCCCTCTCCCGTGGCTGGCCGCCAGCTGGCGGGGCCGGGCCGGGGCTCTCATGGGGTGGTGCCGCCCCTCCCGGACAGCACCGTTCCCACGGCCCCTGCGGGGGGGGGTCAGAATCATGCCCCCCCCCAGTCATCTCTCAGCGGCTCGGGCCGACACATCGCGCTGCTCCGGGGCAGCCCGTCCTCAGCTCTCCCAGTCTGTCGTTTCCAACGCCAGAGCACCCGCGCCCCAATCCTGCGGGCTGCTCTGTGGCCTGGGCGGCTCCAGCGCCCAAGCTGCTTCACCCGGCGCGACCGACGCGGCTTTCCCCTTACCCGCCTCCTCAAACCCGTGCACGCTGCGAGCCCCGCTGTGCACCGGCAGGATGCAAGAAACTGAGGCTCCCCTGCTCCCCCCCGGAGTGATTCAGACGCTCCCTCTGTCTGCACCGCCCTAGCAGCGCTCGGCTTCAGGGCCTGAAGCGTTCCCCGTCTCAGAGGCGAAAATCCCAGCCCTGCCTCAGAAACCGCAGAGTTTAGTTCATAATCAATCGTGAGAAATTGCAAATTAGGCCCAAACTTGTGTGTTCACCCTGTGTGTCCCTTTGCTCCCAAAATACATCTGCGCTTCTGCTTTTGTTACTAGTTTTACATTCATTGGATCAAAAGGAGTATTCGGATCTCTAACGTGGGGTGAGCTATGATCACATTTTTCATGTATTAACCAGCACCAGGTTGAGATCAGTTGGACAATAAGATGGAGGGGCCAGGGGACTGGGCTTGACCGTTCACAAGCACACAATTCTGTGGCTGTCAAGTCCACACCAATGGGTTAGTGAGTACAGTGTATGTGCCCACCCGTCCACCAAACACGATTGTTTAAAGGTTGCCAGACTTGCAATCCTAGCGGGACTTTAACTTGTCGGTGCTCTCTAACATTGAGCCACTTCCACCCAGGTGTATGTTATGTGCTTCATATTTTAAATATTTCCAATAAACATTAAAAAAAATGAAGCCAAAATGTAAATACCTTAAGAGATGAAGTATTCAGGTGTTGCTGGCTGCAGGGGCCAGAGTAGTGGTTGCGGTGTGCAGGTTGTACACTGGGTACACACCTTCCAGTTGTGCTAGATAACATCTCACTGGGAAAACTTTCTCTTCCCCCCGCCCATAGTCAGCTACTCAGCCCATTTTGAGGGACCATCTTAAACACAGAGCTAACCTGCTCCTGCTGCCCAGAGAGCCCGGGGATAACAAAATATACAAAGACTAATGAACCTAGTAAAAAAGTCAGTTCCAGCAGTGAATTGAAGATACCAGCTCTGGAGGAAAGGGGGACGTCTTTCTCCCTGTCTGCCCTATGGAATGCTGGGCTCCAGGCTGAGCCTCCCTGCAGGGCTCCTCTCCCATCACCACAAAAGCCTTCACCAAGGAACTGGAACCCAGCCAGCCAAATAACTGGTGCTTTATACCTACGTTAGGAAGAATATAAATAGCTTATGCATGTAAAAGCTAAAGAGGCGTAGCAGAGCGTTTGATTTTTATTTATGTTCTAGGTCTGAGAAATCTAAGAATTTGTACTGGAATTCATTCAGACATTTCCAGCCAAACGGGTATGTTCTGAATGGCCGGCAGCCAGTGCTTTTGTTTATAGCAGCGTATGTTGGTCAGCTTGTCGGACAGCCATTCCCCATCCCGACTAATCCCGTACCTAGGGCCCTACCAAATTCACAGCCATGAAAAACATGGCATGGACCAGGAAATGTGGTCTTTTGGGCACAGATTTCACAGGGGAGACCAGCATTTCTCAAACGGGGGTCCTGACCCAAAAAGGGATAGGGGGGGTTGCGGTATTGCCATCCTTACTTCTGTGCTGCCTTCAGAACTGGGCGGCCGGAGAGCAGCAGCTGTTGGCTGGGTGCCCAGCTCTGAAGGCAGTGCCCTGCCCGCAGCAGCACTGAAGTAAGGGTGGCAACACCGTACCAGGCCATCCTTACTTCTGCGCTGCTCCTGGAGGCAGCTTGGCCTTCATAGCTGGGTTCCTGGCCAGCAGCTGCCGCTCTCCGGCCGCCCAGCTCTGAATGCAGCCCCGCCACCAGCAGCAGTGAAGAAGTAAGGGTGGCAATACCACGACCCCCCCACAATAACCTTGTGACCCTCCAACAGCTCCTTTTTGGGTCAGGATCCCGACAATTACAACACCGTGAAATTTCAGATTTAAATATCTGAAATAATGACATTTAAGATTTTTTAAATCCTATGACTGTGAAATTGACCAAAATGGGGCCATGAATTTGGTAGGGCCCTACCCATACCTTTTCACCATGCAGCGCACCTCCACAAATTAGGAGAAATCCATCCCCTGCAGAGAGCCAGGACAAGGTATAAGTGGTGCCTAGCCCTTGTTCTGTTCTTTTGCAGAGGACTGAATCTTGTCTTATTGTAATTTATGATTGGGTAGCCCCCAGTGGTAGGGGGCAGGGCTCAGCAACCCTGGTGCTGTCTTCCAGTTTATGTCCTATGTTCCTAACGTGCATGCTTCAGGGTTCCAGCCAACCACTGGCAGGGGTCAGGAAGGGATTTTTTCTCCCCGAAGGTATTCTGGCAGGGACTTTTATCTTCTTCCTCTGAAGCATCAGGGATGGCTGCAGCTGGAAATGGGACATTGGATGAGGAGGGCCAGGGCCCTGAGGTGGCAGCAAGCATTCTCTCTCTCAGGTGCGTGGCTGGCCGGTTCTTGCTCACAGGCTCACGGTCTAACTGATCGCCACATGTGGGGTCAGGAAGGGATTTTCCTCCAGGTCAGACTGGCAATGACCCTGGGGATTTTTCACCATCCTCTGCAGCATGTGGGTGTGGGTCACTTGCCAGGATTATCTGGGTGTATCTCACTGAATGATTTCCCTGTCCCTGCAGGAGCCTCAGGCACTGGTGCACCTCAGGCCCTCGTAGTTCTCGGCCTCTGGCAGATAATAGTCTGGTCTCCAGTGCTTGTAAGACTTTGGTCTCCTTTCAGTAGTTGGGCTTAGCATGTGTGTGCTGGTGTCGGTGGCCTGTGAGATACAGGAGGTCAGACTAGATGACCTGGTAGTCCCTTCTGGCCTTGAATTCTATGATTCCAGGCTGTGAGCTACACACAGGATGCTTCAGGCAACGCTCTGCTGTGTGCACTCTGCAGGCCAGGGCAGGATTCAGCCCTGTGATTCCACAAATACAAAATAAATAAATTCAAGTTGATCTAAAACAAACAATTTGGGGAGCAGATGTTTTTAAAAAGCAGCTTTTTATTGGCAGTTTAGTATTGAGCCTTCATTAAATAGCATGAAAAGCACCTTGTTATAAGAATGGTACAAGGGTCTGGCTATTTACAGGCCATTCATGTTTTTGTACAAGTCAGGCATAAAGAATCACTTTAAAAATTGTTCATACTTTGCTGCCCTTCTGTGATAAAACTCTGTCCATTTTCTTAGGCCAGTTACCCAGTGGAAAAGTTTATAAATAATCTTTTAAAGTAAAACTCTTCTAAAAATTAAAGATTCTGGTGGAGCTGTCTGACACCCTTATGTCAGTTTAGCTAGCAGGTAAGCTCTTTGTGGCAGGGACTGTCTTTGTTCTGTGTTTATACAGCACCTAGCACTCTGCAGCCCTGCCCCAGACTAGGGCTCCTAAGCGCTGCAGTAATACCAATAAAATAAAAATAAATAATAATACAGTGTAAACATCCCTCTCTGATGTTGGGCTGTCATATTGCTGACTTCAGCTTGCCACAGAGCAAAATAACACACACAAATAAATACGCACTTTACAATTATTCATGTTAAGACTCACATTTAAGACAACACATTTTGTATCTGGGATGCCAGCGAAGACTTTGTACCCACTGTGCTCGCATTGTGCCCACAGCAGAGAAAAGATGCCATGCTGCGCTGAAGCAAACGCAGCCGTCCCTCCAGATGAAGGGGCAGATCCCCTGTTGGCTCCTCTCTTTGACAAGGCAGGATTGTCTCGCCAGGGCTCGCATGTGCAAGGAACTCTGTTCAGCCTGGCCCCGGAGCTGAGGAGACAAAAACAGTTTTATACGGGGCTGATGATTGTGGCACCCCACGTTATCAAAGCCCAGTTCACGCGCACCTGTTCCACATTCTTCGCTATTGTACGTGCAAACACTCCCCGGGGAGTTCATTTCGACGGGATCCTTGTCCTTCCTGAGCGTTTGCAGTCACCTGGTCGGCTCGCACCCCTAGAAGCAATTTGCAGTTGCCTGGAAATGCACCGCCAACCCCACTGCTAACCGACAGCACCCGCATGCGATACACCTGAGCTCTGAGACCATGGGCTACATCCCCAAGAGCTGGTGCTTTTCAACCCCCTTCCGTTCTTTACTCCGCCGCCGGTGCCCGGGGACAATGCACCGATCTGGCGGAGTTTGCAGGAACTTTTGGGTCTCCTTTGGCCTTCACCCGAAGGAAGGGCTCGGGCCCGGAGCGCACGGGGGCTGCGCCGCTGGGCCTGGGTCCATGCCAAGCGTTGTCAGGTCAGCACGGCGACTCCTGGAGCTGCCCTGGAAGCCTGGCTTCCAAGGTGGGTCCAATGCGCCTTCCCGGGGGCTGCCGCAGCCGCTCCCCCGGGGCTCTGGAGGCGGGTGCTGGTGAATGAAGGGGCGGGTCTTTCGCTCTCTGTGTCACCCGGTGCCCAGGCTCCGCGCCCCGGCTCCCACCCTCCCGCGGCCGGCGGGCGCGCAGGGGCCCCGGCACAGCTCCCGGCGCGGCTGGCGGAACTCGGGGCGCCGCAGGCAGTACAGCAGAGGAAGAGGTCAGCGTGCACCGGGCAGCAGGCTGGCTCCCAGGGCAGGGCGCCCCAGAGGCGGAGGGCCTGGCTGGGCAGCCAGCGGAGGAAGAAGGCCAGCACCGCGATGGTGAGGGCCCGGGTGACCCGGGAGCCCCGGGGCCGGGCGCTGCCCAGCCGGCGTAGCAGCGGCCCAGGGTGGCCAGCGGCAGCACGAAGGCCAGCAGGACCTTCTGCAGGTGGTAGAGGGCCAGCCGGTGCCGGCCGTCGGGGAAGCGCAGCCTGCAGAGCGGCTCGCCGGGAGAAGAGGGCTGCGGGCAGGGTGGCCAGGCAGGCGGCGGCCCAGGGGAGCGCACAGAGGTAGTGCACGGAGCCGGGGCGCCGCAGAGCGAGGCAGAGAGCGGGAGCGGGCCACGCTGATGGCGGTGAGGAAGAAGGCGCTGGCGCCCATGTTGAGCAGGTGGCGGAGAGCACCAGGGTGCAGAGCGGGCCCCCGAAGGGCCAGCCGAAGTCCAGCGCCGAGTCGGCGGCCCGGAAGGGCAGGGGCAGCGCGAACTGCAGGTCGGTGGCCGCCAGGTTGCGCACGGAGGCGTTGAGGCTGGAGCGGGGTTGCCCGCCGCGCCCAGGGCGCACACGCCCAGGTAGACGGCGGCGATCAGGATCCGCTGCGCCGGGGCGGCGCGGGCCGGCACCGCCAGCTCCTCCGGGGTGCGGAAGGTCGGAAGCTCCCGGGCCGAGGCGTTCGGGCGACCCCCAGGCGCGTTGGCTGGGCCCCCTTCCAGCCAGGCCGCCCCGCCGGGGGCTGAGAACATGGCCCTGCCCGGGCTCTGGTGGGGGGCGCAGCCTAGACGGGCGGCAGCCCGGGTCGCCTCTGGCTCCCTCGCAGGGCCAGGGGGGAGTCCGGGAGCTGCCGGGGAGCGGGCGGTCGGCGCGCAAGGCTGGGCGCCGGGACCCGCAGCCAGGACTGAGGACCCCGGCTGGCTGGTGGCCGGCTTCGAGGCGCTTTTATCGGGGGAGCAGCCACGGGGGCGCCTCCCCTGGCCCCGGCGATTGTCCGCTGGTGCCTGGCCCCTGGCAAGGAGGGCGGGCTGGCCTGTCCCTCGCCGCCTGCGGCCGGAGGGGCCGCCAGCCCCGGGGTCGCACGGAGCTGTCCGCGGTGCTGAGCGCGGCTCATGGGCGGCTCTCCAGGGAGGCGTCTTGCCGCCCGGCTCGGGGGAGCCTAGGCCCGCTGCCGCGCTTGGCTCGTGGCTCGGCTCCTCCGACGGCTGAAGGGAGGTGAGAGTCTGCCTGCGCCGGGCTGGGGGGACCAGGGTGTAGGGCGCTGCCCTGGCCTGGCGATGCGGCGGACCTGCCGCGTCCCCTGGCCCAGCCACTCCCGGGGCAGGGATCTTGTCAATGCGCTGCGCGTTGCGGGGCGGGTGCGTGTGAGGCGGTTCCCGCTGCGCGCTGGGCTGGGGGCACCCGCTGGAGACCATCAGCAAGGGATTAAAAACCCCTTCCTGTGGGTCTGCTTCTCCCCTTCCCAGCGCAACCGTGGGTGACCCAGCGGCCCCGCCCGAGGCGACTTCCCGCCGGCTGGAGGAAAACAAACCCACCGGGCGGTTCCCAAAAGGGCCTGAGCCTCCCATTACCGCCGATGCAGCCCAGGTGCTGCCGAAGCAGCCTGGTGGTGCTAGCCCAGCCCCGCAGGCGTGTGCTGCTGGGTCACAGGGACAAGGGTCATGCCTGTTACACACACACAGGGACACACTCACAGGGACACACACTACCCCAATACACTGTCACACACACACACACACCCCCCAACACAAGCTCTGTAGCCTGATCTATAGATTATATATTAATTACTTAGGCATTCCCCGGGATCCCCAGGAGGGTTGACAGGCTCTTGTCTCAAGACCAGGCCCAGTATTATTGAAATGACGGTGTAGTTAGGAAGCCGGTGGGCACAGGTGTAACATTCACACCATGGGAACTCTTCACTATTTACCTTTAGCACAACCACACTCACGCTGTCTCAGGACGGTGGCTAGTCATAACCCAGAAAGTACATCTGGACATCCATGCTCACACCACCCCTTGCAGAACAACCTGCAATGCTACCCATTATCTTCACTAGTGGCCATCATTCTGGGCCCTCCCGCGGACTACTTCTCTCTGTCCTACCCCCCTAGGCTGGGATACAACTTGTATAATGTGTTACACTGATGCCACCATGGCTAATGCATATTCAATAGGGATTTCCCCCTCCCCCATTTGTATTTCCTACGTCTACTAAGGTTGAGGTGCCCTACTTTTTTAGGTTAGTACATTCATTATTTCAACTCATTATCATATATGTCAGCTCATTGCCATGGCACGCTTATGGTTGGATGTTCTTCCCAAAACCTGCTGTTAGCTCATGTTTCTGTAGTTGGCTGATGTCATTATGGAGAAAATTCCCCCTTATGCTCTACTTCCAGTTCCCCAAAACTTAGGGGTGACTGTCGGGGCGTTTATCTGTGCCAAAGTTCATGGGCCGCAAGGCTCCTGCTGACTGCTGAAGCCAGTGTCTTACAGGATACAGGCCTGAAGGTTCCTTGTGTTAGTGCTGAATATAATGAAGGTGGCATAATAAAGCCAAGGCAGTGAATATAGTAAAGGCAAGTTCACACCCACAAATGTTCACTCCCCCCAACACATGGTGTCTCACACACACAAATGGGGACACACACTCCCCTGAACACATGGTTACACACAAAGGGATACCATCTGTCTCTCTCTCTCTCACTCACACACAATTTAAAATAAGGAAAAGTGTGTAAAGACAGACAATCCCACTGGTAACCCATCACTCAAATGGGGTCCCAGTCCAACCCCCAGGCCAGCCGCTTGCAGGGAAGGGCTGGCTGGGGACATGAAAGGTCTGGGGGGGGGAAGGGACTTTTTCCTTCACAGAATGAGCCTGTCCAGATTCTGGTGTTCCCCAGGCTTCTGGCTTTGCCTTGGTGAACCCCTTTCCATGAGAATGGATGGGTTATTGGAGAGACAGACACTCAGAGGGCACGGTGCTTGGCACTGACTGGCAAACAGAGGGCCAGCCCTGTCACTCCTCCACCCTGAGTGCATTCTTGGCCAACCTGATGAAACACCCAGGGGGCAAGATGGGTTGGATAGGACTCCAGGACATTGCCATGCAAAAGAGAGAGGGGTCAAGGCTTTGAGGGCCCAGCTGTGGATGTGAAATGCACAGCTCCTTCCTCCCCCATCCTAAAGAATGGACAGGGGTGGTAATATTGCTAGAGTAGCCTCTACATAATGCACAGGCAGCCTACCAGGCTTCAAGCCGCTCTAAGCGAAGGTTAGCATGTAACAGGCACCGTTCCCCACCAGGAACCATCCCTTTGCCAACCCTCCTCCCCCAAGGGTGCTTTCTATTTATTTTGTGTATTTAGTTTGATACTGATTTCAAATATGTATTATTAAAAAACAAAACTCAAATACATCTCAGGTAAGAGTTTGATCTAGCTATCCTGAAATCAGAAGATGGAGTGGAAAGGATGGTTTCTAGATTATTGTTCTGTATCAGCATTGTTCATATCTAGTTCTATGAGATTAAGACCCTACCACAAGCTTCAAAAAGATCTGAGATCTCTCCTCACCTCTGCACATGTCGTCAATGTCAGGCTAACCAACAGCCAGGACAGGCTTTTGAAGCCAGCATGAGATCCATTTGTTTCCTCATGCAAAATTATAACAAACAGCACATATTTCCTCCTCGGTGCTTGTTAAATTTTGCTTTGTAAAGCAACTGGATGGCAGCAGTAATGGGGATGCTTGCTTGCAGTTGCACTAGATTTCCCTGATGAGGTCATATCATGCTCCTGTGTAAGAGAAAATCCAAAGGAGATCTTTAAATATCAATGTAATTTGCATGGTGAGACAAAAGTTTACAGTTGCTACTAATGTTTCTTATCATAGATTAAATACTATGGTAACTGGTCATAAATACCATAGGTGGCTAGATAGTTAGCTAGAGAGAGCATTGTATAATCCTGGGGGAATTCTGCACCAAAAATATTCAAAATTCTGTGCACAATGTTTTAAAATTCTGTGTATTTTGTCAAAACACCACAATATAATCATGCCAGTTTCAATTATTTTGGTAATTTATTTCAAAATACAAGCATCTCTGTAGCAATATAGACAACAAAAAAAGATTAGTTACTAGGCATATTAATACAGAACTTTGAGTAATAATTCATTTAAACTATGATACAGAAACATAGTTCCTGCACCCGTCAGAAGCAGTGCAAAGGCTTGGGGGAGTCGGGGGTAACTGAGGAGCTGAGGGAGAGGGAACGAGTCTGGGAGTGAACTTGGAGGGTTGTTGGGTGTGGGTGGGAGAAGTATGCAACAGATTTGGTGGGGGGGGATTATTAGGGAGTTGTGGAGCCTCCCCCATGCAGACCCAGGCTGACCCCTAGCCTCTCCCATTCAGTCAGGCACATCTGCCCTGTCCTCGTGTGTCCCTGCAGCCCCCTCCCCATGTTTCCCTGCAGCCCCCTACCCCATCCCCAGGTGTTCCTGCACCCCTCTACACCCTGTCTCCATGTGGTCCTGCAGCCCAAACCCATTCATCCCCTGGACCAATGCTGTCACCCCACTAGCTCCTGAGCCCATGCCTCACTCTGCCCCCCTCACTAGCCTTTCTGAACCCCAGTCTGACTCCCCAGCAACCAAGTGTGACCTGCTCTGTCCATCGGGTGCCTCCTCCCGTGACCCCACTGTGAGGAATACAGCCCCTCCACCAGCTGACTGCCCTCTCTTCTGATGCCACAGCAGCTGCTGGAGGGCAAAAGGTGTAACTGCAGCGCCTCTCTAGTGGAATCTATATTCTGCAGAGAAAAAAAAATCTGTGGGGGACATGGATCCTGTGCACATGCTGTGGTGCAGAATTCCCCCAGCATTAATTGTAAAATATGCATTTTCTGTATTGTGAATGAGGTGGGAAGGGAGATTTCCTGGTAAAAATAAATTGTTCATAAAAGTTGTTGTCAAATCTATGACAAAGCATACCTGTTAAAGGCAATTTTAATTAACCTTCAGCCACTCCACTGTGAGCAGTTTTCCCAGCCTATGCAAAGCTAGGCCTGCTCAAAACAGGGATAAGCAACATCTGACTAGAACCCAGGTGCTATAGACAGTGGTGTTAGTAATTCATTTGATTGGAATGCTTCCTATTGAGTCAGCTCTGACCCAATATCCCAACCTGGTTTTGTTAGAAGACACAGGAGGGACTGTCCTGGTGGAGATGCTGCATTATGGATGAATGATAAAAGCAAGTGCCTGGCCATTAAATCACCCATCTCACTTTCTGCAAAGTAGGGATGCGTACCCAGCAAATTGCAACAGAAGTAAATATATTCTGCCTAATTTAAATTCCTTCTGCAGTTCACTGAAGTTATTCTGCACTTGCACACCCCAAAAAACAGCTGTGTAGTCTCTCTGGGAAAGGGCAGCTGTCCTCCTCTAGTCCAGAAACAGCACATTTCCGTAGCAGTGATTTATGGCCAAAATTTTCAAAAGAACTCAGCACACACAACTGTGGCCAGATTTTTTTTAAAAGACTTCAGCATTCTAGGTGTGTTGAATTCTTCTAAACAACTGGCCACAATGGGAGCTCCTGGGGCAGGGTGGGGCACGATTATTCTGGAAAATGTGGTTCTTATTTAGATGCCTAAATGGGATCTGAGCTCTTGAAAATCTGGGCCATAGAGTTCAATCCTTCCCAATGCTAAGTACCATCTGTGAAGGGCAAAGCACCCTCAACTTCCACTGATCTAGGTCCCATTGCCTGATTCATTCATAGTCTGTAAAAGGTAGAAACCCTACCTGATAAAAGACTATCTAAACTGAACCTGTAGCCATGTGTGGAGCTGCCTCAGATTGGGCTCTTTACCAAAACACAAGCACACTATTCTTTAAAATGTTACAAAAGCACTGAAAGAGCTCTCACATGTAACATAGCTGGAGCATACCAATGTCTATCTAGATATTGCTAGGGTGGCCATCTCTCGGTTAGCTTTTTGGACACAAATGATTCATATTATAAGGTTAAAATGATTGTAAATGGACACATCTGTGAAATCAGGCCAATTTATTTAAACAAATGTCTAATTATCCAACTGTTTATTGCTAAACTTTTATCAGTTTTGTTGTAAAAATCTCTCCTTGTGGTTCCTCCCCCCCCCCCCCCCCCGGGACCTTTTCACACATTTCAGTCATCAGCCAAATAAAGACCCAAACCAGCACAAAGGAAAAAAAAGAGTAGCACAAAGAGACAAGTTTATGGGAAAGCTACTGGACATCTAATACAGTTTAGAAATGTGACCCAGGTTTCAGAAATGCCCCCGCCCACCCACCCACCCACCAAGAGATAGCCAAATATATAGTTTGAATGTCTAAGGGAATAATTATTTCCACATTTTTAGCATGACTGGCTTGTAAAATATCAGTGACACTCAGGCAGCATTGCTTTACTTGAGATAAATTATATATTATTATTTTATCTTATACCTAAGCATCTGTTGATCAGCCTTAAACAGACCGTGATTGTTTGGTTCCCCCACCAGGTGTCATGCTCACTGTAAAATACAGTATCTTAAAATGTGATCAATATTATTTTCAAAACAATATTCCTGAAAGTCAGAAAGGCAAAAGGGGAGTAATTCTGCTCTCAGATACATACCCAACCCCAGTGTAACCAAAAATAGGTCCTTTAAAGTGCGCAGAGTGACTGCATTTAGCCTGGGGTAGCTGAGAACAAAATTTGGCCAAAGCATAGCAAATATTTTGAATGTGTTTCAAAATGATCAAATCTTTTTCTTTAAGGAAACATGAAACAGTGGCTGGATTTTCAGAATTGCTCAGCACAGATCTAATTCTGCCCTCACTGAAGCCAGAGTTGGGCCAAAGTTAAGTGCTCTAAAAAAAATCTCATCCATTGTGTTTTTGCAGCGATTCCCATTTGCTGGAACATCAGCTACTGGGGTGAAATTCACCCATGGGCAGAGGGCCAGAACGTCTGATTCAATAAGTTAATTCATAACAGATGGAATCTGTCAGACTCAGAGTCCTGCTGTTTCACCTGACCACTGACTTTGCCCCTGTCCCCTACTCCAGTCCATTTAGCCCAGTATCATTGAATATCAGGGTTGGAAGGGACCTCAGGAGGTCATCT
This sequence comes from Natator depressus, assembly GCF_965152275.1. Classification (NCBI taxonomy): domain Eukaryota; kingdom Metazoa; phylum Chordata; order Testudines; family Cheloniidae; genus Natator; species Natator depressus. Next base: position 81,688,509 of record NC_134243.1, read on the forward strand.
AGTCCACCCCCCTGCTCAAAGCAGGACCAAGCCCCAATTTTTGCCCCCTCAAGGATTGAGCTCACAACCCTGGGTTTAGCAGGCCAATGCTCAAACCACTGAGCTATCCCTCTTCCCAAAAATTAGTTAATAAGAGTGCAGAAATGGTCTGTAGTTGGTAATGTTTCTTCCTGTTAAGTTAGAGGATGCATTTAGCTTGCTATGTTTGATTTGGGATGTCAGTTTTTTGCCTGCTGAGGGTTTGTGTTAGCACTGCTTAAGCAAGAGTTACCTTACCAATATCCTGTCTTCCGACTGTGGCCAAGGCCAGGTGCCCCGGAGGGAATGAACAGAACAGGTAACCACCAAGTGATCCATCCTATCACCCATTCCCAGCTTCTGGCAACTTTAATAATACATAACGCAAAGACTAGCTCAAGTGTGCTTAGCAAGACCAATAGCTCTGGCAATGAAGTACTTCCTTAAAAAGTGTCTGTGGGTCTAAGAGAACAAAAACTTAACATCCTGTTTTCATGAGAATCTCGCATTTAAAAAACAAAAAAAACACAAATAACCCTCCAGCATGTACTTCTCTGAAACCAGACACTCATTTTTGCCATTCATTAAATCTCTTCCCTTTCCTCCCTATTCAGAGCTTGCCTGGTGATGAATGTCAGCAACGAAGGAGGGATGCAGTCAGCAAAATGAAATAGGATAATCCTGATGAATTACAATAATTGAATGTATTTAATAAAGATGTATCATTTCCTGCACTCCAAGTGCTGTGCTGAAGCAGTGGTTTAAATAAAAAAATACTTAGCAAGGCAGAGCCTAGGATCATATTCTCCTTCAGCCATTTCTAACCTGGGAGCATTTACTCTGAGGGCTGTATCACCTTTGTTCTTATTCTATACAGAGTTTGTGCATGCGGGTTGCAGAGCACAGTCACCCCAGGGCACCCCCTGCTAGCCACACATGGTACTGCCTCAGTTTCCTTCCCCAGGCTGGGTCTCCTCAGCTCTCCACACACTGCTCTGTGCGGGAGATGGGGCTCTGCTCACCAGGCACGGCATAGACAAACTCAATCCCTTTCAGGGTAGCAGAAATCCAACTAAAAAGTCCCAACAAACAAACAGCTCTTCTGCCCTCAAAGGGCTTCTCTTCATCCCACTTTCAGGGCTCTGTTCTCACCCCTTTCTGGGCTACCTTTGAGAGTCCCCAGTCTGGCTCCCTGGAGTACCATTTTCAGCCCCTGCTGGGCTTGTTCCATGTATCCTTCCCTGCTCCGTTATAGAACCCCAGACACACAGGAGCACTCAGCTGACTCCTGCAGACCCTGACTCAGAGCCTTTCACAGGCATCTCCCTCCTCTCTGTGATTCAAACCCCCACCTGACTTCACTTAGCTCTTTCATAAGGCCCAGGTGTCCCTTCATGTATCTGCTGACCCTCCTTAATCCCACCCCCTCAGGCTGGAAAGCAGTTAATTCATGGCATAGGCACGGCTGGCCCCAGCTCCCCTTAAAGGGACTAGGGACCATGTGACCATGGTACACAGGAGAATGTAGCCCAATGTGCCTTATGTACAACGTACAGTTAGGGTGACCAGACAGCAAATGTGAAAAATCGGGACAGGGTGGGGGGCAATAGGAGCCTATATAAGAAAAAGACCCCCAAATCAGGACTGTCCCTATAAAATCGGGACGTCTGGTCGCCCTACGTACAATTATTATGTGAGGAGGGGGAGAAAAAATGTACTCCAGTAAATGTCCAGACCTTGTCCCAAGTGCTGGAGCTCAGTGGAGACACCGCTTTGTGGCATGCTCCTGCCCAAGCTTTCAAAGCGAAAGTTCACCAGGGTCAATGGCTCCTCAGGTTGACATAGTGAGGGCACGTCAGTTTCACGGCCAGTGGTGCACAGGGCCAGCATCACATCTGACTGCCTTTGGCTGCCCTAACCCCATGGCTCGGGTACCCATTTTGCAGCTGGGTGAACTGAAGGTGGCCTTTCAGTGTGAGATCCAACGAGACTCAGATCAGTGACCTTCAGGATTGTAGTTGAGTGCCTTCACCACTCACCTTGGCACCTCTGTTTAGCACTGTAAATAAATATGTTTGTTGCACTATTATTTGAGGAGTTGGGATAAGTATTAATTAAATCAGTACCTACAGAAATTCCAGCTGCTGAGCGGCCTTCTGTAGGACAAAGGAGTAAGGAAGGGTGGTTCTGTGATTAAGGGCCAGGTCTAAGAATTAGGAAATCAGTGTCCTATTCCCATCTCCACTGCAGACCCTGGGCACTTAACTTCCCTGTGCCTCAGTTACCCCCACTTGTACAATGGGGATAACAACATTATTTCTCTAACTTCTGTTCAAGTCCTAAACCTGTGCAAATAAGGTGAGTGAATAGCAAGTGTGAAAAATTGGGACAGGGTGGTGGAGGGTACCAGGTGCCTATATAAAACAAAGCCCCGAATATCGGGACTGTCCCTGCTGGAACAGCTTCCTGGGGTTTATCATCAATAATAAAATGGCCCATTTTTGACCCACGTGGCTAGTCAGAGTTGGGGGGCCTGGGAGCAGAAATCAGTGATTGTCAGATATTTCTTGGATGCAGCTTTATTTATTTACTAGGACTGTACAAAGTCGTGTGTCTCCGAATGCAGAAGGGATCAAATAGCAGGAAACAGCTTCTTTTGCTCACAGCCCCAAAAGCATTCTCTTCAGGCTTCACCCCTGATCCCAAAACTTCTCCCCAGGTTTCTTCCGCAGTCAGACACCATGCTTACGGCTGCTCCTTCTGCCTGTCTGTCCCCCAATCTGCTCTGCATTTGTGTGTGTTCTCCCTTCCCTCAGACACCCCACCCCCTTACCCAAAACAATAAATAGCAAAAGCCCTCTGCCTGCTCATTCCAAAAACGCCTAGGTGCACTCACAACCCCTTTTTGTCTGCATGGTAGGGGTGCCTTGTGATTAATTTATCCAGTTACGTTAATTGAAGGGTGCGTCCACATCCAGTCTCAAAGATGTTTGTGATCTAAGCAGTCACCAGTACACAGCATAGCAATAACAATACAGGAGAGCATACAGCAGGCCACCACTGAGATCAAGGCCCTGTTGTGCAAGGCGCTGTACATATGCATAGTAAGATGTAGTCTCTGCCCCAAAGAGTTTACCCCCTAGATTGCCAAAACAAACAGTACGGGTAACTTGCCCTGGTCACACACCTAGAGAATCTGCTGCACAGTGGGGAGTTGATCTCACACCTCCTGAGCACCAGTCTGATATTGCTATGGGTCCCAGCCTTGGGACAGGATAAGGGGTTCATCCCACTCCCAGAAATAAGATCCAATACTTTCAGACCCTGTGACAGACATTGCTCCACCTTCCCCCCACACTGGTGGAGGAAGGGAAGCTGGTTAGTATTATTTAAATTAATGCTAGCTTCATTTCTAAAATCTCATTTCTGGCGACCTTGAGCCAGCAGCACCGGACTTCTTGGAGAATGTTAGAATTAGACCAACAGGCTGTACTGGGCAGTGGGCAGATGGGCACAAGTTAGAGCAGATTTGGGGCTACTCTAACTGACAATGGGGCATCTAGTCTGTAGCTACTCCCCGACTCTGGATGGCCCCTCAAAGATGCCCTCCCCCTCCTGCCCTGTGCAAAACATAGCTCAGGGGCAGCTCAGAATCTGGGGCCAATGTGTATAACTCCCCGCAGCAAGGTCTGCTGCGTACTGCAGTGATTGAAGGGACAGTCCTGACATCTTTGTATCTCAGTCTCTACTTTGTTTTTTAAACGATTTCCCACGGGGATGTAAGTTCTAGGGCGCTGCGGCCGGCCTGCCACCCTACCGGTCTAGAAATCACCTGGCGGACGCTTAGCATTAGATAAAGTGGCTCCTGGGGTTACCCTTACATCTCAGGCTCCTGTTCACTCCTGCAGCAGCAGGGACCGGGGATCGGTCCCACCCGGAATGGGACCACGGAGGCCTGGGGTGGTTTATGCCCAGCCCAGCACCACACTGAAGTCTCGGGGCAACCCCCCGTGCTCCCAGCCCCCGCCGCAGGACACGCAGCTGCGCTCCACGTGGGACGGGCCCCCCGGGGGCACCTGTAGTGCCCAGCTGCCGAAGGAAAAGCCCTCGGCCAAGGCAGATAACTCAGCGGGGGAGGCCGAGCGGGGCGGGGGACGCACCGGTGGGTGCTTCGCAGAGCCACCAGGCGGCTCTCTCGCACCAGCCCGAGAGGCCGGGCCCGGGGAAGGAGCCGCAGCGGCGGAGGGGGCCCGGGGGCTCGGCGGGGAACGTCGGAGTCACTCCCAGCGCTGGTCCTGCCCCGTGTGCGCGGCGAGCAGCGGCTGCGGCCCCGGCCCGGGACACGCTGGTTTCCCCCGCAGCCGCGGGGCGCTTGCGGGGCACCCGGGGGGGGCTGTTCCCTTTCAGCCCCAGGCGGCCGGGGTAACGCCCGGGGCGCACACGCTGACAGCCGGGCACGGGGCCGGAGCCGCCCCCGGGAGAGCCGGCAAGTGCCCGCCGGGGCCCCGGGGCGAGGACCGGCCGCGGCCGGGGCAAGGAGGCGAGCAGGCAGCGGGACGCGGCGCCGTGGGGCGCCGAGGCGGGACGGGGACATGCCCCTTCGCCCAGCCCGCCGGGAGAAGTGAGCCCCGGGTCGTGCCCAGCATGGCAGCCCCCCTCCGGCGCCTCCTGCTCCTCGCCGGGGTCCTGGCGGGCTGCGCGGAGCCGCCGGACAGAGCCGCGGAGAAAGGTCTGTACCCCGCGGGCGGCTCTTTTGTTCGCATCGGGGAGAAGCCGCTGCGAGTTTTGCACCAGAGCGGAAAGAGGGAGGGCGGCGGCGGCGGGCGAGCCGCCTTCCCGGGCTGGCTGCAGCCGTGTTTTGCGGGGGATCCTGCGGAAGGCTGCAAGCAGCTGCCCCGGGGCGCACCGGGCGAGGGAGCTGCAAGGTTTGCAAAAGCGGGTTTGCCGCGGGGAAGCGGCAGGTGGGATTGGACAGTGGCGGCTCTTTCTCGGCCGGAGACACGCGCGGTCCCGCCGGACAGAACCCGGGCCAGCTCCGCTCCTGCCCGCGGGTCCCGGGAGAGCCCGCTCTGTCCGGGCCCTTCATTGCAGCGAGTCGTGTTCCGCCCGCCGGCGGGTCCGGGGTCAGCTGCCTCGTACCGGCCGGTGGACACCCGTGTGCGGCAGGAGAGGAGGCGGTGAAACCAGGAACGGAGGTTGAGCTGGACCCCACGGCCCCGGGGATCCGTTTACTGAGCGGCTGAACCAAGCGCTTGGCAAAACTCAGCCGCAGGGTAGATGCAAGGGCCGGCCCCTGGGAAGCGGTGATGGCCTGGCCGTTGACCCGGAGAGGAAGGGGCCCTGTCTCCAGCATTAGAAGCCCTGTAATGTATCCCCAGCAATAAACTCCTGGCTTGCAGCAGGTACCAAGAGATGGGAAGACGCTTGAAGGCTGGGACCCTTTCCTCCTTAGAACCAGAGCATGGTAGGCCTGGGAGGGACCTCGAGAGGTCATCTAGCCCAGTCTGCTGCGCTCAAGGCAGGACTAAGTATTACTTGGCCCAGACCAATTCCTAGAGAGTCCCCCAGGCCTCAGAGCCGGGACCCTCCATCACTCAGATTCGCGATGAGTAGAGACAGAGGAGAAACTAGTGCAGATGCCAGAGAAGTCAAGAGGTCTGGGGAGATCCACTGGTATACAGGGTGCTTTGGTACCTTCCCCTGGTGTCGGTGCCCTGACTAGGTCACACAAGTGGAACTAAAAAGAAAAAAGAAAAGGAGTACTTGTGGCACCTTAGAGACTAACCAGTTTATTTGAGCATGAGCTTTCCTGAGCTCCAGCTCACTTCATCGGACTGTTTGGTGCTTGCAGTACTGACAGACCAAGGGATCCATATGTCTTTGAGGCTGGTGTGCCGAATTGTGTCTCCTGTCCTTTCTCCAAAGGGTTCTCCTGGGGGAATTCTACCTCACCCTGCATGCACAGAATACATGTCCCCGCAGGCGGCTGCCACTACGGGCCACTGGACCCAGCACAGCCCAGCTCCAGGGCCGGATTAACCTTTTGTGGGCCCCAGTGGAGCATGGTGCGGGGAGGTCAGTCCCCAGAGCGAGGGGCCGGCCAGGGGCATTGGGGCATGGCATGGCAGGGGCGGCCCTGCTCCGCCCAGTGCGAGGGCACTATTTACAAACCGGCAGTTGCCAGATGCACCGTGGCCCACCTGGCCCTCTGCTGCCAGCATGCCCCTTCCCCTTGGGGGCGGGCCCATGCCACATCACACAGCCTCCCTGCCCAACACCCCCTGACTCCCTATGGCCAGAGCCCCCGGACCCACTATGCCCAGTACCCCCCCAAAACCCTCCAAACAAATGCACAGCGCCTTGCACACCAATCCTGCCCAGCGCCCCCCTGCCCACAGCCCCACCACAACTGCCCAGCACCCCACACAGAACCCCCACTTCCTAGTGCCCCAACACACACATCTTCCCTGTCCCCTCACAACCCAGCACCCCCCAAGACTCCCCAAGAGACCCACTCCCCCATGCCCTGCCTCCCAGCCGCACTCACCAGTCCTGCTGGGAGGCGACCATCTGCTGAGCTGAGCTGGCCGTGCAGCCAGGGCTGGTCCCAAGGCCGGGAATCGCTCCAGCCCCTCGGGAGTGGCGTGATCAGCCAGGCCAGGGCCTGCCCCGGCTGGGCTCCCTCAAGACCCACTTGCCTGGAGGGGCCCAGCCAAGCCCCCTCTCCCTCCAACAACCTCCCCCCCCCCCGACACCTGGCTGAGACTGGCCAGGCTTCTGCACCAGTCCCAGGCGGCTCGGCTCCGGGGAGTCAGACGGGGCCCCACAGGTGGTGGAAGCGGAGACTGCCCGGAGCTGGAGGTGCCCTGGGGTCCGGCAGGGGAGCGGAGAGGAGCCCTCAGCCAGCCAGGCAGCCGGCCGGCAGACCGAGAGAAGCAAGTGGGGAGACAGTGGGGTCTCTGTCACAAGAGGTACTGCCCAGCTCGCACATAGAACACATTGCTGGGGGGAGGGAGAGGGGGCGAGAGGGCTCCTGGCAGCTGCAGGTCCCCGCACGCCCTGAGGGAAGGAGAGGGCAGCGCACAGGAAACTGGGACCAAGCATCAGGCTGTTTCTCCCTCCGCATCCCTGGGGTCAGGGGGAGGTGAGCAGGTGTCTGGGCTGGTGAGGGGGCATGGCTGGGCTCTGGGGAGAGGAGGTGTGGGTATCTGGGCAAAGGGGGGGCTCTGTAACTGGGCTTTGGGGGGGCAGGTATCTGGGCCATGGCAGCCCCGTGGCTGCACTCTGGGAGGGTGGGGGTTCAGGTATATTGGCTAGGGGGGGCCATGGCTGGGCTCTGTGGGGGAGGGGTTGTGGGTGTCTGGCCCCCCAGCTGGGCTCAGGGGAAGGGGCAGAGAAACAGGAGCTGGGTTGTCATAGGGGTTTCTTTAACTCTGTACTCCTGGGGGAGTTTTTGTGTGTCTGTATTTTTACAGACATACTTGCTGACAGGTATTTTGAAGTAAATTACCAAAATAATTAAAACTCGTATGATTATGTAGTGTTATTTTGACAAATAAAATTTGCAGAATTTTAAAATTTGTGGTGCAGAATTTTTAATTTTTTGGCACAGAATGCCCCCAGGAGTAAATGGGGTTTGGAATTCTCTTCTGGGATTGTTTGTTTCTATTAACTGTTGACGACTATTTAAAGAGATTCTGTGGTTAGGTGATGGTTTGTGGCTTCTCTGGAACTCAACTCTGGGGGAATCAGAGTACACTTTCCTAGAGTACTGGGCTGTATTATTCATGTTGTCCTGTGTCAGGTGGCTCTCCAAATGATGGAGAACATAAGAATGACCATTCGGGTCAGACCAATGGTTCACCTAGCTCAGTATCCTGTCTTCTGACAATGGCCAATGCCAGACGCTTCAGAGGTAATGAATAGAACACGGCAATCATCAAGTGATCCATCCCCTGTTGTCTAGTCTGAGCTTTGGGCAGTCAGAATCTTCAGGGACGTGTAGAGGCTGTGTGCTTGACCATCTTAGCTAATAGTCATTGATGGACCATATGAACTTATCTAGTTCTTTTTTGAACCCTGTTATAATTTTGGTCTTCACAACATCCTCTGGCAAGGAGTTCCACAGGCTGACTGTGCATTGTGTGAAGAATTACTTCCTTCTGTTTCTTTAAATCCTGCTGCGTATTACTTTCATTGGGTGACCTCTGGTTCTTGTGTTAAGTGAAGGAGTGAATAATGAAGTGTTATTTACCTTCTCCACACCAGTCATGATTTTATAGACCTCTGTCATATACCCCCTTAGTCGTCTCTTTTCTACATTGAGCAATTGCAATCTTTTAAATCTCTCCTCATATGGAAGCTGTTCCATACTTGTAATCATTTTTGTTGCCCTTCTCTGTACCTTTTCCAATTTTAATATATCTTTTTAGATTTAGCCAGATCTGCATGCAGTATTCAAGGTGTTGGTGTACCAAGGATTTATATAGAGGCAATATGATATTTTCCATTTTATTCTCTATCCCTTTCCTAATGGTTCCTAACATTCTGTTCGCTTTTTTGACTGACGCTGCACATTGAGCAGATGTTTTCAGAGAACTATCCCTGGAAACGCCAAGATCTTTCTTGAGTGGTAACAGCTAATTTAGAACCCATCATTTTGTTTGTATAGTGGGATTATTTTTTCCAATGTGCATTACTTCGCATTTATCAATGTTTCATCTGCCATTTTGTTGCCCAGTCACCCAGTTTTGTGAGACCCCTCTGTCACTCTTCTCAGTCAGCTTTTGACTTCACTATCTTGAGTACTTTTGTAACATACACAAACTTTGCTACCGCACGGTTTACCCCCTTTTCCAGATCATTTATGAATATTTTGAACAGCACTGGTCCCAGGACAGATTGTTGGTGTACTCTACTATTTACCTCTCTCCACTGTGAAAACTGACCATTTATTCCTACCCTTTGTTTCATGGATCGGTAACTGGTTACAAGATAGGAGAGGACCTTCCCTCCTATCCCATGACTTCTTACTTTGCTTAAGGATCTTTGGTGAGGGATCTTGTCAAAGGCTTTCTGAAAGTCCCAGTACGCAATATCAACTGGATCACCCTTGTCCACATGCTTGTTGACACCCTCAAATAATTCTACTAGATTGGTGAGACATGATTTCTCTTTATAAAAGCTGTGTTGACTCTTCCCCAACATAGTGTGTTAATCGATGGGCCTGATAATTCTGTTCTTTACTACAGTTTCAACCAATTTGCCTGGTACTGAAGTTAGGCTTACCGGCCTGTAATTACCAGGATCACCCCAGAGCCTTTTAACAAAAATCAGCATTACATTAGCTGTCCTCCACTCATCTGGTACAGAGGCTGATTTAAGGGATAAGTCACATTATCACCGTTAGTAGTTCTGCAACTTCAAATTTAAGTTCCTTCAGAACTCTTGGGTGAATCCCATCTGGTCCAGGAGACTGATTACTGTTTAATTTATCAATTCGCTCCAAAACCTCCTCTATTGACACCTCAATGTGGGGCAGTTCCTCAGATTTGTCACCTAAAAAGAATGGCTCAGATAAGGGAATCTCCCTCACGTTGTCTGCAGTGAAGACTGATGCAAAGCATTCATTTAGCTTCTCTGCAATGGCCTTGTCTTCCTTGAGTTCTCCATTAACACCTCAACTATCCAGTGGCCCCACTGATTGTTTGGCAGGCTTCCTGCTTCTGATGTACTTAATTTTTTTTTTTTTTTTGCGGTTAGTTATTGTCTTTTTCTAGATACTCTTCAAATTCTTTTTTGGCCTGCCTAATTATACTTTTACACTTGACTTGCCAGAATTTATGCTCCGTTCTATTTTCCTCAGTAGGATTAAACTTCCAATTTTTAAAGGATGTGTTTTTGTCTGTAACCACCTCTTTTATTCCTCTGTTTAGCCGTGGTGGCATTTTTCTGGTCCACTTACGGTTGTTTATCGATCTATTTATTTATTTATTGGGGGTATACATTTAATTTGAGCCTCTATTATGGTGTTTTTAAATAGTTTCCATGCAGCTTGCAGGCACTGAGCCAAGATAACCCTCACTAGGAACCAAATGTAGAACATGTGTGACATCTTGCAAAGTCTCAGGGAAGGGCAAGAGAGCATGGTGACCCATATCATGTGGGAATAAAAGTTGCTAATGAAAAAAATGGAAATGAGAGTTGGAAGTATTACATCAAGTGAGATGGTGTTAGAATGTGTACTGCTACATCCGATAAAAAGCAGAGATGGGTTCAAACTGCAAACTATAATAATTTGTCAGACACCTGAAAATCTGTGGCTGATCCTGGCAATTACAGGCTGGTAACCTAACTTCAGTATCTGGCAAAGGGCAACAAAATGATCAGGGCTATGGGACACCTTCCGTACAAGGAGAGCTTAAGAAGACTGGGACTGTTCAGCTTAGAAAAGAGATGATTAAGGGGAGTATGACAGAGATCTATAAATCAGGACTGGTGTGGAGAAAGTGAATAAGGACGTGTTATTTACTCCTTCACATAACACAAAAACCGGGTGTCATCCAATGAAATTAATAGGCAGCAGGATTTAAACAAATAGAAGGAAGTAATTCTTCACACAACTCACAGTCAACCCGTGGAACTCCTACACAGAGGACAATGTGAAGGCCAAAAGAATAACTGGGTTCAAAAAAGAATTAGAGAAGTTCATGGAGGACAGGTCCATCAATGGCTATTCACCAAGATGGTCAGGGACACACCCCCATGCTTTGGTCGTTCCTAAACCTCTGACAGCCTGCAGCAGGGACTGGATGACAGAAGATGAACTAGGTGGACCATTAGTCTGACCCGGTATGGCCATTCTTCTGGCTGTTCAGATTTGGAGGTTTGGTTCAGTCCATTATAAAACAAAAAGTAGCCATTTGCAAATTTCAGATCTGTATCTGTATCTGTATTTTGAACTCTTTTCTCTTCTTCAGTCTCCTCATCATAAGTAGTGTCAATAGAGCTGGTTTCCTAAACTCTCTCTGACATCATGTGTTTCACTAATGCTATATTGGAAGACAAAATATGTATATTAATGAATTTCATGCTCAATGTCTATCTCCGACTGATTAAAACTGGATGTCATTTTTTGAATTTTTGTCAAAACCTTTAATTGAAAATTTTATGTTCTCTGGAAAAAAAACCCTAGAATTTGTTTATGAACATTTTTATTTTTTTGGGTGGCAGTTTTCAAACAGCTGTAATTAAAACAATCAAATTAAACTCTTATCTATTGAGGATTAAATATTTACATTTGAGCTACTATTGCTTATGAAGTTCCATTATGAGCATGTAAAAATTTATTCAAGTTAAACAACTACTCACCCAGAAAACACCTTTTCTTGTTTCAGAGGGAGACTGTCTGCTCTTCACCACTACTTGTCTAATGAAACTTTCATATTTATTTGGGATTGTTTCCTCTGGTACTTTGTAAGAATAAGGGTGTTAACTCAGGTGTCCTGACATCATTCCAATTTGAATAATTATATCTGCTCATGTAATTTAGCTTGCCTAAATTCTCCCTCTCAGATAATCTTCACTTCCTGTTCTGAATTACTGTGGTGTAATCCTTTGCTCTTTTAAACAGCTGACACTTATCACATATGTGTCTCCAGTTCAGAGGTGGGAAGAATGATCCCTCCCTACTGAGAATTTGTAGACCCAATAAACATAAAGTGCATTGGGATCCTTTGGGATGAAAGATTATCATCGTCTTTATATCTGATCATTGCAAATATTTTCTTCACAGAGACGGTTCTCCGGAAATATTCTGGCTATGACGTTGTTCATCCAATCCGAGTTGATGAGAGCGGATCTTTTCTGTCCTATGATCTGGCTCATCGCGCAATTCACAAAAGGGCCCTTTCCTCAAGGAACAATTTGCTCTCCTTTTATGAGCTGCATTACAAAGGACAGCACCTAAAATTCAATTTAAGCGTTAATAACAATCTCCTTGCTCCTGGGTTTGTTAGTGAGAGACGATATGGAGGAATCACCAATGCCAAGATCCAGTCTTACAATCACAACTCTTGTCATATGATTGGAGAGGTCCAGAACTGGGCGCTGAAAGGTGGTTTAGCCGCTCTTAGCACGTGTGATGGGCTGGTAAGTGTTCCAGTTGAATTCAGAAAAATGACGCTTTAATCACAGGGATATCAAAATATTAGAAACGATGGGTAAAATCCTGGCTCCGTTGAAGACAATGGCAAAACTCCCATTGACTGCAACAGGGTAAGGGTTTTACCCTTCAGATTTGATGCTGCCTCCACTGAAGTTAACGTCAAAGCTCCAATTGACTCCAGTGGTACAGGTTCACGTCCTGTCGGCTTACCTGTTTGGGACTATGCTTTCTTGTCTTCTTTCCATACTCCTGTAGAAAGTAGATTTCAGGTGTGAACCACTGAAGACTGTCCTATCTCATGCCTCCTTCATCTGCTATAGTCCAAATGTGGGATCACAGAGGACTCCATTACAAACAGTCCGTGCAGAAAGCTTAAAGAGATTTATGGTGAAACGATTCATGGTTGATGAAACTCATCATGTTTTCTGGACATCAGTGCCAAAGTCACACTCTGCTATAACTAATTTAAATCAGTGAAAACACCGGGTTTGTGTAGGAAGCAGCTAAATTTGGGTCTGAAACAAAATGACCTATCCAGTGAAGGAAAGATAAAAGGTACGATAAATCCAGTCTGTTTCCATTAGTTATTAGACTAGAGTCACACCTGCCTGCCTTGCTGAGGATTAAACAAGTCAAAGGGTAACATTTTCAAAAATGCCTAAGTGACTTAGGACTCTAAATCCTATTTTCAAAAATGACCAAGGAATTTAGGAGTTGACGTGAAAGTCTCATTGAGTGCCCAGGTCGTTTTTGAAAATAGGATTGAGTCTTACATCACTAAAGCACTTTTGAAAATATTCTCTTCTATCTTGATCAATATAATTAAATCCAGACATCGCCGTTTCCATGCAGGTGTCTTGGGGCAACAAATATTCTGATTGTCTTACAGCAGCCAGTGGAATGTATGATGTATTTGTCTTCTAGTGCCTGGCCCACAGACCGAATAAAGGGACCAACGACTGGGGAAATCCTTTTTAGCTCAAGTGATAGAGGCCTGAGGTTCTGGAGATAAGGAGGGCTCTAGATGTGGTTGCCCAGCAGGATGTGTGTGTGAGAGATTCATCTAGTAATTGTGTCCGTTGCCCTGCAGCATGGCTTAAGATTAATGTATTTAAACAACAGCAATATACATCCGTGCATTGCATTCGTCTTCTGGCACACGATGCTTTTTTAGAATCAATAACCTGGACAGGTCACAGATTTGGTTTTGGTTTTTTAACTTGAAATTTAGGCATTTGCCACTGACATTCTGTGACAAAATCATCGATGTTGTTGGTCAGATGCTCAGCTTGTGCAAGTCAGTGTAGCTTCATTGCATCTGGCCCCGAAAGCCCTGTTGCAGATTACTAAGCAGTGGGCAGCAGATCGAACTCTGCACATAGCATCAGTTCATCTATTGGAGAAGGTTAAGGTAGTAACAGCGAAGATCAAATATTTGTATCTATTACCTGATGCTGAATGTTATTTGGAATTTAAGAATAAAATTTGGGAGATGCTTAAGGTGTCAGCTAATCACTGCAGAGATCAGGAAAGGTGTGATCATCGTGTGCAGGATGTACATCATGGAGAGAATACTGTAAGGTGCTGAGCACATCCTGGGAGGTACAGAGGACCCTTAGTTCCTACTGAAGGGAACAGGAGCTATCCGCGCTCAGCATCTCATTACATTGCAGGATCAGGCCCTTTAGTTTGAACTTTCTCCCTAAGTTCTACAACTCATGAGAAGAGTTTCTGGATTTCGACATACAGCTGCTGAGTAAAGGGCGGAGATGCAGTCTAGTGGCCTGGGCACCCCAGTGGGAACCAAGGAGTTCTAAGGCTGCCTCTTACGCTGACTGCCTCTCGGGCCTCGGCTGCTTTTCAAATCTCTGAAGTTGGGATGGGAGAGTAAAAACTACTTACTTCTTGAGCTGAAGAAATGCCAAAAAAAAAAAAAAAAATATTCCCAAGCATTCATTCAGATAAAAGAGGTGAATTCCTTTAGGAGGAGCCCATAGCCCTTTGAGTCGCATGTTTGCAAACGTCTGTCTGAGTGAAATATTGATTGCCAGATTGTTCAGGGAAAGGGGAAGTGTTATGAATGCTGATGTGAATGTATCTGCCCATAGATACCCCGGGCAAATATATAGGCACACTGGAAGTATTCACAAGGCCATCTTGAAAGCTATTTATAGGTGGGGGAACTTATCCAGTCAGGAAACAGAAGCAATACCATGTGACTTAGATGACCAGCCCCATTGCAGGAGTTAGGCATAAACAAATACTCAAAGCAATAACTGTAAATAGTTCATAGGCTGAAGTAAGTTCACATGAGCCATTCATCAAATAATATTCAAAGAAGAAACAGATTAGTGAAAATTGAAGTCTATTTGCAGATAATCCACAAACAGGAGAAGGGACTAATAACAAATGCATGATTAGCTAGGAATAACTCAGCCAGCTCAGTCCCTTTCACAGGGGTGTTGAGAGGACTAAGTAGCTAGTTTGTAAAGCACAGTGAAGAAGAAAAGTACAATGTAAATGCTAAGGATTCTTATTTATTTAAAAGTGGATTTACTAAAGTAATGATTGACAGGAAAAATGGTTAGACTAGAAGAACTTCACAATATGTAGTTTAGCAGAGCTGGTGAGCAGCTATTTATCATATGGTCAACCTATTTAGAATCACAAGAGAATAAACAGTTTAATGCTCCCAAATCAGTGAGCTTTTCAACTTGGCTTTATATATTTTTTTTAAAGCTAAACCTGAATTTTTCAGCAGACAGATGTTAAAACACCCAATGCTATACAAACAATATATAATGTCATATATAACAATTGTTGAAAGTAATGCAGCATGAGCTGTGCCTTCATTATAAAGGATTAATCACATATCATTTGGAATTGTGCTAAGAATTACTGTATGTAAACAAGGAAGACAATACAGTTCTGCAGAAGCTGGAAGCTACAGGGGTAGGACACAGTGGCTTACTTTTATGTATGATGGTAATACTTTACATTCTAAACTTAATGTTGTTTCCATCCAACTTGTAATGTACAAGTGACTTGAAATTTCTGCCTGTGACAAGATCAAGTGTAATTAGCATTCCTCAAGGCCAAATACCTCTTATCTTTTTGATCAACATCTGGTCTAGCATTCGTTATTCTGTGTAAGTTATAGTAATTACATGTTTAGTAGTATCCTTCCCCTGCCTTTCTAGCTTTGTGTTTTTATGACCACGTTTCATCTCTAACAGATTATTTTTAAAAAAGACCATCACCTTAGATCCTTGCTGTCCAAAAAATTAAAATAAAGCAATCTTTATTCCTTTGCCCATTAAGGGCCTTATTCTGCTCTCTCAAACTGGTTTTCTGCCAGTGTAATTTCATCAACTTCAGTGAAGTTACTTCTGATCTGTACCAGTGTAAGTAAGAACAGAATCTGTGCTATGTACTGTACAGGAATTACTGAGATAAAATAAGGAATTATCACATGCAATATGCAAAAGCATTAATGAAATTGTAAATATTGACGTGAAACATACAATCCCACCCGGAGCAAATCTCATCCCTTGATAAAATTTAATTTAAAATATTTTACCAGGAGAAAAATCTCCTTGTGATGAAAATGTCCCTTTTGAAGGATATTCTGGGCAGTTATTAGGCAGAGGCCATGATACACATCCACCTTCCATTATGGAGGGAGACAGAATAAAACGTATTAAGAAACTAATTGAAAGCTCCATAAGGAATAGATCTGCGTAAGGGACAATGTCCCTGGAGCTCCCATCTCCGCACCCCTGTGGCTGTGCCACTTGTGTGTTGTAATGATCTTCCCAGAGACAGCATTAATAGCCCGTGTTTCTGAAAGTCTCCTTGGTACTCCACACTGCCAAGAATGCACCTGGGGCAGTCCTGTTCCTCTCTGAACACTGCACTACAGGAGTGTCAGCCCTACGCTTATGGAATTATGGGAACAGCACTTTGTGCTGTCAACAGAGAGAACCATCCCAGTTACAGAGCTGAAATCCTCAGAGCGGATTCCAGGGGCTGCCATAACCCTCCCATACACACCTGACGGCGAGCTGTGCTTTACTGCACGGGTGTGTCCCCTCCACACATCACAGGTACAGCATGAAGGCATCATTCAGCCATAAGATACATCTTGGAAACAACGTAACCTGAAAAATTAAATGGCTTCATTCTTAAATGAGAAAAGTGAGGTCAGACTGGCCGTGCTAAAAGCTAACCCTCTGGGCCTTCATTCCTTAACGGAGCTGCAGACTGTCACGGGGTCCACTCACTGCAGGTGGCGCCTCCTCCTGGCAGCTCTGGGGAATCTTTCCAGGCCCAAGGTCCCCTTTTGCTGCTCGCTGCCTGCCCTGCTGCCTCTCTCTCTCTGCAGCCACTCTTGCTCTGGGCCCTGCAGTCTCCTTTTCATGACTGGGCGCTCTGACCAGGTCACTCTCTGTTTCTCCTTTCCATGGTACCAAAGTCTCTCCTGCCAAATAGGCTCAGGCAGTCTTCCCATTCACTGCCCAGCCGGTGCCACTTCCTCAGTGGCTGGAGGGGAACCTGGGCCCGACCCCTATTCTGGGTTCCATCTCAGGGGCCTTTTCTTCAGCAGCCAAGGACTGCTCCCTCCTAGACCTTACTATTCTCCCCTAAGCTTCTTCCATACCTTCTGGCTCTCCCCACCCACCTGGGTTTGCCAGCCTCACAACTCCCTCCTCCCAGGGAGTGACTGCAACCTACTCTCTGCAGCCCCTCTCTGCCATCAGCTCTCTGGCTTTATAGGAGCCCCACCTGTTCTTGCACAGGTGAGCTTCCCCTAATTAGGGTCTTCCTCTCAGATGTAATTCTCCCAGCTTGCTGCCTAATAGGTTAATTGGCCCATCTTGCTTCCATTAACCCCTTTAGGGCAAGTGTGGGATGGACACCCCAGCACACAGACAAGAAAGAATCAACCAAGCATCAATTGGAAGATCACATGAACTATCGTTAAAGAATATGGCTCATGTGGACAAGAGCCGGAGACCCACGCTGTCCTTGGTGTCCCAGCCTCGCGATTTGCAGTGGAACCCCTGCCTCCTCCATAGGCTAGAACACAATATTAACCCCTACATTTGCCTGATAGAGATGGGCCCAGCTGGGAAGCTCTGGTCCAAATACAAACGTCTCCAAAGTTTGGATAATTGATTTTTTATTAGTGTTGGTGGGCCCCAAGGGCAGAAGGCATCAGGCACACACAGAGGTTGTTCTGTTTGCAGGAGGCATCGTGGAGGATAGCAATACACAGGACAAGGAACTAGGTGGTTTGGTGGGGCTGGTGTTAGCAACAGAGAGAAGAGAAGAGACACCATAAGAAATGAATTTCAGCCCCATGAGCCTGGTTTTCAAAGCTCCAGCTGAAATCAATGGGGACTGTAGATGCTCAGCATCTGAAAAATCACAGACCCATCATCTTTTCCATGGAAACCACTGAGTTACCACCACTAATTAAGGCCACAACCGTGCAATTGGATCTGTACAGCTAGACCCTTGTACAAAGCCCATTCAAGACACTGAGGCCTTGCATGTGCATAAGGGCTTGTCTTTGTGAATCCGGTTGCAGGATCAGGGCCTAATTTGGGGGGGTAAATCCTGCTCTTCGGTGGTGTGCAGCTCCTGTGGGACCCTGCCAGACCCAGCCTGGGCGTGTGAGGTTGGAGCATGTTGGGTTCACTGTGGGATGAAGTAGCAGGAGAAAAAAAGGAGTGTGAAGAAGTGGCCTACACCAGAGTGCCTTTGCATGGCCTGGGGTCATGCGTCAGGTAGCCTGCCTCAGTTTCCCCCTCAAGGGGCTCCTTAAAGAAACTCCACACACCCTTTTTGTCCAGTCACAACACCCCTTCTTGGAGTCCGGATCAGATTAAAATAAACTCAAGGATGAAACTAAGTCCAAACCAAAGTCCATCCATTTAACCCTCATCAGGTCACTACCAGTCATTTCCTGCCTGTAGTCTCAGTCCCCCATCCCAGGGATCTCCTCTGTGCACTCCTAGCAGTCTCTAATCACCCTCCTTCCAGGCCTTCCTGCCTAGGGCTTGCCTTCCCGCTTTGGCAGGCCACTCCCAGGCCCTACCTGGCTGGAGTCGCAGTGCCAAATACCCAGACTTTCTGCTGGAGCCAGCCCACTCCTAGCAGTCCCTGCTCTCCAGCCGCAGTAGCAACTATCCCTTCACTGCGCTCACCTTCTGCGCTTTATAGGGAAATCACCTGATCCATACCCAGATGTGCCTCTTCAGGGTTGGCCCCAGGCCTCCAGCCCTTAAGAGGCAGCCACCCTGTAATAAGGAGCCATAAGTGTCCAGAAATTCCCTTTTTCAGTATCTTTGTAACAACAAAGCAAACAAACAGCATAGAAATAGCTCTGAAAGCCACCGGAGCAAAAGTGAATTGAGTTGTGTCTGTGTATGCCATGTGGCTGGAAGATTTCCACAGTGTGGAACTAGCCCTCTGGGGGAAGGAGAAGCTAATTGCTCGTAGTCAGGCCTCTTGTAGCACGTGAAGCCTGGTGAACTGATGATCATACTTACAAAACGTCTCCTGGAATAAATGGAGAGTCTAACAACAAGGCTTTATTGTGCCACATTTTAATCTTCCCTCGTTTTTTTCCTGCTTGTGGCATGCAAAAGTAATGAAAATGTCAGATCAAAAGCATAATAAACAAAGCTGAAAACGAATGGGTTATTATGTAAGCATCCTACACAACAATCCACTTCAGACAAGCCAGACAGAGAGCAAGGCTACTCCACAGCAATTAATTCAGCTCAGAACCCACAGAGTGCTCTTACAACATGAAGATACATTCAAATCACATTTCTAGCAGCACTACCCTCCCGCAGCTCAGTGATCATCCACAACTAAGAAACCTACAAACTCCTTCTCCAAAACTCCCCGTTCCTAGGAATGAAACAGATACACAGAGCAAATTCAGAGAGGCTGAAGTTAGGAGAATGGGAGCATTGCTTAATTGTAGTTACTATTGATATCATTCAATATCACAGATTTGAGACTCAAACACAGAGCCCCATAGCGATCAGCAGTGGGAGAGTTTATTAAACAAATGAAAGCATTAGGATTTCATTTCCTGTCAAAGGAAAGATGCCAATAGCACCTCCTCGTTGTGCTGTCCGTGCAATTGTTTGGCTCAGTGAGTAACTCTGAGTTTCCCAGCTTTGAGTTCCTGCAGTGAACTTGGACCCCTACAGCTTCCTGTTCCTCTGCTTCTCTAAAGATGTTCTGATGCGTGAGCATAAGAAGCCAGAGGGTGGCACTTTGGTTAAGGGTGGTTAAAAACCATGGGTGCTTATACCGTGTAAATGGGCAGCAGCAATTACCTTGAATTTAAAGGGACACCCTAATAAAAATACTGCAGCGTTCTACAAAAACTACTCAAAATGCTGGAGTAGCACTGTGATAAGATGTAGTACGTTGGTCTGTTACAGAAGAGTAACAGAACTTTTTAAATAAGGGCAGAGGCAAAGAGTGATTTTAACACAGGAGAGAAAAAGAAGCTTGCAACTTACTCGCACACATAACCTTACTGTTCTCTCTTGGTGTTTTCTGTGTCTGCTTGTCTTCAGAAGCCTCTGTCTGTCTCTTTCTAAATCCTTACTGTTATTGAGCACCTCAGCATCAAACAGCCTTGCCCTTTGTTTCTAACTGGATGCAGTTAAACTTTGCAGTGTATGCATGAGTTTTGCTTTCTGAATCTCAAATCTTGACTAGTGTGTTCAGTCCATGCTGGTTTGTTGTTCTGTGTCTGGGAGCTTATAGTTCTCAGCATGGATAAAGAGGCAAAAGCAACATCTTTACAAAGCATCTATTTCTGCATGACAAATTCTGCAAACCCATCCCACTGTAATTGTCTTCACAGTGAGCCAATGCATCATACAAATGACACTGACTTTCTCTCCCCCTCCCAGAGAGGTGTATTTCGGCTTGCAAATGAAGACTATTTCATTGAACCTCAGGCTACAAATAAGCACGAGGACGGGACAGCCCGTCCCCATAGGATCTATAAACGTCATGCTCCAAAATATGAGGAAGAAGAGCCGATAGTGGAATCCAGCAGAAAGCGAGACAGGAAACAGCCTGATACCTTGGGAACATGTGGAGTCCAAGGTATTTTATCTCCTTTATTGCAGTTTCATAGTGAGTCAAAAGCAGCTAGAGGATAACAGATTTTAATAATAGGACAATGAAAGATAAACTCTTGGGGCCCCATCCTGCTAGGTGCTGAGTGCCTTTGATATCAAAGCTCAGCATCTACCTCCTGTGCTAAAGCATTCAGCATCCTCACACACAACTCTGCCTGCAAGAGGGATAGAAATTGAACATTCATTTGATGCTAAATCATACTGAAGTTTGGGGTTTTATTCCTGGAATGTATTGTACTGCAGGTCAAGTGTACCAACTAGCAATAGGCTGGCTAAAAAGAAATCTCTTAGGTCATCCAGAACATTTCCAGCAAAGACATACCCCAACTGCAAGTGCATTTATGCCCCAAAAGGGACAGAGCCAGAGCCTTCACAAAGTCTACTAATGCAAGACAAGTTTTGAAGTGGAAGATGCTCAGGTACTACAATGAGGGTAGCCCAATGAAACTCTAGGATAAATACATGTAGCAATAGCTTGACAGCTATTCTCAAAGAGAGTGCCAAGTTTCCAGAATTGTAGACAAACATTATTTTCGCAGACGTTTGTATTATGGAAGGGCTGGCCGCTTTTCAAATTGCCGGTCATGAGTGAGTGACAGCTGCTAAGGAATTTGCTTGTACGGCACCAGGCAATCATTTTGTGGCATTCATAACCTGAGTCCCACAAGTAACAAGGGTTACGCTGGAGGGCAGCATTTTTATTGTCACATGGCAAGAGTTCTGCATTTGCTACGTCTTCTCACGTGCATGTGCTCAGTCACCGCAGCCCTAAACCACAAGCCACTGATTGCCATGTTTTCCTTCCACTCCGACGTCAACTTTCTGCTTTGTGGTGACTGTTTGTTTTCTTGCAAATACCAGTTTTTTGTGACTTAGCAGCTGGTTGGACTTTCAGAGTGAAATAGTGGCTCCACTGAAGTCAAATTCTTCCAGAGCAGTGGGCTTCCTACATTCTTTTGGAATTTAGGTGGGGATTATTTGATCTAGAATAACTGATCCAAAAGAGGAGAGACGTGAAGACTGAAATCTGCAGGATTCCTTTCCAAGAAAAGAGCATGCCTGGAAAGACCAGTGGCCCCCTCCATAAATTTCAGCTTTTAAGGCCATCAGGGACCATTATGGTCACCTAGTCTGACTTCCTGAATAGCACAGGCCACCCAATTCCACTCAGCTATTCCAATATCAAGCCCACACCTTGTGGTTGAGCTAGAAAATATCTTTTAGAAAGACATCCAATCTAGATTTAAAGACTTTAAGTGATGGCGAATCCACCACATCTCTTGGTAAACTGTCCCAACAGTCCATTATCCTCACTGTTAAAATTTTGCTCCTTAACTGTAGCCTGAATTTATTTAGCTTCACCTCCAGCCACTGGAGCTTGTTATGCCTTTGTCTGCTTGATTAAACAGCCCTCTACTGTCAGGCATTCTCCCCACATATGTACTAACACACCATGATCCCTACAGCATCACCCAAGAGTTTCCAAATTACATTTTGTACCTCAAACATTGACTGTACTATTGGACAGGAACTAGATCAGATTCGATTTTGCAGGCTTGGGAGTGAACCTGTGCCAGCCTCAGAGAAGGATACCTGTGTCTAGTCCCTTATGAAATTCTGAGGCTTTTCACAAAGATGTTACCACTCTCTTCAGAGGCAAAGGATAGCCCAATGATAAGAGCAGTGGCCTGGGGACTGAGAAACCCATATTCAATTCCCTGCTCTGCCACAGATATCTTGAATGGCCTTGGGGAAGTCATTTATTTCTCTGTATCTCAGCTTCCCATCTATGAAATAGTATTTTCCTACCTAACTGGGGTGTTCTGAGGATAAATACATTAAAGATTGTGAAATGCTCAGTTGCTGTGATAATGGGGAGCTGTGTAAGTATTTTAGAGAGACTTCTCAATTGCCAGGGCAGGAAGCAAACGGTACATTATCTATCTTGTGTGCCAAGGCAGAAAGGTTTAAATGCACAGTTCCTTGGTTACGAGCTCCTTTGGAAAATTTGTAGATTGAATCCACTGCAGAAGAGGTGAGACCCTCCACAGCTGGTCCAAGAGCCCAAATCTTCTCAGCACTTGCTGCCACAGAAAGTATCATCAGCACAATCACGCGTCCTTCCGACAATGAAGGAGACAGAAAAGGGTTGGTTAAGAATATTACCTAATATTCTTCACATCCTCACCGTGGCTTCTCTGCGGCTGTGGCGCATAGTAGAATTCCTTCCCAGGTGAAGTAGGGTGGATGGTACAGAGCACCACTGGACAGGAGCTGCATTTTGTTCCCTGTGCAAGGTACACTAGATAGCGGAGGAGCAGGAAATCTGTGTGATGTGTAACTCTAAGACACTATGAACATACTTTGAACATATTGTGGGCTTGATGCAGGAATCACTGGGTGAAATTCTATAGCCTGTATCATGTGGAGGATGAGACTAGATAATTCATAGATTTAAAGGTCAAAAGAGTCTACTATGATCATCTAGTCCAGAGGTCCCCAATCTGTGGGGCCTGCCCCGCCTCAGGGGGGCATGGAGGAATGTTCGGGGGGGGAGAGGCATGCCTAGGGCCTAGGCCAGCCCCCACGGGGGAGGGGCGGGGAGCGAGTGCCATCCGGCTCCACTCCTGGCCCCAGCCCCAGCCGCTGGCCCCTCTCTCAAGGCTCTGCTCCTGGCCGTGGCTGCCAGCCCCATGCTTGGGACCCCAACTGCTGGCCAAGGCCCCTGGATGAGGCTCTGCTCCTGCCCCCAGCTCTGGCCCCAGCCTCAGCCCCTTTCCCTCTGTCTGTGTCCCCCACATCCAAGAACCGTGGCCCTACTCCTGGCCCCGGCTCTGGGGAGGCGGGGGCGTGAAGTAAAAAGTTTGGGGACCACTACTCTAGTTTGACCTGCATAACATAGGCCAGAAGACCTCACCCTGTGACTCCTGCTTCTAGGAATCCTTTCCCTCTGGTTGATCTAGAGCACATCTGTTAGAACTCTGGGCAGTCTGGACGCTTGTATCTTGCCCCAGCAGAAGTTGGCCCAATAATATTACCTCCCCCACCTTGTCTGTCTCATATCCTGGGGCTGACACAGCTACAACACCACCACAAACAACCTTTCAGAAACTCATTCAAGTCTTGATTTAAAGTCTTCAGATGATGGACAATCCACCCCATACCGAGGGAAAGGTGTTCCAGTGGTTAGTTACCCTCACTCTTAAAAAGTTGCACCTAGGACTGAATTGGCCTAGCTTCAGCGCCCTGCCATTGAACCTGGTTTACCCTTGTCTGATAGACTGAAGAGGTCTCTATGTCAGAAGTCTTTCCCCATGTAGGTATTTGTATACTGTGATCAAGTCATCTCCTAGCCTTCTCTTTGTTAAGATAAATAAATTGAGCATCTTTAGTCTGCCATTACAAGCAAATGATCCCTTTTGGCCTTAAAAATCTATTAATTTATGATAATGAATGAGTGACTCCCTTGGGGCCTCGTTTGGCCAGATGATGATGCATGTAAATTTCCACTAGAGTATAGACTAGTAATTTAGTCCCAATCACACTATGGAAAAGAACATGTAGAAAATCTGTAGGATTTCCATTATTCTGGTCCTACCACTTTGGATTATTAAAGGGGCTGATTTCATTTATAAAACAATACCCAGCAAGGAATGGTACATTCACCACATATACTGTTTTCTTCCAATGCATCCTGCGGCATTCAGTGAACATACACGTACAGCAGGGTGAGTATTTAAGATGGTGTTTGCAGTTATAATTATATACACACTTCCTTTGGTGTCCAGAACTCCATGTTTTCCCAGTTGCATCACATCATAAGACCCACATAAGTCAAAGCTTTACAGCAAAGACTGCAACAAAAATGAGTTCTAAGTAAGTTATTTTCATTAAACTTCCACGATGATATCTTAGCACTGGAGACTTCTCAGATTATCTGGATATTTGGGATTCTTTAGGACTAGAGGGCAAACTTTCTCTCATTATTTAAAGCACAATGCAGACCGTAAATATGTACAAGTTTATTGTTAATGAAGTAATCCTGACCCATTCCAGCCTGAACATAAAAGCAATTCCAGCTCTTTATGATGTGGTTAGTAAAGCTCTTATTTAGCCTGTGATTGACCCTGACACGGGGCAGCATCACAGAAGAACTCTCCACATGAGACTGCCCAGTTGCTCTATGT
Source organism: Natator depressus (assembly GCF_965152275.1). Lineage (NCBI taxonomy): Eukaryota > Metazoa > Chordata > Testudines > Cheloniidae > Natator > Natator depressus. The sequence continues at coordinate 81,713,063 of NC_134243.1, forward strand.
AATTAGGCCCATTCAAGCTTCCCTTCAGCATCATGCCATCTTTTCCCCTGTTTTTTTGCATGAACGCTCTTGCTGTCTCTCCCCAGGGGATTCTTAGGGGAATTCCATCTCCTGTGCAGCCCCGCATAGCCTGAGGTTAGGTCTTTGGTGGCTTTTCTAGCTCGGTCAGGACCCTTGGAGACCTTTAGGATTTGGTGTGAGCCATCAGTCCAGTTTATGGGGCAGTGAATTCATTGTATTAGGGAGCTGTGGTCCCCTGGCAGAACCTCCTGTGCTGCATGGGTGAAAACGGCCCAGATTGTTCAGCCACTGGTATTATTTATCTATCATGTATGTGCCCAGACACTCCTTGAGGGTTGCATAATAAATTGGTATATAAATAAAAATATTAATAACTGTGCAATGTAGGTTTCCCGTTGCTGTTTGAGTTTCTCCATGACCCACGTGCAATATTCCAGGGCAGAGTTCCAGTAAAAGAACTTGAGCCAAACCCACATTTGGATTTCTCTCCAATACGCTAATGCCACCAAGCAACGGAAAGAGTTCAGAGGCCTTTCTTCTAAGTGGTCTTTTGAACATGTGGCTCGACAGAGTAGGTAAGAGTGAGTTAATGGTCTATCAGTCAATGGTCTGTGTCTTGAGAGCTCTAGTGGCTTGAATGGAATTAATTCCTTTTTAAAAAAAAATCCTCTTATATTCCACCAAGCTTTCAGCTGTTATCGAAAGCCCATTCCCTTCTCCATTCTTCAGAATCTCCGCAAAGCCTGGAGACGTCTGAGAAACGGAGAGAGAGATGGGAACAGAAACAGCAGAGGAAGCGAAGAATAAAGCAGCGCTCCATCAGCAAGGAGAAGTGGGTGGAGACCTTGGTGGTAGCGGACACCAAGATGGTGGAGTATCATGGAAGTGAAAATATAGAAAAGTACGTGCTGACCGTAATGAACATGGTGAGTGCTGGGTTCCATGACCGTGAAATCCACTGGTGTCCTTGGAGGCCTAAATATAACCCATACAGGTCAGTGGCATATATACAGGTCATTTGCATTTCCAGGGTTCAGCCCTTTCCAGTCATGCCACTTGCTTGTGCAGGGGAGGAAGGCTGTGGCTAACGCTCCCTTACTCCCCCATGCACACATGTAAGGCAACTGACAGTTCTCTGCTTGATAAATACATGGAAAGTCATAGCCTGCCCTCATTTTGGGCCTGATCCTAAGCAACTGGAGTCAATGCAAAGATTCCCATTGACTTTGGATCAAGTCCTTCGTGCCCACGACTCCTGATGTTTCCAGTGTTAGTGCCACATGTCACACAAGAGCTGCAGAGAGGATGCAGTCGTGTTTAGCAACCTCATCTAGAAACAGCTTCCTGCAGCCCACAAATAATGCTCTGAGCTGGGGCCAGCTGACCCAGGACCGAGTGGAATACTAGCTTGGCTAGCATTGGATATGTGAATGGCTTTCCTAGGAATGTGTCATTGTGAACAGTTAAAGGGAAAGAGGCAAGTAAAGCAGCCAGTAATAGGTGATGAAAAACCCTGGCACAGAACTAGGAGAGTGTATGTTATGTGCCGTAAGGGCTGTAATAAAACTCAAATGCAGGCTTGAAAAGTTAATTACAGTAATTGCACTCATATGCTTCAACAGCGAACATTGATGCTTAATCTTTCGGAGCTCAGAGACTCATTTAATTGGAAGGTAGGTGGCATCTTGGGTTAATGAGCTAGCCCTTCACCTCCAGAGACCCACATTCAGTTTTGTCTGAGGTCAGAAGTGAAATGAACTTAGTGATCTCAGTCTAGTCACCTGGTGGTATTTGCTCATATCATAAAATCACCAGGCAGTTTAGCATAATTTGGCACAATTAGCCTGCTCCTCTTTTGGGACTGAAGTAACACAGGTTTGGATGTGGCTAGTGGTTGCAGCAGAAGATGGTGGGGCATCACTACTGATGGAGCAAATGGTGTTGCACCAAGTTGGAGCAGTTCCCCTTGAGAAACCATATACGGTCATTACACAGCGTAAGCACACTCCCACACGCGTTTTTGGTTGAAATTCACAGCTCTAATGATTTCTAGTAGCTATTTGGGCATGTCATTAATGTTTAGGTCCAGCTCTGGGTCTGAACTTCCCTGGAGTTGGACCCATTCCTGATTCTAAGGAACTTCTGATTTGGGGCTACACTATCCAGCAGTGTCTTTTAGGACCATGCTTCTCTAGCCCATGTGTTTGCCATGAGTATTGCAAGCAGAGTGATTGCTTTCTCCTGCCCATTATTTCATTGGCTGTTTATATTTCTGCAGGTGGCAGGTATATTCCATGATGCCAGCATTGGAAACCCTATCAACATTGCAATAGTTCGTCTTATCCTGTTAGAAGATGATGAGGTAAAAAGAAAACAACGTGACTAATATTTTTGGTCCATTTCCATCTTGGCAGCTCATTATGCTTCTGTATGGTCAGTTGAGAACTGGCCATGAAAGCCCATAAACTCTCACTTTCATCTCACGTGCATGTCCAGAAAGATCTTGCACAGAATAAACACAGACACTAGAGACTCGATGCAGTGACTCTTGGAAGCCAGCGGGAGTTCCACAGGCAGAGACGCTGTAGAAGCTGGCCCTTATATTGAGAAGTAGCCATGTATTCAGTAGTTCATAAAGGATTCCCAACAAAATACAGGCATCATCCTCCCCATCCAGCAACCTACGGGAACTAGCCCTACTGCCTACTGGACAGGCTGTTTTGCTCTTGGCAGCATTTCTATTAAAATTAGGGGCGGGCTGGCTCCACTCTGGCAGAGAGATGACTGTGAGTTAGGGTGTTTCCTAGTAGATGTAGTCTTCTCTCTAGTTTCCAGAATTGGCTTAGTCCCATAGGAGCATCCCAGCTAGCAGCACTGTATGATTGATGTGAAATGCTGCTTGTTTGTGCTTCCCAGCTGCAGTTATCATTCTCAGCTAAGCCTGAAGCTGCTCAGCTGTTTGATCTGTTTCCCCCAGCTGCGTCCTTGTAAAAGATTCGGCAGCCTAACGGGAATATTTTCCTGCAGGTTTTTTTTTACTCCCTTCACTAGACTGTCTAACGTTTCCACTTGATCATAGTCAAATGACAGTAAAAAAGGGGTGGATTCTGAGCTCAGCTATGTGGTGTAAATCTAGAGTAATTCCATCTAAGTCAGCGTAGTTACTTCCAATCTGAATTTAGTGTAACTGAGATCAGAATCTGCCCCCAGTGTCTCTAAATGACAAAAAGGACAACACCGTGACAGCAGACTTTTACTTTCTTATGTTGTCAGGAGGATTTGAAAATCACCCACCATGCAGACAACACCTTGAAAAGTTTTTGCAAATGGCAGAAAAGCATCAATGTGAAAGGAGATGCCCACCCATTGCATCATGATGTAGCTGTCTTGCTCACCAGGTATCCTGCTTTGTGCTTTCTGCTTGTGCTAGCTCTCTGGTTTCAGCAATTTACCAAGTAGTGAGAAATACCTAAAAAGCTGGGAGATAGAAAGAGACACTAAGCTGGAGAGAGACACTAGGATCTAATGTGAGAGAGAGAAAGAGGAGGCTATTTAAATTCCATTTTCCTTATGTGGGCCCTTTTTTGACACTTACACATGTAACTAGAGATGCAACCTGCTGTTTTGAGATTAGCCTATTCCCAAGATTGGCACTAGCCTCAGAGTTTGGATCCAAATCTGGAATATGGATTCAAATTTACCAGCATCGGGGGCTGTTAAAATGCAAGGGTTTGGTTTGACCCCATCTCCAGTTTCCTGACCCCCATGGGGGATGTTCACTTGTATAAACTTGCCATTTTGTCTTATGGATTTGTAAAAGAGCATCAGGGAGGGTGCCTGATTCCCAATGAAATCCTGTGGGATTTGGGCACTTGAATTCTTTAGGCTTCTTTGAGGATCCCAGCCCAAGTGTGTTTTCCTTATGGGTAAGGGGTACAGTCTGCTGGCTTTAAGCCACTGTAGTCTGGTCTTTGGTGATCTCAAGTCGTTTCACTAACTCCCAATACATTCAGAAGCATGGCATCTCCCACAACACCCTCACTTTCTCCAGGAGATTTACTTTGCAATAGAAATAAGACACTGTAGGGCAGTACATGCCTGTGGGGTTATTGTTACTGTTCTTCTTGGGTGGCTGTAGTCACTTTGCCATAGCTACCTGGGGCTGAGGTAATCCCCCAAGAAATGCACCGGCCTGTTGTGTCCCATTGCTTAATTATTCCCAGCCCCAGCTGTACTTTTAAAGTGGAATTAATGGAACCAAGCTGCTTTTGATTTTAAATTAACCAGGCTCCTTAGTAAGATGGGCTCCTGGGAGAGCAAATGGAAAAAGAGGGCCATAAATCTGTTACATTCAGATGCATCCACTCTTTGTTTCTCTTTAAACAGTTATATGTTGTCACCTTTTATATACACACTATGTATGTTACAGCTGGGTTAGCTAGATACTATGTCATGTCACAGGATGGAACCCCAGCACCCAATCAGCCAGAGACTGCAGATATAATCGCACTGTGCAAATTGTATCCATCAGGTACACTGCACAGAGAGCCTACTGTATTGAAGTGAGACCAGAGTCCCTTCTACTTAGGGAGACGTTTACCATCCCCTACTCAATACAAACCTTGCAACATTTGGAGTTCCCCTTTCAATCTAATTGCTGACCCCACTCCAGAGTTTTCAGACAATAGTTTTGCTCAGTTTTATTTTGACACTTTGGAAGATGCTACGATTTAAACAACTGGTTTGTCCTGTGTGTGTGTTTTGTTTTTCCCCCTGCATGTAAAAGGAAAGACATCTGTGCTGCAATGAACAGGCCTTGTGAGACTCTGGGTCTCTCTCACGTGTCAGGAATGTGTCAGCCTCACAGAAGCTGTAATATAAATGAGGATACAGGACTTCCCCTGGCTTTCACCGTGGCACATGAACTCGGACACAGGTACTTAGGGATTTGTTTAATCTCTTTCATGACCCCTCTCCTGGAAAGACACACTATTCAGCTCTTACTTTAAAAAGTGCAGGTGGTACACAAAGTGGGAAAATATCCATCTGTAATCATAGAATAACAGGGTTGGAAGGGACCTCAGGAGGTCATCTAGTCCAATCCCCTGCTCAGCCTTGCCTTACTCAGGCAAAACTCCCTCTGAAGTCAGTGGAAGTTCTGAGTTTACCCTGAGGATTTTGCTCAGAGAGTTTCATTTTTAGAACTTTATTATTTTCTGAGTTTAAACTGTCTCTGCACACTCCCAGGAGTCCCAGTGCAGTTACATTCATATGTCAAATCCAGTCTGACTGAACTCTGACTTCAAGGCAAGCTGAATGGTGTTCTGTAAATGCGCTGGCCCAAGATCAAACCAGAATTCGTGAAATGTTTTGAACAAGACTTTTTAATTAGGAATTCTTCAAATTTAGTTTATTTATAGAATTGGTGACAAATGTTTGGTTTGTTCTCCCAACCTGTTTAATGCAATTAACTTTTGGAAAGGTCTTTTAAATATCAGTTTAATACAGCTCCAGGAAACCATTATATATTTTAAATGTTAATTTCGTCTCATATTGTGTATATCACATTTCTGTGGGTAAGTATAGATTATCTGAAGTTTAATTTAATCAGTTTTTTTCAATAGTCTCATCTTTTCCTTGTTTGAGTTTGAAATAAGAAAGACTACTTCAAAATTCTTTTATATTTACATAAAAATATATACCTTAAGGAAAGTACCATGTATTGATATATTCACTGACTTGCACTAAACTTTGAATTCACTGATCCATTAATTAAATGTTTGCTTTACATTTTCCCCTTCTACGTCTCCCATTGGGTTTGATATCAGCTATACCACATAGATCCTCTTCTTTGCAGGCAGTATTTCTTCCACATTATTTCAATTACATTTTTAGCAAATGCCTCAGAAATATACAGAAGTGAATAATATGTCAAAATGGCAACTTACAGACAGCCTAGACAGCTGTAGTAAACCACAGCCTTTAAATTAAGTAACACCATTTACTGCGTGCTTTGTTGTCCCTGTCAGCACCTGGATTCATTGTCTTTTATATCTGTTGCCCCCGGGAGCTTTCCAGATTAGATATAGTTACTGCTGACAGTGTGTAATAAATACATTTCTAAGTCCATGCATTTCAATGAGTGGGAAAGCAACAATATAGGAATTATTAAGCTTGGCGGCTGTGCATTTGCAAAAGCACAAAATGAACTATTTGTGGGAACAAGGAGCTAGGCAGTGACTCCCCAAGGTTCAGACTGTGAACAGCACGTTCCTGTACGCCAGTGTATGCAGTGATTATATGAGACAAATATTTGTTCGTCGAGAACAAATTGGAAACAAGCTAATTTTCATCATCCTCTTCAGGCAGTTGGGCTTAGTCAATCATTCTTGCACTGAGTTCTCTGGCCGCATTCTGATCTCACTTGCCACGGATTTAGGCCAATGACTTCAGCGGAAATACTCTGGACTTACACCAGTGTGAGAGGAGCAGCAGGCCTCTGGGTTGGAAGGACATAGAGTAACTATGGAGAGGAGATTATGAGGCTGTATCCCTTTCATTTTTGTTTGTGGGCAAAATTTTCAAAACCACCTAAGTGACTTACAGTGGGGCTTGGTGCTTTGGAAAATTGTACCCTGTACATTTTGGGTTTTACATACATCAGACAATAACTCACAGGCCAATTTTAAGTGTGAGCCACCACTTGGGACTCCACACTGTGGGAGCCTTGCAGTCTTGCCAGTGTTGACTCACCGCCCCACTGCAAAAAAAGAGCTGCAAGTATCTGCCTGAATTTTATCCGACTTTGCTTAGTCTGCACTCAGTGCCCTTTGTGCATTCACTTCTCAGGATCATTTGTGCAAGCGCGTTTTTCTGGCAGCAATATTCATGGAAAGTGCACTGCAAAGTTGAATGCACGAGTAGTTGTGGAAACCAAATGTTAAATTCATACTTGTGGCTATAGCATGCTTGCCCAATCAAGAAACAATAGCATGTGACTTATCTGACCAATCATAACTAACCAAATATAGCTCTAATACAGCAAGAATCAAATACTTTCTGTGGGGTTAAAACAATAATCACATGAAAGTGCATCAAATTTCAAACAAGTAAATCTGAGGAAATTGCCAACTGTTCTCAGGTATTGTGCGATCAGAAAAGGGGCTCATTGGATGCTACATCATGTGTTGTGTATTATCCACTCAACTCTGCTTATTGTATGTGCTGTCCTGGTCTCCACCCTGCCCTCTCTCGACAGGCAGCAAACCCACCCCATGTCCACATCTCCACTTCCAGCCCTGAACCTCAAAATTGCCGAGGGAGGTTGTGGAATCTCCACCACTGGAGGTTTTTAAGAGCAGGTTGGACAAACCCCTGTCAGGGATGGTCTAGATAATACTTAGTCCTGCCATGAGTGCAGGGGACTGGACCGGATGACCTCTCGAGGTCCCTTCCAGTTCTATGATTCTATGTCTCCATGCCCTGCTGCAGGCCCTGCATAAAGTGCAGTAACGGGGGGGATTCCCCACATCACCCAGCTACCCACTTCCCTCCACACATTGATTAGTTATTGGTATTACAGCAGTGCATTAAGGCCCTCACTGTGACTGGAGCCCCATTGCTCTGGGCACTGTCTATACACCCAGGAGTCCCTACCTCACAGAGCTCACAATCTAAATAGACAAGGCAGAGAGAGGACGTAGCTTGCCCCAGTCACACAGTGGATCAGAGACAGAGCCAGAAATAGATCACAGGTCTCCTGGTTCCCAGCCCAGGGTTCAGTCCATTGAATCAGCTGGGTTCACACTGACAGTGATGTAACTTCTATTGCATTGGACCTGGCTTCATTAAAGTTGACGACGAGGTAAAATCTCTGGTGTGTTAAGAACAGAGTAACTGGGAGAAACTGTCCTAGGTCTTTGTAATGAAAGGCTTGATGTGAATGTGCTAGAAAGCAAAACACCTGTGCTGTTGTATCCAAGCATGCGGCTCACCTCTCCTTTGTGGGACTGTGCTCTTACACAGTTTTGGGATTCAGCATGATGGAAGCGGCAATGACTGTGAGCCAGTTGGGAAAAGACCTTTCATCATGTCTCCACAGCTCCTGTATGACACCTCTCCACTCACCTGGTCCCGCTGCAGCAGGGAGTACGTCACACGATTCCTCGAGTAAGTCCCCCACGCTCTCTCCTTACTTTCCTTCAATATCTGTGCTAGTGTCAGGGCTCCTCAGTCAGTCAGGAGTCAGGCGCCGTAGTCAGAGGGGGCCTGGATGAAATAGAGAGCTGGACTCAGAGCAGCAGGTGCAGAACACATCTGATTGCTACTGGCTGGCCGCCTTCAGCATGGGCTTGGAGTGGCTGGGCTGCCTAGTCATTGGCAGGAAGTTCAAGGACTTGAGAGTGGAAGGAGGACAAGCCTTATGTAGCGGTGAGGTGGGAATGGGAGCGGGGGTGGAGGTGGGTTTGCCCCTGAGGAAGAATTTTCTGGAGGAACAACAGGTCTGAATTGTGAATGGACTTGGGGCCTGTGTAGCCTTGATCCATCCACAGCAAGACCAACACTACATCAAGACTTGGCAAGGACACAGGGCCTTCAGAGGTGGCTTATCTCATCTACTGATCTCTCATGTTTAACATTCTTGGGATGCATTTTTAATCTTCATTGTGCTGTATTTTCAGTGCCTTAAAAAGGGAGCTGCAAGCCCTTTGTTAATGGAGGAAAGGCTCATTCTTTTTCACTCGAGCTTCTGGAGAAAACTCCTCAGCCTCTCCCGTAAATGGGATTTTGACTTCTTTCAGCAGTGCGTCTCACTGAAATGCAGCTTGAAAGGGCTTTCAGGTGTGGGTCATGCAGAAAGGACCATTCAACAATGAGCTGCAGATGTTCTTGATATTAGCATATCAAGGCAGAGAATGGGACAGAGGGCTGGGACCTTTGGTAACTGGCAACCAATGTTTCTGATATTGTAGAACATGCATCACTTGAATCATTTCCTTTGTCTTCAGCAAATGTTGGTGCCCGACGGACTCCCAGTGTTATGACAAATTATTGAGATTTTTATATGGGGCCAATTTGCTGACATGACCATAAAGCAATCTATATAATGAGATCTGAGTGCAGGAACTGGGGTTGAGTGGAAATGTGCAACCTCATTCTTCCCCCATTTATTGTCCATGAGCCCTTGTGTGTCCAGACTCCAGATCACTGGTATCTAATTTTGACAGCTGACAGGGAACCATTTGGGAAGTCGAAAGGAATTTGCTTTCGGACAGCACCTTTCATAGTCAATGTATTCCCAAGGGGCTTTCCCAAATAGGGAGTTAGATGATGGGACTTGGGCATTGTGGAGACAAACTGAGCAAACATCGGGGCCCAGTTCTCTGAATTGCTGGTCCCCATCTTGACATGCAGTCAGCTGCCCTTCATTTCCCACTGGATCTCAGCATCTTGCCGAATCAGGCCCTACGTGAAGTACAGTCACAGGACTGACCATTGGAGCCCTTTGTGGAGAGGGGGCACGCTGGATGGGATGCTCACAGTGAAATCCTGGCCCCACTGAAATCAATGGGAATTTTGCCGCACTGTAGGGCAATGTTTTCACTGTCCTCTCTCTTGCTGAAAAGAGCACTGTCGCAACGCCACCGGTCTCCTTTCTAAACAAAGTCCTATTTTCTTTCCCACTGCAGCACACGCGCAGTGACACCCATCCAGCCAACCGGTGTCCGCTCACTCTCAGGCTCCGGAGCTGTGTAAAACTTCAGTTCCAGTCTGTTCTACATTTCATTGCCTCCTGCCACTGACTGTTAATCCTGATTGCTAATGCACATTTAAATCACATGCAGCTTTCTGGATCACATGTCCTTCTATCCTGTCACATAAACGCGTGGCCTTACGCTATATCCTACACAAAAGGACCTGGAGCACAATAAAATAAGAGACGTTCTTTTGAATGTAAAAAGAAAAGGAGGATTTGTGGCACCTTAGAGACTAACAAATTTATTTGAGCGTAAGCTTTCGTGAGCTACAGCTCAGTTCCTTGAATATGTGTGTTCGATGGTTGCGCTCAGTGTAGATCCTTAAGACCTGTCCAATTTTCTCCGTTTAATTACTAGTCGGGATACTCACAAGTGCAGCACATGTGCATGCCCAGAAATACTGGTTCTGCTCTCACTCACACCAGTGTCTCCTCATTTACACCAGTGCAAGTGAGAGGAGAACCTGACAGAGCACTTTAACCAATTCCGCCAAAGGGAGACGTGGTACCTGTGCTTTAGTTCATGTCATTTTTACATCACACTGAACTTAACAACTGGAAAAGTAGCCACTCTGTAGACCCTGCTCCCCACCCCTGCAAAATATAAGCAGCAGCAGAGTGCAAGGGAAAAAGGGGACACCTCAGTCTGAAACATTCCACACCCCTACGGCCTCGCACTGGCACGCAGCGTGGGCAGCAATCTGGGGCCAGACAAGCACTACACATAAGAGTGCTTGCGATCTCTTCTTTTCTGCTGCTCAGGCATTCCCAGCACCACTGCAAACATGACTTGAGAAAACAAGCCAGTGCCTTTTTCATGCTCTTGAGACCTGGTATTCTCATAGCAAAGCTTTACCTTGCTTTACCCTCTGCTCTGCACCGAGTGACTTTCCAAGGCAAACTAATTCTGTTGGTCTCTGGGCAGGAGGTATTCCATGCTGTAGCTAGGCTGAGACACATTCTTTTGTACAGCTGTTTATTTTTAGCACCACACTGCTGACTCTTCAGTTTGTTATTGGGTTCGTAAGACTGGTGCCTTGAGATTTGCATCTATCCGTGAGTACCTGGCATTGCTGGGACATTCCGCTTCCTTGCTGCAGGGAAAAGGATGAGAGGGCCTTCAAGAAGCAATGATAGGGGAAATTGCAGCTGCATCTCATCTGCAAGGAACCGAGCAGCCAGGCAGAAGGCCTAGCTATGGGCATGGTGTGCGGGCTGGCTGTGTGACTGATCCCGCATCTCAGGTACTCAGCTCTAAATGACAGCCAACAGCTTAAATACACAGCCTTGGCCCTCAGGTAGTGTAAGCTGGTGTAGATCTATGACTTCAGTGGAGCTATGCTGACTTTCACCAGCTACTGATCTGGCCTTCTATTTTTAACCTTCACTTTTAGAATAGGAATTTCCTGATCACCATCACCTTGAGCTGCACTTAGTGTCCCAAGAAAGAAAGGATCTTCTGGATGCATTTCCAGTTAATTTCTGTCTCTATCCTCCCCCAAGAAGGGCAGCTCTTCCTTCAAGGGGAGAGAACACTTCAGCAAAAGTATTTCATTGTCTGTGACATCCCTCAGGCCAGGGAAAGGGGATGGTGTGAGCACAGAAATGTCTGTGTTGTTAAAATAATGTTGGCAGGAAAGTAGGGAGGCATAAGCCAAGGAATTAGACCCTCATGACCCGGGCTTGCTAGATATGCCTGGAACAGTCTTTGCATTGAAAATTGCACTGTTCAATTTTGTATAAAAGAGAGAAAGAAATCAAAAAAAGATTTGAACATATGAAAACAATTCATATATTAAATGGAGAGCTGCCCTGGGCGTGCATCCACGTGAATCTGCATGTCTGACTCGGAAGCCTCCAGGCCTGAATATGTGAGGGGCTGAACACTATCAATGCACAAGAAGATCAGCCGCACTCAGCTGGCTGAGGTCCCAAAGACCAGAGATGGCCTCTCCCTAGCGACTCTTCCTCCTCCCTCATTGTGACTAGATTTTTTTTTTAAGTGACCAGCATCATTTAAATCTAAGAAATCCACTGTGAGTCTGGAGGAGGCTGTGAATCTTATTGCCCCCGACCGCTAATGGAGACCCTCTTTTGGCTCAAGAAATAGCTCTGCTGCTCATGGATCCAAGGGTCGCTGGTGCAAGTCCCAGCAAAGCTGGCTGTTGCCACGAGTAGTTCAAACCACCCCGTGGAATGGACCCGGGGAGGCGAGTCTGGTATGGGGTCTGGTGGCTTAAATAACAGACTTAGGAAGTGACACCAATTGTGCACTCGCAATCAAGTGCATTGTTAAAGTAGGGCACCTGTGTAGTTTTCTCCCTCTAGCCTTAGCAGAAGAGAGTATTAAGGCTCTTAGGTGTCACCATTAAGGGGAGAGGTTCCATAGTGAAAGTAGAAGACTGACTTTACTATGGGGGGAATGAACTGCGCCCGTTTCATGTCCCATCAGTGCCAGATTTCTCCCAGCCCTCTCGCTGTCTAGGCCAAAGGAGGGAGAATGCTTCTGACAGGTGACGTAAGTACCCTTGGAGGTCAGAGGCTGGCTGCAGGTCTGACAGGAACTGCAGCTCAGTGACCCACAAAATGAGGGAGGATTTTGGCTTCCAAAGATGATGCATGAACACGGGAAAAGGGTTTCAAAGGCAGATGCCAAGAATGAGAAAACGAAGTGCTTTCCATCCTAGTGCCACTCCCTCTGTGTGATCTGAAAAGCAGGGGGCATCCAAAGGTGTCCATGTTGTGACAGCACTCTCTGGCTCGATGGCCATCAACTAGTCTGACCTCTTGTGTATCACAACCCACCAGCACCACCGCACACCAACCCCAACAACCAAAGCATTCCAGTCCACAGGAGACTAGACTAGTATGTGCCATAGGCAGGGGGGAAGCTCATGGAATCAAAAACAAAATATCAGGAGTAATTATTCTTTGTCTGTTTGTTACAGTTATCTAGAGACTGAATGGGCATACCAAATGCCAGGGAGAGATCAAGGAGCAGGTTTTTTTGCCCTTGTTCTTTCAGACTGAAGTTTCACATCAGACAGTGAACAAACCAGTCTTAAGGAACAGCAATGCAATGCCTTGGATGTAGGTGGCACTTAGAGTCCAACTCTTATAACTTGACTTGACACTCCACTGAATGCATTGTTTTCCTTTCTATAAAATACCCTTTTGATGTTTTTCCATGAGCAAGTAAACAAAATAGCTTTGGAGCTGCCAGGCCGTGACTTTGCTGGACTCAGAAATTAATGTAAAGCTTGCAACAGGAATATAATATTTCCTCCAGTCACATGATCAGCTCTTCATTTCATGCCAGTTCAGCACTATAGTATTCACAGAAATCCAGACCTCTCAAGCATGGTCTAGACGACACTGTGTCCTAGCTCGAATTAGACTTTGATACATTTGGCTGGAAAGACCCAACGAAGTTCAAAGCAGTGGTCTGTTTAAAAGTGCTGGGCACCTGTCCCAAAAGGAGAGTCGCTGGGAAGCTGCCTGTGGAAAAAGATCCATGTAATTTTAAAGCATTGTGTTTCCAACGGGGTGCATGGGGCTGTGAAGCCAACGCTCTGACAGGAAGGGTGAGGAGATAGGCAGCCTTATTGGGCAGAGACACTGTGCGTTAGGCCAAAGGGGGAGTGCTGTCTGGGACCGGACTGGCTACACCCTTTGGAAAGATACAGTGTGTCCGTCCCGGGCGGTACAGTCTCCTCATTGAGTGTTGTGGAGAAGTGTATCTGACTGTGTGATAGGCTATAACCCCATGTAGTGGTAGGCCTTGTCTACGTGAGAACAGCAGGCCAGTTTCACTTAAGTCAGTTTCTAAATCAGTCTAGTTAACCCCCTGCGCAGATGCGCCGATTTTGGTTTAAGGCTGTCTTATTTTGCGTTAATTTGAACCTGTTCCCAGTCACCTTAAGCCAAACTGCTATAATCCACTTGTACACTGAAATCGGAGTATCCAGGCAGGGGTTTGCATCAGGCGAACCAAGTCAGTTTAAATAAACTCCTTAAAGTTAAACCGGCGACACTTGTTCATAGACAAGCCCGTGGGTAATACAGCAAAAGCATTTGATGGCAATGAAAGCAGATCAGGAACATTCCAGAATTAAGTGCCCACGGGGCATCCTCCAAACGTATCCTCATGCCTCTCTGATGTTTACTAACCTCTGAAGACTTTAGCATCTGAAATACCACTATCAACAAACCTGGTCGTCTTTGCTTCTTAATAACTGTAGAAAGACCTGGATGTTTCAAGAGGTAAAAACCACGAGCTATGAGACCGGGGAACGTGGCAGTGAGGAACATTAGCTCGTACTGCATACAGCAGTAGCCACGGAAATGCAGCCTCCTTTAAAGGTGCTCTCCTCAGTACCTACCAGCTTCATTTTTGAGGGTTGTAGCTTGGAGATGCAGATCTGAAGGTCAGTGAGCTTTGGTGCTGACCATCTGTATTAGCAGGTCATTGACATTAACGGTATGACGTATGAAGCACCAGGACATCTGCCATTAGCCCTGTTTGCTCCAATGAGACCCTTTCCTGTAAGTGATGAAACTGAGGTCATGACTTCCTCAGAGTGAGGAACTTGGCTGTGACCTCATTACACAGCTAAAAAGCTGCCACTTGTTCCTGGTGAATGTGCCATTGGTTGTACTCCTCCAGGGAGTCGCTGAGATGCTTTGTGATTGGTAGTGGGATTCTCTTGTAGCTCATCTGGAGACAAATGCATGGTACTAAATCAAGCAAAGAGTGCTTGTCCTGTCTGTGAATGCTAATCATGGTGGAAGTCAAGGGTGTTGTAAACCGACCTGAATTAACACCCTAATGCTGAAGAAATAAGTGGTTGCAGTTTTATAACAACTCCCCCAGGAGTGCTCTTTGCTCATATTGTGAGTTGAGTAAGGAGTAACAAGGAGTCAGGAGTTTAGAGCCTCATCAGGCTGTTGCTACACGCATCTGTTTTACTATTGCACTTTAATAGCTGATTCCAGGTCATAAGGCTAGAAAGGATTGTGCAACCAAACCCATTCCAGCAGCAATATTGCAGGCTCAACCCTCTTACCAGTAAACTAGGAACTACCCAGAGAAGCACCACTAGGTTTAAGTAGTCTGATGGTCCCTCACAGCCCAAACAGGACCCTCTGTTCCATATTCCCTTTCTGGGGAAGCCTTTTCAGTTTCCTAAGACCAGCAGGATTTGGACAGATGTCAAGATTTGAGACTCATTGGAAGACGTTTTCTTTGCTATTACCTTGTTTTGTTACACATTAGAGAATTGTCAGATCCCCTTGCATCCCACCCCCATCTGCCGATTGCAAATGACAGACATTTAACCCTATCTTTCCGTATCTCCCCATCCCCATGGTATGTAGGTGCCCCATTCATATATGTAGTAAATTAGCATATTTTCCAGGAACAAAGTATAACCATTTCCAGCAAGTGCATGTAACACATGTGGTTGCCAAGGGGCTTTGGGTGTGAGAGCCTTGGTTTGCACGGGGAAAGCTAATCACTAACTTCTCCCTCTCCAAGACGTTCCAGGAGTATACGTGCCTCCAGGACAGGCTAAAGGGGACATTTTTGCAGAAGCTGTTGTTAAAAGGACTGGAAGGAGATCTCTGTGTTTGAATCCCAGGCCAGTGCTCCAATTTGTTTTATTCTGGAAGAGTCAGGATGCTTCTGACTTGCTTTAGCTAAATAAAGAAATAAAGAAATAAAATACCTAGCCAAGATGTTTTTAAACCGTAGGACAAGTGTTTCGGTGTAAGCTTGGCTCCTTAGAATGACAGAGTTAAATCTTGGATCAGGGTCTGCTTCCCCACAGAGGAGACAAATTGATTTGAGTGCACTTTACTATGTGTGGGTCTCTTGGACAAGGCCTTCCTGCCGAGATCCTGTCTGCTTTGCATGGTTTTTGAACTCTTACGGCATTGGCGTCTCTTGAAAACCCACCTGTTTGTCCCACGTTTCCCCTCGCTCACTGTGGTGTATGGTGGTTGATGGCTGCCCTTCACTTTGGAGGCAGCTGCATTTGAGCAGAGCTGACTATAAACGTGAACTGCATTGGGATCCTTCTGTACTGAAAGTGCTGTCTAAATGGAGGATGCTATTGCTGTTATGCCTTAAAGTGTCCCCTTCCCCAAAATACAGGACTTAAAAGAAAATTAAAGTTTGTCTCTGTAGTTGTTGAAAAATATCTTCCATCTCCTCTAAATGCACCACCTCTGCCCCAGACTAATGCATTCTCCTGGTCAAACTAGATCACTGCTCATTTTGCAGTGCAAGCACAGTGGCCTGGCTGAATACATAACTTTCTGGATATCCACAAAGCACAAGGCAGGAGGAAAAAAGCTGCAATGGAGCGGAAATCGTTTAATTTGTCTTTTTCATCTCTGACTTTATCTCCTCTATGGGGTTAAAAATCCATCGTAACATAAACATCCTTAAAGATTCCTTTCAAATGCTGGTAAACATTTGTTTAAAAATATTTTGCCTCTATCCCTCCTGCTGTGGTGCTTTGAAACACCATTTGGATTTTGTTCCTGAATCTAATAAAACTGCTGCTCGTTTTGTCTACATCTTGTGGTTCTGTGGAAGTAAACATTGTCACAACTTGATGTGCAACTGTTATGCTTGGTCTCCTACGCATACTGGCATCCTCTTTAGCTCAGCAGCTGGCCTTTCTTAACTAACATTGAGCGAGAACATAAACACGCTGATGCCTCACGACTGACATAAATGCAGCAGTGCATAGTCTTTTCCACACACTCACATTTGCGATGCCCTTACTTGTCCTACACCACACAGGAAGCACCCACAACTTACTGTGCTGATTTTAACTGGGAATAGATTGGATCTGCCAATAATTTCCTTTACATTCCCTCCCTGACTTGCTAGTAAGATATCCTGGCTGTTTATTTCCATCTTGGCACTAACCGCATCTCTCTAGCTGACCGGATTTTGCAGCTCTTGACCTTAAGCTGTGCTCCTTTCAGGGTAGCTGTGACAAGGAGCCTGTGAGCTATTATATTTTAAATGACCTGCAGAACTGGTGCTGTCTTTTCCTTCTGATAACAACCATTGCACTGCAATGAGCTCTCAGAGACCTTTAAATGAAACCGGTAACGGGAGATATTGTTCCACAGCTGGGGTGCAGGAACGAGTGCAGGTTTCTTGAGTAAGGGATTTATAGACAGGGCTTCAGAAGAGTCAGGCACAAAGCCAGATGATGGGAACAGGGAAAAGTGTCTCCCATAATAGGAACGAGGCCAAGAGCTCAACCCTGCAGTACGCTCTTGCAAGGAGAGAATTTAAAGCGCAGGCTGTCTGCATCAAGCCTGCCACCTCATCAAACTCTAAAGGAGCAAAACTAATAAACAGAGCAGAGGAAACCAGTGCTGT
This sequence comes from Natator depressus, assembly GCF_965152275.1. NCBI lineage: Eukaryota > Metazoa > Chordata > Testudines > Cheloniidae > Natator > Natator depressus. The sequence goes on from NC_134243.1 coordinate 81,730,246, forward strand.
TCCATCTAGGCCTAAGGAAGGGACTGCAGACTCAGACTTTCCTCTCAAATTAACCTGGTGCAAGAAAATCCCTGACAGCTGCTCTCAGGGAGGTGTAATTTTATTGCAAACATTTCTCATCTTGGCAGGTTAAGAATGTGTCCGAGCAGTGTTTTGCCCTCCATGTTGTGATAGCTCATTTAAACACAGTAATAACTTACTTGAGTGCTTTCAAGGTACCACCGTAAAAACCAGGCTGCCTCCCCATCTTTGACAATGAGGTTTTAGGCTGGAGTTATTTGTATTCAGACCGATGGGTGGAAGATTTTTCTTCTCTTGATTTAATGTTAAATGTGGGGGTCTCTTTGGTGAAGTTTTCAATGGGGTCTTGCACACAAAGTGGGCCATATCCTGGGAGTTTCACCATTGACTTCAGCGGGAGTAAAATGGGTCCCACATTCTGAAATACTTTACAGGTAGAAATAGAGCAAAGAGGTAATGCTTGGGAATAGCTGTTCTCATGCTGCCCGCACAGAACATTGTATGTACATGCACTGAGGTAAGCGGTAAGTGTTGGAAATCCTCACAGCCTCACTGGCTCAGCTGAGTACCTAACATTGAGAGCAGGCTCTCCCATGAAATCTCAGGTCCAGCAGGGTATCAGAGCAAAGAGCTATTGGTGCTCACCAGCTGCAGATGACTCATGGCTGCCATTTGAGTCATGACTCTTCCTTTGTTCGTAACAACAATTCTAACATTCTACAAGAGCCTGTTTTGCTGAGTCTCTTCTTGCCCTACATTGATCCTCATCTGCTTGATTCTGACTTGTCTGTTTCATGTTTGCAGTCGAGGCTGGGGGTTGTGTCTGGATGACCCACCTGCCAAAGAAGTGGTAGACTACCCCTTGGTTCCACCAGGAGTCCTCTATGACGTCAGCCATCAGTGCCGGCTGCAGTATGGAGCATATTCCGTCTTCTGCGATGACATGGATGTAAGCCAGTTTTGGGTGTTCCTGCAGTTTTCCTTTATGTAATGACAGAATTTGTGAATGCTGAGTGACAGGCTGAACTGTGAGAGTCTTTGCATAGACACTCACTCTCTGCTGATGAAGGGATAAATAAATCCTGCATTATGAATTGTTAGAGGCAAAAACACCATTGTTATCTTGGCTGAATTAGGAGAGAGGTTGGTTTGTTTGTGGAGCCCTCTGCCCCCAAAGCTCCCCTTCCAATAGATCCAGGGAGCCAAACTGACAGCACACACAGACATTCTCTCCTCGTGGTTTAAGGAAGGGTCACCGTAAAGGAGAGGAAAGTAAGGGAGCTAAATATGGGAAAGCGAACGTTCGAACTGTCAGAGAAAAGGGTGGCCAGAAAGGCAGTTCTATAGACAAAAAGGTCGCTGTGGCTTTCTTTGCTGACTGATTAGATCAGTGGGATAATTCAATCTGTGAACACGTTTCGAACAGGTCCGATTTGGGCTGGCCCTTTGGAATGCTCAGTAATCCCCATGCTGTGTCCACACTTGTTTTCTGCAGAACGTCTGCAATACGCTCTGGTGCTCAGTGGGGAACACGTGCCACTCCAAGCTGGATGCTGCCGTCGACGGCACAAAGTGTGGCGAGAACAAGGTAATTAGAGTAAATTGTATTTGCAGCCACAGTCGACTGCAGAGTGTAATTCCACAGCATCAGAACTACAGCTGCGAACATGCCTAGAAATGGATACATTCGGCTCCGCTGAATTTGTGTGTTCTGATAATTACTTAAACGTTCAGCACTGTTGAGTATTCAAACAGCGTATGCTTCAAATCACCGAGGCAGCCAGGTGCTAATGTTTGCCATGTCACGGCTACCGGCACAGCTTTGGTTAAGTGAGGTCTAGAAGGACCTAGCTACGTATATTTTTTCTGGTACATTGCATGAACTTGCACAAGGATCAGCACGTCTGTGGGGTGTGGGGGAAATGGGGGATTTGATCTCCTCTGCTTAACTTTAAAGGTAAAGGGTAAAATCCAAAATTTTGCAGGCAAAAATACACCCCTACATCAGAATGCTTAATATAGACCCAGTCATGCAGTCCTTACTCTGGCACAACTCCAGTGGCTTTCAGGAAGAGATCTGCCTCAGTAAGAATGACAGGACTGGGCCCTAAATCCATTGAAGCAGCAGTTTGCTGAAGCAGCATAAGAGGTGGAGTTGTGTTTTGCTCCCTGATGCGTTCACACGGCAGCTGTTGGCCTTATGGGCCTGACTTTCCAAGCATTGCATATGCAACTGCAGCCTCATTCACACTCAACTTTCCTCCGGCCCAGCAGAGTGTAGCTAGAACAAAAGAGGAGAATTAACAACCAGCTCGAGGCCGCCGTTCCACCTGCTTTTTTGCAGTAGCAGCACCCAACAGACAGAGAAATCCCTGTGTGGCATAGGGCTAGGGTAGCAGCTCCTCTGCCCCATCTCCAGGTGTAGAGGGCGTGGCAAGGGCAAAGGGGCATGGCCAGAGAGCAGCCACAACCAGCCAATCCTGGGCTGCTATAATGACCCTTGGTGGGCTATTCCCAGTGAGCACATCACAAAACAATCCTGAGACTCTTCTAAATTGCATCTGGGGACCAGGACAGTGGCTTCGGGTTCAAGTAGCATAAAACAGAATAACTGTAACATAAAACCATTTGTACGTCCCCCACTCCTGGGCAGAGCTTAATGCAGAATGGCTGGTCCCAATAATCTGGCCCTAAGAGTTTAATCTATAGTTCAATTCTACAGATCATGAAGGACTCTTGAGGCTTTCCCTTTAGAACCTGCCATCTTACCCGTTCTCCGGGTTAACTGGGTAACCAGCTGGTAGAGCCTTTGTTATGACACCAGAACCAAAGCATTAATCTCAGGCTGGACACATGCGCTGCCTAGGCACCGTCAGAAAACTGAAGCGCGAGTTGTGGTGAAATAGGTGTGTGTGAATCCAAACTAGTTTTACTCCCATGTGCACACCTCCCACTAACCAAGTGTCCTGGCGTTTCCCATTGCGCTGTGATGCCCACCACTCTTGTTCGGAGTTCTCTGTACTGCACGTTCACCAGATTAGGGATTTATAAACGAGTGCCGGTTAGTGCCTTGTAAGAATATTGCTAAATGTCAGCTGGCCTCACTCTTGTCTGGGTTACTCTGCAGTGGTGCTTCAATGGAGAGTGTGTGCAGGTGGGCTACCGCCCGGACTCTATTGACGGAGGCTGGGGAACCTGGAGTTCTTGGTCTACTTGCTCTCGGACATGTGGTGCTGGCGTGCAGAATGCAGAAAGGCAATGCAACAATCCCACGTAAGTTAAGGTTCTTGCTTTGTCTAGGTGTGATTAGATTCATTAGCTAGGTGACTTCATTAGGAAAACCCCATTTACAGCACATATGTGAATATCTTCTTGTCATCTAGCAAGGAATGAGCCTGCCCCAAGCACAAACCACTTGGGCTGCGACCTAGTGATGTATTGCACAGTGAAACAGTAACAAAGAGGTGACCCACAGAGAGGGTATTTTCAAATGCCATTAATTATATCTTTTAAAACATCTCTAATTTTTGACAGGCCGTGTGCGCAAAAAAATTCTTCTGTGCAAATTATTGTGCTCTGTGCAAGTGTTTGTGCGCACGGTGTTTCCCCGTGCCCACGGGGTTTAGGATCTGTGCGCGCGCACACACACGCACAGCTTAGAGGGAACAGTGAACAGCAGACATCTGAAACAACACAAGCAGTTCAACTGATGGGGCTAGCTAGGAATCTGTGCAGTGGAAGGTCTGTGGATTGAAGTTTAGAGTTTTCTTTGTTACCTTTACATGCAAATCACTCATGATTAGTCCAGGCAGAAAGCACCTGAAATCCAATTCAAAGCAAAGGTCAAGATGAAGCACTTGTGAATGTAACACATATGCAGTGTCTTTTTTAATGCCAAAAAGAAAAAATGTTCCTTTAAGCAGATTCAGAATCACCGGGGAAAATTCCATCACCATTTACTGTCCTTTGTTCTCAATGAGCAGTTTGCATACAGGTTATAGCAAGGTGTGTAAGCCACAACAAGAGGGTTTCTTTCTGTCAGACTTTAATGTGGCAGTGGCCAAATATGGCATAACTTTCTAAGAAAGGTGGCCCTATAATCAAAGCATCTGAACAACAGACTATGGTTTAGCATTGTCTATTCCATGATTTCTGGGCTGATACAGCTGCTCCCCAGATGTCTCTTCCTTCCCTCACCAGATAACTCTTGGACTGTATTAGAAACAAAGGTTTCCCAAAGGTTACGATGTCAGAGCCTGTGACCCAAGGTGAGGAGCAGGAGTTATGATGAACCACAGCGACACAGTGGGTTTAAAGGATATGGGGCTATGTCATGCCATCAGTTCGTAAGCAGAACTTCCCATTAAGTCTATGATGAGTTCTGCTTAAAAGGCAGAACTCAAAAGATAGGAAGGTTTTCTAAAATGAGCCCCCCGAAAAAGTGCCAGGGCTGGTGGTAAAAAAGAGTGGGGATTAAGCAGGATAATCTGTAAAGTGGGGACTGCCTCCAAGCTCCTTGCAGAGGAATATTTTCACAATGGTCTGTCCTTCCGAATGAGCTTTGAAATGACATTCCAGGTTTGCAGAACTAACAACACAGACCTCACAATTTAGGTGCATGATTAACAGCACTCCCACCCTAAGTGTTTTAATGCACACCCCTGGTTTTCTTGAGGTCTTTTGAGTACACAATCAATCACAACCACAAGAGCAATTTTATGGTCCTTACTTATTTTTCAGGTGGCATTCAGCCTTTCGTGGCTTAAGGAGTTTCAGAATCAGATAAAGAAAGGTCTCTAATGAGCCCAGAATAGGTTCCCTTGTTAACCGCTTTCATAAGTATATCGTTTTAGCATGTGTAATTGAACTTGGTTTAAAAACACCTGTATGTAATCTTGTTTCTAGGTCAAGAGCAAAGTTTATGTTTGACATGAGTTTTGCTGGAGGAGTGCCGTTGTCATTTACAGAGTGTTTTAAACACAGCCACAGGCATGTAGGAGAGCAAACACTGCAAACCTGGCAGAGCTTGCCCAAGGAAATTATTTGTTTTGGCTGCTGTAGGTAAATCTCTTTGGCCTTGCCTTTCAGATGGAGCGAACACGTATATGAATAGGGTAGTTTTTCTTCTTTAGGGGTTTCCATAACCATAAAACATAAATTAATTTTATTTTCTTTAATTCAAGTTTCCCCCAAAGAAACTGTTCAGGGAAAATGTAACTTCCTTATGGTCATATGGAAATGGGCCATGGGAAATGTCACGACAAGCTCAAGTTGACAAAGGGTTAAGAAGCAGGAAACAGCTACAAATAGTGCCCAGATGTGCTGGTAGCTTCCAGACATCAGAGAATAAATCTATTCACTGGAAAAGAGTTCTACTCATTTAAAAAGACAGGGAAGAGTTAATTTCTTTTTTTCTTTTTCTTTTTTCTTTTGGAACAACTTTCCCATTCTACCCTAGAAAACAAGGCAGAGCTTGGCATCTCCTACACGCAGAGTGAAAACTCTTTCCATAATTTAGAAATTACTAGCATGGAGCATTGAGCACGTGATCCCAAACCCACTGAAATCAATTGAAATGGAAAGATTCCCATTTATTCCATTGAGTTTTGAATCATATCTGGCATCAAATGGCCCTTCCACCTCTCAGGGGCCCTGGTGGCCTCAGGACAGCCCTGCAAACAGCCCCTTGCCTCAGTGTCCCTTCTTAGTTCCACAATAAACTTCAGAAGCGGCTTTTACAAGTCCAATAACAACCCTCCTTAGGAGCTAGTTTTTTTTAACAAAGTTCAAAATTAAACACAAAAAATTTCCCTCCAGCCTTAAGCTGGGCACCACCCCAAACTCCCCTGGTCTCAGGGATTTCTTTCTTGAGCAGGCTTCTCCCAGCCCCTCCTAGCCGGGCAACTCCCCTGGCCTCAGGATCTTGCCTGCAGGAATCTCTCATTCTCTACAGTTTCCTGAGCTTCTCCCTCTCTCTAGCAACTTCTTGCTGCCCTTTGATTCTAATTAAATCCCACACCTCATCCCAGGCAGGCAGGTTAACTGTATGGGCTGGCGAGCTGCAGGCCTAAAAGGGGCAGGTCACTCCATTACAATACCCTTAATGAACTGCCCTTCCGCTATATAAATGGCATGGGGATGGGGGAGGAAGGGGGTTTCAACTGCAGACACATGTTCATGTCTGGGCTGTGATCCAGTCCTGCAGTCCTTGCTCACATGAGTTGCCTAATTGAAGCCGTTGCCCATTTCTTTGATAGCCCTCCAAACTTTTTTGCATTAAAATAATTTTGAGCTCATCCTGGTTCTGCTGTAGTCCACTTTTGACTAGTCACCTTTCAGTGATGGGAAAGGAGTTCAGTCCCCGTAGCTCCTCCAGTCTTTGGCCTCTCTACTCGGACTCCTTACAGAATTGCCAAGTAGTGCCAGTTGTTCCTTCAGAGTAGATCTGAGACCGATTGGGAGCCATGTGGAAAAGATGGTGGGTTCAGTTGGTTGCAAATGCTGACAATTTCCCCCCAAAATCATCATCATTATCTTCTTTTTCAACATCTTCTTCAAACATCTTTGTTTGAGGTCAGTGATTTTTATAGCCTTCTTCCAAAACTCCTGATTGGTCTCTCTAAGGTCCCCTGATATCTGGCCATGTATTGATTCTTTGGCCTACTTTTGGTCATCTTCCGTCCATGATGATTGCAAGGGCATTCCTATCAATATAACTCTCAAGTCTCCATTGGACACATCCATACCAACGTAGCGTAGCCTCCCTCAACTTATCTTCAATTGGGGCAACCCACATTAGGATCCTCACAACCTCATTTCATTTCCTGTCATGGAGTGTCCAACCATTTCATCATCTCAGCATCTTCATTTCCGTGGTGGAGAGCATACTGATTCCTTTTGTTGTGACTGGCCAAGTCTGTTCCATACATCCCAAAAACATTGTGCCAAAAAATTCAAACCAGCTCTTCTATTGCAACTTTTGGAAACTCTCTCTGCATCATATGAATTCCAGTGTTCTATATGTGAATAGATTGTTATGAAATCACTTATGCTGCTGGTATCAGGCACTTAGGCATTTATTATATTACAGCTAGAGTTTGGCAAATAACAGATTTTTCACTTTACTGGCAACTTTGAAAAGTGAAAAAAAATATAGCTTTAGGTTGAACCAAAAACATTTTTTTTAATTTTTAGCACATTGAAAAGTTGAAAAAAAATTAATTTCAGGTCAAACAGAATGTTTTGTTTCCATTCTGACCACTTTTAACATTTTTGAATATTTTAAATTTTAAATATTTAAAAAATAAAATTAAAGGAAATTTAGAAACAAAAAGTTGTTTGAAGCAAAATAAAATCAAAACATTTTGATTTTTCAGATTTTTGTTTCAAATGAACAATTTGACAAAATGGACACAAATCTGTGAAACATTTTGGTGTCCCCAAACTGCCTTTTTTGCTTAAAGTTATTTAAGATGGAGATTAAGATGATTAAGAGAAAGTTTCAGATGAAAAATTTCACCCAGCTCTAATTAAAGTAGCACCTATAAAAAAAAACCCAGTGGGGGTCACAGTCCTTTTGTGCTGGACACTGAACAGAAATAAAAAACAGTTCCTGCTTCCAAAAAGTTTACCATCAGTTCAGGTGAAGGTTTCTTTTCCTTATTTTATAAAAGGGAAGGACCTGGAAAGTAGTTCTAGCTAGTGTGTGTGGATGTTATGTCTAAACTCCATGTAGGATTTGATGGAATATATTATTATCAGTGGTAGCAGATGACAGAACAAGGAGTAATGGCCTCAAGTTGCAGTGGGAGGTTTAGGGTGGATATTAGGAAAAACTTTTTTACAAGGAGGGTGGTGAAGCGCTGGAATGGGTTACCTAGGGAGATGGTGGAATCTCCTTCCTTAGAGGTTTTTAAGGTCAGGCTTGACAAAGCCCTGGCTGGGATGATTTAGTTGGGGATCGGTCCTGCTTTGAGCAGGGGGTTGGACTAGATGACCTCCTGAGGTCCCTTCCACCCCTGATATTCTATGATTCTACGATTCCACATCAGACCACTTCCCCAGTGATATCAGTTACACTGATAAAAACGACAAGTAACTCCACACCAGTATAAAACTAGTATAAGTGAGATCAGAGCCTGACCCAATGAGCTGATGTGGATTCAAGTTAGGTTATGCAGCTCTATATATGTTTCAATTAGTAAAATGTGGCATTGCTCCTTGCCACCTCTTCATGGTGCTGTACGTGCGTACGATCTTCGGAGCTTTTCCTCTGTCCCCGAAATGCGAATAAATCGTTATAGCAATTGTTCTACTAGCATTTGTTGGCCAAGCATCTGTAAAAAAATGTGCCAAGGGCAAACTGGAGAGGTGCGGGCAATGTAGAGGCTTCTGTAGTGATGTGAACAATACGGAGACAAATGAGACCTCACGTACAGCTGACTATTGAAGAGAAAACATGGTCAAAGTATTCTAGCTGGCAAAAAGTCTCTCCAGTGCTATACTAGTGCAAACATTTAGCACAGAATAAATCACATGCAGAATCGAGTGTGATGGTCAAAACTTTTGTTTAGCACATTTGAGATTTTCACTTTTCTAAGCACTCATGAGAGGGACATTCTTTCAAAGGAGAACAACAGACGTATGATTAACTAAACAATCACTGTAATTAATTGTAATTTTATAGAGGTAATAACTGTGTTGTACCATGTGCTCCAATCACCTGTCACGGAACATTAGACTCAAGGAAGTTACACTATGGATGTTATTTTCACAGCACTTGGAACATAAAGGGCTCAGTCTTGCACCCGCAGAAGGCAATGGCTGTTTTGCCATTGATTCCGGTTAGAACAGGAGCAGACCCCGGGTTGGAGACCTGTTGTTGGGAAAGCTGAAAAGTAGCACTCTCCAACACAGACCCAAAATGGGCCACATTCTGATCTCTGTTACACTGGTGTAAACCTGGAGTAACTTAATTGAGGGCTTCATTTCAAGGATAGAATGACTCCATGTTTATACCCACGTGACAAGAGGACAGGACCTGTGCCTTCTATGTATTAATACAGAAATAGACTTAATGACATTGAGGATCTCTGCTGAAATGTTTCCAATAGCTGGGCCATTTTTGATAAATCTGTGGCCAATTCAGGAAGATCATGGTTCCAGTAATCCATGCTATTAGCCAAAGCAATCTCATCAGGGCATACTAGCAAAGATGGTAAAACAGATGGCTTTATTTTTCTGTGGAACGTAACCAGCCAGTTTTATCTTGAGAAATGGCAATCATTTGTCAGTGATTGAAAACACTGAGGAGATGGCTGAGACTACAGGTTCCTACATAGATAATGATTCTTGACTGCAATTGCAGGAAAGAAGGGCTTCAAACTTCCAACATTACCACTGACGCTTAACTTTAATAATAATTTTTATACCACCATAAATCAAGGCCGTAAAATTGGCCATATTGGTAACAGTAAAGTCATGTTGTTGAGGTAGATCCAAAACGTAAATTTGGTTTTTAAAAGTTCTACAAAAAATCTCATAGAGAAGTCATAGAAATTATTTAACCTGTGCTTTACTTTATTTTATTCTAATTTTTAAAAATAAAATATGGTTTTTTCCCCCCATTTGGCTTTAAATATTCCCCTGCAGTGTGGTAGTCCAGACATTGCAACATTCTGCTATGGCAGAACAACCCAAAAGTGCAATTGTCTAGAAACAAACCCAGAAGGAATTAGTCGGGTTCCATTGTCCTAGTGCAGTGAAATGCAAAATGTAAACAAGCAGACCCCTGATAAAAGTCAATTATACTTTAAAAATCCTGTCACTTTCACTAACTTGAATAATTATTGAAAAGAGCTCAGATCCCACAAAGTTTCCTTTGATGCCACAGCCCAGAGGCCTGCTGTGCTGTACAACGTGTTTACAGCACCGGATGCTTGCTGTGTGCCCACGGCTGCCTGACGGGGATATTCCTCTCTAAAGCATAGAGTCAGCGGAGAGGTTCAGCCGAACTGGAGGCCATCACGACAGCCGTGGGCCTCAGGACTCACACCTTTTGATGTAACACAGACACTGGCAGGGCCTCAGATCTTCCTCTCACAGCCAGTTCATTGGCTCTTTGGGAAAGTTGCTTCTGAATGCAGCTATTGTTTCAGGGTGGGGGGAAAGGAGGGGGCAGAGAAGGCAGGAACCCTGCACTAAATTGTTGCTTCGTTATTTTTTAATTGGTGTTCAGCTCATTTCTGTTTGAAAGCCAGAATTCTATGGGCTTATTTGTTAACAAAATCTGTTGAAAGATGAGCAAAGGACTTTGTCCCAGGGATCAAAGCTCCCTTACCCAAGATGGCAAACAATGCTTCCTCTTTTTTTTTTTCTTTTTTTTTGGGGTGGGGGGGATGACGTAACCTGAAAACAAGAGAGCTAAGTCTGAGAACGTCCACTTAGTAAAAGCCATCTTTGAGCTGCTGTATTAATAAACCATCAGCAGGTCAAGTTCTAATCCCAATGGGTCCAGTAGACACATCTGCCAATTACATCATCAGCAAGGTTATTAATCTAGAAACAAGTTGTATAGCAGGGACTCAGGGCTTTTTTAATTTCACTGTGGAGAACTGGCTTTACGATGGATTTGGGTTTAACCTGGAATGTTTGCTGCTTTTATGGAGTTGTTTCTCAAAGATATACTAGCAAAAAGCCTGATACATCATTCACTGAAGTCAGTGGTAAAGCTCCCATCAACCTCAGTGAGGATCAGAATAAAGAAATTTCCTAATAACTGACAATATCAGCAGGGGAAAGAATGAATGGATATGGTTATCAGATACAGAGACACCAGCCATTGGTCTGATGTGACACAAATAACTTTCTTCTGTGGCACTTTCCATTTGGATATGTTAGCTGCAAAAAAGCAAGCTCCTTATTTGTGTTACAGCTGTAGGTCTGTCTGAGGAAGGAAAATCGTACTTATTAAAACTAGCGACAAATCTGAACCAAAACCACAGATCAAAACATACCAGAGCTTCACAGTTCAAATCCAGATCTGTCTTCCCTCTCTAGAATAGTCCTAATCAAACAGCTGACTTCAAACTTACACACATACACCCCCTGAAATATGGGTATCTTCAGATCTGGGATGCAAGGCTGAAACTCTGAGCTGTCTCTTGTTAGCACAGGTAATGCTTTCCATTCCATTTGATTGCAGAGTCCACGTGGCTACCTTCCGCTCTCTGCTATGCTGCGGGAATGCCACTGAATACAGTGGAGTTATTCTGGATTTATGTTGGTGCAAATAACAGCAGAATTTGGCTCCATATAAATAAAAATGAAGTCACAGGGCAGGGATCGGCAACCTTCAGCATGCGGCCCATCAGGATAATCTGCTGGCGGGCCGTGGGACATTTTGTTTATGTTGACTGTCCACAGGCACGGCCCCCCGCAGCTCCCAGTGGCCGCGGTTCGCCGTTCCCAGCCAGTGGGAGCTGCGAGAAGCGGCAGCCAGCACATCCCTGTGGCCCATGGCTTCCCGCAGCTCCCACTGGCCAGGAATGGCGAACCACGGCCACTGGGAGCTGTGGGGGGGCCGTGCCTGTGGACAGGGCTGTCCCTAGCCATTTGGGTGCCCTACGCAGCCCCCCAGGGCTCCCCTTCCCCTGGGTCTGGGAGGCAGGAGCTGTGGGGGGGCACTTCTGGGGGCCCCACAGGCCCAGAGGATTAGCGAGGGGCCGGGAGCAGCCCACTCCACTTCCCTCGCCCCGGCCCCAGCTGCGTCGCTCGGGGGAGGGGGCTTGGAGGAAGGGATCCCCCTGCCCCGCACTCACAGGCAGCGGCGGGAAGCAGAGCAGCCCAGCCCCAGCCCGCTGTACTCCACCAGCTCCCAGCCGCGCTGCTCCGCTTCCCGCCGCAGGTGAGTCGGGGGGGGAACCTTTCCCTAACCTCCCCCCATCCCCACCGAGCAACACGGCTGGGGCCGGGGCAAGGGAAGCAGAGCAGGCTGGGGCCGCGTTGCTCCGCTTCCCGCCACCGGTGAGTGCGGGGGGCGTCCTTTCCCCAACCTCCCCACACTCACCGGCAGCGGGAAGCACAACGCCGCAGCTGGGAGCTGGCAGAGTGGAGCGGGCTGGGGCTCCGCTTCCCGCCGCTGCCGATGAGTGCGGGCTCGCTGGGGGGAGAGGTGGAATGGGGGGCGTGCCAGGGGCGGAGCAGGGCGGAAGGGGAGGAGGTGGGGTGGAGAGAGTTGTCTGGGGCCCCAAATCCCCAAGGGATGGCCCTGCCCCTTGCAGTGGGCACAGCCCATGGCAGGGCCAGCCGAGGGATAAGGCTGGTCACCAGGGCTGGTCCTGCCTCATATGCAGCATGTAGCTGCCTAAGGCAGCATGAAATTTGGGGCAATTTGGTGCCCCAAATTTCATGGTGCCCTACGCAGCTGCGTATGGCTAAGGACGGCCCTGCCTGTGGACAGTCAATGTAAACAAAATGTCTCGCAGCCCGCCAACAGATTACCCTGTTGGGCTGTGTGCCAAAGGTTGCCGACCCCTGTCACAGGGTGTCAAATTATGTGGACTTTATCTGAGCAAATCTCCATGGACTTTAGACAGGGTTTTGTTTGACTGGGGAATCTGGCCCAATGTGGTAAGTTAAAAGATTAGCAACGAATGGGGATACCACTCAGAAATGTGCCCCTTATAGTCTATGATAATTTAGTGAATTTCATCCTAATGTGTTGCACCTGCTTTTGTTTTCTGTTCTCCTGCTCTTGGTGACAGACCGAAGTATGGTGGTAAATACTGCCTGGGGGAACGGAAGCGATTCCGGGTCTGTAACATGAAGCCATGCCCCACAGACAAACCGTCCTTCCGCCACATCCAGTGCAGCCAGTTTGATGCCATGCTATATAAAGGGAAACTCTATAAGTGGCTGCCGGTACCGAACAACAGTAAGTCCAACCCCCTGAGCCTCTATTTGTTAGACAATTATTTTAATTTGATTTTACTAATGATCTGTATTAATGGTTAGAATCCATGCACAAGGCCAGTAAGTTTTACCTTTCAGTGCTGTCATATTATTATTATTTTATTATTTGCATTTCTGTAGCATCTAGGAGCCCAAGTCATAGCCGAGGACCCCATTGTATTAGGGACAAATAGCGAACGAAAACAGGCAGTCTCTGCCCCAGAGAGCTGACATTCTAAGTTGGCAGCACCTCAAGTGAAGGGGTCATAGGTGCATTTGCAGGTTTAGTTTACGGGTCAAAAGATGATTATTTAGAGCAGAGGAAAGTCCTGACAGTGCAAGTCGTGGTTCTGTAGCAGGGATGGCTCTAGTGGGAGAAGACAGGACATGGGTGGAAGTCTGCAGATACTCTTGGCCTTGCAGGTTTATTTACAGTCTGTTTGGAACCCTCAGTCAATCCGTGTGAGTTGCACTGCCGCCCAGAGGATGAATACTTTGCCGAAAAGCTCCGGGATGCTGTCATTGATGGGACTCCATGTTACGAAGGGAACACAAGCCGGGATATCTGTATCAATGGGATCTGTAAGGTATGCTTTGGGTGTCGTCTCTCTTTGTGAAACATGTCTTTGAGAACCTGTGGAGAGGGGCAGAGTTATTTTGCTGACTCACCCTAGAAGCTAGGCCAGCTGAGTCCCCTTTGTTTCAACTCCGCATAGCTCTCTGAGGAAGAGAGACTTAGAAGGAGAGACCAGGATCTAGCTGAGAAAGGCCCAGTTATGTCTGAAAGCACAAGACTGGTCTTAGAGATTTGTTAAATGAAGACAAACCCAGGACTGCCCTATTGAGTGTGTGGTGCGCATGAAGGAACGGTGTAAGGACTTTGCCTGCTCGCACCAAAATAAATGTTTTATTGACAAACATTGTTATTATTTTCATACCTGCGAATGACAGTGTCTTTTCCTGACTCATGTGGATGGGGTTTCATGAAAATAAGACACGGCCATAATTGGACCCATGTTGTGGATGGGACTTGGCCTTCAGGAATGGAAGTAAAACAATTGACAGGTCTGAACAAAAACATTTTTATCTTAATATAGAACCCAGACCCTGTGGGTTTCTGATTTTTTGAATTTTTATTTTCTTTCTTTGAAACTCTATAAAAACTAATGCTGGCGTCAGGCCGAGCTCTGCTGACGGACACCTGGGAAGGACATTTCCCAAACTCAAGTGCTGCCAAAGCCAACGGGGAGGCAGATAGGAGGCATGGCAGCCAGCCTCAGGAAGCAATTCCTTTGGCAGAAACACCCTTCAGCAATACCATCTGCAAGGTGTCGCTGATGAAGAGCAGACTGTACAAGTTTTGCAGGCTGTCTTGCTGCTAAAACCCTCCTCAGGATTGCCGAATCATGCCTGCCTTGGAATCCTGTAGGAATCTTCTTTAGATTTCTGTGAAGACTTTTCCAGGGGACAGAGGGATGCAATCTTGCAAACTCTTACTCACACATATAGCCCTTACTCAGGTGAGTAGTCCCAAGATTTGGGATATAATGACTATGCCTCATGTTTTATCAGAAAACGTTTTCACAAAGAAAACCCTCTATTTTATATTTTATAGCTAAGCTCTATTTTTGCCTATTAAAATAGGGCCTTATCCAGTGCCCTGTGACATTAATGGAGAGCGCCCCAAAGTCGTCAGTGCCCATTGGATCAGACACGTAGAAGGCAATTGGAGGCATCTTGGTTTTGCAGTCCATAGACCAAATATATTGCTATCTTAAGCAGCTGCAACTCCATGGACTTGCATTGACAGGGCTGCCCGCTCTCTGAAGAGTAATGATGGTTCCCAGGCAATTACATGTGAGCCACTTCCCTCCTCTTGCAAGTGCCCTAGAGCAAGCAGAGGAAGAGTGACCCGGACAGCACATGATTGGGATTCAACTGGTGCACTGACAGTCAGAGTTCCATCCGTGACAGGTGCATGGTACCTGCAGCAGCTCTTAGGTAAAAATGTACTTGAAGGACTTCCATGAAGATGGGAGTGTGTACGATGTAAGGGTGAAATTCCCCCCTGTGCCGATGACCAGCACAAGTCCTCACCTCCACTTAAACCACCCTCTGCACAGAGGTGATTTGCACCCTAATTCCTTGGCCAGAGATGTTGTTTATTTGTGGGTCCATTGTCCAGCCCCTCTCACAGCTGCAGCACATGGTTTCATTTGCAGCCAGCTGTATCAGCCTGCAGACCACACACAAGCAGATTTTCCATTCCATCGAGTACAATGAACCATGCAGGGATTACAACCGTTTCACTTTTGCTCCATGGCGTGGACTTCCACCGCCTGGGTTAGCTGTTGTGTAATATTGGTGTGCGGACAGAAACAGTAGCTGGGCTAGTGCAGTGCTCAGCTTCTGTGTCAGCAACGTGCTCCTTCAGTGACTTGCCAAAAGCTCTCTTGTTCCCAGACGGCTTTCGCCGCCAGATATTCCCAAACAGAATTAACGAAAACAAACCCAGCCAACTACTCGTATGACACTGGCCAAATTCACCACCAGCTTCCTTGTGCTTGGAGGGAGTTGACACTCCTTCTGTGCACCTGGCTGTTGAGCCAGCTCATTCAGTGTTCCCGGTGGGTCATTTACTCCGCTCTGGCTATAGGGGAAGTGGGAGTGGATCTGCAGACAGGAACGCAGCGTCTGGCACCGACCTGTTCCTAGGAGCCTGGGAAAAGGCTTGGGCTGCAGTTGATTGTGTTTATTTGGTATTAGCCTGTGAACACAAACAAGCCTGAAGGAGGAGGGTGATTTTTGGCTCTATACATCATGGGTTGACTGCAACTGGGCGAAGGCTGGGAAGCCACCCACATGTGCCAGCAGTGAACTCGATCTATAGTCCTCACGGGGGTGAATGGGTAAAAAAGAAACAGCCACTGGACAAAGGGAAAAGATAAGTCCTTATCTTCCTGCTCATGTGAGTTGCTATGTACTCACCAACATCACTCAGAGCAGAAAGGAAGCTAAAAGCTGAGCAGCAGCGTGTGTGTGAACATACTCAAGTCTTGGCTGCTGCCAATCGGAGAGAGAAATTCCCGGACTCAAAAGAGGAAACCCGGTGCTGCCTGTTCCCCTTTATTGTGTGTGGGAAGAAGATGGTTGCAGAACGACACCAGCACTACAAGACTTTCCCAGATGTGTGTGGGCTGCTGGACCTTTCACTCCATATGGCCCATGGAGGAGATGGGGAAATAATCAATAAGCAATTATCTTTGCAGCTGCTTATGTCAAAACCATTCACGGAAAATCTCACTCTTCCTTAGAAACAGCCATTCAGATTTTGTTGCCAGCAGAGCCAGAGTCCAAAGCCCAGTGGCAACTGCTCTGCCGAGCAGAACTCACAGAGCCGGGTCCACTTTTAGTCTCGGCTCAAAGGGTTGCAATCTTCATGTGATACGTACGAGTGAAAAATGAGATTTAGCAGCCTCATGTGCAAACGACAAGTTAGTCAGCCAGAGCTTGCTGCACACACAAAAGCTGGCGCTGTCTTAGCCTCTGACACCAAAATTAAAACGAACTCCTTGGTTCAGAACAGGAGTTACGGTAGGAAAAAGTAATAACGTTCTTTCCCCATCACAGAAATAAAACTGTTTTCCTGGACACTACTGCACCCAAATGGGACAACTCGCCTATTCACACAGTGAGAAGGGGCACTCACCTCTTGAGTGCCTTGAAGTGGCTGGGTGCAGTACTGCAGACTTTTTCTCACCCCTGGCACCCTGGATAGGCTGCCAGCCAACCTTAGCGGGTCTTCAGTGGCTTGGCCCTCTGGCTATATCACAAAGTCCAGATGAAACCGGGGATATTAAAGTGTCCAGTAACTACCAGTCTCTTTGCCCCGCTAGGGCCTTCATCCCTGGCTCGAGGCCCTTTAGATTTGGCCTTTTTGTCGAGGCTCCCAAATGAGGCCTGTCCCCTTCTTGGGCTTCACGTCACTTTACCTGTGGCTGATAGGGGCTGGCCCGCCCTCTGCTCCGGGTTTCAATCCAGGGACCCTATACACAGCAGGCATGTACTGTTTATTCAATCTGTCGCTGCTGTTTCCCTGGGCCTCTTGCTACAGGGCCCTTTTATCTCCAGCCCTAACTGTGGGCCAGTGTCCGTAGGTCCTTCTCCCTCTGCAATCGCAGCGTAAGTTCAGCCAGCCACGAGTGCTGTCTGCTTGTCAGCCTTTGGCCAAAGAGGAGCACCCTCCTTCACTCCTCTGCTCCCCGCTGGGAACTGACCTGCTAAGGCCCCTCAGACTTTTTTATGTGAGCCTGCCGAACTCTGGTTGGTCATCGCTAGCCCTTCTAGCCTGTGGAGGACCAGGTCTCTCTGCCTTCTAAGATGGCCACGCCAGGGAGGCCTCTCTAAGCAAGCCTAGAGGATGCAGCTTTGCTGCTTTTTTCCTCCCACCTTGCAACTTCTTGGGATGGGGTGTAGCAGAGCAGCAGGGCCTCCAGGAGGAGACCACGAAGGCCTGGTACACTCTGTCACACGCACATACTAAAAGGACCCTTTAGGCATTCACTCCGGGGCTTTTACTGAACTAAAATCAAATGGATACCTCTGGTACTGAAGGGTGAGACACTGGGCACTGCCACCCGCATGTGAGGGCACACAGTATGTTAGCAGAATATAAAAAATCTCCCTGACACGGCACAGAAGCTGCGCTGGCAGATCTGCCAATCAGGAGGCTGCCCTCTCCCAGCTAGAGAGCGGGGTTTAGCACAAATAAAGTCCAAGAGTTCTCATCTCCTACCTGACTGACTCCCGACTCTTAGGTTCCTGTAACAAGAGACCATGAAAGAAATGAGCAGAAAGGTAAAAGGGTGGGCTCTTACAAATAGTATTGCATCTGACTTTCCATCAAAATCTGTGTAAAATTGAAAGGGTGCAAACAAATGCTAGATGCTCACAGACAGGCCCAGGAGAAAATGGAAACAGGTATATGGACTGCATTCTTGCCAAGGTATTTGAGTGCCTAACTTCAAAAAGACACCCAGGTGCTGTATGTGTAGCAATTTAATAACTTACCAGCACAACCTGGCTTTGGTGGCTCTTCAGTGAACTGCCAGACCTGACTCCTTCATCCCTTCTGAGCAGGACAGGTGGCAGGAAAAGTGGTCATGAGTAAGTGTACAGTTAGAAATCTGACACTGTGTGCCTCAGCGTAAGGTACATCCGGCTGGCTTCAACCCTGCGTAAGTGTTTGCAACCTCACTGAAGCTAAATGAGTTGCATCTGCTTGTACCCTGATCCCTAGATTAAGATGAACCGAACTTCAGAGCCATTAGCTGAGACCTCACCATTTGTAAGACGAGAGATAGAACAGGCACTTGGACACTACAGCTACACCCTATGATGATGAAGTGAAACCAAATAGAAGGCTGGAATAGAAATGTAATAACAATACATTATTCTTCAGCAATGGCCACGGACAAAACAGTTCAGGGCACAAGCACCAAATTCATGTCACCTAAACATCCCCCCACCCCATGCTCCTGGGACAGGTGGGGGCCTGAACTAGACCCCCAGATCATCAAGTCTGCTCTCACTTACACTGGCAAAAGCAGTCGCCCTCGGGGCTGTTGTGTTGGCTGGGGACTGGCAGAGCACAGCACACTCCAGCCCCAGACATTATTATTATCATTTGGAATTAATATTATTGTAGAGTCCAAGGAGCCCCAGCCATGGACCAGGACACCATGGTGCTAGACGCTGTACATGGCCTTTCCTTGCCCCTAGCCAGAGCCCCAGCCTACCCCATGCACCAGGGAAGCAGGAGGAACTGGCTATATATAAGTTCAAGATTTCCCCCATGCCAGAATCTGGCCCTTAATCTCCCTGGGTAACCGTGTGTCTGTCTTCCTTATTTCCCATCCTACCAGTGACAAATGGTACACTGCCAGGCAGGCCGCTCAGTGAGCCTGGTCCTTGTCACATTCATTATTTCCTGTGAGGACTGGTGATCCCATCATGACACTCTGTGACTCGTGCACAGCTTGCTGGCATTGAGAGACACCTTGTGCTGTGTGATGGAGAAACAGACCCACTGACATCATTAGACCAGGCTGCCATGCACTGTCTGCCTTTCTGGGAGTGTATAATGCAGTTGTTGGAGCCAACAGAAATTGCACTCCTCTCGTCATTTAAAATCAGAGCCTTGTGATGAGATTGTCACTACCAAGCGTGAGCTACTGGAGTTCTTGTGTTTCAGAATGTGGGCTGCGACTATGAAATTGACTCCAACGCGGTCGAGGATCGGTGCGGGGTGTGCCATGGGGATGGATCCACCTGCCAGACTGTGAAAAAGATGTTCGAGGAGAGTGAGGGTCTGGGTAAGGTTGTCTGTCACAACCATCTACCAGCTTGTCCCTGAACTTTTGCTGGTTCCTGTTCTGAAAGGAACATTGGTGAGCAGCACAAGTTGGTGAGAATGCACAGCACCTGCCATGTTCCATAATATGGCTCGTTTTGGAAGGGAAACGGGGTCATAAAAGGTTAAACAAATACTGATAAGATATAACAATACAAGGTGCTCAGAGGTTTTGCAGCTAGAAGGGACAGATCCACCACACAGATCCTTTTCTCCAGAAACCCTTCAAGCCCAGGCTGGAGGCTGCTGGACTGGCAGGCCGGGGATGTGCTGTGGAGTGCATGCGTGAGCGGCATGTACTCCTGGCCAGTTCATGCTGGTGGTGGCAGCATTTGTAGTCACTTTCTGGGGGTAGATAAGCCTCTACTCGGCAGATCACTATGCCGCTTAGGGGACACAGTGAATGGGCCAGTGTGGTGGATGGTGCCGGTCTTTCAGGGTCCTCGACTCAGGACAACACGGTTACCTAGAGCGAGTCACTTAGCATCTTTGGTGCTTCAGTTTTCCCTGTCTGTGAATCAGGGAAAACGCCTGCCTCACAAGGAGACTGTAGTTCATCACAGTTTATAAAGGGCTTTGAGATCCTTCGGCAGAAGTTGCTGTGAAAGTGCAGTGTACTGTTATTATTATTTATCATTATGTCTTTGAACACCAAATTCCCTCACAACTTTTTTTTTAAATAGGAAAGCTCTGTTTCCGTTCCATGCTTTATATGTTAAAATGCCAAGATGGTTTTTAGATAGATAGATAGAGACAGCACTTCTTTTAATAAAAGAAACATGACTGGAACTTTGTAAAGTATAACTAAGCTCCCCTAATAACTAAACATTGCCCTGAAAACTGAGCAAGTGGACAGAATGAGGTTAGGTCAAAGATCTTGCCAATTTGAATAAGAAAGAGAAAAAAAAAAGATTCTGGCTTGTTGTTTTAAATGATTTTCTTAATACAAACACCCTTAATCTGTAGATCCAGTTTTTCCCTTTATCAGCAGTGTGGGGGGAAGGGCAGGAATGGTTTGCAAACAGGAACCCTTCAATAACACGACTGTTAGGAAATTCCACAGGGGAAAGTGGGGTCAGCAATAAAGAGAAGGTAAATTATTGCCAGTGCAATTGTTCTGAAAGGCACTGGCTATGACATGTAGGAAGCTAAGGGAGTGATTCCGTCAATATCATTCATTTCATTCCGATTTATATTTGTTAGAGACCAAAAATTTGAAATCACCCTTTGCTATTTAATCTTGCTCCTTTTAAAATCACTGGTACTTTTGCAGTTGACTTCAATGGGGCAGAGATTTAGCCTTTGGAACAGAGACATGTTAACCTGAATATCATCCCAGTGTTTACTGCCGGGAGGAAAAATATCCATTTACAGACCTTTGCCGCTAAGACGTTGTCTGCACTCTAAAAAGAAATCTGAGTTAGCTGGACCTATGGGTTCAGCTTAACAGAAGGTTTAAGAGGGTTTGGATGGTCTATGTGGACAAGGTAAAAGCACGTTAAATCCATTAAATGCATTAAAAGCACATTAAATACAATGTGGACACGGTAAAAGTACATTAAATGCATTGGTCAAGGCTCAATGGGGACACTTTTAGTTCTGCAATGGAATGGACTAGCAGAGAACACAGGCTGGCTCCATGTAAGATTCTGCATGTGGCACACTAGACAGAAAGAGCTATTTTATCTGAGCCCCCCAGTACCCCCTGATGTTGAAATCAGCAGCTAAAAGACAAAATAGTCTGTTTAATCAGCTTGGCGGCTCTCATTGCTCTAGCGATTTGACCGGAAGTGATTGATTTATCTGGCATGGGGTTCTTCTGTTTGTTTGACTGCCTGAGATTGACAGTCAGTGAAATTCCCAGGTTACGTTGACATTGGGATGATCCCAGCTGGAGCCCGGGAGATTAGAATTGAGGAAGTGGCAGAAGCAGGAAATTTCCTGGCCTTGAGGAGTGAAGATCCAGAGAAATACTTTCTGAATGGCGGGTGGACCATCCAATGGAACGGAGATTACAAAGTGGCTGGGACAACCTTCACCTACGAGAGGACTGGAAACTGGGAGAACCTCACATCCCCTGGGCCCACGGGGGAGCCCGTCTGGATCCAGGTACTTGTATGATGTTTTATTTTGCCATGTAGCCACATGTGACAGGTGCAAAGATCTGGGTGGGGCAGATCAACCTGCAGCAAAGCTCTTTACAAATATAAACTTAAAAAAATGCCTGCGGCAGCTAGGAAAGGCACTTAGTCCTTATTCGCTGATAACATAGCTCTGATTATTATTGGTAGTATTATAATATTGCCTTGAGACCCCAACCAAAATCTAGGCCCCATTGGGCTAGGGACTGTACATACACCTAAGTCCCTGCTCCAGAGAGCTTACAATCTAAATAGACATGATGGACAAAGGAATTATCTTCCTTTTACAGAGGGGGAATAGAGAATTAATTGACTTGCTCAAGGTCACAGAGGAATTCTGTGGCAGAGCTGGGATTTGAACCCAGAGCTGTCAAGGCCTTATCTATAAGACCATCCTTCCCCTTGATTAGGGAAGTATTAAGTTTTAAAGCAGAGCAAATGCCTTATCATGCCAAACTGGGTGGAATTTCTCTCCCAGTATGATTTCAAATCAGCAAAGCAAAGCTGAGCCTATCAAAATATTTTCAATTTGTAGTAATTGCAGCCAGTGGAATAATTTTGATTTTCGTCACTGAGTCCAATTTAAGCAGTTGCTTTGGTTAGACAGCACACTTACAACTATGCACAACAGAACCTGGCAAACCTACCACCAGATCCTCCCGAAATGAAGTGTGCATTTGGTGGACCTCAGAGCAACAGACCGTTAAAAGTCTCATGCAAGGAAAACGTTGGCCTGGTGATCACACCACCTCGCTGCTGCTTGAGTTGAGGAACGGGAGCACTTGCCTTCGCAGCCTGCAGAGCCAAACCACAAGCGCTGTAATCCCTTTAGGGGAACTCGGCTGTACTGTGTTGGCAGTCAGACACCTTACACTCTGGAAATCCCTTCTGCTCTTCCCTTTCCCATCAGAACTCACAGCTGCCTGTGGGATTTCTCTGTAGAAGAGCACAGTATGCCTAGCTCTCTCTGCTCATGGGGCAGTCAGAATTTCACCGCAAACTGGTGCTTAGATGGCGACTAGTAATCATGCATGTTTCTTTGGGAACAACTGTAATTAGCAGCCAGAAGGATTCGCTTGATCTGACACGCATATTTCCCAATTAGTGGGTGGATCCAGCCCATGTTCTTTCCAGCTGAAACTAATCCCAAGAGAAGCATTCCTCAAAATATTTACACAGGAGAGAGAAGAAATGTCTATTTCCTGAATTCTTTTTCTTATCTCCTGGGAAAAGAGATCACAACATTTTTAATAGGGTTAACAGAGCCCTCAAGATGAAACAGTGCTTTGACATAAGACCCCTTGGCCTAGATGCCCCTTCCTAAATGCAGCAGCAGTGTTGGGTTGGGTTGCAACACAATGCCATGACAATGCCATCATCCCATGACAATGCAGTATTGTGACCTGGTGGCATCTCGCCAGCCCCTCAACCATCCTGTAGCCAAGAGTCTTGGCATGAGAGTCTGCCCATGGCCTGCACTAGGCTACTAACCATTCAGAGAGCGCGGGCTGATGGATATGTATACAAATATAACACTTGGGTTGCAGTGTTAAAGGCTCTGCAAATCAGCCTACTTTGTGGGTGTAATGTTGGCCCCGGATGCTCATGGGAGTGAGGGTAAAACCACAAACGACGAGAATCTCTTACTCAGGGCAAAATCCAGACCCTCCATTCTCCCCAGCCCCCAAGAGTCGTGTTTCTAGGCTGTAAAGAGGCCTTTCTCATGAACACAGCTCTGTAATAGCAGCAAGAGGGGAGCACCAAGAAACTTTCCGAGGCAAATAGAGACAAAGATTTTTCCCCTCTCTTATTTTAAGTTATTGTTTCACCCTTTGGCTCGAGGAGATAAGCCAAAGTTCAGAGCCTTGCAGGGTTGCTTTCGTTAGAATAATAAATTGATGATATGCATCAGGTATATTCTCGATGCTATCTTGTTTATTTACCAAAAATGTACCCAAAATCCTGACTCCCTGAACACAGCAGAAACAAGCAGCAGCAGGCAGTTTCCATACTCAGAAATCCCCAAGCCTGACACTCCAGCGAGCTCTGTGCCCAAGAAGCCCTGTCCCTCTGCTTCCTCTCCAGGTCACACTCAGAACTCCTTCCCCTGTCTTTCTGCCTCCAGCATACACAGCCTGGAACCAATATCCCAGCCCCTGCGCCTGCCCCCAGGGAAACTCCTCAGCCCACATGGTTTAGCTATGACCTACCATGCAGCCTAGTACTGGGTGCTAGTCCCACAGTCCCCAGCTGGTTTTACTACAGGGCTTGATTGTCCTTCCATTGAGCCTGAAGGAGAGTGCCTGCCCATTGGCTTTAATGAGGTCTGTTATGGTCTTTGGATCCCAGACCCCCTGCTGGAAGCCATCAGCACCTTCCAGTGTAACGTTACACAGGGATCAGCTGCAGCTCAAATTATGAATCTAAATTTCCATTTGGGGATTCCAAAAAGGTCTTGTCCAGAGACTTTGGAGACCCCAGTACAATTCCCTCCTCTGCCGCAGACTTCCTGCGAGACCTTAGGCAGGTCACTCAGCTGTGTGCCTCAGTTCCCTGTCTGCACAATGGGGCTAACAGCACTTCCCCTCTCCCAGGGCTATTGGGAGGATAAATTCATTAAAGCGCGTGAAGTGCTTTGAGATCTACCGAGGAAAAGCGCTATAGAAAAGATGATGATTCGCCATCCATTCAGATTTTGCTTCTGTGGTTCAGCAGGTCACCAGACCCACCGCGAAGGAATTGGAGTTCTGTCTGTGTGGTTCAGCAGACTCTTGTTTGTAGGGCAGGAGGCTCCTCTTCACTTCTGCCCATTCCCTTTATCTGTTAATCTAATTACTTACTTTTAGCAAGGGGAACAAAGTTTCTGTCTCCTGCCCAAACTTCTGCTCAGTGTGAACCTGCCTCATACTAACTAGCAGGTAGGGTTATGTCTTTCAGGTAGCCAGACTCACTTTACTAATGAGGTTTTGATCATTTTTCCTTTTAAAACACGAGCTCTTCTAGGACCAGCCAGCCGTCCCCTCTCCCTCATGTTTAAATACCTTTCCAAGCAGCGCTACTTTGCAATAAAGGCCCCGTGTCACTATTTACATTAACTAACTCAATTGTCAGAGGCTTCTATTTACGCAGGCTCAAAATTTCATTCCAGCTGGATCTCTGCCAACTTAACTTCCAGCACAGGAGTGAGTCTTTAAGATTTAAGAATAGAGGGGGCTGACTTCTCCTCTCATTTTACACCACTTTACAACTGCGTCACTGTTTGACTTCAATGGAGCTACGATCGTTATACACCAGTGTTAGTGGAGAAGGCCGATAAAATGCTGCCCAGAGACAGCTCCATGAGGGGAAAGGAGCCCCTACACAGAGTGACGCTGCAGTGGTC
The DNA here is from genome assembly GCF_965152275.1 of Natator depressus. Classification (NCBI taxonomy): domain Eukaryota; kingdom Metazoa; phylum Chordata; order Testudines; family Cheloniidae; genus Natator; species Natator depressus. The sequence continues at coordinate 81,755,153 of NC_134243.1, forward strand.
TGCTGGGGACAGGCTTATGTGGAATCTGGACTTCAAGTTCCAACGCAAACCAGTCAGACCCCAGGACATTCAGAACGAAGCCTGAGCTTTCCACTTGCCTACATCCTGTCCAGTCATCGGCCGATCTTGCTGTGGTAGGAGCTAAGGACAGCGCTCCACCATAGTCGTGAATTTTTGTTGGCTTTTGTCAACTCTTGAGTTTTCATGGTGTGGGGGTGAGAACGTCAGAAATCATTGAATCATAGAAACATAGGAGTGGAAGGGACCTCGCAAGGTCATCTAGTCTATCCCTTCGGTCTGAGGCAGGACCAAGTCAGCTTAGAGACAGCATCCCTGACAGTGTTTGTCTAACCTGTTCTTAAAAACTTCCCGTGACAGGGATTCCACAACCTCCCTGTTCCAGAGCTTATCTATGCTTATAGTTAAAAAGGTTTTTCTACTGTCTGACCTAAATTTCCCTGGCTGCAGACTAAGCTCATTACTTCTTGTCCTACCTTCAGTGACCATGGAGAACAATTGATCCCCATCCTCTTTAAAACAGCCCTTAACACATTTGAAGACTGGTATCAGGTCCCCCCTCAGTCTCCTTAAACGTGCCCAGCCCTTTTAGCCTTTCCTCACAGCTCAGTTTTTCTAAACCTTTTATCATTTTTGTTGCTCTCTTCTGGATTCTCTCCAGTTTACCCACATCTTTCTTAAAGTGCGGCACCTGGAACTGGAGACAGCGCTCCAGCTGAGGCCTCACCGGTGTTGAGTAGAGCAAGACAATTATCTCACATGTCTCACATACCACAATCCTGTTAATTCCCCCTCAGAATGATATTGACCTTTTTCGCAGTTGCATCACATTGTTGGCTCACATTCGATTTGTGACCCACTGTAACTCCCCCAGATCCTTGTGAGCAGTACTGCTTGCCTAACAATCATTCCCCATTTTGTACTTGTGTGTTTGATATCACTGCACATAACAGAAAATGAAGGCCTAGTTCTGGGGATCAGCTAGGAGGACGTCAGCGTAGGAAGGCGAGGTTATTGTTACGTATGCATGTTCCTAAAAAGTCAGTGTTCATTTTAAGAAATCCACTGCACAAACACATCTGCTGGGCAGCAGGGATGGAGGAGGGGTGGGAATAGGTCCTTTGCCCTGGTTATTTCAAATGTTAATTTCAACAGGCTCTTTTCTTTGCTTAGACTAGAGCAAACAACCAAGGGAGCAGAGGTAGCAGTTAATGAATTTCAGAGTTTATTTATTCCAATGGTGCGCTGTTTACTTTAACATTCCCCTCCTTCGCCTCTCATCCCACCCCACCCCACCACACTCCACCCCCAGATTGACAAGAGAAGTCTTTTTTTCTTTTCCCAAATGATGAGAATGCATATTAGGTTTCCTCCAGCTGGTAGGTTACTCAGGAGTTCTAACCCAAAAGTTCCCCACGTATCCTGGGCTCTCCTGTGACTGGGCTGGGCAGCCTGAACTCACTTTTGTTGTCCTTAGTCCCCCAGGAAGCCTTTTCACAAATATGTACGTTTGATTCCCCATTCGAGGAACACTCTGAATAAGAACAAGACTGGAATCCCAAAAAATCCCTTCTCAATGGCAGTTACAGAAGATCTGGTGCTTATTTGAAAATTGCCCTGTTCTGCAAACAAATCCTACCATTTTACTTGTCACCCTACTCAATGTAAAAGCATTGCCGGAGGTATTATGTTTCAGCGCCACTTTATCTTTTAATTGGCTGTGCATGGCTTTGTGGGGGGCTATCAGTCTATATGAAGGGATGGTCTGAAAAGTGACAAGGAAAATGCATAATTTTAAAGCAATTATTTCTATGTGGATTGCACAGAAGCCAATTCTCATCCTGATTTTCAGCTATGGATCTGGCTGTGCAAATCCACATACTCACAGCTGCAGACGCCAGCCCTGGTTGGTTTAACACAAAGTCTCCCAGTTGACGGAACCTCTCGAAGCTTTTGAATGGGAGTTACCTGAGAACAGTTCTCGTTAGACTATGAGCCTGACCCTTCTTTTGAAATCAATGGGCACTTTGCCGCTGACTTTCATGTCAGTAGAACCAGCCTCTACCCCCTTGTGGTTCACAGTCTGTTCATTTCTAACGACTGCAGTTCTACATCTGAACAATCAGTTGCCCAAAGGTTCACACAAAGTGCAGCATACGATGATGCCTCTTTGAAATACAGCCAGGGCGAATCACACGTGGGTATTTGGGTTTATTTGTTGATTTAACTGCATTATTCCGTTTTACTGCCCCTTAATACATGGAAAGACAGATTGCATCTGCTTTGTGAGCTGTGTTAATTCAAGGGGGAAAAGCAAAGGAAAAAGGAAATAAAAGACTCCCTCGGTGCAAGGCAAGTTGTTCTCAAATACCTGAAGGGGAGGAAGGGGCTCCCTAGGAATTCTTGGCTTTGTAATTTTGCAGCTAGACGCTTAGATCACAGATTTCCCTACTTAATTATTTCCCCTTGTGTTTGCATTCACGTCCTTTGCAGGCTGCCTGGGTAAAAAGGTAAGGACAGCAACAGCTGACATGAGAAGCCTGCCTGTATCCTTTCCCTGGGATGCCAAGTTTTGCTGTATGTGTCAAATGGAACTCCAACCCCCAGCATCCACAGCCTTGTGACATTCCCTTCCACGAGTGGGGTGGGAGGGAGACGGGAGATCCTGGGGCTAATCCTCTGCTTCCTTGAACTCTGTGTTGCCATTTACGCCTGTGCAAGGTGAGGGCTTGACCCTCTGCCTGCTGAAGTCAGCGGTGCAGGATCATGCACTCAGTGCCGTGTGGGTGTTTGAAGTTACCACTGGTGTAAGTAAGTGGGGAATTCTGGTTGGACACTGTATCATGCCCACTTTGTACAGGTGCACATGGCAGCAGAAGGTGCAAAGCAGTGCGCTATCAGGCCCTATATTCTTATTGTCCCTGTATTATTTGAGTGTTATGTCTTCTATTTGCAATTAATATGTTTCCCAGCATGCATTATGCCACCACCAGTTTTTGACAGTCCTCTTCCAGGAGCTAAATACTAGTTTCTGTCTCTACTTGTAAACAAAAACCTGTAGGCAAAGTATCTCAGTCCAACCTGGGACACCCTTCTTCATGCTCTTGCAACCCAAGCCTTTCCTTGCAGAAGTTAATTGTAGAGCAAGTCATGCGTTCCCAAGCCTCACTGGCCAAAGAGTCTATGCTGTGCTTCATGGCACAAAAGTTTTGCATAATTGGCCAAACTCTCAGGAAGCATAACCCTGGCAATCCAGCCAGTGGCTTTTATTTATTTATCTTATAGTTAATTAAATATTAACTATAAGAAGTGCCTGATACTGCTGCCATGTTATGGGACCCTCCCAGTCCCTTACAGAGTTTGGCTTAGTGGTTCAAGGCCTCTTAAAACTGTATTTTCACTTTCTTGATGGCACCTCATGCTTCTTAGGCGCCTCTTCCTGCATGTTGGAGCTACCAGTCTACCATGATGGGTTAGAAGTGGTGGTGAGGTAAGCAGCAACCTATGGTACTTTGGCCATGTTTTCTGCTTTGATGGAAAGGCTAGTTTGTATTAACACATCTGCTTACTTGATATTTATCATTTTTAGAAAGAAATAAGAGAAATCATAAAGTTTTCTTGTCCTAACATTGTCAGTATCGTTTTCCCTTGTTAATGTTAACCATTCGGAATGCCTTACACCAGAAAATCTCTGAAAAGCTTCCTGGGATTTGTAACCTAATTAAAACCTTCTGACAATGAGGTTTCACTATTCATCAGAAGGTTCTTGGAAGGAAGCCCTCTGCTCCACCAAAGTTCCAAGAACAACAGAGCTTTGGCGATAATGGAAGCACTTAGGCTAAGAAAACAAGGCTAAGCCCACAAGCTTTCATGAGTGCTGTGGCTTTGCTGATTGGTATGTGAGGCAGCTTGGATTGAATTGATATTAACCAGTGAATCCATTTCAGTCATGCGGAGATCGAGCCCCACATTTCACATGGGAGGAATGCATAACATTTTTTCAAGTGTGTTTTTGCTAACTGAAGATTGTTCTGGGTACTTATTTCATCTCCGCTATTTTCCAGCTCTCTGCACTAGCAATTCTTAGACCACTGCAAGTTAGTGTGACTCTGCTGACTGCTTTGCTTGGTGCCATATCACCAGGGGCTATGGTCTCAACAGATTATATTTGCTAACCAGAGTTGGGGATGGGCAGTATTTGGTTGGGAGACCTCCAGGGAAAACCCAGGTGCTTCAGGAAATGGTGTTAGTCTTGGGAGAAAGGCCAGTCCTTGCCTACAGACAGCCCCCCAACCTGAAGCGAATACTCACCAACAACCACATACCACACAACAGAACCACTAACCCAGGAACCTATCCTTGCAACAAAGCCCGTTGCCAACTGTGCCCACATATCTATTCAGGGAACACCATCACAGGGCCTAACAACATCAGCCACACTATCAGAGGCTCGTTCACCTGCACATCCACCAATGTGATATATGCCATCATGTGCCAGCAATGCCCCTCTGCCATGTACATTGGTCAAACTGGACAGTCTCTACGTAAAAGAATAAATGGACACAAATCAGATGTTAAGAATTATAACATTCATAAACCAGTCGGAGAACACTTCAATCTCTCTGGTCACGCAATCACAGACATGAGGGTCGCTATCTTAAAGCAAAAAAACTTCAAATCCAGACTCCAGCGAGAAACTGCTGAATTGGAATTCATTTGCAAATTGGATACTATTAATTTGGGCTTGAATAGAGACTGGGAGTGGCTAAGTCATTATGCAAGGTAGCCTATCTCCCCTTGTTTTTTTCCTACAACCCCCCCCCCCCCCCAAGACGTTCTGGTTAAACTTGGATTATTGCTGTGCACATTGTAAGATGAGCTATTGCCAGCAGGAGAGTGAGTTTGTGTGTGTGGTTTTTGGAGGGGGGTGTGTGTGGGGGGGGGGTGGTGGTGAGAAAACCTGGATTAGTGCTGGAAATGACCCACCTTGATTATCATGCACATTATAAAGAGAGGTTTCAAAGAGGGATGGGCTATTACCAGCAGGAGAGTGAGTTTGTATGTGTGTCTGTGTGTGTGTGGGGGGGGGGGGGGAAGAGTGAGAAAACCTTGATTTGTGCTGGAAATGGCCTTCCTGGATGATCACTTGATGATCACTTTAGATAAGCTGTTAGCAGCAGGACAGTGGGGTGGGAGGAAGTTTTGTTTCATGGTCTCTGTGTGTATATAATGTCTTCTGCAGTTTCCACGATATGCTATGCATCCGATGAAGTGAGCTGTAGCTCACGAAAGCTCATGCTCAAATAAACTGGTTAGTCTCTAAGGTGCCACAAGTACTCCTTTTCTTTTTTCTTTTTACGAATACAGACTAACACGGCTGTTACTCTGAAAAGTGGCACTTTTGTCTCCAAGTCAGTAGGGTGAGCCACCCACTTTATTCAGATGATCATGACAACAGTGGAAATGACATAGGCCAAGAAAGTTATTTTAAAAACAAATGTATTTTAACTCCTCTCACAAAGATTTAACCAAAGGCCTCATTTTATGATTGACCAGCTCAAATGCTTCACAGGAACGACTTCTAGAACATGCTGCTGCCAGAAGATTTTTGTTCCCACTCTCTCGTCGCCTATTAAAGTACAAACTTGAATTGCATTCCCTTCTGGCTTCCCTCTCACACCATCTTAAGACAAGTCAGTTTTAATGATTCACACATAACAGTGTTTTTCCTGATGTTCTACACCATCAGCATTTCTTCTCTGCCTTTCTCTGGGGTGACAACAGCCAGTCTCGCCTACAAAGCCAGGAAAAGCGAGAACCTCAGAAATTCCCATCACTTATAAAATTCCTCAGTGGAGATCTCAGGAAGAGTAATTTACACGAACTAGCATTCAGGCAGCTCAGAGCCAGGTAATCAGGCAGACATCCAATGGCTCCCCTCTGGCCCGCGCAAAAGTTTGGTATGTTCCACAGAGTGTGGAAGAGTTCATCTACTGAGTCTGCAATTAACACAGCCTGTTCCCATTCTCCTTTCATTCAGTTAGGATTAAAGATGAACTTCAGCCTGCACTCTGGAGCCAAAACCCTTCTCCCCTTTGGGAAAGCTTGGCCCTGAACTTCATGGCTTACCCTTTATATAAGGAACTGAACCAAACCACCAAGAACTTTGGGAAAGTCCTGATCTGGCCTGCACTTGGAAGCTTGGCCTCATCTCTGATTAGAAGGGAATGCCTTTAACTATTTCCTGACCATAATATCCTTGCAATGGCTAAAATTTTAACACCACCAACCTTCACTAAGCTGATGTGGTGCTAGGAGGCACTGTGTTTTGGGGGGTGAGGTTTGTCAGATAAGACATAAAACCAAAGTCCTGACAGTCTGGACCCTTATCAAAGGTCCTATGGCACTTTTATGGGGGAGGAGGGAAGACAAAACAAGAGGTGTGAGCCCCATTGATGTGAATAGGTCTCAGTTGGATTAATGGCATTGCACCTACCGCAATTTCCCTGTTGCTTCGCTTGGATTTGCTAATTTTCTCCCCCCTGTTCTAAAACTCCTGGGCAGCATTACTGGAGTAATTGTGATGGCTGCAGCTCCGTGGTGGGGGAGGAGAAGTGATCTTTATAAACACTTTATTTTTGTACTTTCGAAAGCACTTTGTTGCTTGCAGAAGGTGCTGTGTGAATCAATGTATAACAACAGGTTTCAGAGTAGCAGCTGTGTTAGTCTGTATCCGCAAAAAGAAAAGGAGTACTTGTGGCACCTTAGAGACTAACAAATTTATTTGAGACTAAGCTCACGAAAGCTTATGCTCAAATAAATGTTAGTCTTTAAGGTGCCACAAGTCCTCCTTTTCTTTTTAATGTATAATAAGTTTGCTACACTTGGCCAGCTGGGTAAATTGTATGGCCCGTGCTATAGAGGAGATCAAACGAGATAATCACAATGGTTCCTCCTGGCCTTCGAACCTATGATTATGAATTATCCAGGCCCACCTCCGCATTTCCTTTACTGCTGCAGTTGAATCAGCCAGGGAATGACATCTCTATAGTAATGTCAGATTTGTTGCCAGTGATCCCCTGAACAAGAGGCTAAAGGTCAGATCCTGAGTTCATGTTAGGGTTACCAGATAGCAAGTGGGAAAAATCAGGACACCTTTTTTTTTTTTTTTGGAGGGGGGGATAGTTGCGTATATAGGACAAAGCCTCTAATGGCGGGATGGTCCCGATAATATTGGGACATCTGGTCACGCTAGTTCATTTACACCCAGTGTCAATGAAGTAGCTCCACTCAAAGTGTGGGCGCTAAAATTGGCCCAGTATCGGTGTGTTCTGGTTGAGCTTTTCAGCATTTAAAGACCCTCCCACGCTGCAGGGGCCTAGAGCTCGTGCTCCAGCCTGAGCTCAGAAGATTACATGGCAAGGAAACAGCCTGGCAGCCCGACTCCATGAGTCCAAGTCAGCCAGCACATCCAGCTGCAGATTTGTCTTTGCTGTGTAGACAACCCCTAAGGGCCTTGTGTATTGAGCAGTACTCTCTCCAGTCTTCTCCAGATCACTGTATCGCACGCAAGTATGTTTGTGTATGTTATACTGCTGCATAGCAATGTCTTGACCTATACTAGATGCCGAAAAGCCCAATCAATGCCAACGGAAAGTGGTTACGTTGCTGAATGAGCTGTGACTTGGTTTGATTATCTCCTCACAGCTGCTGTTCCAGGAGACGAACCCAGGGGTTCGATACCAGTACACTATCCGAAGGGAGTCTGACCATGAGAATGAGATTCAGCCCGCAGAGTTCTTCTGGCGATACGGCTCCTGGACTAAGTGCACTGCCACATGTGGGACAGGTAAGTTTGTCGACCTTTTCATGTTGACCTTATATGCTTAAAACCAGTAGCCTTGCTCTCACACACTACTTTACAATAGTAAGTGGAATAGAGGTGATTTTTGTAAAGTATTCCATACACATAGAAACCAAGGAGTTCTGGTTCAGCACATCCCATCTGAAATCAGTTTTATTAGCTAGTCCACTGATCAGATCTGTATGATGCTAAAATATTTGCTTAATCATTGGGGGTTACCATCAAAGTTAAGGTACCAGAATAGGTCTAGTTCTCATGGGTACAGTGTAACCTCCCCAGTAAATAGGTCTGAAACATGCCGGTTCTGCCCAAATCTCTATAAACATCATGTTTAAAGGGAACAAAACAAAATAATTCATTTGTGCCACATTTTACATCACAACCTAGGAAATACACATCAGAACAGTTTGCTGACATTTGTCTTAGAAACTCTTTGGCCTTAGGTTTCAGTGGGTTTGTAACACAGAAACAGCTGCTGGGGTCATAAATATCCAGACCAGACCCCCTGCGGAGCTCAGGCGCTTGGAGACTGCACTTTATCAGCTTTTTCCTCTTAACTTGGTGTCCTGTTACCATGCTGGTTGTCTGGAGGTTTCAGGGCCTTCTGGTTGATTCAGACAAAAGAGTTTTAGAGAAGTTGAATAAACATAAAATTGCCTGTATTTGGGTTTGCACAACACTATTTTAAAAAAAAACAATTTCAAGCATCTCGCAGAGGATCAGATTTGAGAGATTCCATGGAAATGCCTCATCCCAGCAGATCCCTGAAGCATGCAGGGCAGGGCTCACGCTCTTCCTTGATCTATATCCGTGATTTGCCATTCCCTCCACAGCTTTCTCCTATGCTCTCCTCCTCCTCCTCCCTGGTGATCAGTCTGTCTGCTTCAACAGCCTGTTTCAGGATGTGTGTAATGGGCTACTCACCACGAGGTGCCCCCTCGCAGCCAGACATCACAGCTCTCTCACTGGGCTAGCGCCCCCTGCCAATGGTCACGCCAGCACCGGGACTGTGTCTCTGCATAGTAACTCGGCCCTGCGGCCAGGACACCATCTTTCGTGCACCTTTCCAGGTCCCAGTTGTCCCAAACTAAAAGTCTAAAAATGTCTCTAATGGAAACAAAAATCCTTCCACCTTTTCTGGGGCTTTTCCTCAGCCAGGCTTCAGCTCAGCCTGCTGGGCTCCACACCCCCTGTGACTGGGAGGAGACCCCAGTCCCACCCTCTGCTCTGGGGTCCAGACCAGGACCCGCTCCCAAAAAGCTAGCTCCCAAACACCCTGTCACCCAGTCAAAGCAATCACCCCTCATCTGACCTTTCACTCCTCGTCATCCAAGGGAACCCACACAACACCGTCCAAAGCCAAGCCTGGGAACTTAAATTCACAATTCTGCTAGACACTATAAACTGTGGACTCAGCAGAGACCCTGATCGTATGGCTCATCACAACACTTTGTAACACACCCCACTTTCTACTAACCCTTAATTGCCCGCTTCATTTTAAATTTAAATGGTCTCCTATAGCATGTGTAAACCCCTTGTGCTTGACAATCTGTCCCAACTTGTATTTAGCTCAGACACTCTGTTTTCCTTCCCTAGACCTGAAGAAGACCTCTTTGAAGCTCTAAAGCTTGTCCCTTCCACCAACAGAAGTTGGTCCAGTAAAAGATATTACCTCTCCTACTTTGTCTCTCTCATATCCTGGGACAAACACAGCTCCAGCACTGCCAATGTACATTTTGCAGTGTTAATTAATGACACTTGGTCAGGCTGCAAGTAAACTACAAGTCCCAGTGAGTTTCCAAACTGGCAGAATAATGGAGACAATTTATTCGGCAGTTAGAAGAGTGGGAGGCTAAGGAGTGTACAGCTGTCTGTGAGTTTTACAGAACCACTTGTCCAATATGAGGAAGGTTAAACTTTCAAGTGTTTGTTACAGAGATACAGCAGAGAGGCATATACATTGCTACATGTCTTTGAACTTTAGATTTCTTTCCTATGATTCCATGGCTCCCTTGGGAGGTTGAAGCTTTCAAGGTGTGTGTGTGTGTGTGGTCCTCTGCCTCCTCTCCAGCTTCTCAGAAGCAGCAGAGCACTTTGTTTTGATTTTACTCCATAAACAGAAACGAGAAGAATCTGTCTCTCGTTTTGGTTATGGCTTTATAATGACATATTATCTTCCTTTCTCATTGGTTTTGAGAGTGAGCGGCGACATAGCATGGGGCTACTATGCGAACTGTGGTCTAGCAGCTGAATGTAAAACTTTGGTTTTGTGTAGCTGCCTTGCAAAGAGGCTCACACTTGAGTGCACAGTTTGCAAATGTAGGAGCCAGCGCTGCACTGCTGATGGCCTTATTCAGAAGCCACTGAGGATTATATTACATTATTATTATGGTCAGTATTTCCCGCTGCTCAGAGAGAGAGAGAGAGAGAGAGATTCAGTGACCTGGGTACATGGAAAGTTTGTGGAAAATCTTACATGATTTTCCTCTTTGTCCTGCAGTGGGTTCTAAGAAATCTGTTTCTAACTGAATCGTTCTTGTAATCAGTTGAGAATGTTTAGAAAAAATCTGCATAGCCATCTCTTATAGCTCCCCTGAGACTGGTACCTTGAGAAGTATGGACAGTAATCTCACAGGGCATTAGGCACACATCTTGTAAATATTTTTGGAACTTCCAAGTAGTTATTTCTCTTTTTAAATAAATGTAAAAAATAAAGTATCTGACCCAAATATGTAAAGACAAAGGGGCCCAATCCTTGCTCCCACTGAAGTTCATGGGAGATGTTTGCCATTATCCTTAACTGGAGCAGGGTTGGCGGGTAAGACACACACACACACACACACACACACACACACACACACGGCAGATTACATTTCCAACAGTCCAAAGATGCTTTTGCCATCTGAGAAAACTTTATCCCTACAACTCCTAATTCTTAATGTAACCTAGTGGCCTGTGCCAGCTGCTTCAGCCAAAGAAACTCTGCACTGAGTAAATCCGTAATAACTTATCCCCAGAGAACGTTTCCACCTAGGCCCCAATGGTTAGAGGTTGGCGTATGCCCTGAAACATGAGGGTTCATGGCACATCTCAAAATCCTAGATTTTTATACTGGTTCTCCACTTGGTTGGGACTAGTGCCTCAAAGAGCACACTGCTGTGTGATGAAGGATCGAGATGAGAGAGACAGAGAACTTAGCTCACTCATTTTTATTTATAATCAGTTTCACTTTGGGATTTGCTTGTTTGTTTTAATTTATCATGTTTCAGAATAGAAGGAATAGGAAATAAGATGGTCAGAGAGAGTCACAGCTATCCAACCTGCCCCACTGAGTTGATCCTGATCCTATTTACACCAGAGTGAATCAGGAGTCACTCTGCTGAAGTCAATGGAGATGTAAAAGTGGTGTGAAATCGGAATCAGGCCCATTGATTTCCATGGAGGCGGTCTGAGAGGGCATTTACTACTACCATCTAATGCCATAGGGCAAGGCTGCAGTATCACCGTCTGCCCTTGGAGTTACAGTTCTCTCCCTTCCTTTCCCTTGCTGCATGGGGGAAGCTGCATCAGTCATACTCCCAGCATAGCTTATTTCCCACTCGGCTTGTGCATGTCAGCTGCACTGGCTGGCATTTTAGGGGGCTGCGCCGCTGCCCACCACACCTCCACCACCCGCACAGGAGCAGGAACGGCAGTCTGATGGCACCCAGGGCTCTCCCCTGCCCACCATGATGCTGGAAGCATCATGCCACATAGTAAGGGGACTGAGAGCAACAATTTGTGCAAAATTCCCCTCGTCTGGACAAGGCTCCGGCAGCTCAGGATCAGAGCATAGTGGTGTGGGAAGGCTTGTGCTGTGCTTGTCCTGTAAATAAACAGGCCTTCAGGCACCAGGGCTGCCAACCTCACACATTTCACCAGCGCCAAATACCCTCCGAAAATCCTCACTGACAAAGCTGAGCCCAGTGGTCTGGGAGTTTCCTCTTCTCAGCAGAGTCCAGGAATTCCCTCTGCTGCCGGACTTCACAGCATCTTGGTTTTATCGTTAGTTACAGCTCTCCACAGGCACAGCAGAAGTGCGCGCGGCAAGAATTCAGAAAAAGGGTGTCAAAGCTGCTTGTGGAACGCGAGGTCACCCGTAGCTGCGTCTCCCGACCAGGGCTGCCAGAGGGACGCAGGAAGCGCGATCGGACGATTTAGCCGTTCGCTGAGAGGGTCAACAGGGCAGGAGCTGGCTTCTTGCCAGTCAGACTTTTTTTTTTTTTGATACTGTTGCCAAAAGTACATCTGTAAAAAACCGATATCCAATCACAGACGCAAGCTACCAGCCTGCCAACTGGGAGATGTCAGGGCTGCATGCTAGTGGGTCCCTGGAGCATGGTTGTCATTCGAACACTAAACGAGCCTCCACATCTCTTCCTTATTTGCAGGGAATCTTGGATGCTTTTGACAGCTTGTAGATAGGCCCTAGCCGCAGCAGAACCAAAGAGCGAGCCCTGTGCACAGTCAAACACTGCAGCAGCTCACCAGAATCACTGGTACTGATGGTTTCCACTCAGCTCAGCTGTAACAATAGTGCGACTAGAGGGGGCTAGCGTTTCACAGCAGACACGTGGGTGAGATCTTCCACCCCCACTCGGACAGCGGTAAAGTCCGCTGCTTACAGTAGGCTTGCGGTAGCTGTCTTACGCTGGGCCGGTTTATTTGGAGACCCCGAGGCAGGCTATACGATTGAAAGCGCTCCTTTGAGAATCACTGCCATTTCCGCTCAACAGGGCCCCGTTCTTGGTTAACCCATGGGCACTACTGTAGTAAACATGATTAATGATAAATAATACGAATATCTAGCGCTCACTCATACCTCACCTCTGTGCAGAACTGTATAGCACAGAGGCACTTTCTGCTTTCTCCAACCCCTCCCATGAGCTGGGGCCAGGGGCCATGCCAGCCGTTGCATTCTGGCAGCACAATTACATGAGTCTAACACCACTGCTAGCCCTAAATTCCCCGTCAAGAGGAACAGAGGGAGCTTAAAGCAAGGGGATTAGCTCTGCCCAGCTAAGGTTCGTTGAGCTGGGCCCTCCCAGGGAGAGCATAGGTGCACCCTCTCAAACAACAAGCCAGAAACCAGATTCTCCTGGCTCTCCTGGAGGCTTTGTGCATGGAACACCCTTACAGCTGGATGGGCCTCCAGAGCAAAATCTAGCCCAGAACATCTAACACCCCACTAAGTTCTCATCCCACATGCATGGAAAAACTCTAGAAAATGTAGCGGAAAACAACAGCCTTTCTGTAGGTTCTCTGAACTGCCCTATAGAATTTATTAAGACTTGGGTTCTTTCCTGGCTCTGTTGCTGGCCTGCTGGGTGACCTTGAGCAAGTCACGGCCCTGCTCTGTGCCTCAGTTTCCCCATATGTCACACGTGGATCATGATAATGATGCTGACATGATAATTTGTCAAATGTTTTGAGCTCTGCTGATGAAAAGTGCTAGTTAAGAGCTGGGGATTATTATTATTATTATTTCACACTCTTTTAGGATGGTTCAAAAACTGATCGAAAGGACACGTATAATTCTCTATTAAAAGTCTGTGTCCCACCCACTGGTGTAAATCAGCAGCGCTTCATTGTCAGTCGGTGGAGCTACACTATTTACACACATTGAGGACCTGGCCCTGTATGTACTTAGCATAATTTCTATAGACCCTTGTTGGGTTTGTCCCTAGTAAATTCCATTGGACTCTTCGCTGAGGGAGATAATTTTTCTGCATTTTCTTTTCTGTCACTGTTAAGTATAAAACATCTGTCCGTCCAAAGAAGCTATTCACTGCCTCTCTTCCCTGCTTAATTCATCCAGCGATGCCACAGGCCAGTATATATGAGATGAAAGGCACAAGTCAGAGGCCAGAAATACCAACACTGAGGCATCACCGAGTGAATGTGGCAATGGCTGCAACTTGCTAGCAAAGAGAACACATCTGTTTTGTACCAGGCTTGTTGCTCTGAACTGTTTAAACACAGAGATAGATCATCAGCCACTGTGGCACAGAGAAGGCCCATGAGGGTCATTGCACTTAGTTGAGATTAAGGCAACCTGGCCTTGCCAAAGTTTATCGGAGTCCAGCAACAGTTCTTGACGTGATTTAATCTCTACCCTGCAGTTCAGTGGTTTGACAAGCTAGCGCTTTTCTGATGAAATCATTTCTACTCACAGCGTAGACAAGAAGAGAAGAAGGATGAGCCTGTGGCTCAAGGGCAGAAGTGGGAGTCAAGAGACCTGGTGTCTGTTCCCAGCTCTGGGACAAATCACTTAACCTTCTTGAACCTCAGGTTCCCTGTCTGGAGGATGGAGCTAATAATCACACCCACTAAAAGGTCTTTGGAGACTCCATTGATTAGTGTTTGTAAAGTGCTTTGAGCTCCTCAAATGGAAGGTGTTATAGAAACACAGAGGAGTTATTTACTGGTCTGTTGTTCTCACCTGTGATCACTAAAACCCATCATTTTCACCTTACTCTTCTTAACTGTCCACCCTATAGCTATACCCGCAGAACATCTAACCCATTTCTTATCAACCCAGTGCAGGTGGCAAATGGTGCTTCCTCTTTCTTTGTGCTTCCCAGATCCCTCTCTTCCATCACCACCCCTGGCTGCTCTGATTCAAACACTAGAGTCCTGGGTCCATTTCTACACCCTGAATTTACCTAGCAGAAAATGACCAGCCACTACAAGGGCATGACAACGTTCCCTGCAATGTGTATTGATCATTTCAACTTTTACCAGCATTTTGTCCTGCCCACCTGGCTGTTCTGTACTCCAGGCCTTTCTCAGAAAGACTCCAAAGCCCTGGTTGGTCTTACTGAGCACAGTGAACTGCTGATTTATTTATTCTTTTACACCAAGGAAGTGTCTCCATGTCCGAAAGCATGTTCCTTTCTGGCTCTAGTAGCTTCTGGGAAAAGGGGCTGAAAGGAACATGTACATTGATAAACAGTGAGGAGTCCGGTGGCACCTTAAAGACTAACAGGTTTAATTGGGCATAAGCTTTCGTGGGTAAAAAACCCACTTCTTCAGGTGCATGGAGTGAAAATTACAGATACAGTTATAATATGTGCCAATATATTTATGCCTATATCTGTAATTTTCACTCCATGCATCTGAAGACGTGCGGGTTTTTAACCCACGAAAGCTTCTGCCCAAATAAATCTGTTAGTCTTTAAGGTGCCACCGGACTCCTCGTTTTTTTTATGGCTACAGACTAACACAGCTACCCCTCTGATAATTGATAAATAGTGACATTTCTGAAACAATATGCTCGCCTGCTAGTAATTTCAGACCCTTGTACCTTGCAGTACATTCTGTTTTAGTTCCCATGTAGTAATGAATTACTCTCTTTCCCAGCTAAGGAAAGAGGTTAAGGTTAGAGGGTAAGCCAGCCATGCTGTTAATGGGACTGCTTGTGCAAACAGTGTGACACCATCTTGTGATCCTATTAAATTCACTGGTCCAGCTCTGTAGGGCAAAGGTCACCCCCTCGAGGAAATGAAATCTGAGCGTCAGGCCAGGTTTTGTTACCTCCAGGGGGACAAAGCAAGCAGGTGTTGAACTGGGGATTTTTATTTTTATTGTAACGTGCAGTTTATGGAGCGTGGTCTGGGCCTAACAAGCATTTACTGTGGGAGCCATGGCCTTTGTCATTTCAGGGGCGACCAAGGCTGCATGAAGAATCTAGCGTAGGTGACTGAGTGAGGGGTGCTCATCTGGTGTAACTCAGCAGAGCACCGGTCACTTCACCTCAGCTGTGCTAATTTACACCATCTCTTACACTGGTGTATATCAATGCTTATTGGTGAGATTAGCAAATCCATCAATACATGGGGGCTGGCACACAGCTCCCATGATAAGCTGAGCTCTCTGCTTACCTGCGAGATACTGGGGTCCTGAGCTAGTTTTGAACACACAGATTTTTCATAAGGGAAAAAAACACCCAACTAGTGAATGTTCTTGAGCGTGCTAGTTCTGCATAAACAAATAGAAGCAGCCAAATGATTGTGAGCCAGTTGAGAGGAATTAGAAGCACTGGCAGAAAAATAATAAATTGAAACTCAACTAGGAAACATGCAAACTGTACATTTAGGGGGAAATAATTGCAAACTCTTAGACTTGATAGAAAGTCAAGATGCTGAGGGTGTTAGAGGTGACAGTGGGCAACAAACCAGACATGAGGTTGAAATAAAATATGGCTGGAGGAAAGGCTGGTGCCATTTTGGGTTGTGGATGTTCATAGAATCATGGAATCATAGGACTGGAAGGGATCTCAAGAGGTCATCTAGTCCAGTCCCCTGCACTCGTGGCAGGACTAAGTATTATCAGACCATCCCTAACCTGCTCTTTAAAATCTCCAATGATAGAGATTCCACAACTCCCTGGGCAATTTATTCCAGTGCTTAGCCACCCTGACAGTTAGAAAGTTTTTCCTAATGTCCAACCTAAACCACCCTTGCTGCAATTTAAGCCCATTGCTTCTTGTCCTATCCTAAAAGGTTAAGGGGAAACATTTTTCTCCTTCCTCCTTATAACAACCTTTTGTGTACTTGAAAACTGTTATCATGCCCCTCCCAGTCTTCTCTTCTCCAGATTAAACAAACCCAATTTTTTCAATCTTCCCTCATAGGTCATGTGTTCTAGACCTTTAATCATTTTTGTTGCTCTTCTCTGGACTTTCTCCAATTCATCCACATCCTTCCTGAAACGTGGCGCCCAGAACTGGACATACAACTCCAGCTGAGGCATAATCAGTGTGGATTAGCACGGTGCCTTGCTTACAACTGGCAATATATACAGAGGAGCAAAAACTATCCATGATTGCAAGTTGAGAAACCCTCCAGCTCCTCGAATGGTGCAGCTCCCTCCACCTGCAGAGAGACTGGTTCACAGCTGGTTTTTTGGTGGTTTTTTTTAATGTTTCAACTGTTTATAATTGAAAGGAAATGAAGTTTGTCATACACAATGTTGTCATAGGTAATAATGAACAACATGCCCATTGCAGGAAGAGTCAGCAGGGGATCTTTCTTATCCTTTCACCAGATGCTTCCTATTTTAGCTAGTCAAGGTTATGAGTAAGTGGATACATACATGTTTGTTCATGCAAACAATTGTGTTAAAATAAGCTGGAGGGTCCAAAAAATTAAGCAAAACTCCCATTGACTTCAGTGGGGCCAGGATTTAATGTAGGGAAACTTGCACTCCCCCACTGGAGTTGTTATCATAATTACACTATGTTACAGAAATACCCTTATTATTGCACCAGACGCATGACATGGTGAGCCTTTCCTCTGGGGTCAGATGGAGATGGTGGCAGGTATAGATCGTGCTACCTACATTGGGTCTGAGTCTCTACTGTTCAGAAATGCTTGGTATTGAGAGAGTCCGTTTATGCAGAGGCCGTGTGTAATTTACCTGATTGCTAAACCACATTGCAGAGAGCTTTTCCATTAGCGACACCTGCACTTGTGCAGCTAAAAGACGAGAGTAGCAGTCATCTCCTTTGTGTGCTGGAACTTTAAAACAGAGTGGCCTCTCTGACTGCTGCAGAGCCACCTGCGAGGCAGCTACCCACTAACAGAGTGAGCCACTGTACCGGTATTCATTCTCTCCTGGAGACTTGATATTTGCTCTTTCTTCCTTGTTTTCCTTAAACTGAAATACAATACTTTGTCCTGCCTGGAGTGCAGGGGACTAGACTAGATGACCTGTTGAGGTCCCTTCAAGTCCTACACTTCGATGAAAAGTCAGCTAGACTGAGGAATGTATGCTTCGCTCTTTCGGAATGGATGAACAGAACACATGGAATGTGAAGTCTCACTCAGAGTGAAGGTTAAAGTGTAATGAGGCGAATTATATTCATTTTACATTATTGAGCAACCTTTGATTTGTTTAAATACCTACTGTATTCAAGGGACCAGGGAACTTAAATGTCCTTGCTTATTCTGTGTTATTTCCTCGCCACCCTGAGCTTTGAAAGTGAGTTGGCAACGTATAATCTGACACATTTCTTTCTTTTATTCTTTTTCTGTCTTTCTTTTTTTGACAGCTACACATTTACAAGATCTTTCTACCCTTGATCTATAGGTTTCTGCTTGGAGTGCCCTAGATTGGATCTAAAGTCAGAATCTAAGAATTTATTTCATCCGGCCAAACAGATAACACATCCTGCTTCCCTGGGGAAAATCTTGCATTACCTGCTGTGTGTTTTGTATAGTAGAGACTTGGTGCCCTGGGTGGATTGGTACTCTTTCTAACCCTTCACCTCTACGCTGCACCAACCAGTGGGAGATGTGTATCCAGGATTCTTTTCCAGCACTGTGCAGTTCCAGAAATCAGACTGTGATAACATATCATGTATTGGGTTTCCTCCTGCCCTTTTCACATCCACGGACAATGCAAGCGTTGTTCCTCCGACAAGCTGTGCCAGTGCAGATGAGTGAGAGAGGGACAAAATTAAGTGGCTGCTGAGCAGAAAGGTGACCGTTTGTGAGTTTCATGAACGGTATGAAAGATTCTGGGCAGGCATCACGGACAAACTCTGCAGAAACAGACTTTTCATGTCATTTAATTTTTAAGGATTTTTTTTCTTTTCTTCTTAGTTGTCAGGTTATACGGGGCCCTCCTGTAACATGTTAGCAGTGATTTTTAATGGCCAAACACCTTGAAACAAGAGAATAAAAACCACACGATGCCAGTGCCCGACTGGTGGTTTTGTAGCTTACCATTTTAAAGGAGCTATTGTGGGGGGTTCATTTTATTCCTCCTACATAAGCAGCATTATCCTCTTTAATTTTTTACTTTTTACAGGCTACTTTTTTGGTTGATTTAAATTAAGGAGCTGAGGGAGGGAGCTGCCGGCAGAATGGCTAACAAAGGGAAAGCTCAGACAAAGGCGCTGGTTGTTAATACTTTATGATATGTGCTGTGCATGTGTGTCTCGGAGCGCTGCAATCTAAGCCTGACATCTGCTGACCTGAGGCCCAAATCATTTCATTCCGAGGCCACTTAATTATAACATTCCATGCCTCAAGCCCCCTATAAAGGGGGCTGATTGTAACAGCTCCCTGCAGGTGTGCAGCTCAGGCACTCAGCTCTTGACACACCAAAGCCATTTTCAGTGAGGGCCCCGCTGGCCACACTGAACCCGTGTTTGCTGCCTCTCTCTGTCGCCAGGTGTTCAGAGGCAGATCGTGCACTGTGTTGAACAGCTGGCTGGGCTAGTGGAGGAGCGGTACTGTGACTCATTGACCCGACCCGACGACAAGCAGCGGACGTGTAGCGAAGAGCCCTGCCCAGCCAGGTTTGCTTTCCTTTGCTTTTCCATCTTCTCATTCACCCAGCCCCGGATGCTCTCCCTACTTTAACAGAGGGGCTGCGGGAGGGCAGAGTCTCAGCGGGTGCAAATTAGCATCTGAAGTCAGTGGATCTACGCTGACCTACAGCAGCCTGGGCGCTGTCCTGTCTGTATAAAAGTGACCACTGGACTCCATGATTCTGCATCCGACTCCCTCCACCCTGGCCTCTGGTAAGAACTATGGCCCCAGTCCTGCAACTGGATCCATACAAGAGACCTTTTGCTCCTATGCAGAGCCTCATTGATGTCCATGTGAATAGGCATTTGCAGCTTGGGCCTGTAGACAGATCCTCAAAGGTATTTAGGTGCCTAATTCCTATTGAAGTCAATGGAAGTTAAGAGGATCCAGGTCTGAGCTCCCCTGGGTTAAGGCTTTGCTGGAAAGGCCATGAACTCACATGCTGCTCTATAGATAACAACTCATGCCACACAGTACTGCAGATAATCTCAAGAACAGATCCTGAATCCCAATGCCCTGAACTTTTGGGGAGGTTGAAATCCAAAACCCTGATCATGAGCCAAGTTTCGCTAGTGACCCCTACCTTTATAGTGGCCCCTCTGACCTCTAGACAGAAGAGCAGGAGAGGCTGCTGCAGTCCCAGCTAGCCTCTGCTTTGCAAAGGGCTTCTGTCTTTACATCTAAACCACACTCCAGGCTCCCAATGCCCGCGCAGATTGGAGTGTTTGAAATCCAGCTCAGAACGTGGAGACATCTCTGTGAACATCTCTGTAACACTGAATGTTTCTCTATAACAAGGAGGATAGATATTTCACTGTCACTAACAACAAACCTGCAAATGTGAATGCTCACTTCGGCTCCCACCTTTTCCCCTTTCATTTTCCTAGGTGGTGGGTTGGCGAGTGGCAGAAATGCTCTGCCACTTGTGGTGAAGCTGGGCTCATGAAGAGGACGGTCCTTTGCATTCAGAGTGTGTGGCTGGATGAACAGCGGGCTTTGCAGCACACACAATGTCAGCATCTCTCCAAGCCAGATGCCACTGCGCCCTGTAATAGGGATATCCTCTGCCCTGCTCAATGGGCCATAGGCAACTGGTCTGAGGTGAGAAAGTCAAAGGGTAAAGAGCACATTAGTCTTAGTTCCTTGGGAAGCTTGAAGGGTCACTTAGATAAACATGCTCAGGGAACAGTGGGCTCTGCTGGAACCACAGTGAATTTTAGAGCAGTGGTTCGCAACCGGGGTCCACGGACCCCTGGGGATCTGCAGACTATGGCTAAGGAGTCTGCAAAAGGTTGTTGTTACCATAGAACCATGGTTTTCAATCTGTGGTCCACGGACCTCTGGGGATCCTCAGACTATGTGTGGAAGATTTCCAAAGGGGTCCACACCTCCATTTGAAAATGAAAAAAAGTTGAGACCCACTGGCTTAGAGAAGCAACAAGGAGTCTGCTGGCACTTTAAAGACTAACAGATTTATTTGGGAATAAGCCTCCTTGTTGTTTTTGTGGATATAGACTGACACAGCTACCCGCGGATACTCAGTTTAGAGAACTAATCCTTGATTCAGGTGGCTTGTTCATCACTGCACTCACACGTAAAGCACAGGGCCCTCGTTAAGAATTCTCTGGGAAATCACTGCGTCCTAGAACAATCTCAGCAGTGAAATACTTAGCGCAGGGGCTGGCTCAGATTAAACCATTTTAAAGAGGGGTGGGGGGGGGGAAGAGAGGAATTCAGACAGAAAACTCAGGTTGGGGGAGGGGGAGGAGGTGTCTAGCTCTCATTCGAACTCCACCTGTCAGACATTCCTGGAACTAGTTGGAGTCCTGACAATTTAAACATTAAAATTCATTTTAATTCTCTCCATTTTTTGAGGAGCTGCAATTATAAAAACCAGATCAAGTGAAAGGCAGGTTTGTGACCCAGACAGATCTTAAAATAAAGAATCACCCCGAGGCTGTTATAATCTTTTTTCCTTCTTCAAATTTGGCTGTTTCCTCCATCACGGTCTAGTAAAAACTCGGTGCTTGGTGCAAAGAATTAGATTGACAGAAATAAAAGTTTTTAAAGCTTTTTAAATATTTTGCAGCACTACAAGTTTCCACCCTAAACTTTGGCAGAATCCTGCACATGTTTTGAGCACACTGCAACATGGAGTTTTAGGGAAGTCGTGAGAGTTTGTATGTGTGTATACACTACGGGTGTGTCCACGCTACTGTTAGACACCCGCAGCTGGCCTATGACAGCTGACTCCGGCTAAGGGGTTCAGGCTCAGGGTCTGTTTAAGTGTGGTGTAGACCTTCAGGGTCAGGCTGCAGCACGAGCTCTGGAACCCTCCCACGTCACAGGATCCTAGCGCCTGGACTCCAGCACAAGCACAAACATCTACACCACTGTTAAATAGCCCCTTAGCCCAAGACCCGCAAGCCTGAGTCAGCTGGCACGGGCCAGCTGCCAGTTTTTAATTGCTGTGTATACAGACCCTTGTCCATGGGTGGTTAACTGCTCTGTACATATACTGTCATATATGGTCATGAGGAAATTGACTCTTCACTTTTAAAAAAGAGAGCAGGCTAGAGTGTATGACTAAACAGAGCTGCCCAGACTGTTCACTGATCAGCTTACATGATGCCCTGCTATTAATGGCTATTTAAACAGATAAATCAGTCAGGTAAATTGAGGTAGCAGAGGAATTCTCATAAGAATGGGGAGGTTTGGGGATGTGGGAGGAGTTTGGCAAAGAGTTAGGTCAGCCAAAGCTGGTGGCAAAGCAAGAGTTTATTTTCTGTAAAATATTTTTTCTTTGACATTTGGCTATTTTTCAAAAATGGAACTTTTCATTATGTATATAAATTTCCAAAAAGTTACATTTTCATTAAAAATGTCCATAGAACATATATTTTCATTTACTATATTATATATATATAACCTTTTTGATTTTTTTGTATTGCCAGCTTTGATGGGTCATCTTAATCACAGATTGGATTTTTAACTAAAAATCATAATTTCATATTTAAAAAAATAACTTTAAAACTAACTTAAAAATAAGTTTTGGTTTTAAATTATTTACCAAAAACACAACAGAATGAAAAGGTGAAAAGGTGAACGGAAGAATGTAAATGATAATTGGGAACTGTTTAAGAAAATATTTTACTAGATGCCCCAAAAGCCACAATTCCACAATCAAGAAAGAAGGCTTCACTGATCAAAAAACCAACTTATCTTAGAGGGGAAGTGAAAGAAGCTATGAAAAATTTATTTATTTATATATATATATATATATATATATAAACAAATGGAAGAAAGGGGACATTTATAGCAATGAATATAAATTAGAAACATGAATTGTAGAAAATTGATAAGGGAAGCAAAAGGATACAAGTAGACCTTTATGGCCAGCAGTGTTAAGGACAATAACAAAGAGATTTACTAAAATGTATTAGGAACAAAAGTAATCCTAACAGTGGTTACTCCATTGCTAGATGGAAATGGTAGAATTGCCTATAATAATACAAAATAAGCAGAAGTGTTGAATAAATATTTTTGTTAGAGGGGAAAAACAGATGAAGTATTCATATCAGATGATGATGAAATTCTTTCCATTTCAAGAGTAACTCAGGTCAACAGGTCTGGATAACTTGCATCTAAAAGTTTAAAAGGGGCTGGCTGAGGAGCCCTCTGGACCATTTATGGTGATTTTCAATAAGTCTTGGAACACTGTGAAAGTTCCAGAAGGCAGGAAGAGAGCTAAAGTTGTGCCAATATTTTAAAAGGGTCAGTTGGAAGAGCTGGGTATTTATAGACCTGCCAGCCTAACATTGATCCTGGGCAAAATAATGCAACAGCTGATATGGTACTCAATGAATAAAGAATTAAATGAGGGTAATATTATTTATGCCGAATGTGGGTTTATGTTTGATATCTTTTTTTGATGAAATTACAAGTTTGGCTGATAATGGTAATAGTGTTGTTGTAATATATGTAGACTTCTGTAAGGCATTTAACGAGTTACCACATGACATTTTGATTAAGAAACTAGAATGATCCAAAATCTATGTGGCATACATTAAATTGATAAAAACAGGCTGATGATAGGTCTCAAAATGTAATTGTAAGCAGGGAATCATCACTGAGTGGGTGTGTTTGCAGTGGGTCCCACAGGGAACAGTTCTTGGCCCTTCGCTAGTTAACATTTTTATCAGCGATCTGGAAGAAAACATAAAATCATTCCTGATAAAATTTGCAGATGACACAGAGACTGGGGGAGTGGTAAATAATGAAAAAGACAGGTCAGTGATCCAAAACAATCCAGATCGCTTTGTAAACTGAATGCAAGCGAACAGTATTCATTGCAATATAGCCAAACGCAAAGTCATGCTGCTAGAAACAAAGAACGCAAGCCATATTTACAGGATAGGCGCTGCTAGCCCAGGAAGAACTTACTCTGAAAAAGACTTGTGGGTCATGGTGGATAATCAGCAGAACATGAGCTCCCAGTTCAATGCTGTGGCCAAAAGGCTAAAGTATGTTGTTAAACTTTTCCTCTGCTTGTTGGTTGCCACCCCTGTGAAGTTCCTAATCTCTCCCTCCTTGTGCTGTCCTGATAGTTGAGATCAGCCTGCTGAGATTCCCCTAGATTCAAACGTCCGGAGACTGGGGCCAGAGCGTTCTCAGTGGAGGTTTTCTACTCTGGAACTCAGTTCCCTTGTGCCTTAGCTGTCTGAGCTTTTGGACCTTCTGGGTACAGTGTTGGGGCCACCTGTTTTCTCAGGCTTTGGCGTACGTAATAAGGAATGGGCTACAGACGTTGCTCCTTGTTCCAGTTGTGTTTTTATGGTGACAGCAGGGTGGTGCGAAATAGGCTTGGATCCTGCTAAGAGATGTTAGTACGTTGTAACATGTTATTTCAGTTCTATTTTGTAACTGGTATAAATGCCTGGCAATGGGCCCTTGTTGTTATAAATAAACTGCTCCTTGTGCCAAGCACATTCCTTACTCCAGATTCACTCATATTTTACATTTCTAAAGAGCCTGTAACCTACAGTAAACGGAGGCTCCGTCCTGCCCTTTGATACTCGGGCAGAGGCTGTGAGCTGCTGAGTCAGCAACTGATAAATGCAGGGAACCTTGGGGCTGACTAAGGATGGAGAAGATGCTTCACTGGATCTGTCCTCCACACAGGAGCCCACTGGAATTGTAGTGGGGACCATAAGCTCTTTGCTAGTCCAGGACTGGCCCTTGGTTCCCAATGGGGAGTGCAAAACTAAAACATCATGAATTGATTTACATTTAGAACCAAAAAGGTATTTGAAAATCCTTCACTGACATGCTGAGAACAGAGTTCAAGAAACCAGTGTTTTCCCCATAGCATTAAGCATACATCATATGCACATAAAGCCAGAATGAAGACACACACCCCTCCTGCAATGCCACCCTTACTTGTCCATCCATCCAGCCATCCAAGTTATTCAAACTGCCCTCCTTCACCATAGTGTGTGGGCACCTCACAATTTGCAATGTATTTATCCACACAACACTCCTATGAGGTAAGGCAGTGCCGTTATCCCCATTGTACAGATGGGAAACTGAGGCACCAAGAGACTAAATGACTTACCCAGGGTCACGCTGGCAGTCTGAGACAGAGCAGGGAATTTAGTAGGGCTTGTGCCCTAATCACTGGGCCAACCTTCCTCTCTGTTCAACCATTGCAGTAGAAACACAATCTTGAACTCTGTCTTAGTATGTTCGTGAGAATGGGCCTGTTTTCCCCATATTTTGATTGAAAATATTAATACACTTGTTCTTTTTAGTATATGGGCCAGTGACACGAATGGTCCATGTCAGAGCTCTCACTGGTCAACTAGGATTTCTCCAGTGTGGGCGAGCACCCAGGGTAGACGGCCAGTGTGCCGGCTCTGTGCACATCTCATAACCAACCCCCGCACTGTGTGCCCTAGGGAGAGGATGTGACCTCCACTCCAGTCACTTCACTCCCCAGCTGCCTTATTGGTCCCTCAGAGAGCCATTAATAAGTGCCAAGGGTTAGCTAGGCCCTTAGAAGCATGGGGAACTGCGGAAGCACAAAGTTGGCACCTAATGACGTTTGCACAGATGTAACGTACCCACCCCCATACACACAAACACACATTCACATGGGTCTGCCCCCAAGCACAGCTTGGCCAGACCCTACGTATAAACTCTGCAAATAGTCTGAGAAGTTAATCTGTGCAATTCACCTTGAATTCTGATTGCCTTGCTTTGGTCCCTGTAAATTAACCTCTTGCCCAAACTGATATATTGTCAACCCAAATATATGGTATTTCTATTGAAATCCCCGTGCTTAGGTTTGCTTTTCTAGTTTGATTATGTAAGGGACTTTGTAATACATGACTAATGCTATATACATCAGTTATAATGAAGCATAATGATCTGCGGCTCATTCAGAGCAAATGTGATGTTAATGGAATTACATATTAGGTAGGATAATTTCACTGAACTTATTTCCAGTTTGTGGGTCTCTTTTATACTGAATAATGTCAATGGGTCCATTATGTGCTTTTCCTCAACCAAACATCTTATTAATCCTCGATTTTCCATTTACCAGGCCCGCACCCTTTATTTAACAATCTCTTTCAAGAGAAGGGGCAGAATTCATGGCAACTGCAGTTGGGGCTATTAGATCATCTTATCCAGTCCTTTCCACAAACCCCAACTCCAAGAAAACTTTCTGGCCAGCATGTAGGCCAAGTTTCAGCCTGAAGCAAAATAGGCCAAGATATAAATACACCAGCAAAATGGTTTGTAACAGAAATATTATAGGCCCACTACCAGACTTTTTTTTTTGTAATATACAGATTTCTTGGTACTGTATATCTAGCCAGCAGAACTAAGTGCCATAATATCTAGTAAAGCATTCCTGAGTCAAGTTGGTTGGAGAAGGTACAGAATTTTTATTAATTGCATGAGCACACTGCTCAGTTGAAGTGTTTTCTGGCTTCTGGTTTTACAGGCTCAGAGAGCTAGCACTGATATTAGCATAGTCACGCCCGTGCAAATATTAAATCATCTCATTTGCATAGCCACTCCCATGGTTGTATGATAATGCATGTCCTTGCTGTAATGTAATGACTACTGTTTCTCATGCTCTCGTTTCTGATATTTTCATTTCTTTTGCTTCTCTAGTGCTCAGTAACATGTGGAAATGGAACACAAAGACGCCTTGTGTATTGCAGTAACAATACTAGGACAACTTGTGATCCTACACAGAGACCGCTGTCAGAAACTACTTGCTCCCTGAAGCAATGCCAAAAGAAAATAGAAAATGCCAACACTGACTGGTCTGGCAGCGGATCTTCAAGCAGAGAACTATTTAATGAAATAAATTACATTCCCAGTCATCACATTTCCCACTTCAGCCCCTCAATTCCGAATAATCCAAAATCCAAAGACAAGAATGTCATAACGGAGGAAGATTTTTCAAGCAGCAGTAACAAAAAGGGAAATGTGTTTGTTGATGATTTTTACTATGATTATAATTTTATCAATTTCCATGAAGATCTGTCCTATGATCCCCTGGGTGAGAAAGACATCAAGAGTGAGGGGTTTAAACCAGATGCAGAGGGCGAGGCAGCTAATAACCTGGAGGATTCTAATGAAACGTCTCCTAACATTCCATATAATGTAAAACCAGAAGGAGAACGCAATGAAGGAAACTCAGCAAGAAGTGAGACAAATACTTCCGCAGATGTGCATAATGAAGAAAAGGAAAAAGCTGGGGTTGGAGACAATAAAACTCTCTTCAGCATAACTGAAGAATATGAGGATATCAGGACATCTACTGCCCACTACATAACCCCCTCCTACATTGGAGAGGAGGAGGAGGAAATGCATATGCCACTTTCTGAAGATCAGCCATCCACTGAGAGTGGAACAAGACTTTATTCTATAAACAGCCAGGATAATCTGCCCACTGATAAAACCCAAGGAGTCCTGCTGACAAGGACCATTTCTGAAGAGGATGCGACAGTCACCATCCCCTCTATCAGTTATCCTTATCTGGCCATCCCCACTCCACCACTGCCTGTTGACAAGGGCAGTGCTGGTGGAGAAGAGATGTATGACATTTGGGGAAGTACAGGAGAGCCTGGAAGCAGAGAAGAGGACGGTAAAAGCACAGAGGTTCCTGTTAACAATGACAGCAAAGATGATGGCTTGGCTGGTATTGCCCGGCCAGGCCAGGAAGATACCAATGAAATGGATTTGGTCATCACTGATGATGGTGAAACTGACTCCAAAACCGAAGATGAAAAAGCAAAGGCCGGTATAACTGCAACAGCGGAGAGTGCAGATGTGAACAGGCCCGCACATAACCCGCCTCCCCAGCCAACGACAAATGAGCCACTGCATCCTGCAGCAAAGGACACTCCTTTCCTCTCCACTGAACACAGATCTGAGCAGGAAACAGGAGGCACTAGTGAAGACACTGACCCCACTATGGGTTCATATAACTCAGATAACAAAGAACCGGATGACCATACATCCCGTGCAGAGGATGTACAGAACCAGCTAGATGATTTCAGTGCTGTTTCACAGACACACAACCCGGAACCAGCCACCATGACAGCTCTTCCCCTGCTGTGGTCCATGCCCCCCCACATGCATGAGCCATCCACACAAGAAAGCAGGACACTTACATCCAACAGTCTAGCCCACCAGGGTGCCCAGGCACCAGCCGTGCCAATATCCTCAGATCCAAACCCCACAGCTGGTCCAGAAGGGACGCTTTCGGCTTTGCCAGCCGAGTTAACCACAGCATGGTGGGCTGAGAGGGAAGCAAATGAAATAAAGACGACTCATTATACAAAGGATGTGTTTTCTGATCTGCCTGGGGCCACCCGCACAGGCCCAAATGAAAGCGCGGGCCCGGATGAGAGCTCGCCATGGGGCACCCAAAGGATATTTGCTAATAGGGATGGAGACCACGGAACATCTCTCCCCACGCCCAGCCTTCCAGACCCGCAGCAGCAGGAGGCAGAAGCAAAGGAGGATTCTTTCCTATTGCTCTCTGCTACCAGAGCAGCCACAGTAACGACCAGCTGGGAAGCTGGGAGCTGGAGTGAGGCAAGTACAGCTGAACCCTGTGAACAGAGTAACCCAGGCACCGTCTGGCAGGTGGGCCCAGTCCCTTAGCAGGGCGCTCCTGTTGGGCTAACTGAAAAGGTGCTTGTTTCACAGATCCATTCTTTCCCTTGGCCAAGCTCCATTTCCGTGCGATAGCAGAAGGAATTAAGTGGGAAGTGGTGCTAGCGGCACTTCGTCAGCAGTACGGGGTGGTGCACAGAGGTGCCCTGTCCGGGGGTGGGGATCAAGAGCAGGAAGCTGGCCAGAGCTTCCCAGGGCATGGGCGAGCACACACACTGTTACGCTCCTAAGGGACGTGGCCTGCCTCCCCTGCACACACTCTAGCTCTGCTGGTTGGTGCACAGGGGTGCTGTGGTACCCATCCCCATTGGGGCCGTATGCTCCCACTGAAGCAGCCTGTGCCCCCCAAGCACAAAGGCTGTGGTTAGACCAGCCCTTCCGTTGGCCTCACAAGCGGGAGAGCAGGGAGAAGGCTCCATGCTCACTGGAGGCCTAACCCTAGCTTAGCCCCAGCGTGGTGAAGCATGGAGCAGCCTGCACAGTCCCATTGTGCACAAAGCCTCACAGGGAAGGGTTATGTCACCCCAAGAGCCAGCCCTCCCCAGCTCCCGAGCGGTGATGTGGCCCAGCCCTCCACTTCGCCCAGCGTCTAAACAAATAGTACTAGCCGTGCGCCAGCAGGCAAGAAAACATGCTCCAGACCACAAATGGGCTTCCAGTTCACTTCCACTATTGGTATTACTGGAGCGCATGGGGGCCCCGTCAGGTCAGGGCCCTTTTGTGCCAGGCACTGTACAGACATACAGTAAAATGCAGACCCTGCCCCAGAAAGCTCGGTTACACCTTTGTGTGAGAGAGCCTTAAAACATGGTAAAATCACAGGGATTCTATTCGCATCAAGACTAGAAATTACCAGAAAAATCATACAGCACCGAGTCTGCATATTGAGCTACTGTCGCTAATTATTAGTGTCCCTTTATTGTAAGGTGATAGCTTCCTATGACTATTCTTTGGATAGACTTTGCAATGACATATAAATGGCTGATGCAATTCATTGCATGGTAATGAAGTGAGAGCTTTAGTGCTGCATAACCATGAGAATAATGTGTGCTCTGGAAAATAAGATGCAAGACATCAGCCCAGAGAGGAGAACAAGATGCAGGCTCTACACTTTGGAAGGGGACTGATAGGAGAGAGAAGTTTATCAGAACTTGTATCACATAAAAAGACTTGAGACGTGAACTACAAAAAAAAGGAATGCTTGGCCTTAAAGGAAATGAGGAGGAGTTTCTTTCCAGAGAGCAGTTAAACAAATGAAGCCAGCAATACTAATTAAATGAAACTCTAAAATTAACCAGGCTAAATCCAACCCTGTTCAACTAAAGACCCTGGAGCTGCACCCACTTACCCCGTGACTTCATGGCCCAGTAGGTGCAGCTACTTCCTAATCAGTTACAAACTCCTGGTGGGTAATGCCAAGTAACAGTCAAATACATGGCTCTGTAAAGCATTACAGAAGGCAAAGCTGGAGTGGAGAAGAAAGGACACAGTGTCCCAGCCAGAGCAGACACAACTAAAGTTATTCTAGAGAAGCTCCTTTCCTACTCTTCTTCCTCCCAAAACATAAGGAAGCCTGAAGTCCTCTAGGAATTGATTAGAGAATGAGACTCTTGCTGGGGAATTTGTAAACTAACACAAAGACTTCTCTAGCAGGGATAAAGTTCTCGATTAACTTCTTTAGGATGGTTTAAATGTTCTATAGAAAGGCTTTCATTCTCTGTTACATTCTGTGGTTGTGATTCACTGTTGCATTGACAGAGATGTAACACCACTGACCTGCAGTAATCCAGTGGTGAACTGGGCCATGCAGGTTTTAAGACACATTTCTGCAGAATCCCGTTTAATTTTTATTGCATCCTTGTGATTTCATCCCTGTCGAATTCCATAGGATTTTTCCATGAAGACAAGTTGTTTGCTTTGCTGCCTCTGTAGCTCAGTACTCCCTGATTGCTGAGCTTTGGTTTCTGTGTGTGGGTGGAGGCAGGGGTTAATTTTTGCTCTGTGTTACTGACTGTGTTCCAGTGTTCCACAACCTGTGGCTTAGGAGCTAGCTGGAGGACAGTGCATTGTAGCACAGGTAAAGATGAAGATTGCGTTGCTGCAAATAAACCTGTCCCTGCTCGAAGGTGTTACCTGAGACCCTGTTCCTCGTGGCGTATTGGAAACTGGAGTAAGGTAAACATAAAGATATTCAAACCAAAAATACGGAGGGTATTTGGACTTCCCTTCTCCTTGCCCTTTATTGGTGTCTCTGGGTATGTCTGCATTGCAAAGAAAAACCCAAGTCTCAGAGCCAGGGTTAATTGACTCAGACACGCTGGGCTCAGACTGCGAAGCTAAGAATAGCAGCGTAAACATTCCTGTTGGGGCTGAAGCCCAAACTAGGAAACCTAGCGAGCATAAAGAATAACTAAGTGGGAACATAATAGCGCTGATTGGAAGGGAGTCAGCAAAAGTAGGAGTAGAATCACTTAGGGTGGTCAAAAGAGGCATGGGCTAAAGCTAAAGAAAGGAGAGTTGTGGGAGGATACTGGGGAATACCTTGGGGGCATTAGGCTCTCAGAAAGTTTCACAAGAACCCCTCATAGCGCAAGACTTTTGAAACTAGACTGAACAATCCCATTGAGAATGAATGGTAGGCAACGCTCCTGGAATGGCAGGATTACTGTGGATGATTTTAATAGGTCTTAACTTTCAAGATCTGTGGATGTGGGGACATGACCTCAAAAATCTGTCACCACTAAAAATGCAAATAAAATTCTTTCAGAGTGGAAAGTACTGGTGGTGGTAGTCGTGCTTAGGACCCTCTCCAACTCGGGCCAGCTACAATCATGGAGAGACCCAAAGGCAAAAACTGAAAGAGTTAATGAAAGACAGAGCTTTCATTTCTTTAATATCTGGGTAAACTCAACTTTGCCAGAAAGATTCATGTCTGGACACTGTTACCGCCTCTGCTCCACCAGCCTGACTCCTTGTATTGTTTACTCAGTGCTCCAAGAACTGCGGAGGGGGACTGAAGGTTCGGGACGTGCACTGTGTTGACACCCGAGAACAGAGGCTTCTGCGGCCCTTTCATTGTCAAGCTGTTTTCTACAAGCCTCCAATGCAGACTCCCTGCCAAACCAAGCCTTGTCTGGACTGGTATACCTCATCCTGGAGAGAGGTGAGGGGGATTTCTAGAGAGAGAAGGTACACGCAATACATTGTCAGAGATGGGCCGGATCCAAACTTCCCTAGAGTTCAGAGGGTCCTGATGCGGGCCTTTCTGTAAGGAATACATGAAGGGAGAGATGGACCAAGTTTTTTTCAATATGTTTTAATAGCTGTTTGCAAATAACCAAACACTATCAAGTGTCTATTAAATGATGAACTGCCAAACTATGATGAAAATTGGGTTAATCTCAGACACGTGTTGAATGTTCTAATGGAAATTCCAGTAGGCAACTGCTGCTCTTTGTTCTCTTCCACTTGCCCCCATAGGCTTCCATGGGCAGATCAATAGCCCCACAAACTAGGAAACTAATAAATCTGGTGCTGTGTTCCAAACCCTGCTGTTAGTTGGATGTAGGAAAATCCAGCTGAAGCTAGCCATCTGCAGTTCTCACCAGGGGGTCCCCTAAGCAGGCTGGTGAAGGCTCTCAGCCCCAAAATAGCTTGTAACTTCTCTGTTTTCCTTCCCTGTTTTTTCTTTGTTTGCTGGAGATGTCACAGAATGAGGCATTCTGGGATATCATTGGGGAGAGGCATTCTGAGATTACAAGGAGACTTCTGGTATTTGTGAAGCCACATAATGATGCATCCCGGGGTATCTTCAGTTGGAAGATTCCACAGAAAAATGTTTAAATGGTTAATTAAATGTTATTTTTTCACTGATTTTCTCCTTCCCCATCAGTCTGAGCTTGGCACAGTCCTCACACACAGTTCTGCTTTCGTAACCTCCATGCTTACACTGCAGCATGGGATTAGCCCATTATCTTTTATTCCATGTTCATTTTTGCCTTCAGCTTTAAAAGTAGCCTGTCAGCTAAAAAAAGGAATCTGAAGGCTTTGAAATCTATTGTTTACTCTACGCTCTCCCAGTCAACTATCTTCCTAACCTGGATCCATTTATCACTAGATGCCCCATTCATTTTCTTATCTGTATATCCAGTAAATATATTTTTTGTCTGGTTTGTGATGTGATGTTTCACATCAGCACTTATTTTTCATTCCCTTCCCTGCAAATACATTTCGCTGGCATTTTACTTTTGCTTAGCCTCATAGTCCAGCGTATAATGGCTATTATTTAAGAAGTACACAGTATTATTTAAGAAGTACAGACAGCTTGTAGGCCACATTCTACACTCCGTTCGGCTTGTCCGACTCTCGTTGATGAGAAGTCAGTGGGAGTATTGTGTGAGCTTTGCTGTGGGCAGAATCTGACCCTCTAAGTATTTGGATCTAGGGAGTAGTAAATGTATATGAGCTGAGAGCTGCTGTAATCTTACAAAGCTGTGTGTGCCTAAGAGCCAAACTTCAAATCCATTTAGTATCCTCACTTCCACAAATGAAACCAGGTGCCGACAATAGTTATAATCACAAAAATGGGCATTCAACACTGGAAGCAAATTTTTCTTAGGGCTGCTTCACACTGTAATTCCATAAGAAACAAGTAAGTGGGGTGTTTTTCCCTTTCTGGTACTCCAGACTGATTCTGATTTGATGGTTTGTTTGTTTCTCCTTAGTGCTCTGAGTCATGCGGCAGAGGTGAGCAGGAGCGCTTAGTTACGTGTCCAGAATTCGGACGGTGTGATGAAATGTTAAGGCCAAATAACACAAGACCCTGCAACACTCACCCATGTACCAAATGGGTAGTGGGATCATGGGGAGAGGTGAGCAAATGTTTAAGGGAAATAAATGTCTCCTGTAGCTGAATTTCTCTTGGGAATTAATCACATGTATTGTTTTTGTACAGCAGTTTTCCAGGGACTTAATTTCAGATCTCAGATAAGCATACACCTGCTATACCACCTGGTCTGTAACATTGATTTCTGCAATCAAGCCCACACAATTGATAGCAGAGTTTATAAGGCCTTGTCTACACTTAAACATTTTGCCGCTTTAACTATCCTGGCTTAGTTAAAGCAGCAAAAAAATCCTAGTATAGATGCATAAACGTGCTTCTACCAGTCTAGCTTATTTTGGTTTGGCAAAGTGAAATAAAGACGTGGGTATAAATCACCTTATACCACTATAACTGTGTCGATACTAGAGCTTTTCCCCACATAACCATGTTGGCAAAAAATCACACCCCTCACTGCCATAGTTATGGTGGTAAAACTTTTCAGTGCACACCAACGTCCCAGTCCATGTCCATGTACCTGAGAAGTGAATGGAGACGTATTGTGAGTGACTCAGTTTCAATAAATTGAACAGAATATTGACAAAAATAAACCACACTGAAGAGTTTCTCATTGACTAGCTTTGCTGAGAAAAGGCACTCGGGGGAATTCGGTTTCTAAAGAAGTCCTGTTTTGACCAGATACGTTGTAAAAACTGGACGAGCCAGGCCAACTGTGAAGAAAATAAAGGTTAATGGACATGTGTTGCTACCGTGCCTCCTGTCCAGCCAAACAAGAAGCCTTCCACCTCCTCAGTCAGCAGAATTAATCGAGGTCTATTCGCTTAGCGGAAGCTAACGTTTTGTGCGTAAACGTTGGGTTACGTGCAATAGAAATGCCTTTGTATCCTATACAAACAGAACTAACTGGAGGATTGGGCCAAAAGAAATCTGATGAGGTTCAATAAGGATAAGTGCAGGGTCCTGCACTTAGGACGGAAGAACCCAATGCACCGCTACAGACTAGGGACCGAATGGCTCAGCAGCAGTTCTGCGGAAAAGGACCTAGGGGTGACAGTGGACGAGAAGCTGGATATGAGTCAGCAGTGTGCCCTTGTTGCCAAGAAGGCCAATGGCATTTTGGGATGTATAAGTAGGGGCATAGCGAGCAGATCGAGGGACGTGATCGTTCCCCTCTATTCGACATTGGTGAGGCCTCATCTGGAGTACTGTGTCCAGTTTTGGGTCCCACACTACAAGAAGGATGTGCATAAATTGGAGAGAGTCCAGCGAAGGGCAACAAAAATGATTAGGGGTCTGGAACACATGACTTATGAGGAGAGCCTGAGGGAACTGGGATTGTTTAGTCTGCAGAAGAGAAGAATGAGGGGGGATTTGATAGCTGCTTTCAACTACCTGAGAGGTGGTTCCAGAGAGGATGGTTCTAGACTATTCTCAGTGGTAGAAGAGGACAGGACAAGGAGTAATGGTCTCAAGTTGCAGTGGGGGAGGTTTAGGTTGGATATTAGGAAAAACTTTTTCACTAGGAGGGTGGTGAAACACTGGAATGCGTTACCTAGGGAGGTGGTAGAATCTCCTTCCTTAGAAGTTTTTAAGGTCAGGCTTGACAAAGCCCTGGCTGGGATGATTTAATTGGGGATTGGTCCTGCTTTGAGTAGGGGGTTGGACTAGATGACCTCCTGAGGTCCCTTCCAACCGTGATATTCTATGATTCTGTGAACTAACTGGAGCAGGGGATAAAGGAGAAATAAGTTCTACAAAGGCAGTGTAGGAATTTTGCTCGGGTGCCACTTTAAACCTGTGAATAGCGATGTAGCGTATCAATATTTAAGTGCAGGCTCAAATCCAGCAGCAACATATATAAAATAAACCTTAATTCTGGATGCAGCTGATTATATCCCAGCTAATTAACTTTCTGCAGTGCACAGCGACCTGTGGTGGTGGCATCCAGCAGCGACAGGTGAAGTGCATGAACACAAACACTGGTGAAGCTGAAGAAGACAGTAGCCTATGTGACCACGAACAGTGGCCAGAGAACACCCAGAAGTGCAATCCCCAGGACTGTGACAATAGCGAGTCAAGTAAGTGTTTAACAACTAATGCAGGGTCATATGACTTCAAAAACTTAGCACAAAAAATTCAGGGATTCAATATACTTCTTGCCAGTGAAATTAACATTACATATTTTTCTCTTTAAGCGAGTCAAGCTGCACAAGGGCTTGTGCAAGGCTTTCCAGCGTAGAAATTCTGCATTTCATGAACTCTGCTGAAGTTTGTTATGATCTAAGGGAATTGTAGACAGTTGAACTTTGCTTCCAGTTAAGAAACTCTAAAGTGGGGGATTGCATTCAGAATAAATATTTGCATTAAATCACTTCTGTATTCTAGTGCAATCTTGTTGATAACCCTGTAATGATGCCACAGCTAAAACAGTTTGGAATCACACACAGTGTGGAGCCCATTTAGGAAAGCTATAATAAAAAACCTTTTGTCATCACAATTTAGAATTATTAATCATCTAAAGGTTGACAGTAGATTAAATTTAGCCATACTCAGACTCATGTAACAATGGGCTCACCTTTAATAAGTAAAGATATTGTAGCAGCCACAATACACAGAAGCTGGCCATAAAAGGCCATAAAAGGCCATATCTTCAGCTTGTATAAATCAGTAGCTTCCTTGCCTTCAATGGAGCTATGCTGATTTACACCAACTGCAGATCTGGCCTTTTCAGTTAAGCACAGATAATGTCAGTGCTGTTGTTCAACCTTAGAGCCAATGATATTTCTATGAGGCAACAGGAATGGTTTAAAAACCATCCAGATGTTCCAGTTTGGTATACAGGAGAATTGAGATTTGGGGGGTTAATCCTTCGAGGCGCTGAACACTCTGGCCCAAGTCAGCAAAGCACTTGAATGAATGGCACTGCTCACATGCTTAAAATTAAGCCCATGCCTCTGTGCGTGGCTGGATCAGGCTGGAGGACTGAGCCCCTGGGAGGACTGAACCCTTTGCAAGGTTGTTCGTGTGATGCAGCATTGTGCTTTACGTAATGTCCAACAGATGTCAGAATTTAGAAATAGCTTTACAAGAAAACATGGTTTTACTGGACATGAAAACATCTGGCTGGCTGCAAAGCAGATGTTGCATGAGGTTATCACATTTTCATCTCAGCCATATTAAGTAGCAGGATAGACATTGTACTGTACTCTACAGGTGGGATTTTCAAAAGTGCTCAGCATTGGACTAACTCTGCTCTGATTGAAGTCAAAATGAGTTTTACCAGGGACGCCAGTAGGTGCAGTTAGGACAGCACCAATTGAAAGCCCCTCATTGACTTTAGTGGGTCTTGGATCAGGCCCCTTATCCTCTGTTTCTGAGAAGGAGTATTTAATTCTGAGCAAATGTAGCAAAAAAATTTGAATTTACTTGGGGGGAAAAAACAGACTGAAGCTTTTGATCTGAACATCCATGCCCCCACCCAGCCATCTCATTGGCTTTCCTCGTCCTCTCATCGGGACTGGCTAGTGTGTAAAATAAACACTACTAGTTCATATGTTATAAACATTTGTCAGCCTGCAGTTCCACCCACTCAGCGAGGAGTCAAGCATTGCATGGTGAAGATTTATTATGCCACTTCAGATATGAATCATGCGCAATGCGCAGTGTGTCGTCTGAAAAGACAGAATGAAATTTCAGGATCTCAGGCCTCCTAAACATCTGTGCCGTGAACTTGCCATATTGATTTACGTAATTGTCCTGCCATACAGGAGAAGTCCCCTCAATACTGAGTTTTACAAAGGAGTGAAGTAAGTTCCAGGTTTACAGTGCGGGACTCGGCACATCTGTGCAATAATGCAATTGCCATATTTCCTGTAGAGATTGGAAACATTCCAGAACTCATATTGTACCAGCCAGCAAAATTGAACAAACCAGTAACTAGATAAAAACTCAACATTTGCCCACAGGATCTGAGATTCCACAGCTATTTCCTATAATAAGTACAGGGAAATATAGTGCTGCATCATTTCACACACTGTTGGTAAATGTTGTTTAAATGGCATGCACTTCCTTGAATTTATGGTCTCTTTGCCCCTTACTAAGCTGTGCTCTGAAAAGGACTGAAAACCACATTGTCACACGGTGCATTTTCTGGGTTCAGTCAATGTAAATATTGTTTCTAACAGAACTTAAAGCCTCCCATTGTTTGTGTTATCCCATCCTCACATTTCACTTGTGAACCCCTCAGGGTAACTAACCAGAGGGAGCAGATTGTGGCTGGTAATCTGAAAGACAATGGGCAAACCTAATCTTTTAGGGGCAAATCCTGCCCTCTGTCTCCACCATGGCTATGCAGAGTGTTGCCTGGCAAAGCGGAGCCAACGCAGTTCTGCTACGTGGGAAGGGAGTGATATAAAGAGGGAGGCGTACGCAGCATGGACATCCACAGAGCAGTGGCTGCCAGGTAGCAACACACATGGGGCAGTACTATTGGATCAGACACTGCATAGATCTTCCTACCCGGCCGAGGGGGCACACTGGCAGCTGCTGCAGCATCAGAGCTGCAGAACAGCAGTAAGGTAGGGAAGGGAAGGGGGGTGTCCCACAGCCCTTCGGCGCTACCCAGAACCCAGCCCAGCTACTCTGGCAGGTTGATGGGCTGAGAATTTGGGCCTTTCCAAGCTATATTCCTCTATTACATTTATAAGGAGCAGCTATCATTCTTTTTATGCATGGCTTTAATGTATTTTTAGGACCTTCATTAACCCCTGATATTTTATTCTCTTTTCCTGCCCCCTTCCTCATGTTAGTGGGAAATGTGTAGTCCCCTTTCAGATCCCTGCACTGGCCAGGAAAGTGGTGTGAATGGAGGAGTTTTGCCCAGTTCGTATATTTACGGGGGGCTCTCATCTGTGAAATTAACATAACTTTCTGAAGGATGCTAACGTAATAGGAGATGACAGTCTTGCCTTTAAAATAATACAATGCAGAGCATTGATAACAGCAGATCGCTCGCACTTCCTCAGCAAGCTGGGGCAGCTGGAATGTTCCCTTTTGCCTGGTTCACCACCCCTGACTAAAGGCAGGTTTTCTCCTATTAATAAAAAGAGTTTTCAGCTAAGTTTTAGTCCTTTCAATGGTCATAGATTTGATGCATGTTTTTTAGGCAGTTTGTGGACACATGTTTTTCAGCTCTCTACATCTGAATAGCCTAGCAGATGGGTGTGTAGGTCTGCAGGGTCCTTGACTGGAGTTGTTTTGTAATGGCACCAAGGAATATCTAGCTTGGGGAAGGCAAGGCAAGCAGCTGACATGCACATAGGTCCAAATCAGAGTATTCAGAGGTTTCACGTCATTAAAAAGGAAAACAGCAGAGAGAAACATGTTGCCAATATGGAACCTCGGGCGACTGATAGTCCTTGTGGATGGAAAATCATACGGCAATATACAATGATTGTTCTCTTCCTTTTCCTCCCTTTGTTCTCATGCTGAATAGCAGTGATAAATAGGCTCAAAATATCTCTGCACTGATATATATTTGGATGAGTCGCTTCCCAGTGGTAATAGGACTGTATTTCTATAAGCCTAGGAAAGCCTCATGCCAGAGGCATAGAGTGAGAAATGTGTGCCAAAGGGCCCTAGTGATGTAAGGGGCCCTTTAGCAAATGACCCCTGCTACATGTGTTTCCTTGAGTAAAGGACAGGTCACAATGATCCTTTCAAGGTGGAGGCTGCACAAGAAGCACTTATTATTAACTCTTTTCATGGTTCAAATTCATGCACTCAAGGTGCGGGAAATTCTCATGCTTTGGGGCATCTCCACGATGCTCCTTTCCTAGGACAGTGGCAGCGTCAATGTCATAATCTAGCCCATCGCGTCCAGCCAGCAGGGGGTCTGGTAGCCATTGTCAGTGATACGATAAACCACTTAAAGTAACCTTTAACCGGCAATTATTTCTGTCCATCGTCAGAGCTGCGTCGGGGTACAGCTGTTAACAGCCATGCCAAGTCTCTGGGCTGCGTGGGGTTCTTGGGCCAGGCTGGTGGCCTTGCACCTACATGCCCATCACATTCTCCTTTCACCCAGACTGAATACGAACCATGGAAGGGTTAACAAACGGTCTGGAATTTAGACCCAGATCACACTGATTAGGGATGCAACAAGGCAAACGAGGTGGGGTGCAAAGCTGGCTAATGAGGTGTCAGTGGTCATGGTTAAAATACAGGCATTTAGAATGGGGGGTTAATATGCCAGAACCAACCGATTGCAGATGAATTACCTGCACTGTAGATTGAACTCACCTTTTGGAGCTTCGAGCCAGAAATGTAGGTTAATGCACAGGAGCGATCAGAGGCTCCTCTAAGAAGTGGGTTAATGCTGAACAGTTCCAGTTCATAGCTATGTGTTTTGAAATGCAGCAAAACCCAAAACACTGGGATTTCATTACTCTAAATGCAGGAGTGCTGGGACTCGGGTGACCAGACGTCCCAATTTTAGGGTCTTTTTCTTACATAGGCTCCTATTACCCCCACCCCTGTCCTGATTTTTCACACGCGCTGTCTGGTCACCCTAGCTGGGAGAGTTTTGTAGAGTTTCCACAGAGTGACTGATACAATGTGAAAAACTAAACCCTCTTCTGCCTTCCATTCTACCTCCACCCATCCTTCCCCAAGATGCAAACAAGAAAAATCCTTAAACTCTCACCGTTTTAAACTAGGTCAAAAACTGAAAGCAGTAAAATCATCTTAAATCCACCTGTCCCCTAAGAAGTCCCTGAGTTAAATTGGTGGCAGTAGGCAATTGTTTTCCTGTGGCCCATTGCAGAGGGACTCTGAACTTTATTTCAATCCAGTCGTGCAAACAACTGTAACTTACTGGGACTCTGCTTCCCACACAAAGCAAAGAATACACGCTGCAGATTGTGAGAACAGGGCAGTCACCTAACCTACTTGTGAAAACAGCCTGTCCAAATACAGACAAGCTGACGTGAGGTATCCCTAAAGAAGTCGGCTCTTCCCCAGACTCTTAGAATTTTGATGCACATTTTCTTTTCATTTTGGTTCAATCAAGAAAGCGTCCACCGCTCGTAAGCAGCCCTCACTCCCTCCTGCAGCTGTGGTTCAGAGCCATGGGATGTCATGTTACGAAAGGCGTGGCTAGGTTCCTAACAGACTACGGTGGAGTTTGCAGGCAGAGTTAAGTGACTGGACTCAGAAGAAGCTTGCAAAGCGTCCCGGGGGCAGCTCAGCAGGCAGTGTAGCATTTTGTTGTGTGACACACTCTGGTCAGAGAGACCTTGACACTCATGCCCTTCAAAACCTGGTGAAACTGTGGCTGCGTGAAGTGATAGTGCCCCTTGCTCATTGTGCTCAGATAGCAGCTTTGCAATGTCCCAAAAGCCAGCTTGCTATAAGTCACCTATGTTATTGACATTGAGCACATGCAGTTACCATGAGTGAAAGGAGATTCACTATGCAGGGGAGGGGAGAAGTGGCTGCAAACCCTCTCACCCCACTTAGGCCAGTTTAAATATCGCTGAGTCACTGACACAGCGAGTTGTGAGGCCTCTTTCCTTACATCCCTGACAGACTCGGAGGAATATCACATGCTGTACTTGAATGCTTGCAGTGGTTGATCACACACGACCGTGTAATAACCTTTACTGCTT
The DNA here is from genome assembly GCF_965152275.1 of Natator depressus. NCBI lineage: Eukaryota > Metazoa > Chordata > Testudines > Cheloniidae > Natator > Natator depressus. The sequence continues at coordinate 81,796,106 of NC_134243.1, forward strand.
TGTAAATCATAATTTCCCCCCGCTCTCTTATTTTGCTTGGTCTAAAAATTATCCAAACTAGCTTCAGCAGTCACCAGCAGCAGCAAGGTGAAAAGAAAGTTATCCAAGTTATTTTTGCCCCAGATGAATAACAGGGGCAGCTTTCTTTGAATCTCTGAACCAATAGAGCTTAGAGCAACCCACCATTTATCAGAGATGGAATGTGGCTGGGACTAAGTGGGACTAAACAGTTTCTTGGATTAAGGAAGGGGAGAAAAAACAATGGCTGGATTTGTAACTAGGTTATCTAAAGTGCCAGTATCTCTCCCCTTTAAATCCAACAGTATTTGAGTATTTCTGACCAGGCAGCTCCCAGCCTGTTTTGTTTGTAAACCTCCATTTGCATCGTTTAATTTTAGACCACAGTTTGGTTACCCAGCCCCCTGCCTTCACTTCCTGCTCCGTGGCAGGGATAAGGGAAGCAGACAGGACAGGAAACTGAGGAGGCCATGGCCCAGCGACTGTCTCAAGGTGTCTATGAAGGTGTGGCAGGCCCACTTCAGTGACAGCAGCTGGCTTTTGGATTGCTGTTTGGCTTGGAGGCAGTTCCCCCAAACCTTCAGCCCTCCCCCAGTTGGCTACAGTGGAAGGGAGCCAAACTGGCTGGCTGCTGGGGCTGCAAGTGGCAGGCTGGGAGGAAGAGTTCATAGATTCTAAGGCCAGAAAGGACCAGTGCAATCATCCAGTCTGACCTGCTGCATTACACTGGCCATAGGACTGCCCTAAATTAATTCCTGTTTGAACAAGAGCAGATCTATTAGAAAGTGTCCAGTAATGCAGACTCCTTAGTAAGTTGATCCAATGGAGAATTACCTTCACTTAACAATTTGCACCTTGTTTCTATTCTGAATTTGTCTACTTTCAGCTCCCAGCCATTGGATCTTGTCAGACCTTTGTCAGCTAAATTGAAGAGCCCTCTATTATCAAGCATTTGTTCCCCACGTAGGTAGTTATACACGGTGATCAAGTCACCTGAGTTGTCTCTTTATTAAGCTAAACAGATTGAGCTCCTGGAGTCTCTCACTAGAAGGCCTGTTTTCCGGTTCTTTAATCAGACTCATGGCTCTTCTCTGAACCCTCTCCAATTTATCAACAGCTGTCTTGAGTTGTGGACATCAGAACTGGACACGGGATTCCAGTGCCAAATGCAGAGATAATATAATCTCCCTACTCCTACTCAATATCACCCTGTTTATACATCCAAGGATGGGGAAGTTGCTGCCATTGAGAGTCTGGACTGTTTAGTGCCTCTCAAGAGTCATCTGGAAAGTGGCAGAGGAGCCTTTATCCCTCAAGTGGCTCTGACTATTCACCCTCCTTGTAATCATCTTTGGTTTTTGTTACTCTTTCCCCCAGATTTCATGGGTGCATGGGAATGTACTCAGGAGCATTTTTGGGGCTGAATCCAAATCAGATTGTGCTACTATAACCTAGAGAAAAGTAAAGTGCTGTGCAATACAACTAAGTAATTATGGTGGTAGAATGAATCTAAGACATCAGATTGACAGAAATTTACTTATTTCCATAAATTAGCCTATTCTAACACTCTGTTCCATCATACTATTACGTAGCTGACAGCTGCAAAGAGTATTTTTTATGATAGTCAGGCTGTGCAGATAATCAACCGTTGAGAACACATAAAATCAGAAAGCCAGCCCTGAAGCTGCAGGGTTTTTCCACAAACCAGTCACTTCAGAGCTGCTTACAAAAGGCTAGTTGATCTTATGATCTGTTGCATGAAAATTTAACATTCCTTTCGTCTGCCACTCTTACCCCTCATCACTGTGCAGCTGGGCTGCCATAATTGCAGTTATGTACCTATTTAAATTTTGGAGGAAGCATATTTGTACTGTTCCTATACGGGGGAGTCTGAATTTCCAGGGGAATTTTGAAGAAACCTTGAGCGAGAAGCAGGACGGCCATACCAGGAGGAATAATAACTGCACAAACCACAGAGAGAAGGAGAGATCTCAGTTTCAGGAAAGTTTTGTGCTTGCAGTATCATTATCCAGTGCCTCCAGTTATACTTTGATTCCATCCAAAGCATTCTGTGGCCAGGTAGCATGATGAGTAGACTATGTAGTCAGCAAGTCATAGAAATAATTTTGTCCAGAACATTTACAATACAAGAAATCACTTCTTGAATTTTCAATGCCTTCGATTATTTATAGCCATTATTATGCACATCAAAGTTATACCTTCATTCAATCTGCATCAGATCCGAGAAGCAGTCTCCTCCCGTGTGCCCCGCACACACCAAAATGGTGCCAAATTGTTAGAGCACATCTAGGTTGGTAAAAACATTGTTTTTAAATGTTTATAGTGTAACTTTTTAAAAGTAGATGAAAACTTCAAATAATATAATTGCACACACCTGTAAGGCTTAAACTAAAATTCTCCCACTCCCAAGATAAGTAGAAGTCTGGAGCTGGCAAGGGGTCCTCCCTTGGGCTGCTAGAATTCAGAAATAATTTGTGTGCTATGAAATCTTCCTTTGTTCACCTGTGTGGGCTGCGGAGGCTGCACATTGCCAAGCAGGAGTGGGGTGCATCCTCTTCTCCTCCCTCTACCCAGTACTGCCTCATAGTATGACCTCATCAGTCCACAGGGACTGCATGGATGATCTTCTCAAAGATCAAAGGCACTTCGCCATTCGAAAGGGGAATGTTGGTATCTTAGAAGCTCATAGCTGAAGAGTTGTAAATACTAACTGGCTACTTCCAAAGAAATGTATCATGTCAACATTCACACATCTATATTTGCAAGAAGTTTGGTAGTGCTCTTAGGTGTATGTCATTATTTTACTTGGGTGCTCTGCATCACAGTACGAAGTTATGTTGTGCATTATTTATTACATTTCAAAAGATCTAAAAGGCTCTCATAAGAATATCACATATAGGAAGGAGACCATCAAATGTACACTAAAGTAATGATCACTTATTAGGACTAATGGTTCTGATTGTGATCCCCTTACTTATACTGAGTAGTGGCGTACCGCAGAGTAATGCCACTGAAATCAACGGGGCTACTTTTAGAGTAAGGTGCTACTCAGTGTGAATAGGGGTAAATGTTTCAAATAAAAAAAACTTTGGTAACAAAACCTAATCCTAATATAGGGTGAAGGAGAAACACCAGACAATTTGCAGTTTTCCTTTCTAGAAAATCTCTCATCTTGCTCTGTTGGTGATTTTTTATTGGACGAAGCCTGGCATATGTGGGATGGAAATCAGATAGAACAGATGCCAAATACATGTGCTTTCATTTCATGTCTTTCAATTCTCTCTCTGTTATCCTGAATTGTAGATCAGGATTTTATGATAAAAGTCTTTAATGAGCAGTGAGATAAACACTGCTTTAAGGAGAAAGATTTGAATCATAATGTTGCTCACCATAAAGTTTGGCAGTAGAAAGAACAGAGTAGAATTTCTTTCTTGTGAAACGTATCTGAATATTTCCATTCCTGTCCTTGAGGAAAGGTTAGCTCACTTAGCAGCAGCTTAAGTATTTATGAGTTCAGTGGAACTTCTGCATCACTGTCGCTCAGAGCCAAAACATCACTTGATGCCAGAGGAGAACTGGGCACTTTGGCTTAACTAAAATCATTTCACATTTGTTTCCAATGTTCAAAAACTAGACAGAAGATGGAGTTACTCTGCCACAAAAGATGAGGCCTGGTAATGTACTGAGCTGCCTCTGGAGTCTGGAAAAGTAGGAAGAACAATTACAGCTGTTGCTGAACAGTGACAACTGTGATCTGTCGTAGGTGTAACTGGCACCGAGTAGGATGATTCTCAGAACTGAGCACAATCTCAGGATACACCGAGAAGACATTTCTGAATCAATGAACCCTCCCTCCATGTCTGCCATTTCAAGTTCAAGCTTCTTTCCTCACCCTTGAGGCCCTTTGCAGCTCTCCCTCTAACTACTGTCTTGTGACCGTACCTCTCTTCTCTCCACACTGCCAACAGTCCCAGCCTTAAACACCCGCCTGCCCATTGTCCCAGCTGCCTTTGTGCCTTCTTCCACACCACCCATTGTGCCTGGAACCATGCAATGGGCTGAGCAGGAAGGGCAGCGGGGCCCTCTCCTCCTTTAAAATCTCCTCAAGAGTTCTGCTGCAATGGCGCAAGAAATCAGCCAACAAGTGACGGCGAGGCTTCAGGCAACTCCAGGAAAAATGTATGGGTCAGAGCCTCAGCTGGTGTGAATCAATGTAGCTCTAGTCAGTGGCTTCAACGAAGCTGCATTGGTTTATACCAGCTGAGTATATTTGCACATAAAGATTGTGCGTATACGTTGCATATATTTCAGTGTTTTCTCTCCCTTCTCTTTGTACGTCACTTGTCGTTTTAGAGCCAGACCCAGTGAAGCAACGCTATTCACTTAGTGGGATTACTCATGGAATAAGGTGCTCCGCAGCCAGGGGCACACATACCCCTGGGGGTACACAGGGGTCTTCCAGGGGTACATCAACTCATCTAGATCTTTGCCTAGTTTTACAACAGGCTGCATAAAAAGCTCTAACGAAGTCAGTAGAAACTAAACTTTCATATAGACAATGACTCGTTTATACTTCTCTACATACTATACTCTAAAATGTAAGGACAATATATATTCCAATTGATTTATTTTATAATTATATGGTAAAAATGAGAACGTTCGCCATTTTTTGAGTAACAGTGGCTGTGACACTTCTGTATTTTTATGTCTGATTTTGTAAGCAAGTAGTTTTTAAGTGAGGTGAAACTTGGGTACACAGGACAAATCAGCCTCCTGAAAGGGGTACAGTAGTCTGGAAAGGTTGAAAGCCATTGCTCTAAGCAACAGCATCAGATTCTACCCCTTAGATCTGTGTTTGTGCAGCACCTAGCACAATAACATCTTGATACTGATTGGAGCCTTCTGGGCACGACAGGAATAGGAGTAATAAAAAAATTATTTTTAAACACTTGGGGTGTACGAGGTGATTGGAAAAAGACAAATGCGGTTTTGATGATCAGGAAAAGGAAAGAAATTATCTTGTCAATTACAACACATTTCAACCCCTCATCAAACAGACTATTAAGAGACTATGTGTGAGTTCATTAGAGGATAATGGAAACACTAGCAGTGAGCAGTTTGAGCTTACAGAGACCTAATCAGACCAGACAAATTTGATTGTTTTTCTGATAAAAATTCAGAATTAGTAAATGAAGGGAATGCATTAGATGTAATACACACAAACCGAGGAAAGCATTTGATCCAATGTCTCATGAAATCTTATTTGCAACATTAAATCAATTTGGCTTGGAAAGGAGCGCTGTCGCATGGATTTCAAACTGGCTGATGTGCCACATACAAAGGCAATGATAAACAGCAAACCATACAGCTCTAGGGACTAGCAGAGTGTTAATGAAGTTCATGGAAGTTACTAAATCAGGAGGTGATACAGATAGAAGTGAGGACAGAGATGTAATAAAGTGAATAGAAAGAAAGGCAGGAAATAACAGTATGATAGTCAGCTTGGTAATAGCCAATGAATCTATCTGGAGAACTATCGCTGCAATTTAGACAATCAGTGGGAGCCAGCAATCTGAAAAGCAGTAATGCAGAAGGAGATCTAAGTGTGATAATGGGCTGTAAATTAGCTACAGGTTTACAATGCAGTATGGCAAGAAAAGAGACCAATGGAATAGTGGCTACAGCATAAAAATATCAATGGCACAAAGCAGGGTAGTGATAACTTCTCTCTAGGATAATCTGGGAGACAGCACATGGACTATTGCATCCGGTTCTGAGTAAATAGATGTAGAGAAATTGGAGGGAGTTCAGAGAGCATTAAACATTATTAGGAGGCTGGAAGGTGTGCTTTGCACAAGAGCTAAACAGAGATATCTTGGCTAAGCAACAATTAAGTGGGAACATGAAAACTACCTACAAATCTCTGATGTGTGCAAACAGCAACAGGGGAATTGTCCTCTCAGAAATGCAAATCCGGAGCAACTCCACTGAAGTCACTTATGTTTCACCAGGGTAAAACTGGTTTGAAAGTAGCCCCGAGGGTGGAGGGGAATTGTTTAGTGTGGTACAAGGAGATAGAACTAGAAGTCATAGGATGTAGTTAAGAGAAGGGAAGTTGGAACTGAATATCAAAAGAAAACTTGCTGACAGGAAGATCGGTTAGATTGTGAAACAGCCACTCAGTTCAGTGGTGATGTCCCATCACTGGAAATGGTTAAAACAAACCTGGCCTAAGCACGAGAAAATGTGCCATCAAGCACAATCCTGCACTGATCCCTGGAGATGCTGGACTAGACCTGGACATTTCTGTCTCTAACCTGAACAATGCAGACTATTTACTGGCTTTATTTACTTACCTTGGCTGCAGGCATAATGCTCTTTTATGTAACAGGCACTTTGTTTATTCCTTGCTCCTTTCACCATCTGTCAAAGAAACATATACATGTGCCATGGTACCAGACAATCTCCTGTCTGCTGGCAATCTCTCTGGGGCTGCCAGGGTTAACATTACTGAAAAGCAAAAGCAACATAATGAGAGGATTAGATGTCACTGATAATAGCCTGTTAAATATTAGTCGTCCTTATCACTTTAATGTGTCTGGAAAAGAGCTTTTTGTCTGCCCAGAAAGAAACATTGAACCCTTCAGAGTTTTGTTTAACAAAGAATGTATTAAAAGCTAGATCCAGTGCAAGCTACTTGTGCCTAGAGTTGAGAAGTTCAGCTGAAGGAGTGTATTGGGCCTCTGCTGTAGAATGGGAGGCTACACAGCCGTCTAAATGAAGGCCCCCAGGCTACTATCTCTGGGGATGCAGAAGGGACTGCAAAACAAACAAAACCCCCAAAAAGTTAGAAATAGCAAACAAAAGACACAAAGAGACTCAACCTCCACTAGACCTGTATTTATCATCTCTTCGGCAAAGAAAATCCTTGGTGAAACTAGACAACCCGAGAAGTAACCTTGCCTATTTTTACATTTTCATTAATTGGTGGAGTTACTTACATGCAATCCAGAGAAACCAATCCAAGCAATGTGAACCACTCATTTAATTTGCTGAGATCAAAGTTACTTGTAGCCTTAACTCATATTTATAGAGTTACGGCTACAAGAGACCATTAGATCATCTAGTCTAACCTGCTGTGTATCACAGACCCTTAAATTTCACCCCGTTGCCCCTGTATTGACACAAATAACTGCTGTTTGGTTAAAGCGTATCCTTCCAGAAAGGCATCCAGTCTTGATCTGAAAATGTCAAGAAATGGAAAATCCACCACTGCCCTTCGTAGTTTGTTTCAGTGGTTAATCACCCTCACTGGTAAAATTGTGTGTCTTATTTCCAAATTGAATTGTCTGGCTTCAGCTTCCAGCCATGGGTTCTTTTTATGCCTTTCTTGGCTACATTAAAGACTCTTTAGAACCCGGTAAGTGTCTCCCTGTGAAGGTATTTATACCCGGCAATCGTATTTCCTCTCAGTCTTCTTTTTGATAAGCTAAACAGATTGAGCTCTAAGTCTCTCACTGGCCGCCATTTTCTCCAGCTTTCCAATCACTTTTATGGCTCTTTCCTACATCCCCTCCAATTTTTCAACATCCTTTTAAAAACGTGGACACCAGAACCACATGCAGGACTGTAGTCTCTCACCAATGCCCTATGCAGAGATAGTCACCTCACTGCTGCTACTCACTACTCCCCTGCTTAGACATCCCAGGATCACATTATCCCTTTCTGTCACAGCATCGCACTGGGCGCCCATGTTGAGCTGCTTGTCCACTATGACCCCTAAATCCTTGTCAGGGTCACTGCTTTCCAGGAAACAGCCCCCCCTTCTGTAGGCCAGGCCTGCATTCCTTGTTCTTAGATGTATCACTTTGAAATTAGCTGTATTAGAACACATTTTGTTTGAACAGGCCCCGCTGACCAAGCAATCTAGATTGTTCTGTGTGGCTAGTCCATCGTCCTTCGTTACCACTCTACCAATTTTTGTGTCACCACAAATGATAGCAGTGATTTTATATTTACTTCCAGAGCATTGATGAAAACATTGAAGAGCATCGGGCCTAGTATCAATCCCTGTGGAACCCCACTAGAAAGACCCCATGCAGCAATGATCCCCACTGACATCTACTTTGAGATCTCTCAGTTAACCAGTTCTTATTCTTAGCCAGTTCTTTATCGATATTGTATAGTGCTAATTTTTTAAAATCAGGATATTGTGTGGTACTCGTTCAAATGCCTTACAACCATCTCAGTATATTACTTCTACTCCGTGCCCTTTATCAACCAAACTTGTAATCTCATCAAAGAATGAAATCAGGTTTTTTGATAAGACCTATTTTCCATAAAACCATGTTGACTGGCATTAATTATATTCCTAACATTTAATTCTTTATTAGTTGAATCCTATACCATCTTTTCCACTGATTGATGTCAGGGTAATCAGCCTATCATTCCCAGGTCATCCTGCTTGCCCCTTTGTGAATATTGACACAACTTTAGCACTCTTCCAATTTTCTGGAATTTTCTGATATTCTAAGATTTATGAAGAATGAACATCAGAGGGCCAGAGATCACCTCAGCCAGCTCTTTTAGGACTGAGGTGCTAGTTATACAGGCCTGTTGCATTTAAAAATCTTTATTCCTACTAGATATTGTTTAACATCCTCCTTGGTTACTAATGAACTGAAAAGTACTTCATTATCTTCATGTGATACAGGTGAAATCCTTTATGTGAAATCCTGCTTTCTTCCAACAACAGAACAGAAATATTTATTGAACAATTCTGCCTTTTCTGTATCATTATTAATAATTTTACCATCTCCATCTGCTAATTGGCCTATAACATTGCTAGGATTTCTTTTGTTCCTAATATACTTTAAAAACCTCCTTATTGTCCTTAATCCTGCTAGCCTTGGATTTTTTCCTGATGTCTTTTGCTTCTCTTATCGATTTTCTAGACTTAATAAACTTCTAAATTTATATTGATTCCTAGCTCTTTCCCCTTTTTTTCAGTTATTATCAATTGTTATATATTGCTTTTTTATTGTTAATGGCTATCTTCAATTCACCACTGAATCAGGATAGGCTTTTAGCCAAAGGTGTCCTTTTTCTTGATTGTATACTCATGGCTTTTTGGCCATCTAATAAATTCTTCTTAAAGAACTCCCAATATTCATTCACATCTTTCTGTCTAAATTTTTCCTCCCAGTCAATTTCACTCAATTTTCTTCACCTTTGAGAAATTAGCCCCTTTGAAGCACCAAGTATCTATATTACTAGTTGGGACTCTCTTCTCTTTGCCCATATTGAATGTCATCAGGTCATGATCCCTGCTCCCTAGGCAACTTCCAGACAGTCCAGTGATTAATTGATCTGTATCCATCGTGATGAGGTCCAGAGTAACGTTATGCCATGTTGGATGCAATAACTTTTGTATCAGAAAATTAACTTCTATATTTTTAGAAACGAATGCTGTTTCACTACTGCTGCATGTAACTGTAAGTTCAGATCCATTTTGTTTCCATCGTAGGTGCAATGTGGAGCAGAGCAGTGCTACTAGAGGAGTGTCATACTTTTAAGGTTAGGTTTTGTCATTACGTCAGGGCCCGTATGCTACTTCAGGCTTAATCTCATTAGATCTGTAATTAAGCTAAGTACCTTTGGACCTGATTAATACTGTATTGGATTGGAGAAGTCCAAAGAAAAAGAAGATATGGAGATCTATATATGTGATGTACCTTGGTTTTAGCAAAGCTTTTGATATGGTCTCCTACAATATTCTTGCCAGCAAGTTAAAAAGTGTGGATTGGATGAATGAACTGTAAGGTGGATAGAAAGCTGGCTAGATTGTCGGGCTCAACGGGTAGTGATCAACGGCTTGATGTCTAGTTGGCAGCCGGTATCAAGCGGAGTGCGCCAGGGGTCGGTCCTGGGGCCGGTTTTGTTCAACATCTTCATTAATGATCTGGATGATGGGATGGTTTGCACCCTCAGCAAGTTTGCGGCAGTCTCTTCCAACCCTAATCTTCTATGATTCTAAGTGGTGTTTGTGATGTAATTAGGTGGCAGTCTTCCTCTGAGGTCCTGATCCAAAACCCATTGAAGTTAATGGGAGTCTTTCCGTTGACTAATGGGATTTGAATCAGATCTTTCATATGAAAAACCAATGGCCCTGATGATTTCTTGTAATTAATTATCTCCTTTCCAATAGCAGAGGCTTTCTGTCCAGATTCCATAGGGGTAACAATTCCATTCTGCTTTTTGAAAGTCCCGTGTTGCTTCAATTAAACACAATCACACCTGTCCCTTAATTGTCACGTAGGGTTATGTAGGGTTGCTGGCAGGGTTATAATCACTGGCATGTTCCACCTCAAAGGTGGCTGCATTTTAGTGATAGGTAATCCCTGTCTGTACAGAGTCTGTAGTTCTATAAGGCACTTTAACACTTAAGGAATGTTCAATTAAATTCAATTAGTAATAGTGGTAAGGAAATGTTTTTGTTATTTGAACAAACAAAGAAAGTGTATATCCTAGACTTTGCCAGAAACTACTATGGTGAGGGCCATATAAATACTGAGCTATATAGCTATGGATTTACTAGAATAAGCATTTGGGTACATGTTCAGCACACAAATGTCTATTTAAAAAAACAAACCCTAAAGTTCTTGGTTAAAAATGACAAGGATGTTCAATATAGCTCAGGGCAGGAAACATCAGTGGGAAACACAAACATTTCCTGCCAAACTACGATGAGTAACAAAACCTTCACATGGCAGGAAGTGAGAGCTATGTAAATCCACAGGTAAAAGCTCCCAGAAAAAGGAATGAACATAAATTTGTATTCTCCTTTTTGTCTTTAAGGAGCTTTTACAGAACAGGAGTCATAGAGGCTGCAACATTTCTGTGTCTGTGTTAGAAGAACAGAGAATGTTTCTGTAAAATAAGCTCCCATGATATCAGCAAAATCATTTATTTCTCTTTCTGTGACTATGTTTATGTTGGCCATAAACATGCAAATAAATTCAGCAGAGTTTAAAGGTTAAAAACATCATAATTCTAATTTTTAAAAGAGGCGGCAAAGAGATCAAAAATAAACAAACATCTCACTTTTAATTATCTCTACTCTAATTAAAGAGAATCAGAACAAATTAAAGCCAGAATCCTATTCGGTCTCCACGGTATAAATTAATTAATGATCGTATAGAAGTTATTTTTAAGCCAGCTTCTAATTTTAAATCCCCATCCAGCTGTGGGCAAAGATGATCGTATCTATCTGTGTCCTTACATGACCCACAGAACAGATAGATTGGAGAACCATGCACACTTTCACAGAGTTATCCTCACAGCACCCCGCCGAGGCAGTAACGATTTATTAGCCCCTTTTACAGGTGGGAACCTGAGGTGCAGAGAAATTAAGTGACTGGTCCAAAGTCAAACCGGAAGCGTGTGGCAGAGCTAGGAGTTGAACTTTTGAGCTTTTGAGTCTCAATCCATTGCCTGCACAAGAATACCCTTCATTTCTCCCCACTACCCTCTGTGATGTTGAGAGGCTGCATATTGCAATGGTGGGCACAGTGTAAATGCTGTTGGTGATAAAATGTAGTCCATAAAGCACTACGTTGGTCTAACAGCTCTGCATCAGATCACGCTCAAAGTTTTCATCATGACCATAAGGGCTAGAAGTTAAATTTATTTTTAAATGAAAGCTCAAATTCTGTGGGAACTGATGCTACCCTCAGGAACTGGTGGGCCAATGTGCCGCTCCATGCCAGCACAAACCCACCTCACAACTGGAGCCAGTTGGAGAATTGTGGGAAGTGAAATAGGGAAAACAAGCCTCTGAAGTGTCCAGAGCTTCCAGTAAGTATCTGAACGTTCAGCTCCCTCTCCAAACTGCACTAAGTCACTAAAGCCTTCTGGGGTTCACCCATCACTGGTACAGGATCCCCAGATTTCCACTCGTTTATGGTATTGTGTGCTCTGCACACTGTATAGCTTCTCTTCCAAAGGAGCAATAGAAAAGCTAGTAGAGACTCGTGGGAGGTTGTTCATGGGTCATTACCCAATCTGTTTCAAAATGCTTTCAAGTCACAGTTTAGTTCAGGAGCTGTGTGGCTTAGCACATTGTCCACTTTCAGTTGTATTACTGTTGGGCAAAACACACAGGTTTTATGTCCCCTCATGTGACTAGCAGTGTCTGCTGTAAGAATGCTTGGAACTGCAACACATGAAAAATGAATCGCCTTTCACCCCTAGATGGAGCTAAATTTTTGGAGAGGGTGGTAGAAGAACACCCACAGTGCAGCTGTCCATGGGTAAATGGAAAATTTCAGTTTGCAAATGCTGGAAGCATTTTCAGTTTCCAGTCACAAAATGCATTACCCCGCCCAAAAAATCCCTGTCTGTGGGTGTGCAGAGACGTTCGTCTTTGCCAATTGCTTTGCTGGATGGAAACTTCCATTCAGCTATGAGCATTGCCTTCATATGGAAACCTCACAATTTCTTGTTGACTTTCAGAACTATTATCTGGATGTCACACTCTCGACCACAGTTCCTAGAAGATAAGAGCAGAAGCAGCTTTTGGAATATAGACAAGGCTGCCAGTGAGATAAGAGAGCCAGCAAATGCCTCGGTAAAGCTGGTTGCTGTGTGCCCTGTGTCTCTGCCCTACCCTTTTGAGCCCAGGAGCAATGCAGAGGGTCATCTCAGCCACATTAACCACTCCCTCATCAGATAAGAATTTCTCCAAACACTTAGGCAGAAAATTGGAAAAGAACTATGCAGTGCATCTAGTTTTATTACAGCCTTGGAAGCAAACTAGGAAACAGATCCCACGGCAGGAGTACCAAGTAACAGGAGCCCTTTTATCTAGAAGGCAAAGCTGATTGAAACACAAGGGCAGCAGCTACTTTATATTCAAGCAAAATGTCCAGGGGTAAACAGAGGAGCATGTCCTCATGTCACAGTGAATGCCAGGAGATGCATAGTCATTGTGTGTGTGATTCCTTTTGTTCATATCTCATCTGTCCAGGATAAAATGACCCTTTATTATGATTTTTCAGAGCAGTAAGAATATTGCACAGGTATTATTGAAGTTGTCAATTAACTCATTCACTCCTACCAGTGAGCATCTGTTCTGGCCACAGGTTTCAGTTCAATATCAACTAAATGCATATTGTACATTGTTGTGACCCTGATCCTGCAAACGTGTACAAGCACAGACTTCTGGGCTAGTGCAGAGTCCCATTGACTTCACTGGGTGCAGGACCGGGGCCTAGGCTTGGTCAGTACAGACTGCTGAGCGGAGGTGTCGTACTTGTCACTTCTGACCCTCAGCTACCCGAACCGCCTTGCTGTGATTTCTCAGGGAGTGATGGCCACTCATGCAGTGTCATTCAGATCTGTAGGTGGGGGGACACCCAAAGAAGAGAGGGCAGAATTTGTGGCTGAGACCAGTATTGCAGATGGTGTCACTCAGAGGTTCACTCAGTGGGTTTTGCCACTGAGAAGTCAGGATGTGTCAGCATCTTAAACTGATCCCGATAACTTGGATTTACATTCAATTAGGTCTTTTGGGGGCTTGCTTTTTTTAAACCTCCTCACCCACGTCCACAGCTGTCCGCACAGTGCCTCTCCAAACTGAATCTCTGCACACAGGTTCTAAGCCATGGAAAAATGCGGTTTCCAGTAAAGAGTCACGGACCCGAACTCTAGTGGCACAAGTGGTGCTGCCAGAATGGTCACAGATTTGAGTGACGGGTTCAGTTTTAAAAGTGGAGAAAAAAAGGGACATTATGGGCTGCAGCCACTGCACAGTGCAAGTTCATTGATAAAGTTCACCGCTCCCTCAATGTGGAGAGGAATATGCACAATACGCTGGTGTTAAACCAAGCTGAGATTTTCCCCAGACACTTCAGTCAAAGGCACACTGGTTTAGATTAAAACAAAAAACAAATTTTAACTACAAAGGGGTAGGTTTTAAGTGATTATAAGTGATAGCAAGCACATCAAAGCAGATTACCTAGTAAATAAACAAAACTGCAAACTAAGCCTAAACTACTAGAAAGATTGGATATGAATTAGCAATTTCTCAATCTGGCTGATGATACAAACAGGCTTGCAGATTCTCAAGGCACAAGCTGCACTTGCTTTGTAGCTTGGGATCCCCACCCCCACTCCAAGTCCTTTTCTTTCAGAACTTCTCTCAGGTGTTGAGTTGTGGGGGAGTGAAGAACCATAGATGAGGTCACTCCCTGCATTATATAGCTTTAGCATATGGTGGGAACCCTTTGTTCCAAAAACAGCTCCCAGCCCAATTTGTGGAACAATACAGGTACCCAAAATGGAGTCCAGAGTCATGTGGTCTGGTCACATGCCCTTGCAGAGTCATAGCAGCCATTACTTAGAGGCTGGCCGAAATGTCCACTGGAAGGCTGAGCTATTCCATGCCCGTTGTCTTTGTTGATGAGCCATTAGCACTGTCTGGCTTCTTCATTGCCGTACCTGAAAGGCTGGCCGTGGGTGTTTTTCAGAGTAACCCATTTGAAATACAGATCCATAATCAATTTTCATAACTTTTGATACAAACATGATCCATACATACAAATAGGATAATCATATTCAGCAAAGCCTAACTTTCCAATGACACCTCACGTGACTCATCTTGTACAAAATGCATCATAATTATGCCATAATCATATCTTAATCATCCAACCATGAAGCATATGGGGGGCAGTGTCACAGGGAGCTCCATTTTAGTGTAGACACTTACAGAGTTAGGTTGATGTAAGGCAGCTCAGACCAGGCCTTAGATGAAGGAAGGCGGAAGTGTCAGCAGAGGCCCCAACTTCACGAGTCCCTGGGGGGGTGCTCGATCCCCGCTCTGACCCAGGCCCTGCTCTCCCTCCACCCCTTCCCCCAAACCTCCACTCGGGCCCTGCCTCTTCCTACCCCCACCTCATCCCCTCCCTCCCTCTTTCTGCCCCCTTCCCGCCAGCACCTCCTGGATGCCGCTGAACAGCTGATCACAGCAGGTGGGCAGCGCTGGGACGGAGGGGGAGAATCTGATTGGTGGGGCCACTGGCAGGTGCTGAGCTATTTTTCTTGAGGGTGCACCAGTCCCGGAGCACCCACGAAGTTGGCGCCTATGAGTGTCGGTCCAGTTCATAACCGGCTGGTGTCCGTACCACTGAAACCACTGTCAAAACTGGTACTGACCGCAGCACTGCTGTTGAGACCACCAGAGACGCCGAGCACTGACTCTGTATGGTGACTAGGGGCAGGTTGCAAGTCAGAGACTAGGCATACCGGTGGGGCAGCAAAGGGAAGTCAGTGATGTTGTTCCTAACCCCGCCCCAGGGGTATTATATCACAGCTAAGCCTATCCCAACTGGTGACACCATTGGGTTCATTGCCTTCTCTTTACTCTGAAAGCTGAGAGCTAAAATTAATTTTTTCTGCAGTCAGGAACTGATCCAACTCCCATTAACTTCTACGGAAAGATTCCCATTGACTTCCCTGAGAGTTGGCGCAGGTCCTGTCTGTGGTAGTTACAGCTGCAGCTGAGGTCAGTAGTCTGCTCAGATACAGTGGTGTAAATCCAGAGTAACTCCACTGACATCAATTAATTCACCATATTTAAATAACGACGTTGAGCTATGGCGCTTGGCACGTATGGACATGTGCTCATATGACACAAAGGAAAATAAAGCAATCCACCATAACTTTAGGACCTGTCTGAGTAGTTACCGTGCTGCTGCAGAAACATGGTCTTGAGATTTGTTTATTTTTTAAGAGAGAATAAGAAAATAGTTCTTTGCTGATTAAATCAGCAGACCAGAAATATTGAGAGGACAATTTCGCTTCGCTAGGATTTACTGTACCGTCTGCATTCTGTTCTCCGCCAAGAATGCTTTAGCACATTACCTGAAATTATTATAGGTCATTCAATGATGGGCCTGAGCTGCAGGGGTCCTAATTTTTTTTTTAATACCACTGTGAAATTTGGATGTGAGCCTGTGTTCGATCCTGAACGGTATGGAAATGTGCCCCAGCCAAGAACTGCGCAGCATTAACCCAATTTAAAAAAAGGAGGGGCCCAATTCACACAGAACCCAATGGGGAAGTGAGTGCAAAGGTGGCTTTATACCATGTTTATGTTATTCCCACCCCCATCCTGGAGCTGGCCTGGGGCCATTTTGGCCCATGCCACAATTTAGGGCAGCCTCAGGGCTGCTCTAAAGTGTGATTGGCTGTCTAGAGCCCCATAACTTGGCCTTCATGTATCCCCATTGGAAAAGAGCATACCATTTAGTTTCCCAGTTCCTGGATGCCAGACTGACAAATGCACTGATGTGCTGTGGTCAGAGTTAAGGATTGCATTATAGTGCAATCCTGAGAATGCGGGAGTGTCTCTGTACATGAGATTTATTTGTAGAGGGACAGTGAGTACGTGTGCTGTGTGGGGTTTTGAGACATGTTAAAGAAGGATCCCTCACCTAGGCACTTCCTTGCTTTAAGGGTTTCTGTGGGTTGGTGTCCCACCTTAATGTGTTTTTAGCTAAATTTTCACTTTTGGGGAGTTATATTATTTCTACGCAGATCCCTTAAACTTAAGGTGCAGCCCTAAAAAGAAGCTAATGCATTACACAGGCCACCCAGCAAAGATGATCAATACTCTTTCACACAGTATGAAAAGAAAAAAGAAAAGGAGTACTTGTGGCACCTTAGAGACTAACCAGTTTATTTGAGCATGAGCTTTCGTGAGCTACAGCTCACTTCATCGGATGCATAGCATATCGTGGAAACTGCAGAAGACATTATATACACACAGAGACCATGTCTTCTGCAGTTTCCACGATATGCTATGCATCCGATGAAGTGAGCTGTAGCTCACGAAAGCTCATGCTCAAATAAACTGGTTAGTCTCTAAGGTGCCACAAGTACTCCTTTTCTTTTTTCTTTTTACGAATACAGACTAACACGGCTGTTACTCTGAAACGTATGAAAAGAAACAAAATCACTAAGCAGAGTTCCTTTTTAACAGAACAACAATTCCATCATCTCCTATGATTAATAATGAAAAGTCAGCCTTACTTTGTTGGGACTTGGATTTCCCCATTTTAGCCAGCACACTGTGGCTAAGAACACACTTTTTAAATGTCTGGTTCAAAGTACAGCTCCATATTACATGTAACTCTGTGGTGGATTTTCTGCTCAGGGGACCTATTAGTGAAACCATTTCTCCTTTGGAGCCAGAAGGCTAATTAGGATCTAGTGAAAAATATATTAACAAATAGTATCAGGAGAGAAAGATCTGCTGTTGCCTAAGGGTTAAGATAGGCAGCTGGGATCTGTCAGCATTATTACCCTGGTCAGAAGTATAAACATGTTGGATAATGAGCAATGTATACATACACAGTACCATTAAAATACTTCGTCAATTGTTGTGTCATTAAAACCAAACACTTCATTCCCTATAGGTTGTCATCAACTCCTGTGTTCCTTTCCCTGATTCTCCCCACCACTGCCACTTGCCTTTTCATAGTAAATTTCACTTGCTGGAGTTAATTTAATTCAGGTGTGTTGAAGACCTATGTATCAACTCCCCTAGAGCTGATGGGGATGGTCAGCCATGCCTATTCCTGAGATCCTGCACTCAAATGAAATGGCAATGAAAGGTTTTCTTTAGACCGTGCTGAGCACTGAGACTAGCTTTCAGAATTAGAAAGGAGCTAGGGAAGCATGCTTGGATCTCATTTGGGGCTTAAGACTGAATCAGAGCTGGTATTCTGGCTCCAATCAGAGCAAGGATTTCAGCCCCAAATGGCAGAAATTGGGACAGGAATCTTCTCTTCCTTTGTGTCTGTAAAGTGCCTGGCACATTTCAAGGGCTTTCTAAATAATAAATCTTGTGAAACCAGCTGTTAGCTGGAGAGTTTGGAACTGGAAATAGACACCTTGTGCTTTTGGAACTTCCCTCCTCTGAAAAACCTGTGGGCAGAATCAGATCAAGGAATTCAAATCCAAACGTCACAGTTTAGTTTTGACCCCATCTCTAACCATAAAGCATGGTTCTGGAAAGTTCTTTAAAGGGAAACTTATGCTTACAATGGGGATACCTGTGGCCTGCAGTCTGCATATTTTATTATAGACTTTCAAATGTTCCTCCGTCTGATTGTGCTGCCCTTTCACCGACCCTTGCTCAAGCTCAGAGATTCCTATGGCTCTCCCAGAAAGCCAGTACGGGAGCTCCAGTTTCAAAGGGAATGTTTTCCCCAGCGTTTACATTTTCTGTTCCTCATCGTCTCTCTTTGAGGGGTAGAATTATTGGAAACCCTTGCTGGTGCCAATCTATAGTGCTTGTGAGTGCAGTGGGTCAATTCTGCCCTCAGTAACACTGCAATGGGTCACACATGGGAAACAGAGTTTGACGCAGCATTTTTATTCTATTATTTTCACACCATTTTTGTTTCATTTTCCCCCCTGGTGTTTCTTTCCGATAGTGTATCTAGTGTGTCTGACATGCCTTTAGAACAGCCAAAGATTCTGGTTATTGATTGCAGTCGTGCCACAAGGCCCCAACCCCACTGTGCTAGGCACTGGACAAACACACGGAGATAGTCCCCACCCTGAAGAATTTATGGTGTAAATAGAAAGCAAGTATTATTATCTCCATTTTACAGATGTTTTAAAGGGCTTGATTCTCCACTGCCCTGTACCTTGTGTAAAGCAAGTGCACAATAGGCGTGCAATTTACTACTCTGGTTTGGTGGCCTTTAGATCTAGATCTGCCCATAGTCTGGGGGTGTTGGGATCCCACTCTGAATTTCTCCAGAGTTTGTGTGTGTTTGGATTGTGGGGTGCGGGTGTTGGTTGGTTTGGGTCTATCTTGTACTGAAGCGTGTAACGTAGTATATATGCTCCTGGAACTTTTGTTGTTACTCTGAAAATGGGGCTGGTGGACTCACAACAGCTGCATTGTTTTCTGATTTTAGTTCCTTCCTCTCCATAAGGCTATTTACACGATGCAGTGCCTTGTTGCACTTGGTACTAGTTAGCAAGTAAGGTGAATATAAAAGTAGTGTTTGAATGGGGCAGTGAAATAATGAAGGACTTTTCTACAAAGCTAAAGTTGGCCTCGAAGAAGGTGTATTAGAAATCACTGCAACACATTCCAGTTTTCAGAATCATTTGTGCATATAAGTCTGTGTCCTATTCCATGGATGGGGAAACAGCAGTAAATGTGCCATTGAGTTTCCTTTATTTCTTGTGAAATACCAATAATATGCAGTCAACAATTGGTATTCCAAATGATACTTTGTCATTGATTTAATGTAGGAGTGCTACCTGATGGACACTTTAGAATTATTTATCAATGCACTCAGCAACATGAGGAGCATGGTAGCTGAACTTGCATGCTCTGACATAGGTAATAGTGGTTGTTTCTGCTGAGGTAAGGTGTATTGATGGAGGGGCATAGGAGAATGGCTTTAGGTGGGTGGACTTCACTCAGCATGGCAATCAATCCAGCATCTTTCATGGACACCAACTGCTTCTACGTTTTTTGTTTAAAGTACACACACGCCCTTTCAACCACAAAACATCCTCAAGGCTGTGACTTTGTCCTCTTCTGTATTTGTGCAGCAAGCAGGGATGGCAGGGTGTTTACCAGGGGTGGGTTTTAGCTGGTAAAATCTTGGTTTTTACTGCCCAGGAAACACTAGGCAGGCCCAGTTTAAGACATTTTTCTATTTTAAAAACAGTTTCATCAATAGACACCACATTATACGTCATGACTCATATTTCCATTTTCAATATTATATAAACAAAAGTCAAAACCAGTCGATTAGATGAAAACGCCAGTAATGCAGGGTGGTAGGCTTGCAGCATTAAGCAGTCAGAAGCAAGCAGAGTTGCAGATACCAGCCCAGGTCATATGGCCATGCAGCGTTCTATAGCTGAAGATCAACTTTGATATAGTGGATAGACCGAGCCTAATCCTCAATTTTGAATGGCTGTACCCAAAGTTTGAACAGATGAATTCTGGGCTTGCTGAACATGCTGGACACTGATGCAATTATTTTTCCCAGTTTCCTGGTTTAACCAGGTTTAAGCTGATATTTACCAGTGTCCTGTCCTAAACTAGTTGCTAGCTCTAACATCAAATAGCACAACCGGGTAAATAATAATAAATTTAATAATGATCATTCAGATGCAACTGCCAAGAGGTATTTCATTCCCTAATTAGAACAGTAGATTTTTCATATCACAGGGTGAATGTCTTGTGCAGTTTTTATTGAAGTGACCATGTTTTTTGACCAACTCATCTGGAAGATTCCCGCCCCACCCTCCCCCCAAACAATCTCTGTGCAGATAACTTTAAAAACTAAATCCCAGTAGGCATTACTGCCTAGTGCAACCAATTAGAAGGCTGAAAGAATCTCTCTGTTTATCTTATGCTTTGCCTTACACCAGTCTGAATGCATAAGGACCTTTAGTGTTCTGGAGTCTCATCCTAAAAAGAATCTCAGTTGTTACAGTGATAGAACTCCTTTGCTGACTATTTAAATAGCCCTGCAAAGGAGCCTCTCTTGAAAGCCTTTGATAAGGAGGCCTTTCAATGAGGAAGTGAGACCTAATCTGAGCAACAAAATATTAACCCTTACTTAACTAGTTTGAAAACATTCCAAAACACAAAGCCATTTTTCTAGCTCCGTTTTTTGGCATTTTTAGGAGACATACAGGAGAGAAGAGAAGAGCTAAAGCTGTAGGGACAGGGATTGCTACAGCTTCTGGCTAATCCACTGCCCAGATTTTTTGTACACAACTTGATTCTATAAAATTTGGAGAACAGTAGAGGGGTTTTGGGGATGAAGGAGCCCAAGCTCAGATCTGTAGCAGAGAATAAAAATATGTATTGCACCCCCAAAGTGCCACTTATGAAATCTGTGTTCAGAGCTACCCTGGTGGGTAATTCTCTGTTAAAATAGCCTTCAAAAGATAAAGGGAAAAAAACAAGAAGACTGGCCAATAATGTGATCATACAACAAATCTCCCCATCACTGAAAATTTCATTTAATTGGGAGACATCGGCATGCTCCTTAAAGCACTTCTCCCCTCCCCCCTCGGCCCCATTTTAAGAAATCATGCTTTATCTAAGGCTTCAGAATGTGGTGAACTCAGCCAACATTAATTAACACTTCCCCCTCCTCTAAAGCAATCCTGTTTCCTGCAACCTGGCGGTGTGTGCAACTCCTGTTTATGTCAAAACAGAGAGATCAGTACATGCCACTAATAACGTAGGCCGAAATATCACTATCCCTTTTACCTTTGTAGTGTAAAAAAAAGGTTGCTTATGCAAAATAGCTGCCCATGAAGATTTATTTGTTGCAATAAGAATATGATTATTTTCTCATTTTGGAGTTAATGCAACTTGCAAGAGTTTTGAGAATTCTTTAGTACGTGTATTTAAATTGGTTTCATATTTTGGATAGGAAGTCACAGGGTCGCGTTAAGTGACTCATTTAGACATAGTTGGCTCTTTCTCCCCCTATTGTTCATACAGAATGAAATGAAAGAAAGGGCATTCATTTTTCATGAGTTTAAGAAAAGTCCTTCAGTTCTGGTTCTGCCTCAGCTCTTGGGAAAGGAGAATTTCTCTGTCATCAGATCCACAGACTGAAAAATGGATAATCCCTCTTAACCTCTCAAAAGACACAGGCATTTTTTTCCCTTTGTCTACAACTCTCGAAGTCAGACACTTAGGAAGTGTTAGATGTAGGCTACGTAATTGGACTGTGCTTTAGTTCAGGGCGAGCTGTAGAATGGGACTGGTGTCACCTCTGACCTGGTGATGTCATCACTTGTGCTAGATGGGAACAGAGCACTTGCATTCAGAATGAAAACACTATTCTCCTTGGGGTCCGAATGTGTGACATCCTCCCCGCCCATCACTCTGTTATTTCTACGCTGCTGCTGCCAGTGAAGAAGCCATGGTTTAAAGGGGCTGTTTCTTGTAATGTGTAACCCAGCTTAAAAGCAGATTTAGTGATCTCTGTTTACAATGGCACCTCTAGAATGTGTTTCTCTTTAACCATTTGATGGATTAGCCTCTCACAGCTATGAGCTGTCTGCAATTTTACAGCCATAGTTTCTTCTCCAAAATAATCATTTCCAGAAAGGAAAGGATAAAGCTGTGTAAACGCCTATATTACAAAAGAAAATAAAAATGTTACATAGTAAGTTGTGAGGAGCAAGAATGCAGCATGGACTAACAAGAGCCAGATCTTCTACATCGGTATACTGAGCTATAGAACATCATGGCCAAGATTTTCAGAAGTAAACCCCTGAAGCTAGGCTCCTAATTTCATATTTAGAATAACTGGCCTGATTTTCAAAAGTGCTGAGCACCGCTGAGTTGAGCTGAATGTTCAGCTCTTATGAAAATCAGCCCACTAGTTTGGGTGCCTCCGGAATCTAACTTTAGACACCCTGTATTGAAAATCTTGGCCCATGTTTCCATGGGTAAAACTCTCCTGGTTATTATCAGAAATACATTTAATCCACAAAGTCTTCACGAGATTCTGCTGTCTCTCTGTTAAACCTCTCTGAGACACAGAAAATTACCAGGTCTTTGGAAAGTCTTTGATTTCCTTCTCCCAAAATAATTCACATTTTACAGTTCCTTGCAAGAAGTGCACAGTTAGTTGCAAACCACCCTTTTTGCACTTACCAGCAAAGCATTGCGTGTGCTTCCCATGCAGGAAATGGTGCACATCTTAAAGAAGCCAAAAATTGGAATCCAATATGTTCACTGGGATGTAGCTCCTATGAATGTGTTGGGTTTTGGATTCCTGTATGCACACAGGTGCTGGAACTAAGGGTGCTGGGGGTGCCACTGCACCCCCTGGTTTAACGTGGTTTTCATCATATACAGGGTTTGCAGTTTGGTTCAATGGCTCTCAGCATCCCCACTACACAAATTGTTCCAGCCCCCCTGCCTGTATGCAGCATGCAGCCCAAGATGCTTGTAAAAAGCATGAGGGAAGACAGGTCTCTTTATGGCTTAGATTAATGGACTTTCCAGTTTATAAGTCTGGCCAACAAACCCTTGCATGAGGACAGCCACCAAAATAAGAAAAGGAATTAGTATAATAGCATTGTGGCTGTTCCTTTTCCTGCACAAATGTTAAACACATTGCAAGGTAATCTGTGGTAATCAGCTTTTTTTAAAGGGAATTTAGTGCTGACGAATGACTGAACAAGTCAACACTAATGCAAGTTTCCCCACACATCTCTGCTCGGTGTTGTATTTAGGCCACTGAAAATAAATCGGATATTATTATTTGTATTACAGTTAGCAGCTAGAGGTTCAAACCAACACCTGAGCTCCAGTGTGCTGGGTGCTGTATAGACAAGGCATAAGGAACAGATGTAAACACTTTTCAGTCCCTACCGCCTCAAATTCCCTCATCTAGAAAGAGTCCCCCTCAAGGAGACTAGCAACAGGCTCAGAATCAAGGAACAGAATCTAAAGAAATGGAAGTTGTGTCTTTATTTTTCTCCCTATCGCTTCCAGGGCTCTGATGTGACTAGCCCATAAACATGAATTGTATTTATTCTCCATCATCTCAGCCTGCCACAGTCCATGCATGAGATCCTGCCTAAATGCTATGGTGATAGTCCCTTTAGAAATGCACACACAGGGGACTCTGATATCAGTTGTGATGGAAAGTAATCAACAACAAAGGTGTTAAACCATTTTCTTTAATGACAGTCCGCAAGAGAGTCTAGTTTCCTGGTTGCATGCATACAATGTGCACCCTGGCCTCTGCACTATAACCCTGTATTTACACAGCGTTCCTTATCAGATATTGGAATGTAGTAGTTCATTGGGCTTAATCACTATAGGACAAGGACCAAAAACTAAAATGGGGGATAACAGTGCAGGAAGCTTATATCACTTAATTTATACACTTCTTTTTGTAGCTGTGCACGCTCCAAGTATTTTATCTTCTCCCTCTTAATACAGTGACCAAGGACAGAGCTTATTTTAAAAGGTCAGAAAACTATAAAGAGAAGTGCATATTTTCTCTCTCTCAGTTTCACACACAGATATACATTTGCCAAGATGAACAATATCTATATATTCAGCTAAAGAGGCTATCAAAGGCTGGATTAAAGACGGACATAATGGGATGATATTTTGGAGAGGGGGGCAAATTTTCAATGGAGTTCTGCCAATCCGTGTGATCTACAGCCTATCAGATAGAAAGAGCCGACATGGACTTCATCACAGTTAAGCCAACATATTGCCACATGCTTACTTGCTCTCTAATAAATGTATTTTTAAAACAACAGCTGTTACATCTGGAGCATTTCACGAATGCTTGAGTGGAGCTGAGCTATGAGTGGGAATGACAGCAGGCCCCAATCCTGCTGGTGACCCCAACGTGGCAGCTCTGAAGTCAACAGGGCTCCATGGGAGCACAGAGCTCTGCCCACCCAGAGACAATTGCAGGATCAGGACTTTATTCTGTACAAGCTGAAACCCAGAGGAAAAATATCCACAAGTCCTCTCAGTAATGAATCCAACCCATATTGTCTAGTTATAATTCCAATGTAATTAGAATCATAGGACTGGAAGGGACCTCAAGAGGTCATCTAGTCCAGTCCCCTACACTCATGGCAGGACTAAGTATTATCGAGACCATCCCTGACAGGTGTTTGTCCAACTTGCTCTCAAAAACCTCTAGTGATGGAGATTCCACAACCTCCCTAGGCAATTTAAGTCCATTGCTTCTTGTCCTATCCTCAGAGGTTAAGGAGATCATTTTCCCCCCCTCCTCCTTGTAACAACCTTTTATGTACTTGCAAACAGTTGTGTGCCCTGTCAGCCTTCTCTTCTCCAGACTAAGCAAACCCAATTTTTTCCAATTTTCCCTCATAGGAAATGTTTTCTAGACCTTTAATTGTTTTTATTGCTCTTCTCTGGACTTCTGTCTTTCCTTAAATTTGGCACCCAAAACTGGACACAATACTCCAGTTGAGGCCTAATCAGCACAGAGCAGAGTGGAAGATATTGATTCTCATGTCTTGCTTACAACACTCCTGATAATACATCCCAGAATGATGTTTGCTTTTTTTGCAACAGTGTTACACTGTTCACTCATATTTAGCTTGTGATACAGTTATGACCCACAGATCCCTTTCTGCAGTACTCCTTCCTAGGCAGTCATTTCCCATTTTGTATGTGTGCAACTGATTGTTCCTTCCTAAGTGGAGCACTTTGCATTTGTCCTTAGAGAATTTCATCCTATTTACTTCAGACCGTTTGTCCAGTTTGTCCAGATCATTTTTAATTTTAATCCTATCCTCCAAAGCATTTGTAACCACTCCCAACTTGGTATCATCCTCAAACTTTATAAGTGTACTCTGTATGCCATTATCTAAATCATTGATGAAGATATTGAACAGAACCAGACCCAGAACTGATCCCTGTGGGACCCCACTCGATATGTCCTTCCAGCTTGACTGTGAACCACTGATGATTACTCTCTGGGAATGACAGGTTTCAGAGTAACAGCCGTGTTAGTCTGTATTCGCAAAAAGAAAAGGAGTACTTGTGGCACCTTAGAGACTAACCAATTTATTTGAGCATGAGCTTTCATGAGCTACAGCTCACTTCATCCACAGTATGCATCCGATGAAGTGAGCTGTAGCTCACGAAAGCTCATGCTCAAATAAATTGGTTAGTCTTTAAGGTGCCACAAGTACTCCTTTTCTCTCTGGGAATGGTTTTCCAACCCATTATGCATCCACCTTACTGAAGCTCCATCTAGGTTGTATTTTCCCAGTTTGTTTAGGAATAGGTCATGCAAGACAGTATCCAAAGCCAAACTAAAGTAAAAATATACCACATCTACTGCTTCTTAATCATATCTATTCATCTTTGAATTATTTTCTTTAGAGTAACCAAATTTAAACTGTTGAATTCTCCTTGAAAAAAATAAAAAATTAGCTGATTTACCTTGAATATCTTTTAACAATTTAAGAAAAAGCAGTTGGTTTCTAATCTCAGTGGTCCATCAGAGGGAGCAATGCAGTCATGCATTAGGTTGTGCCTTTATAAGAAATATTACAAACATGGGTCCATATCTTGCCATCTTCCTATGGAAAATATAACAGATTTCTGTGGGAGTTCTGCACTCAGAAGAATGTGCCCCGTAATAAACAGGGTAGGTTAGGATTGTTGATTTATTTACTTGTAGCAATTGCTCACCCAGTGCTCTGAGTTTTGTACAGTTCAGTAGGTCAAAGGACCATGCTGAGAATGGTTTCAGAGTAGCAGCCGTGTTAGTCTGTATTCGCAAAAAGAAAAGGAGGACTTGTGGCACCTTAGAGACCAACGAATTTATTGGAGCATAAGCTTTCGTGAGCTACAGCTCACTTCATCGGATGCATTCAGTGGGAAATACAGTGAGGAGATTTATATACACACAGAACATGAAAAAATGAGTGTTATCATAAGTGATCACTCTCCTTACAGTGTGTATGATAACACCCATTTTTTCATGTTCTGTGTGTATATAAATCTCCTCACTGTATTTCCCACTGAATGCATCCGATGAAGTGAGCTGTAGCTCACGAAAGCTTATGCTCCAATAAATTGGTTAGTCTCTAAGGTGCCACTAGTACTCCTTTTCTTCATGCTGAGAATGTGTTCCCTCCTCAGGAAGAAGAAAGGGAAAACTGGAGGAAACGTGAAAGGGATTCAGAGTATTGTAAAAGAGAGAAAATGGCCATGTTAGACATCTGCCAAATGTAAAGGGCCAGTCCCCAGAAAGGCATGCTGGGAAAAAAGTTCCTCTCTAACAGGATAATCCTGGACTAAGGGACTTAGGAGACCAGGAAGTCACCAAGAGAGGAGCTCTGGGGAAAAGCGCTGCATCTGTGTTGCGTCTCTCTGTGATGTAACAATCACAAATGGACTTCCCTGCAACAACCTACATCAACAGCTTAGCATAATTACAGAGGCAAGTTGGTCCATTTGACATCTCACTATTACACTGGCTATCCTAAATTCACCACTTTGGTAACCAAAGATGACAGCCACAGTAGCCATGCACATCACATGGCTAGGACACAACAATCATCCCATTGAACTCTGTTCAGGTGAGCTGGCCTTTCTCAGAATCACAAAGGTTCCCCCTGATTCTCTCATGCACAATCAAGTAGACTGGAAACCCCATCCCACTGCAGTTTGCTTTTACAAGGTGGAGTCTATGTGCATTGAGAGCACTCAGTACCTCTCATCAGATGCTCGTCCTTTGCAGGATTGGACCCCATAGTGAAAACCGAAATTCATTGCGTATGAGCTGTTTTAAAGCTTTGTAATCTGCAATACTCTGAATTCCCAGGGTCACTCACAGATGCATAAAGAACGAGGAGTACTTGTGGCATCTTAGAGACTAACAAATGTATTCGAGCATAAGCTTTCATGGGCTAAAGCCCACTTCATCAGATGCATACAGTGGTTATCATCTGATGAAGTGGGCTTTAGCCCACGAAAGCTTATGCTCAAATAAATTTGTTAGTCTCTAAGGTGCCACAAGTACTCCTTTTCTTTTTGCAGATACAGACTAACACGGCTGCTACTCTGAAACCTGTCATAGATGCATGTTTCCAATTACTGATACGAGCACTTTAGCCAACAGAGTGAAAAAAACGGCTTGTAAATGCTCAACTAGTCAAGCTCTAACAAGGGAATCAGCCTGCTTCCACTGAAGTCAACAGGAGTTTTGACATTAAGCTCAGTGGGAGTAGGATCCAGCCAGTGCATAATTTGTAATGAAAGAGGTGCCAGGGCTCAAGCAATTTTTTTACATTCATAACTGCTGCAGCAAGCCCAGAGGTGCCGGGGCTCAAAACTGCCAGGCCCAGAGGTGCCGGGGCTCTAAACTGCCAAGCCCTGGCACAAATTAAGCACTGGATCCATCTCCAAAACTTTATTAATGGGCTAATCACTGCAGCATAAACACGCTTTTCAGTGCCACAAGAGGGAACACCAAGGGTGGATGTGTTGTGTTAATACCAATGCATCTCACACTGGATACATGACTGAAAAGAGATAGGAAGTTAGTTTTTAAAAACAAAAAAATGTCTTCTGGCTAGAAGTCCCAGTGCTTCTAGACTGACATTCTGAGAGGGGATTGCTTCAGCATTAGAAAAATCCAATCACAACTTTACCATCGCATAGGTGAGAAAATGTGTTACATGAGAGAGAGGGATACAGAGAGAGAGAGGTATATAGGTGTATGTATATAAGTATATATAATTCATTTGTGTACACACAAATACACACACACTAGTAAATACATATATAAAATTTTCTGTGATAAGGTTTGCACAATTAATTTTAATATGGAAATAGAGTCTGGGCAGCTCTATGAGAGGCAGGAGACTGGGATAATACTTTTTAAAGTCAGAACTGGGACTCAGAAAATCACAAAGGCCAGAGGTCAGAAGCTTAATTCTCTGGTTTTGCCAACTCAGCTCAACGCTGAACTTTTCCTTGTTATTACAAAACCTATACCAGGAAGTTTTTCCCCCCTCCAGCATAAAAGTAAATGCCTATGTCTGAATGGCAGCCGTTGAAATGAAATTTAAAGTGACTTTCATGCCAACTTGAAAAAACAAAACAAGTTTTCAGTTCCTAACATGTCAGCACAGCCCTGGCTTTAGCCAGCCCCCCCTCCTCCCCCCCCCGCCTTTTTTTTTAAGCAATTGCTCTAGACTAATGTTTGGAATAAATTTGTAATTTGGGATTTGCATCCAGATCGCTAGTTAGGATTCTAAAGAAATAAACACAAAGATTTAACTGAAAGCAGGGCTAAATCACAGGACGCCCTCTAGAGATCTGGAAAAGTAGATTTTTTTTCCCAGCACAGGAATAAGCATCTTTCTTTCCGTGGCTGTTAAGTAAGGATAACCAACTAGGGGCAGGTTCGTAATGGTCCTTAATTCCTGTGGTTGTTTGTTCCACAGCCTGAGGCCAGACCTTGACAGTGCTCAGTCTGCTGCACAGACCCAGTTTAGCCTGCTGGTAGAAAGCTCCATTTTGCCTGAGGAGCAGAGCTGACAACCACAATCTTCATCATGACAGGTTTCAGAGTAACAGCCGTGTTAGTCTGTATTCGCAAGAAGAAAAGGAGTACTTGTGGCACCTTAGAGACTAACCAATTTATTTGAGCATGAGCTTTCATGAGCTACAGCTCACTTCATCGGATGCAATCTTCATCATGGAG
The DNA here is from genome assembly GCF_965152275.1 of Natator depressus. Classification (NCBI taxonomy): domain Eukaryota; kingdom Metazoa; phylum Chordata; order Testudines; family Cheloniidae; genus Natator; species Natator depressus. The sequence goes on from NC_134243.1 coordinate 81,825,448, forward strand.
CTTTAGGCTCTTTTAAATATCCTGGGCCCAGGCCATTGATAACCATGAGGATAAGAACCAAAAACTTGACTAACTCTCTATTCTATTGGAAGCCGGTGCAGAGAGCAGAGAACAGGTTTGATGTGCTCACGGTAGCCATTGCTGAGAAGATGCACTTCCATGTTCTTGTACTATTTGGAGTTTCCATAGGGAAGGTGATTTCCTGCCCAGATCTATTGCTTTGCTGTAGTCCAGCCAGGAGGTGACAAAGGTGTGCATAACCAAGGCCAGGTCATAGTCCACCAAGGTGGGATGGAGTCTCCTACCCAACCGTCAGTGTGCTATGCAACAGTCTTTTCACCTTTGTAATCTCTGATGATATAATTAATCTAATCTTCTTGAGGACAAGAGTAGACCCCTTGCAAGTTATCCACTCAGTGTACAGGGACTATAAATGCAATAGAGGTGTCACCACTTGGCTCACACACAAAAATTGAAGCCAAGTGAAAAGTAAGGTAGGCAGGAAAATTATTGTGATAGTGTGTGTAACACGTGGCCAAACACCACCTTCAGGTAAATCATCTGGAATAAATCTTTTTTTGTTGTTGTTCGATAAAAATCACACCTTTGTGGCTAACACATGTGTAAACAGTGGAATATCAAATATGAGTAAGAAGCTGGTGTTACCTCGAACACGGCATTAGGGAGACCATTAATGAAATATTGTGTCCAGTTCTGGGGTCTGCAGTTTAAAAAGGATGCTGACAAATTGGAAAGGGTTAAAAAAAGAGCTACAAGAATGATTAGCGATCACACAGTGGAAGCCTAAAGAAGCTCAAGCTATTTAGCTTAGTAAAGAGAAGTTTAGAAGTGACTGGACTGTAACCTACAAGTACCTACATGGGGAGAAGATTTCTGATAGCAGATGGCTCTTTAACAACAGACATAGGCATAATGAGATCCAGTGGCTGGAAGCAAGAGAAATTCAGACTAGAAACAAGATCCAACATTCTAACAGCGAGGGTAATTAATCATTGGAACCGCTCATCAAGGGATGTGGTAGGATCTCCTTCATTTGAAGTCTCATAAGCAAGACTGGAAGGCTTTCTAAGAGCTGTAGCTTCGCACAGTTAAAAGTTAAGGGCTTGACACAGGAATTAGCTGGTGAAATTATCTGGCCTGTATTATGCAGGAAGTCAGACTATGATCATGATGGTTGTTTCTGGCCTTGAAATTCTATGAATCTATAAATAATTGAAACATTGGAAAAAATACACAGTGCCCAATGGATGTCAATCTCAGTATCCCCTCGACGCTTTAGTGCTCGTTGCCCAGGGCTGCAGTACAAACCTTATGGGAATTCTGGCTAGCTAGAGTGCTGGTCGGCTACAGCACTGGGTATTTTTAAGGCAAGCTGTTTCAACCTCTTTGCGATATTTTTGTTTTTTCGTTTCCACCTATTTAACCTCAGTGCTTAATGAACATTATGGAGAGCTCAAGAACTGTCGTCTTTGCAGCATCCCTACAGAGGACACTTCTTCTTCTCCTTCTCTCTTCTGTTCAGTGTCACTTTCAAAGCGGAAGTTCTGTAAGTACTGAGATTTTAGAGGCAAAACTGAGAAATTCCACAGGAACCTGAAATTCAGCAGGTTTGGGTTAACCTGAGGTCATTCCTCTTGTTGAAGAGTAAATGATTACTGAACCCTGTAGAGGTGAAATGGTTTCACTTGCGTAAGTGACTGAGATAATGGCATAAGATTGTGATTGTGAACTTGTGCATTCAAATGAACAGTTTTAACCAGTTTTATAACCCAGAGGGTCAATGATCTGTTAAGATTTCCATCACACACCTTTACTTTCAAGGGGGTTGCTCCAGGCTGAAATGTGGCAAAAATTTTAGAGGGACAAGGTGGGTGAAGTAATAGCTTCTATTGGACCAGGTTGTGTTGGTGAGAGAGAGACGAGCTTCCAAGCTGACACAGAGCTCTTCCTCAAGTCTGGGAGTCGAAGACCAGGTCTACACTACAAACATATCGGTATCATTGCGTTACTCAGGGGTGTGAAAAACACTTCTCGCCTTAGCTACCACCTCTCGGGCAGCTGGATTAAATACGCAGACAGGAGAGAGTCTCCTGTCAGTTTAGTAGCATCTTCACTAAAGCACTACAGCGGAGCAGCCAGGCCGGGGCAGCTGCAGCACTGTACGTGAAGACAAGCCCTGACTCAGGCCACTTCTAAAAACAAGGTGGAACAGATAGTTTAGCACAAGTAGTTAACACCTATTTCAAGAGACCATTCAAGGTGCATCCGATGAAGTGAGCTGTAGCTCGCGAAAGCTTATGCTCAAATAAATTGGTTAGTCTCTAAGGTGCCACAAGTCCTCCTGTTCTTTTTGCGAATACAGACTAACACGGCTGCTACTCTGAAACCTGTCATTCAAGGGGAAGTGCCCTGTTAACCCCCGTCCAGTCATAGGGAGGAAAAGGGAGGGGCGAAGCAGCTCTGCGGAGCAGGTTTGGGTCACAGATTGTTGTAATTAGCCATCAATCCAGTGTCTCTCTTCAGTCCATAATTTTTAGTGTTTTTGCAAAGTTTTTGTTTTTCCTCAGAGGCTTTGGAGATATTTGGCTTACTTCTCAATAGACCCATGCCCTGCAGCGTCTGGGAGTGGGACACAAACCACTCCAGACACAAGTATGTCTTATGGCCTGACATTGGCAGAGAGCAGCAAACATGCTGAGGGAACCACCTCCCCATGGGGCCTGTACCGTGAAGCTGGCCTGCTGACGCACAGGGATAACTGCTGTGAGGAGGGGAGATAGAACAAGACCCTAATTCCGAGGCAGGGCCATCCTTACCCATACGCAAAGTACGCAGCTGCGTAGGGCACCAGGAAATTTGGGGCAATTTCCTGGTGCCCTGCGCAGCTGCATGCTGCTCCAGCCCCTGCTCCGCCCCACCCCGCCCCTAGTCCACCCCTTCCCCAAAGCCTCCGCCCCAGCCCCGCCTCTTCCCGCCCCCCACTCCACCCCTTCCCCAAAGCCCCCGCCCCTGCTCCACCCCACCCCCAAAGCCCCCGCCCCTGCTCCACCCCACCCTGCCCCCACTCCACCCCTTCCCCAAAGCCCCCGCCCCTGCTCCGCCCCAGCCCTGCCCCCACTCCACCCCTTCCCCAAAGCCCCCGCCCCTGCTCCACCCCAGCCCTGCCCCCACTCCACCCCTTCCCCAAAGCCCCCGCCCCTGCTCCACCCCAGCCCTGCCCCCACTCCACCCCACCCCTTCCCCAAAGCCCCCGCCCCTGCTCCACCTCAGCCCCGCCCCTACTGCCCTGAGCTCTGCAGCAGGGCTGGGCCTGCACTCACCGGCGGTGGGAAGTGCAGCGACCCAGCCCCAGCCGCGCCACCAGTGAGTGCTGGGGGGGTGGTTTCCGCCCTGCCCCCCAAGCCAGCCCTGCCCCCCCACACAGAGTCCTGGCTCCCCCCCACACACACACACCCCATGGGGGGCTGCATAGGGCCCCAGAATAGCTAGGGACGGCCCTGTTCCCAGGGAGCTCATTTTGCAAGCAGTGCTTTCAGAATTCAATGCCTAGTGCCATGGACATGTTTAGGAACGGGAAGCCAATCTCTAATGGCTAGGATTTGAAGTTAGACAAGTTCAGAAGGGAAATAAGGTGGGATTTTTTTTTTAAAACAGTGAGGGTAATTAGCCATTGGACCAACTTACTGAGGGACATGGTGAAGACTCCGTGACTTGAAGCCTTTAACTCCAGGCTGGCTATCTTACTAAAGGATTTGCTGTAGCTCAAGTGGAGGTTAGGCCTTGATGCATAATTTACAGGATGGAATTCTCCGGCCTGTGCTGGGCTGGGGGTCAGACTAGATGGTCAGAATGGTCCTGTCTGGCCGTAAAGTCTGTGAAGCTATAAACAATGAAGAAACACAATGAAGTTACTCCACTTTCTCAAATGTCTGTAGTTCTCTGTGAAAATACCTGATGTCTACTAAAAAAAAACCAACCCATATTGACTATTGAGCCAGTATGAAAGTGTCCCGTGATGGCTTCTGTAGTACCAGTTCTGCTGCATTTACAGTATCTGCCATGATTTTAAATCACTTACCGAACAAACCCGTTAAAGCAATGCTAAGGATCTGCTTTATACCCATTAAACTCAGGCGGAAAAAGGCCAGCTCAGGCACTCTATGGCTCAGGGGCCAGACTATGGGATACAGAATCTCTGGGCAGGTGCCGAATGCCATCACACTCTGACATCTGGTCCTGTAGCGAGGTGCAGGCCACTTCAGGGGACAGGCTAAAAGCAGCCCCTCAGATCCACCAGGACTATAGTGCTAGCCTTTGCATGGTGATTGGAATGGGGGAAGTGGACAGCTCTGGGTATCCTGTAAACCTAGGCAAGAGCCACTCACAACCTGGCCCTTTGCTTATAGAAACCAGATAGGGAGCAGATTTCTCATTAAGATCTTGAGCCAGTTCACACACACACACGGATGTGGAGTTCCTGAAAACCGCAGCCTGGGCTTTCAAACTCACCCCCCCAGCAGCCAATGATTTTAGTACATCTCAGCTTTCAAGGAGTTTGAATGGATTCCGCAACTCTGCTGACTGGGCTGGACATTGTAACCATGCAAAGCAGCCAGCTTCTAGCTAATGGGGGCTCCCTTTAAGTAGATGCCCTGAGGGGAAGGATAGTAGAGGTAGGGTGTTTAAACAGCTTTTCACCAGTGAGCCAGCAAAATGAATTAATGGATAATGACTGGCATTTAGGGGCTTAGTCTATTGTAAACAGGTTTTTCAAGCCCCAAAGAGTTATTGCCAAGCAGGAATAGCTGAGGGAGAGCGAGAGAGAGAGGAAAGATCTCCACTGAAATAGGAAATTCGTTTAAAAAGCAGATTGGCTTTGTTAGTGAGAGGCTGGGAGGCCAAGTGTGGAATCTGAAATGGGCACAACAGTCTCTGCGTTCCACATTGCACAACATTCTTTCCATTAACAACTGAGGATAAAATTCTCTCTCCTGGGAAGCAGGGCATTGGCCTTTCCCTAAACAAAACCTTTTGTCCCTTGAGCTGAGGCAACATGAAGTGATGGTCAATGACCAGTATCCCTCCAATTCAGTACGAAATCGTGATAGTAAATTTAGGATAACAGTGTAAATAACAGTAGATTTGTGTTTAGTAATCAGACCTCTTCTGAGTCTATGAGACTTGTCCAAGTGTTTAATTCTGCAGGATGGAGGGCAGTTACTAGTGGAGTGCCTCAGGGATCAGTCTTGGGACCAATCTCATCTAACATTTTTATTAATTACTGACTTTGGCACAAAAAATGGGCGTGTGCTAATAAAATTTGCAGATGACACAAAGTTGGGAGGTTTTACCAATACGGAGGAGGACTGGAATATCATACAAGAAGATCTGGAGGACCTCGTAAACTGGAGTAATAGAAATGGGATGATATTTAATAATGAAAAGTTATGCATTTAGGGACTAACCAGAAGAATTTTGCTATTTTGGGGGATGTATCAGTTGGAAGTGACAGAGGAGAAAGACCTGGGTGTAGAAACAGGGAAGTATTAGTACCAGTATACAAGGCACCGGTGAGACCTCACCTGGAATAGTGTGTACAATTCTGGTCTCCCTTGGAGTGGGTGGGTGAAGTTCTGTGGCCTGTGATGTGCAGGAGGTCAGACTAGATGATCATGATGGTCTCTTCTGACCTTAAAGTCGTGAATCTATAAGAGGGTGTTGCCCAAGAGTGGACAATACAGAGAGTGAATTAGCAGATTTCCACCACCACACATCAGTTCTATACCTTGGGAAGGATCTAAATTGTCCTTTTAAGAAGGAGTCCATTTACTTTAGTAATTCCTATAGATTACAGGGGGAAGTCGACCTAGACAGAGGTGCTGTGATTTAATGGTGTTTAAAGTAGCCATGTACATGGGCGGAACGTGACTCCCGAATTTGGGGAGGCTGGGTGCGAGCGCCGGAAGCTCCCTAGAAGTGGGGCAGCCCACTGGTGCCTGAACTGTGGCACTGCCCCCTGCTCAGCCTCCTCCCTTGAGGCCCTGCCCACACTCTACCCCCATTCCACCCCAGACCCTCTTGGCCCCCTCCCCTAAGTCCCCTGCCGCTCGCACTTCTCTGCCCCCTCCCTTGAGGCCCCCTCCACCTGCCGCTCCTCAGCGGGTGGGGGAGCCTCAGGGGAGGGGGCAGAGAGCTGTGAGCAGCAGGTGGGGGGATCCTTGTGGGAAGAGACAGAGCAAGGGGGGGCATCAGGGGGGAAGAGGTGGAGCGGAGGCGGGAAGAGCAGCAGCGTGGGCAGGGCCATGAGGGAAAGGGACAAGCAGGAGTGGAAAACCAGGGCACTGAGCCATTTGAGCTTTGCCCATTGCTAGTTAAAATTTCATGACAGCTTGGAATATTTCAGCTGAACGAGAGGAGCATTAATCTGGTGAGTATGACAAACTCACAGGTGACCTTGCTCACTGAGCTGATTGATTCCTGTGCAGCATAAATCTAATGTTCCCATTGAGACAGGCAGAGTGTTAGCATAAAAACTCAAGAGGGGACAGTGTTTGCGTTTATTAACAGCTGACCCGTGACTCAAACAAGATTTGGGGCACACTGATGGTTTTAAATTCGTGTTTGAAGATGGGAGGATTAGAGGAAGATCATAGTTAGACCAGCAGGGTTTTGTGACTATATTGTCAAGGAATGCTACTGTGATGCGGTAATCCATAATGGACAGTATCTTAAACCAAGGCCAAAAAGCTGATGTTATTCTGATTAAAAGCCATCCAGTTAGTTCATGGTGCTCTTGTAAGAATGTAAAAGAACTCAACACTCCTATGAAAATTATGTGCCATACAGACTCCGGGGATGGAGCATTCATACCCAGAAGTCACCTGGAAGCATTCCTCTGAATTCCAATAGTAAGGTGAATGACTGGCATCCACAATGCTGCACTGTGCCACATACTTATGATCCGATTGACCGTTATCATATAATTCACTGATTTGGAAATAAAGATAGAACAGTTAAGGGACAGACTCAGGCAGATAAAATCATTGGTACAGACCTGCCATGAGTCCCACTAATAATAATAATTTGCATTTATATAGCACTTAAGACTTCAAAGCCATTTCCAGACATTAACTGATTACCGGTAATCTCTGCAAGGAGCTGAATGACATCCACTCCAACTGACTTCAGTGGGAATTGCAGCAGTACATGTCTGATTAAAGAGCCTGCTGTGAAATTGACATATGACAAAACTTAGCCACCCCAGTGCCTTTTAGAGTCCCAAAGACAGGCAGCCTTATCCCATGAAGTCGCTGTGGGGGAGGATTCTGTCTCTTTGATGTTAGCACAGAGCCCCGCCCCCATCTATGCAAATTTTGCTACTCAAGCTTTGTGGCCCCATGACTGATAAATAATGAATAAATACAATTATTCTAATTGCTTGATTTTGCTAAGGTGATGTCACAGGCCTTATCTGCGATGGGTGAGTTTCCATTGGCACTTAGATTAGATGGGAACAAATCTGAACATTCAGCCCTAAGGGAAAGAGGACTCCACTTTCCAGGGCTGCGCTGGTCTTTGTTCCTATATTTACTTTACTGTCAGCCAAATACAGACTTTTGCATCAAATCTTGTATTCAGGGTAACATGATTTGTGTCTCTTCATTTTTTCTCCTTCAGCCTTCATCTGTGAGCGGGACCGCCTCACGTTCAGTTTTTGTCAAACCCTAAGGATTCTGGGAAGATGCCATCTTCCAACTGTCAACGTGCAGTGCTGCCGAACCTGCCGCCAGCATGGTCACAGTGCTCGGGATCGTGGGAATGAACGTGTCTCCAGGAGGTGAAACCATTTAGGTAGAAGGACCCTTTATGGGGAGGGGAAAAACAGAGCTGTAGAAGTTTCAAGAGAACATACATTATGCAGTGAACAAAAGGAACTCCTTAAAACTAGGTTTTGCCACATGGTCTGTTCAAATAGCAATGCAGAATGTAGCTACAAGTTCCTCCACTGGGGATTTTGTACGGTGCTCTTTAAAAACACAGGGAAGATTTTTTTTTAAAAAAACTACACTACATGGTGCTCAAATGATCAGTCTGAGAAACAGAGCCTAGCTCTCACTAGACAGCACTCAAAGTCCTGCTAGTTACCATGGAGAAATGTATTGTTTCCGAGCAAGTAGCTGAAAACAGATACAATTTTCCGTATCTCGTGTCATGCCTAATGTTAGACAATATACAAGAGAACATTTTAGGAAACAAACTTAAAACAGAATAGCAAACATTTTTGGGAGATCTCTCTAAAAGACGCATGGTGCTGTCATTTGACATTTTCAGCTTTTGGTTGGTGTTGGCAGGCCAGCACAAAACTCTGACCAAGTGACTTTTTATTATTATTAATTATTATTATTATTTTTATTATTATGTATAAGTGAGCATCTATGATTCCAAACAGTGTAGCTTTTGCCTTTTTCTTTTTTTTCTTGAGGGACTCAAAGCTGGCAACCTACTTTTGTAATTTACTGAAGAATGTTTACAAATTGAAGTTAGCTCTACATAATTTAAGAAACTGAGACAGATCAAAGTGAGCAAGGAAGCAAAATACCTGCACTAGTCATTATCACCAAGAGTATTAGGCTTGCAGATCCTCCAGTATGTCTGAGTATTCCTCGCCCTTTTAATGCTGCTGCTGGTTTTCTGTGTAAAAGTGAGGGTACATCTGAGCATGTTTTGATGGAGGGTAAAGGGGTGAGGACATCAACACATGAATGAAGAGACAAATTTATGTTGGAGGAAAAATTACATTGTCCCCGGCATATATTTGTAAAGAGTCCAGAATACTATCCTAGTCTAAGTCATGAACAATGTATTAGAACTGCATCTACTGCTATTTTACCTTCTCCACATTATTCCTCTGGAAGGCACAAATGACAAATTGGATTGTTAATGGCATAACTGGATTTCTGCATGTGATTACAACACTTTGTATAAGTTTGGTGGTTAATTAAGATTTTGTCTTTGTTTCTACAAATTTAAAAATCTTCTTTCTGCTTATATAGCTTTATTTTCGTTAAAGTTAGTTGATTCTTTTATCTAGACTGTCCAATATTGTACAAGGAAATGGTACATAATTATCAAGGCAGGCATTGTTCTTATCTGTCCGGGGTCCAATAGTGACTGTATGTTAATCCCTCAGTGTATTAGGAAGGACATATTATATTGGTCCCTGGAAGAAGGTCCAAAACATTCATTTGTATGTTACTCTTCAAAAAAGACCAAATAATTGTAGACAGTGAATAAAATCCTACTTGCACTGAAATAAATGGGATTTTGCCATTGATTTTAATTGAAGTAGGAGTGAGCCCAGTGTCAGTTAAATGACGTTTGTGCAATACAATTGTACCGTTCAGAATAAGTGAAGCTTTTCTAGTGCCACCCTGATTTGTACTGTGTGAAGTCATTTTCAGTACAATTGCCAAGATGACAAGGGGAATTCCTGTGTATAATGTGTGTGTAAACTGCAGCCCATCACTTTACCACCTGTATTTTGTTTCTTTCCAAGCTGATGTAAATTTTTTATATTTAAAGAGATTGTGTACGGTCTTGTTTTATTTCCCAGCAATCGTGCCGTCCTGTGCAACATTTTGTTGTATTCATCAGGGCTCTAAGATTTTACTGAGAAATAGTTTCTAAGTTTGTTGTTTTTTTAAATGGCTGTAGCTCACAAGTGTGTTAAATTAAACTGTTACAAAAGGAAATTTAATGTTTGCAGATTTCTCTGTTCTCTCTGTTCAAATAATTTTTCATTAAAATCCCATAGAGAAAATTTATACACCATGAAGGCGCTGGTTGCCTGACAACCTTCCTCTTATATCTGTAGCAGAAACCAACAATCAGGATGCTTCAGAAAATACCTGGAGGCTGCTGCTGGAAATTATTATTAATGTTGTGATATCAAATATAAAGCATGTAGATATATGCAGATTTGGGGTAAAAATGTGAAAGGACCTAGGTGGCTTAGGACTCTTTTTGACTTCAAAGTCACTCAGGTGCTTTTGCAGATTTTACCCCTGTGCCAGACAGGTTATTTTCAATGACAGTCCAAATTTCAAAGTGGCCCAGGGTATCCAAAACACAGATGACTAAAGTTTGGCAAATTTGCTAATTTTGACACTTTGACGAACATAAGTACCTTACTTGGAAATCTAGATGGTCACACTCCAACAGAATTATTGAAATTCTCCTTTAAAATATATGTATTTCCATATATTTTATGATGAATGGAAGGTTTGATACCTGATACAACTGGTTCAGGTAGTCAAAATGCTGTGAAACTTAAAAATATAAGTTGCTGATGAGGAAGAGAAATCTAGAGTAAAAAAGACAATTCTTTCAATGGTGCACACATCCCATGCTGCTAGAAGGAACTAGTCATAATGGCTTCTTCCCAGCCATTTTGTTTTTACTTATCATGGCGAATTCTCACATAGCTGCAGTGATTCTCCATAACATGAGAGTTATAAAACTTGGCTTTCAACATGTGACCCTCCGTTAAATGAGCATTGGACCATCATTTTATTTTAATTAATATGTGAGCAGATCCAGTGGCACTAGCCACATTTCATCAAAAAGACATGGCAGCCTTCAAAACTGAGCTATTGAATTGACAAGGATGAACATTGTACAATTAAACAGAAGTATTCATTCAAGTATATTTAATTCAAGCATAGTATCACACCAACCAACACCTGCACACCAAGTTATAACAGAAGCAACTGTATACATGCTACAAAAATATTCCTACAGCACTTTCCAATTCAACATCAGTGTAGAGAAACACCACTGGATTTTGCTACATCCTCTAACTCAGAGTGAAACCAACAGAATAAGGAATGTTTCCAGCTCTGGGTGATGTATTCTGCTGTAGGTATTCTGTTTATGTGAGGCCAGTTTGAAGCTCTCTGTTGAATCATAAAAAGAAAAAAGAAAAGGAGTACTTGTGGCACCTTAGAGACTAACCAGTTTATTTGAGCATGAGCTTTCGTGAGCTACAGCTCACTTCATCGGATGCATAGCATATTGTGGAAACTGCAGAAGACATTATATACACACAGAGACCATGAAACAAAACTTCCTCCCACCCCACTGTCCTGCTCGTAACAGCTTATCTAAAGTGATCATCAAGGAGGGCCATTTCCAGCACAAATCCAGGTTTTCTCACCCTTCCCCCCCCCCCCCCCCCAAACAGACACACATACAAACTCACTCTCCTGCTGGTAATAGCCCATCCCTCTTTGAAACCTCTCTTTATAATGCGCATGATAATCAAGGTGGGTCATTTCCAGCACTAATCCAGGTTTTCTCACCACCACCCCCCCCACACACACACACACACCCCTCCAAAAACCACACACACAAACTTGTGTGTGTGGTTTTTGGAGGGGGGTGTGTGGGGGGGGGGGTGAGAAAACCTGGATTAGTGCTGGAAATGACCCACCTTGATTATCATGCGCATTATAAAGAAAGGTTTCAAAGAGGGATGGGCTATTACCAGCAGGAGAGTGAGTTTGTATGTGTGTCTGTTTGGGGGGGGCGGGGGGAAGGGTGAGAAAACCTGGATTTGTGCTGGAAATGGCCCTCCTTGATGATCACTTTAGATAAGCTGTTACGAGCAGGACAGTGGGGTGGGAGGAAGTTTTGTTTCATGGTCTCTGTGTGTATATAATGTCTTCTGCAGTTTCCACAATATGCTATGCATCCGATGAAGTGAGCTGTAGCTCACGAAAGCTCATGCTCAAATAAACTGGTTAGTCTCTAAGGTGCCACAAGTACTCCTTTTCTTTTTTCTTTTTACGAATACAGACTAACACGGCTGTTACTCTGAAACCTGTTGAATCATAGACTCACTGGCATGGTGTATATATGCCTTAATTATATGCCCTTCTTTGTTGCCGTTTGGAGGTCAGTTCACATTCATGACAAAGCAGAGCAGAATTCCAGCGCAATTCGGTGTCTCTTGGTATCATACAGGTGACGGCTCTGTCGCATGCACAGCTGTATATGCCTTCCTTTACATAGCCTCAGCCATTCAACACCTCTGTCAAAAGAGACAGCGGTATCTGTGTGCTTAACTTAGCCCAAGCACTCAGGGGCTATCCTGTAGCTATCCAGAAGGATTCTAATGCCTGAGAATAGCCTGTGCCAGGAATAACCTTTTCACCACAAAACGATGCTTAGTGTACGAACTACATGTGCCAAACATTGTCCATTACTTCCCTGAGTACAGAGCCATTGGGAACCCCTTTAGTGAGAGTGTTAGCTGGTTGTCCTGGCTACAAAGAATAATGGATGTTCCTATGGCTCAAGCATAACAAAGATCATAGTTCTTTTATACTGGAAACATTTGTGCTGTGCACAAAGGCAACCACAGATCCAGATCTTGTGAAACCAATGCCTCTTTCACCCGGTCCTGTAAAAGCAAAGAACAGTGGGAAAGACTCAAAAGCCTCGCTAAACACTTTGCTGTCATTAACACTCTGCATTGCCAGTCAAGTTTGCTATACGGATATGGATGAATTTTTCATTCATGAAAACCAGGCAGACCTGGGGAACTGGCTGGAGAGTGATATAGCTAGCAGGCACTACAGAAACACCCGAGGTGTTGATGTAAAGTTACACAAATGCTTCGCTCTTGGGGAATTTAAGCCTTTGAGGGCTACAATGATGAAATGTACCCCCAACAGCAGAAGACACAGGTTACATGTGAGAGCTTTGTGCACCATGCATTCCAGTGTGATAACATCCTGGCAGAATTTCACAAAGCTGTTAATGTAGCAAAACTAACTAGCCCTGCTCTCCAGGTCACACATGGAAGCAATGTAGGGGGAAATCAGGTGTCCCTTGGTAATCTGACACAAGACTCAGTTTGCCTTTCCAGAGAGAGCCTGCTAAACGATTAGACTAGTGTTACATCAGTGAAGGCAGCTAGAAAACACATGGGTGCAGCAGAGCCGGTGCTAGGCATAAGCAAAGTAAGCAATTGCTTAGGGCTCTGAGCAGCTTCAGAGGGCCCCCCTATTCACTTTTTATTATATATTGTGGGGGAAGGGCCCCACAATAGTCCTGCTTCGGGTCCCTAATGGGCTAGCACTGCCTCTGGGGTGCTGCTTACTAGCTGTAAGGGAGCTACAGCTGCCTGGGGACATGAGGGAGGAGGAATGAATGTGCACCTGGAAGCAATATTGTTTTAGATTTCCAGGTGCATACTATGGTCCAAATTACACCTCTTCGGGTTGGAGAGTTGAGGTGGGCAGGAGCAATCCTGCTGCACTGCCCATGTGATGGTGGCAGGAGGCACCATGCCTGTGAGACCAACGGGCTGGTAAGATGCCACCAGGCAAGGTGGAGAAGATGCACCATGCACCCCACCCTAATCAAGGCCAGATTTACACCTTACTTGCCCCTAGGCACAGCACCTTCAGCACCTCCCCCTCCCCACAGCTGACCTTCGTGTTTTCCCTAAAAAATGAAACTTTTAACCCAGTTTTCACTTTTAGACGCCATTAGAACGCCAGCAGCCCTGAGGCACGTGCCTCACGGGAAATCCGGCCAAGGCCCTAGCACAGCTCTTCAGGTGCCATCAGGAGTTAAGGGGGGGCAGGTCCGCAGCCCTGCCTCACTCAGACATGCAGCGACCCAGTGCAGACACTCGGGAACTCAGACAGCCAAACTGCACAAGAAAAGAGGGTGGGAAAACAGACTGGAAGGAGGGGGAAGGATCATGGTGATTCCAAACATCCAGGAAGCGGAGGAGGAGAGCAGGAGGAGAAACACTCCCTTCCCAGCAGCCAGAAGTAGGGGCCAAGTGAAGAAACATGCCACTTCTTCCCAGCGGCCAGTGAGAGTGAGGAGAGACTGGAATCAGAGCACCACTGAATAATTACTGCTTCCCACTCACTTAGAGCCTTCCCGCTCACAAACCTGACCCTGCCCTGCAGCCTTACAGACATGGCATTATGGCAATACTCAGTGACGCTGGGCCTCGCTAACGATGCAGAGAGCCAAGCGGTAGGCCTAAAGCAACCAGCAACAGCCTCCCCTTCGAGGGGTATTGTGAGGGGGCGGATCGGCCCCACACTGGGATCACAGGGGATAATCCTTCCCGCCACAGGTACTATGTCTACATTCTACAGGCATGAGAGGAGAAATGAGGGATGAGGGTAAAAATAAGCTGTCCAATAAAAGAAATTACCTCACCCACCTTTTCACTCTCTACACGGCAGTTAGCCTCTGGCCTCTGCTCCATACAAGCACCAACCATGTAAATCAAATCTTACTCCTGCCTAGCTCAAAAGAGAACAGCCAGTGCCCTCCTGTAAAGACCTGTTCCAAGTTAATTTAATCGAATATTTCAAGAAACTGTAAACCACAAAAGGTCTTAGAAGATCAGTATATCCGGAGCAGAGCTGTGTGCCTTAGAAATCCAACTAGTTCCAGCTGTCACAATACTCAACTTGGAGACCACTCCAAGGCTTTTTTTTGGGGGGGGGGGGGAACTGGTGAAGGCAAATTCCAAGCACTCAAATTGTGAGCAGTTGGAACTAATTTAAACCAAAGCACAGCTACAAATCTAGCTTCACAGATCAAATCCATGCCAGAAACCCAGTAGACATTCATAGTCGTTACTTAAAATGCTGCAAGAGATATGCAAGAGAGTGGTTACTTAATCTGCTTTAAACTACTCTATGGGGATATATAATATATATACACAGACTTTCCATTTGATTTCCAAATACATGACAAGGTAGACATCCCAGGAGGATTCAAATAAAAATGTATGGTAACACAAGTAATAATATACGATATTTTGTAGTGATCTGAAATATCTGGTAAACTGAGATAACTGCAATTCAGGAAGGGAAAACACAATACATAATTTATTCAGAACCTGTCTCTTAAACACTTGTCCTCACAAACTGAAGAATGATACCTTCCCATAGGTGCTGGAACTAAAGGGGCCAGCTTGAAGTGGTTTCCATCACACCCAGGGTTTACAGTTTGGTTCAACTGCTCTCAACACCTCCACTATACAAATTGTTCCAGCCCTGCTGAGGTTCCCTGCTTACTCAGAGCATAAAGTTAACCACATGCTTGAGTGCTTTGCTGAAGCAAGTCCCTA
This sequence comes from Natator depressus, assembly GCF_965152275.1. Classification (NCBI taxonomy): domain Eukaryota; kingdom Metazoa; phylum Chordata; order Testudines; family Cheloniidae; genus Natator; species Natator depressus. The sequence goes on from NC_134243.1 coordinate 81,840,641, forward strand.
ATTACTATATAGGTCTGAGTCACATCCCATTGAAGTAGACAGGAGGCTTTCAGTTATCTTCAGTGAGAGCTGGATTGGAGCCTAACTCATGCATTCTCGGGAGCATATTATAGTCCCTCTGGAAAACAGCAAAAGTTATTCAAATGTCCAAGAAGATCAAAAGAAGTGTAATTGAGCTCTCTTTGGTGGCATATTTTGCATTGAAAGCTAATCAGCCTTATCAATTGTTTGCCTCCTAATTAACAAGCATTATTTTTAATGTAACAAAACAATCAAAGAATCTGCTTTCCTAATTATTCCTTTTGATCTTTGTGATAGCAAAATTACAAGAGATTGGTTATAAATAAGTACTTGGTTTTGAGTTCCAAACACCAGCACGTTTCCATTCATAAGTCTTTGGCAGAGACTGCTAGTCATTACAGTCCTAAATCTTTGCTACTGTACCCTTCTTTCCCCACATGATCATCAAAGCTGCATGGCCGTTCATAAAAATTTATTACAAGGGAGGGGTTTGTAACATTCTCTCCATTATGATCATGAGAAGTCATCGGCTTACAATACACCATAGATGCAGACATTTCCACATGCCAAAATTTCATTTTATTCTGCACATGGAAATAATCTATATGAGACTGATAGTCCTTAAGAAATATATATAGTTTGCAGTCTTTGTATAACATAAGGGGACTGTAATTTACTGAAACAGCTCTACCATTTTAAGCCTAGGGTCTTCCATCACCAGCAGCCCCATTCCACATAATAGTCCAGAGCCTAACGTGAAAAGCTTTTTCTCCAATCTACCATGACAAGAGTTTTCATCCCTTCTCTGAAGAGTGACTGGAAAATGGCACCTTCATAGTTGACAGACCTGTTCCCTGTGTGCAGTGTGAGATCAATTGACTTTAGTGACAAAAATAAGTTTCTATTACTTTTTATCCACATTAACTCTGCAGAGCAAACACAGCTGAAAGAATAAGCTGCTTTTGTGCACCAGCAACAGAATTGTTTACTGAGTTACAGAGTGCAGGGCAAATCAATAACATCTGTGCAAATCTTTTCAGTGCACAGGTGTCATTGAGGCAATGTGGCTGCACCAGGGAGACTAAAAGTACATTTTTGCCACCAGAACCCTTTTTTTTTTTTTCTTCAGGTGATGAAGACAGGGGCCGACGCTCAGAGATCAGGATAAGTTCACAGGGGCGATGGCTTTTCTATCTATCTTCTTTACTGTAAACCTACCATATCAGAACTGGCGTCACTGACACAGCTCCATGACGCTGCTTACAGAGTCAATTTCCAGAGCAGAACTGTACATTAATGTCTTTTACTAAATACAATTGTCAAATAAAATCTCAACTGGCACCCTATGTAATGATTTAATAAATAACACATGGAAAAAATTAGCATAAGGAAATTGTTTCAGGAGTGGATGTTAACCAATCCTCCAAGTGCACATATTTATGTTGTACATTGAGGATCAATAGCAGGAATTTTGATCATTATTAGTTTGTTCAGTGAAATCCTAGCCTTGCTGCAATATATTCACCCAAGGATTCCTGTAGACGCTCAATTACGCAATCATTGTTTTAATTTTTAAAAAAGCCAGCAGATCATGCCTCACCTCAATTTGTCATTAAACTGAAACAAATTCAGACACTTGGTATGTGGCTCTGTGAAGCTTGCAGGATAGACTCTTTCCCTCTGTGAGCTTTGACAGCCACCTAAGTGATGTCAAAATGAAAGGGAGCTTTTTTCACAACATATTCAAGAAGTCCTGGGCTGGTGGGATCCCTTAAAATGCCTCACAGCTCAAGTCAGCTATTCGAGTAAGAACCATTCTCAGGGTTGATGTTATATACCAGGGGTGGCCAAGCTTACTGACCCTCCCAGCCGCATATGACAATCTTCAAAAGTTCGAGAGCCAGGGCACACCTGCTGGCTTTGGGGCTTCAGCCCCGCAGAACGCACCAGCTGGGACTTGGGGCATCAGCACCACTCCCACTGAAGCCCCGAGCCCGGCAGGTGCGCCCCGTGGGGCTCAAGCTCCAAGACCCACTCCCCGTTGGGCAGAAGCCCCTACCCCACCATCCCACTGCAATTGAGAGGTCCCACGCTCCCCACTCCCCCCAGTCTGGTAGGTGGAGAATGGGGGGGCACGCCAGTTAAAGAGCCACATGCAGCTCACAAGCCACAGTGTAGCCACCCCTGTTATATACCAGAGACTAGCACACACTCCAGGGCTGATCTGCACCAGGTGGAAGGTACCTGATTGGTGGGAGCTGAAGCGCACAAGCTACAGGGTTATTCCCTACCCTTATTTGCCATAACTGAGCCCTTGTCCGTCTGGTGACAATGTGAGGGGTTTAATGGTGGAAAGAAAACTTGGTTGGGACTTCAGTCAACTCAGCATCAGTGTTATATGGGGGATATCTGGGATCTGTGCATTGCCTGGTGCAGTGGACTCTATTAGCAACTTCCTAGCATAGATCAGGAGGAGCGATACATGTGAAAACTGAGGCTCTGACGTGGGTAGGCTTAAGGCCTCTGTAAGATAGCGGCAGGCGGTGTGAAGTCCAGGGTCTAGTGTCTTTGCGTGAGGGGCTTGTGCCCACACCGCACAGCGTATTCAGCAGAGAAGTAGCACAGTGCCAGTGCGGTTGATCGCAGAGTGGACATTGATGTCACCAGCTTGCTGAGAACGTTGTTTAATCTGCGAACTTGGCTTTAGTCTTCTCAGTGTGCAGTCGAGAGTAACACCGCGGAATGCGGGATTCATGGAACGAGGATGTTTCGTCCCAAGCCAGCTGATGTTGAGTTTGTGTTTGGCCTCTCAGCGTCTGAGATGGAATGTGGTTGCCTGCGTCTTTGTTGGGTTTGCGTGCAGTTGGCTGGCTGCATAGTATTTGTCTCGGGTGTTAAGTGCAGGCACCAGGGTAATACGCCAAACTCCTTGTGCTGTGTGGACGCAGAGATCGTCTGCGTAGATAAAGCACCTTGTGCTGGGGCAGCTTGGCTGGTTGTTTGCGTAGATGTTGAATAACATAGGGGTGCTAAAACATTACTTTGTGGGAGGCCATTCTTTGGTCCAGCTCCATTTGCCACAAAAGTTCATAAATAATTTTTTTTCTCCAATACGGTCCGTATTAGCTTCTTCGTTACCAGTAGTGCCTTGGCAAAGAGCCCCGATGCCTGACTGTGTCATAGGCAGCTAAGAGATCAAAAAACACTGCTCCCGAATCAATCCCCTTTCATACCCCGTTTGGAGCTGTTGAGTCAAATTCAGTAGCTGTCCAGAGTGACCCAGGCGAAAGCCAGCCTGTTCGTTGAGAGGAAGTAGTTCAGTGACTGGTGTGAGGCGAGGTAACAGTAGTTTCTCGAGCCATTTTAACATATCACACAACAGTGAAATATGCTGAAAGTTTTTGGATCAGATGGTTCCTTTCCAGGCTTCAAAAGGGCCACTACATTGGCTTCTCACGAGATTTTCAGTATCTTGAGCTGGATGAGACAAGTATTGAAAATACTTCTGTGTGTGGGCCAGAATGTTTGATCTGCTCAGTTCAGATGTCATCTAGGCCTGCTGCTTTCCCTGTTTTCAGGGCACTGATTCTGGAGTCCAGTTCCTCCATGGAGAAGGGCGCCATAAGATCTAGATTGCTATGGCTGTTGAAATCACCATTTATGATGCCTGGTACACTTTGTCATTGAAGGGCAGGTTGACGAAATTGAGAAGGATCTCTGGTGGCTTGTAGATGGACGTTATGGAGATCTTGTCGAGCTCAATGGTGAGCAACTCTCTATTATTCTCTTCTATTTTATAGGTGGATGCAGTCCTGATGCCTGGTTTAACACATATGGCACTGACAGACATATTGGCTATGTAGTCTCTCAATAGCCAACAGCAGTCCTGATCTCTCGGGTCATTTATCCTGTAATCCCCAGTGAATCTGGGGTAGACAGAGAAAGTAGGCACCAGTGTTTTGCACAAATATCAGCAATTATTTCCTGTTTAGGGGATGACAGTCCTTCAATGTTTATGGAGAGAACAGTCTGTGCGAGACCCAAGAAGGACCCCAGGTATCCAGGCTTAGATGAAAGTTCTTGTCACTGATGTCTTCCTTTGCTTTGTAGCATCACAGTGATAAGAAGTGGGAAAGCTGTAGTACGTGGCTTAGTATGTAGTTACATAAATTTGCAAACTTCAAGGCCAGCAGGGACCATCACGGAAAGGCTCCTGCTATGGCCCCCTTTGCCATAGTAAGGAGTAAGTGAAGCCTATTGGAGTGGACCCATAACAGCTAAACATTGTGGCCCAAATTCTTTGCTTGTGTAAACGGCCAAATGCCATCGAAACTGATAGAGTTTCATCCATTTACAGCAGCAGAGAATTTGATTTGTCCCAGCTTCTACATTTCTAAAGATAAATCTGACATCTTTCACAGAAAATTAATCAGTAACAATTCCTAATTGTGAAGAGTCTCAGAGGGCGCGACTTCTTTTTTTTTTTTTTTGTAATTTAATTCTAATGAAGATTTTAAGGAAGAGATTTTCTCCAGTAAATGTTAAAGAGTTTTGCTGAATCAGGTCTTAAGATTCTGTTGCAATGAAGGGGGCTTTTCTATCTAAACAAGAATAAAAAATAAATGGAAATGTAAATACTTCCATGCATTACGAGTTCAAAGTTCATCATTTCCTGTTGAAGAGAAGCCAAGTGTTTACTGGGAGCAAACTTTATAAATGTATTAACTTGCTTTGCTCAGTTAAATAGCAACATTCTGACTAGCCCCTTGTAGCCAAACAACTGTATTAAATTTCTCTTATTTTCTGACCTTCTTTTATCAGTATACAGGCACTGCAGGGGCATTAGTAGAATAAGAACTGTGAAAGGGAGTCTGAAAATGCATGCATGAAAATAATTATACACTGAAAATGTCTCAGTAATAAAGGTGGTCATTGTTGACACTGCGTTGTGAAAATTCACACCCCTGACCAATGTAGTTATACCGACATACGTTTGTCATGTAGACCAAGCCTATGTCTTCAAATGCATGTGTCCAGCACCTCGCACAATGGAACCCTGATTTGGGTTTCTGGGCACTACTTCAGTATAAATATTCAGTAATAATAATGGATCAGTAGGAGCTAACAGAAAAGGTGTGACCTGGATATAACACAGACGTAGAAGAGCCAGCCTGCTGAGAACTGAAACATGTGTCCATAATGCTGCTTGACTTTTCTCCTCTACTCCATGGCATGCATTTAATCTCCCATTCACCTGCTAAGAAAGAAGCCCGTTTTGAAGGCCAGAGTTGTTACACCATCTCACCTGCTATAAACAGAACCCAGAGTAAAACAGCTGATCAAGCAGCTCCTAAATTAGCGCCATATTCAGCACTTCATTATGATAATTGGACTTTCTAATGGAGAATTTCACAAGAATCGAAACCAAATTATTTTCCTTTGAGACATTTTGCTTGGAATTGCTATTTTAAAATAAATTGCACTCGCACTTGGGATGCTTTAGAAATATTCCTTCTTCCTGGTATGAGATTTATAGGCACAACTAGTGAATGAGTTCTGTCGTGTATAAGAATTGGGTAGCTCAGGTGCAGTCTAGCGGGCTTCCTTGTTTTCTATTGCAGAAGCCCCCAGAACCTGGAAGAGCAGCCAGGTATATATGTACCTCACCTTATATGTTTGTACAGTTAGTAAAAATAGTTATTTGAAAACCAGCTAGGCCCACGTGGCTTTCTCAAATTCTTTGCAGCGTGAAAAAAGCAAAGACCCAACAAAGGTGGTTGGCTGAATGTCTCTGACATGGTGCAGCAGCTAGGCAGAGGATTCCTTACAGACAAGCTTAGAATCAGACTCCCAGCACCAGGCAACAATTCCGCCACTACTGAGCCTGCAGCTAGGAGAAATTACCATCAGCGCGACACTATCAGGATTAGAGGGTGTGTGCCATTTCTCTACCCTTGTGGCATCTCTTTACGGCCAGAGGCTGAGTACAGAAACAGCAATGGCCAGTTTATGTGAAGAATCCAATCAAAGAAAAACACAAACACAGTTACAGAAATGTCGGGCACAGCCACTGATGTCGCCCGCAGGGCAGCTTTGACTCCTTTGCAAGATGAGGGAAATGTAATTCTTTGCATGTGGTGCTGCAATCAGTTCAGGAGCTAGGATCAGGGGAGGAAGTTACCCGTTTCAAGAACAAAGCCAAAGCTAATGTGGTCTTGGCATCTAAAGCTCTTACCGTATTGTAAACCTTGACTGTTAATATTACTGTCTAAAAAAAAAAAACAAAGCTTGTGCTAAAGCATAAAATAGATATGAAAAAAACCCTACATAAAATTCCATGTATGAATCCCTGCCGAGCACTTGCAGAAGGGGAAGGAAATAGCTGTGTAGCCTCTTTTTATGTTAGGTGAGGTACAAAGTCCACCAGGAAAGTCATTAGAGATGAACCCTGGAGGTTGGGTTTTGCAAATTCAAGTATAGAGATGGTTTGAATTAGGGTCTATTTTATCCCAGACTCCCACAGCTTATGGGGAAAGAGGCTTTGGGTTGGATAAAAGGTTTCACTTTTGTCCTAACTCTATAATGGGCAAAACTGGGTGGCAAAAATACAGGTTGATTCAGATACTGGTTCATAGAATCATAGAATCATAGAATATCAGGGTTGGAAGGGACCCCAGAAGGTCATCTAGTCCAACCCCCTGCTCGAAGCAGGACCAATTCCCAGTTAAATCATTTTATACTATTTATAACTTTTATAAGTTCCATTTTATACTAACCACCAAAGATGAGGGGTGGGGAAGGTTGGTTCCTACTCATCTGTACAAGAAGGATATTGGCCCACACCTGTTGCCATTGAAGTCAATAGCAAAATTTCCACTGATCTTAAAGGGCAGAGAAAAAGGAAAGATCTCCAGGCCCAGCACCCACTGCCCACAGAATCCCTGCTGCAATAATGGGCTTGATCCTGCCTCCATTTGAATCAATAGTCTAACTGGCACAAAGAAGTTCCCAGTTCTTTGCTTTTCCTTCCAACCTTCCTCTCCTGAAGTGCAATATTGCATTTGCAGCAGCTGAGTTTAGGCTGTAATATGGGATGAGGGTGGAGGATCTATCTTAGTACCTACATACGTGTGTCACTTGAAACTACTGTGAACATCTTTGGGGTATTCTTGCTTGGATTACGTTTCACTGACATTTTCCACTGTACATGAATGGAAAGTAGTCTCTCTCTTCTAAGGCAGGAATTTTGCAGTGTATTGGGAGCCAGTGGCTATTATATAAAGGGCTTGGACAGGGAAGGGATGGAACACATTTTTGCTTCCTGATTGGAAATGGATCATGTGACCCTTACATAACAGAGCAGGAACAGAGGCAGCCCAGGGACCTGTCTGGAAGCTCCGCTGTCTCCAGCCTCTTGTTATAAAACCTAAAGAAAAAAAAGTGGTGTCAGAAAACAACTCCTGTGCAAAGAAAATCTCATAGCCAATGTGGGGAGGAGGGTCACTGTAAAATCCCCTCCCAGCCTCCTGTCAAGGCAGTCAGACTGGTCAGCTATTCCTAGGCTCCAAGCCCAATAGTTCCCTTTTAATTTTAAACGCCAGCCCATCCACTTTTCACTGAAATTTCCAAGAGGGGCTGGAGTCAGGTAGTATTAGGATATGTGTTCTAGCTCATTGCTTTGCTGTAAAACAGCTCTTTAAATCTCTTCCATATGCCAATTCTTTGATGTAGCCAAGCCCCTGGTTCTGCTCTGTTGTGGTTTAGTGACCATAAGAACCCCGAATTACTGGGGTTCTTATGCTCTGAGAAGAAGGACTCCTGCTCTGAGAAGGTGGGTGTAGGGATGCTTACTGTGGGATGCTGCACAGAGTCTAGTCTTGCTAACGACATAGGTGGGAATTCATATTTTTCCTACATAGCTTTGTTACTTTCGCCTCCATTTGATTCCATGCTTGTTTTATAGAATAATCAAGGGTATTTCACCCCAGTGGGTGGACTTTCAAGACATTATTTCTTACACCTGGAAGACCATGTCCACAACAACATGTTCTTGGTAGAGCAGGTTGCTGGAGGACCTGTTGTAGTGTTTCATTTTAGAGACTGATGAAAATATATATGAAAAAAGGATACAAATATCTCCAAATGACTTGGCTAAAAGACGACACACTATCAAACTCTCAGCTTTCTCTTCGGAGAGTCACAAACCACATTTAGAAAAGGAGTACTTGTGGCACCTTAGAGATTAACAAATTTATTTGAGCATAAGCTTTCATGAGCTACAACTCACCTCATCAGATGTAGCTCACGAAAGCTTATGCTCAAATAAATTGGTTAGTCTAAGGTGCCACAAGTCCTCCTTTTCTTTTCGCGGATACAGACTAACACGGCTGCTACTCTGAAACCACATTTAGGATATTAAGATTTCACCCATGAGGGCTTGTCTACATTTGGAAATTTACTAAAATAGCCATTCCAGAATAATTATTCCAGATTAGTTATTTCAGCATACCCCCTCTGCGTGGGCACTCAGCATACCCCTCCTGCTTCAGCACTCATATTTCTGTATTGTCAAACCAATAACCAAGGTAAACTGACTCTCTGGGGTCTTTTCGACCACCTGGTTGGTGCACCTTGAATGCTTAACACTGTACAGAGCATTAAAGGGTGAAATCTTGGCACTGTTGAAGTCAAGGGCATTTCACCCAAAATGTTTAGCACCTGAGCCACCCTCCGCTGAAAGCAATGGGTGTGTCTCCACTGTCATTAAAAAGGAGTTAGACTAGGCCACTGGAGGAGAACAAAACCTGCCTGGCAAACAGAGACATAGTAATAAAAGAACGTAGCGTAGTGGGCGGGGGTGAAAAAACAAGTAATTATTTAGCTAGTATGTTCACATAGCATTCATAATCTAATTGTATAAGCACCACCCTTCAGTTTCCCATAGACCAGAGGAAATCCAACAGCAAATGTCCAGGGCCATTGAGACACTCGAAGTTCTTTTTAGCTTTAAATTTAGGCTTCCTATTATGTCTTAAGGGACCAGCTCTTCCCTCCTCTGCTCTCTGTAGACTGCTACTATTGTTCATAGTCCAAGTGTGATGCTGCATTGTTATATTATTAGCAATGTGCCAAAATGTCACTAGGTAGCAAAAAACAACTCATTATCCACATAGGGCCTGAGCCAAAGCCACATGGAAAGACTACCATTGGCTTCAAAGGGCCTCAGATCAGGCCCTAAGGCTATTTCCTCATCTCCTTTTGCTGCTGTACCTATGAACCACGGAAGCACAAATAATTGGGCAGGTTGCCATGAAGGAAACTGTAAATGAAATGGAAAATAAGAGCTGGACGAGGCTTTGAAGAAGTTCATAATACACATGGCTGTTTCAGGAAACAGAATGTATGGTAAATACAAGAGACAAAAGCACAGAGCACGTCTTTTAAATGTGTCCTTGGATTAGCCTCACTAAATATGAATTCAAATATTGTACTTATACATTGGTAAGTGCTCATGAGGCAAAGCTGAGCTCAGTATTTCCCTGGATAGTCACCTCAAGAGCTGCCTGTTAGGAAAAGCTGGGTCTGCATTTACCTCATGATCATCCACACATCTGATCTCAGAAATTTTCTATCAGGGCATTTCTACTGTGCTCAGTTTTCATGGAGTTTGATGATGCCACTGCAGCAAGCCCTAGAAATTCAATCCCAGCTGCAAACATATCCTCTGAGCAAGCAAGCGGGCACACTATTTTTGTCCAAATGCTCTGGATTTTTCACTTTAAGACAGTAGTTATCACAGCACTGATCAGAGCTGGAATTAGGAGATCATATGCAGCCCAATCCTCAGCTGCTGTGATTGGGCTCTGATTTGAAACTCATTGGCCTTTCCAGAGGTCAGTCATGTAATAAACAAATCATGGTTCTAATGAACACCATTCTGTCAGGTCCGATGGGCTCCAGACTGGGTAGCGATCCCAAAACAACCCCACTGCACTGAACGAGAGATCAGAAAAGAACACACCGTCTTTCAAACCGCAAAGCAGAGACTCAGGAAATCAAAATAAGTAAATCCTCACGCTACTGAACGCTGCAACATTCTCATGCACTGTGTTTTGTAGTGGATACATTGTTTCATTGACAAATGAGTTGGAAAAGCTTTGTAATAAAATTCAGTGATTCTTGAACTTGTTAAAACTCCTTGTGGTTGTACGTTGGCTATTTTGCTTGTTAGCCCAAAATCCCAGCACACAACCTGAGCGGCCAGGTTGTCGTGTCCTTGGGAGCTTGCTAGAGGAAAAGGAGATCTAGCCCCATTTGTTTGTCTTTCCAGTCATTTTAGTTTGTGTATTGGACAGCACTCCATGTGGAGTGACAGGGTTCAGAGTAGCAGCCGTGTTAGTCTGTATTCGCAAAAAGAAAAGGAGTACCTGTGGCACCTTAGAGACTTAGAGTGAGTTTCTCCTGTTATTTGTGGGGAGAGGAGGTTGTTTTGTTTGGGGAGTGGGTGCAGGTGCTTTAAACAACATGGTTTGGAAAGTAAAACTTCAAGTTTTTATTGTGAAGTAGCCAGTCTGATCTTTCTGGGCATTATTTGATATGATGAAGTAGTGGGCTCTGATTATATAACTGCTCTGATTTCTGCTAAAAAAATATTACCTAAAAAAATTACTGCATCAGATTTAGCCCACAAACAACTTCCGTGGCTGAAACAACTGAACACTTGCAAACAGAAGGTTCTTTTTTCCTAGTCCATGAATCAAATGCAAATAGAAACAGCAAGGCATCAATCTGCATGCAGCTAGCTGGAACTTAATGGCAAATCTTTTCAAGGTTCACAAATCGATTCAGGTGAATTGAAAACAGCAAAATGTTAATTAAGGATTTCATAGGCCATTTCTTTGTTTCCATGTACTTTTGAAATTTACTCATGATTATATAGATGCATCATATAATCCTAAACACCACTATGGAAGTTCCTGTCGGTGGGGGAAATATTTAATACTCAACTCTCTACTGCTATGATTTCCAAAATTTGCCTTCTCACATTTTAATTGTTAAAAATAATAAGAAATGTTTCAAATGGCTGGTTTGGGGGAAGTTCCTTTCAAACAGGAGACTGATTGCACATCTATATAAAAGACTAAAAATCAAAATCTACCAAAAATATCCATAAATTAAAAAAAAAAAAAAAAAAAGAGGGAGAAAGAATCTTTATTTCATTCAACAAGAAACTGCAAGAGGCTGACATCCCAACCTTCACATTCCTTGTAAAATGTCAGACAAAAGCACCTTTATATTCCCCATTTTAGAGAATTACATTACTTATCTCACCTCCCATTGCACCCCAGTATCAAAACAATCCAGCACCCCAAAATACTGTAATTTGGCCTGCCATAAAACTCTGGCACCCAATATCTCCCTGGACTCCCCTCCAAACACTGAGAGAGCTTGGATCCACATCCCAGCTTCTTCAAAGATCAGAGCCAAAAATCTGTGCATTGTAGTCCTCCCTGATTCAATATGCTCATGTTTCTATGTTTAACGATCCTTTTTTTTTTTTTTTTTTAACTTCTTCAGTGCACTATCCCACATGATATCACTCTGACCTTAAGGCTATTTACGTAGGCTGAGCATTACGTTTTGAAATATTCATAAATGGTCTTTTCCTATATTTCCCACAGAGGAAACAAACAAACAAAATGCTTTTTTAACTGTGTTTCAGCAAAGTTTCCTAAAATCCATTGTGCTACTGTGTTTTGGCAGTGGCTTATGGCAGCTAATTACCAAACGTGGAAAGATTTACACAGGAGCTTAACATGCCATTTTTTGGAGTAACACATTATAAATTAAAGACAGGCTTTTTTGGACAAGCTAAAATTGTCATGGTACACTGGTTTCTTTTTTGTGGAACTATTGTTATCGATGTACGGATCTATTGAGAAATCCCTCCAGGAGGTAGCTTTAGACTCAGAGTTAGAATGGATCAGATTGGGCAGTCTATATTCTCTTTGTTACCTTCAGATTGCAACACGTTTCCTTGTAGGCAAAAGAAGGTTGGTGTAAGAGCCACACACAATGCATATTTCAAAATGCCAATATGCATTCCAAGACTCTTTCCCACAGTTACCCCCAACCTAGCAGATGCACACAACCAGACTACCAGTAATTAAGGATGGCATTAAAGACACAAGAGAAATGCCTTCGTATTTATGGTTCCATGGCATCTTTTATAAAGAACTAATAAAAAAGACAAAATTATTCCAGAGAATAATTGGGCTCTGTAATAATTTGATTCTAAAATAAAGGTTTAAAATTATTTCCTTAAAGGCATGGTTCTTGATTAGGCATGTGTAGGCTGCATCAGCAGCACGGGGTATGTAGAGGTGTTAGTAAGTTATTCAAACAATGCACTGTTCTGGACGGGGGATAAAATCTGGATTTGTACTAAGAGTTTTGAAGACATGTACAGTAAACTATCCATATGATCCAGGCCACTCATGCTTGTGGAGCAAACTTTTAATTTTATTTTCAAGTGACTAATATTTTTATGGGAAATGACAGAAATGGATTAATTTAAATGAAGCCACTTTTTAAAATAAAAAAAGCAAAATTTTATGTTCTACCATGGAAAGGTTTGAGTAAATATGTTCAGTTAAATAAATGGATCAGAAACAAATGACTCTCAGTTAGAGCTTGTTGAAATTTTTTCATCATAATGTTTTGTCAACAACAACAACAAAAAGGCTTTTCAAGCTATACAAAAGGTTTGTGGAAAATTTTGTTCCATTGAAGGTTTTTCCATTTTTCTTCAACTAGAATCAAAAGCATTTGGGCTTTTAGTTTCAGGGGGTTTGGTAGTTCTATACCTTTCTCTCTCTTTTTTCCCCCTTCACTATTCTTCCCTTTCTAGTGGAATAAAGGGGTGAAATAAAGAGAAAGGAGAAAGAGGGGAACAGCAAACTGAAAGTTTTTCATTTAGATGAAAAAAATCAAAAGTTTTCATGAGGAATTTGGAAATACACAAAACCTTTTCATGGAAAATACCATTTTTTAACCAGTCCTTCTCAAAATATTAATCTTAGCTCAGTCTTAGTAAATTAACTAAGCTTCATTGTCCCCTAGTCATATGGGCCATTGGGGTTTCTTTAAAGAAAATGTGACAAAAGTAAAGCAGGAAGCTGCTAATTTCAGCTAGACAGTAGGGTAAATCATCAGCTAGCGCCCTGACCAAGTAACCATGCTGGGCAGTGGGGATTTCTATAGAGGAAGGTTGGAGGAATTCTCGCCCCAAGACTATGGGGCACTCTGCAGAGACCAGTAATTGGAATAGCCTCCACAGCCACAGGCCCCCTCTTCTGCAGGTGAGGGGAGAGTCCGGTGATCCAAACTACATCCCCAGGGCACCCTGATGCAGGACTCCCCTGGGGAACTTGGCTCTCCCACCACACTGGGGATATGCACTTCCAGAATGGCCACTCAAAAATCCTCCTTCCTGGCCTATGCAGCAGAACCATATCAAGGAGTAGGGAGCAAGATTTGCCCGTGTATACAACATAACAGTGACTTGATGAGAGAGGCCCACACCAGAGCAGAGGGTCTGAAACCTTCTGCTATCCTCTTCCACAAACCTTGCAAAAGTTCATATTCATAACTGAACTTTGCTATTCTGGCCCAGGGATGTCCCAGCTCCTCCAGCCGCTCCATGAACAGAACTCCCATTGAGATGAGGTCTTCTAGGATTTTCAGACCCAGCGAGTGGAGCCTAGAAAGAACACTCAACTGCAATGACCTAACCACTGTTATTCTTGAAAAGTAAGGACAAGATCCAAGAGAATGTAGGCCAGGTAGTTTAACCTCTCTGAATTTGGAAAGTTATTGAACTCTACCATGGGTAAACCAGTGGAAAGTGACTTTGAGGCATGAGGATTAACTAACGTAATTTAACTCAGATTTAGGGGGAGCACTATGTGGCACTCAGAGTCAACATCGCTGAATATTCTGTATTGCAAACCAGGCAAATATACAGCCATTGGCTTTGCTAGTGTGGGGAAGGAAGCCATGCCACTTACGGCCTGCTGCCATTCGCCTTGCACAGGCCAAACTGCCACTGAAGGATACACACTAAATAATACTCCACACACACTAACACATAGATGAACTACAAGGAACTGATGAAAAGAGAGAGAGCTGAACACTTTAAAGTTGTGAAATAAACCCATTCCTGCAGAACATGGAGCATCATCACTTGTATGCAGAATTTACTGTCATCACAGGCAGAGCTAGGGCTGGACTGTGGTGTTTGGATCCAGATCTGACCTGGTGTAAAGCTGAAGAGGGTTTCGAGCTGGTGTTCTAGTTGGATCCATCTGACTATACCATGTGGTGAAGACTTGGAATTCATATCCTGACTTCTTTGAAGTCCCAGGGGCTTTGCTTCTGGTGCAAATATAAGGCCTTTTCAGAAAGGCGGTAGATTTCTTTGTGTGGTCTCCTACATTATTGGTTTTATATCTATAACTTCTAGTCGTAACCCAGTTCCCAGGACATTTCTGCAGCAAGGAGTGTGCATATGAGAATGTTAATGATTTGCATGATTTTGCATGGCTGAACAATGCGTCACCCCACAAAGGGACTTAGCCTTTTAATAATCAGTGGATCCACGGAGAAGGCTGGGGTCACGTGAAGATAAGATCACTGGGCCAAGGAGGGTGCTGTGCCAGTAAATACTCACGCACAGAGCAGGAGTCAGGTTTCTAGGAGGGAGAGTATAGACTGCAGCTGGCTCAAAGTCTCTCAGATCTATTATCTGCCTGGTAAAGTAAACATCCATTTAGAACTAGAGCAACTGTCCAATAAAGTGGAAACATCAGTGTGACTGGAAACATTAGCTGGGGAATAAGCTGAACTCCTTTGGCCTCAGTTTTGCCTGTTAAATATCAAATGTCTTTTGACAGGCCACAGATCCCTCTGGCACTAGAACCTGAAATTGCTGAAAATTACTTTCCAAGGGATGGGGAAACTGGAAGCCTCTGCTAACGCAGCAGCCTCATTGGAATGCTGCAGTGGGGTTCTCAGGGGCAGATTCTGCTCATGTTTATGCCCTTTGCAACCCAGCTAACAATCACTGTGGGAGGCACAAGGCATGAAGGCTGAATTCAGCCAAAAGAGCCTGGAAGGTGCTGAGTGACTACTGGGAAGTGCGGACCTCAACTCCAACTTGACCTCAGTGGGAGTTAAGGGTGCTCAGCATCTCACAGGATCAGGCCTTAAATCCAGTGATTGTCTGGCTTTACCCCAGTGTCTCTTACTTTATGTCCTCTGTGCCCCCCAAGGTGCCTCTGAGTGATGATGCAACCAATGGGCCCTGCACTACTTCCATCGCTCTCATTGGGAGTTTGCCATTGACTTCAAACAGGAACTGGACCCAGCCCACTGTTCTGGAGACAGATGTGGTAAATGTGATGCCCATAGTAGCGGTCTCACTAACTGTGTGAGTATGCAAGCCCATGCCCGGATCTGCCCTCACAGCCTTTCCCTATTGGGTCATGTATGATATGGAAATAAAATGGGATGATCTGATTAGGAATGTGATAGGTGCCTGCGTACAAAAGGAGAATAAAACATGCCACCAACCCCCTGGCAGTGGTCTCCCAAACACAGCTGTAAGACAGAGGAAAGGAGGACTGCCAAACTGAGAACCTGATCCTGAGATTTTGTGGTTGGTATCATTCACGGCTCTACTCTTTCTACTATTTTACTCAGGTAAAATGTGTTCTAGTCTGGCCTGGGAGGCACATGAGGATTTGGGAGGACATGCATCAAGTGGGATTACTAAATGCAACTGAAATAACCAGGCGTCTCTAATATAAACAAAGTCCAAGGTCATGCCTGTCATCAGATCACTAATCAAAGCAAGCGACTCGTCATGAATGGAGTGTTCATCCACGGAAACAACTTTAGGCTCCAGCTGAATCCAGCCATCTGTAATGGATCCTACAGTGGAGCATTTTACTGCAACAAAGGAAAGAGATGGAAAAACCAAATGAAATTTGGACATAATGAAACCAAAACACCAGAGACCTTCAACTGACAAGTGCACCGTCCGTGTCTGAGGTGGAAGGCAGGAGGCCAAGAACAGCAATGGATAGCCATGGAAGTAGAAGCAAAGCTCTGATCAGTGATGTCTCCGTAATGAGGGTAACAGATGCTGCTAGAAATTCACCAACCCAATACAGGCACACTGTCACTGCTGGACAGGAATGACCATGGGATGGCCAGCAAGCGGATAACGTTCCACAACCAGGTTAGTTTTTCCAGTGGAAAGGCAGGAATAAAAACATGTAAACAGGAGAAATGGAGCAAAAATTGAACTTTTCCTTTTGTTAGCCTTCCACACCAAGATCTCCTTAGGGCAGAGGTCCCAGGAAAAACAGAAAATTCCAGCACTGAGCTTTAAATAAAGTGGTAGGATATAGAGACTTCCCCTGCTAGATCTGTAATTGAAGTGGAGATGAGCTGCTGTGTGTGCAGCTCCTTGTAAAATTCCACAACACTGTCCTTCAAATCTGCCAGCGCAGGGATCGGCCCGCGCATTTCAGACTCACTCAAACATCACTGGTCCAGACAGTTAGCATTATGGGTTGCTCAATCCCCCACTGAATAAAGATCTGAGACAAGGCAGAGATTAAAATGATCTAACGAAAAATCAGTCTCCCCAGGCACCTCATGGGCCAGCCTATCTTTGGGTGAGTTCCTCTAGCCCTAAACAGAGCACAGAGGTACTTTTCAGCAAGACAAAAGTGGTTGGTTTGATTAATTAAAGTTTCCATTGATGAAACATGGCTTTAAAATGACAGAGGGAAATAGTTCAGGTTGTCAAACAAGCAAAGCTTGAAAACATGACGTTCACCAGTAGGTTTGCCCATCTCGACTCTATATCAGTCCCTGCACCTTCTTCTGCATTAGCACAATAGTCCAGATTTAAAATAAATGAGACAGGAGTATCACAGTGCATCCATTCTCTCTCCATTAGACTAGAATCTACTGCTAGAATGCCTACTTTAAACAGTGACATTATGAGAAGCACCTAGATCTCTTTAAAAAATACATAGCCATTTCTCTCATTCCAGTCCTATGAGCGGAACTTAGTGAATACGCCATAAATATTTTTTCAATTAATTAGTTTTGCCTCTTTTTCAGTTGGTGAATTGTTTGCAAACAAATCCCAATTTTCTCAGATGATTTTGGTTTTCAGATGAAATCAGTGAATAATCCTGCAAGTAGTTCTTGATCCGTACCTTCCTAGGTACATAATGATCGCCAGACCAGGGTCAGTCTACTCCTTTGTCCTGTCTCCAACAGTGGCCAGCACCAGAGGAAGGCGCAAGAAACGGCATAATAGACAGTTATGGGATAATCTCTCCACAGGGGAAGTTTCTTTCTTCCTTGGTGCAAATATTCCCTATTTATAATTCCAGTTGTTTTGGAAATGGACCACAGGGTATATTTCTATTCTAATTGGATGAGTATAACCTTTAGAATCAGATTCCACATACAAATTATTATAATTACGAATTCAAAATTCACTCTCCACAAATATTCTGCAATAGTTGCTTAACATTTGCTGTTTTGGCAACCATTCTTGCCAGTAAATTAATTCACTAGAATATTCATGGAAAGTGCACAGAAAAAATGTGCACACACAGTCAGGGGGAATGTGCTAAGATATAGCCATGAAAGAGTTGACTGAATACAGGATAACAATATGTGATTGGAATTATCATAACAAATCAGTCCAGTTTTGCAACAGAAAATATTATATTAGCAAGAGAAATTTTAGGTGACTAGGGTAGTGTCTCCATGCTTTTGTACTAGAACTATAATTTGAAAACATCTTCTCATGGCTAAAGAAACAGGATGGGCCAAATAAATCCAAGCATCCATGTGACTTCAGGGGAATTGTACCAGAGATCAGTTTGGCGCAGTGTTCCCTCTGAGGTGAGTGATTTCTTGCAGATATCTTCAAAGAACAGACCAGAGTACATAGATACCTGCTGTGGGAAGTGTTAATCATATTTTTGACTGTATCACTCAGTAAAGTTCCCTGCAGATAGGGTATAAAGTCTGATCTCTATGGAGCAGCTCTCGCTTACACCGGAGTGAATTTAGCCCATGGAGCACACCATTAACAACTAAGCGCCAAAATTGCATGTGGTCTTTCAGCAGACATAATCATGGGACATGAAACCATGGGCTGCAGTGCCTGGTTCCAATGGCTCCTTATTTAGACAATAAAAGACAAACTGTTGCTCTTTTTGCTTTTCACATCCATCTTCTTCCTGGGGAAAGAAGAACTTTCACATATTTTCTGGTTATGCAGTGACATAATTCTGCAATAGCAACAACGGAAAGCTGGCCGGGACACTCCTGCCAAACCGCAGTTGGCACTCTAAGGTGCCACAAGTACTCCTTTTCCTTTTGCCAGTCCGTTTACTTATTGCAGCTCTGACTTATTCGAAAGGGATGGGTCCCTCTGCAGCCAACCCGCACGAACTCAGTCCCTTGCGATTGTTTCTTTTGACATTACATTTAACTGGACTGGAGAGTGCGTTGTCAGCGTTATCTGAGTTACTCCAAAAGCAGGGTATGCGAAAGGCTCTTTTACTTATGCAGACAAGATAAAATTTTTACTTCATATAAGATAAGAGTCTGCATTTATTCAAATAAAAATATATATGAACTGCGTGGCACTCCAGCAGCATTACTACAGTACTTGGGGCCATTAGAACACAATTCTACATAATGGAACTAAGAGAGAAATCATCTCATGTAGGGACAAACTGCATAAGAGCAAAATCCTGTGAGACTTGCAAAGTCATAGGAGGCTCAAAACGCAGTGGACATGCTGTGGTGGTTCCCGGCAGTGGAACACAGACAGCAGATACAGTGGGCCTGTTGGGGGCCTAGCCAGTGGGTGCCACATAAGGGGAAATCATCAGGCTGCATTCACCAGCCTTCCTGCAAAACAGAGTGGCTTGTGGTTCAGCTCCACGGCCCATAGCTAGTGTGCAGGACTGAATCCCTCCACTACGCCTTTGAGCCCATTTATGAGAGTGCTCTGCTCATGTTACGTGGACTGTGTCACCATTTCCCAGGAGTTGGTCCCTACCCTGCCCACATTCGGTCGCAGCCATCTTGTTCTCCAGAATCTAGGCACACACACGATGTTATTCCACAGCATTAGAAGTCTTGTAACAGAGACTAGCGAACCTGATGTTCCGTTGGAACTGCACCGACACCTTTTTAGGATATCTGCATTGCTGCTCCCTCTTGACTCCTACATCCCTGGTGTTTCGGCCATTTGGCCTCTGCTGCACCATTCCCTTCTCCAATGACTAATGGTCTTGCCTCTATACCAAATAAACAACCAACATCTGGTTTTGAGATTGCCCGGCAAGATCCGCTCTCTGAGGCAAAAAGCTGGAGGCTACACAGAGAGGAGATCTAAACATTTACTGAAAACAAGATAAAACCAGATGAGCATGAGACAGGTTCGATTGATATGTTCTAGTGCTTTGATGCATCAAGGTGTTACAATAGTGTAGCCAGGTATAGAAGGATTTCTGAGATAAAAAATTAATTTATTATTTAGACAATGGCGGTTGATTTACTGATCTTAATATAATACCTAACATTTGGTTTTTATATTGTAATAGTGCAAGGCCAAGGTTACATGAAGTAAGTTTGCCTACCAACAGTGAATTCATCTGGCTATGTGATTATTTAAATCAAAGCAATGAGTTTGGATTACTTAATGATCTGATAATAGGTCTCTTGAAGGACACAAAGAATGTATTTTTTCCCTACTCCGTACAGTTCAAAATGAGAGTGAAAAATCAGATCAGCTTTCTGGGTGTAGCTAGTGAATGACCTGTGGGACTGAAAAATCACGTCAATATTTTAATAACTTTTCTCTGCTGTGTACGATGTTTAAAATGGGTTCCTTAATCTTCATATCCATTCATACTGTGCACATTTATACTGTACATGATATCTAAACCAGTTCTGTGTGTTCCTGCAAAAAGGAGGGGTGCCTCTCCAGCTCTGAATAGAAACCCTGGGAGGAAGAAAGTATGTGTGCATGTGAGAAGCGAGGAGGAAAGGGTTTAAGGGAAATATCTGGGCACCTAAATCCGATGAAAACTTTCATTTCAGTGACAGAAGGAAACAAACAAATTAAATGTAGTGCTATAAAATATGTCTTCTAGCAAAGCAGGAGAGTGAACATAAGTCATTTTAGTGATGGCTTTAGGCACAGGCTGGACAGGCAGCTCCCTAGGGACCCACCTTACAGAAGGACACGATTAGTGTGGAAGATATTCCATGGCAAAAAGAGGCTGTCTGGGGAGAAGATCCCTGCCCTTCAATACTCCATCCTTAAAGAACAGGCTACAGGAGAGGTCAGCTGACTACCAGAAGACAAGTTCTCTGCTCTAACCAGGCAGCTCAGGGAGGAAGGAGCTCAAGCTGGCAGGAACAAAAGAGAAACATGATTCTAGAGGGAAAGAGATATGACTCACACAAAGTCAGGGCAGTGGGGAAGTTGTAACAATAAGTTACTAGTGTTGGAGTAACTATGGACACAAGATGATGTGATGCTAGGCTGCTTGTGACTGTACTAATATTTATTTTAAGCCGCTACATATGCCCAGCGTGAACTAGTTTTCAGAAGCTTGAGCAGAGTGTTTGTGGAGGGCTTTGATAGCGGTGACTAAAAGTTACTATATGGCCCCAACCCAGCAAAGAATTTAAGTGTATGAATAGTCCTAGTTAAACCAAGGGATGCCCAACTGAGACTTTAGGAGGTAAGTAATATTAATACATGGGATTGTTGCCAGTCTCATTAGAATTGACATTTCTCTCAAAGCCCCTGCTCTCAGGTTCATCTGATTAGAAGAAAATCTCCATTTCATTTTTAAAAAAAGTTTCTAGCCCTGAATGTTTCAGAGAAAAGCTTGAAAACATGATCTGAACACACCTTAAAAGCTCAAAAAATAGAAGGCAAATAAAAGGAACCTAAAAGGACTTTTCATCTCATGAGTTTTAAGCCAATCTCACAATTTTTGGACTCTGGCTGACGATTTTTGAATGAAAGAAGTTGGCAATACTCAAAAAGGTTCGGTAATGTTGGACAATTGGTTCCTGAGTGCCTATGAAACACTACCAAAACAAAAGTTACCCTTTATTTGAGTGTCCAAAACCCCACGGTGTGGGCCGTACCTGTTCTGACCATTTTGCATACCTGACACCTGAAATTTAGGTCATCTGACTATATGAGGAGACATGTAAGAAACAACACCATGATCAGCAGAAGAGAGGAAGGAAAACAAAAAATACAAAGGGAAAATAACAAGACTTCTCAAGAGCCTACTGCCACAGATCCTACCCACCAGAAAGCTATGTTTGGTTTTACCAGAGTTTGTGCCTGAAAACGTGCTGCAAGATTGTGGTGAGACTGGGGCTTGGGCAGCCCTTAGGCTAAGCTCCCCTATAGCTCTTGTCCAACACATAGCTTAAAACAAATGGAACGCCAGGGGTTCCCCCCATAGAAAAAGCAGGTTGGACCTGTAAACAGGCCCAAGAAGAGAATGAACAGGGGCATTAGTAAAAGGAGTCACATGGATTTTAAGACCCTATATTTCTCAAAGCCATGCTGGTCTTGCAGTTTTTCAATCTAAGGTTTGTCTACCACCTCTATCCCTGATTAAGCTCCTCAGAGGCCTCCCGCTTACAATGCTTTCCCTATTTCAGTTCCTGTTGTTTTCCCCATCTAGATTTCTGAGCTTCCCTTCTGTAGTATAAGTTTTGCCAAGCTAGGCCCCAGGACTTATTTTTATAGCCCCACTCCCTATCAGGGCAGAGGCCTGGGCCTCCCAGGTGCAGTCTATAAGTGAGGGAACAAATAGCTTCATCAGGCCTTAGAGAATCAGTACCACTCCTGCTGGCCAAACCCACCCACAGGTAAACTTCTTGGGAAAGTGCCTCAATCCAGTCTCAGACCACTAAACCAAAGTGACTCTGTCACAGAAATGGCCCACAAGAGTCAGAAGGACTCTAAATACGTAACTAGCTAACAGTTTGTGGTCTGACCTTTCCATAGTAGCCTAATAGATTAGTACCTGTGGTGAGGGGCGTGGCCTCCCTCCCAGCTGGACAGAGGGACAGCCACGACTGGCCCCTTGTGGGCAGAGCCAGGACACCCATGCCCGCCCCACTGGAAGCAGAGGGGCGGGCCAAGAACCAGAAATATAAAAGGTGGGCCGGGCCCTCCAGCTTCCTTAGGGGGAAAGAGTAGGATATCTTTTTCCTCCCGCTGGAGCTTAGATCAGACAGGGCCACTACAGTGTCTAAGACCTGGAGGAATTGCTGGTTGCCAGAGAAGCTGAGGCACTGTTGGGGCTGCCTTTAGCAGTTTACCTTGGTGAGATGAATGATGACTCTGGGACCCAGGTACCCCCTTGAATAGGGTTGCTACCTTTCTAATTGCACAAAACTGAACACCCTTTACCTGCCCCCTCTTTAAGGCCTTGCTGCTCCCTGCCCCACTTCAGCCCACCTTTCTCTGTTGCCTGCTCTCCCCTGCCCTTGCTCACTTGCCTGGGGCTGGTGTGCAGGAGGGGGTGAGGGCTTTGACTGTAGGTATGTGCTCTGGGGATGATGGGTTTGGGGTTCAGGAGAGGGCCTGGGGCTAGGACCAAGGGGTGTGGAGTTTGGGAGTGGGCCTTGGGGGTGTGGCCACTGGGATGGAGTTTGGGTACGGGAGGGGGTTCTGACCTGGGGCAGGGGGGTTGGGTTCTGACCTGGGGCAGGGGGTTCTGACCTGGGGCAGGGGGTTTGGGGTGTGGATGTGGGAGGAGGTTCTGACCTGGGGCAGGGGGTTTGGGGTGCAGGCTCAAGGCAGTGCTTACCTCTGGTTACTCCTGGACAGCGGCGCAGAAGGGCTAAGGTAAGTTCCCTGGCTCCATGCTGCACCAGGAAGTGGCCAGCATGTTAGGCCCCTAGGCAGAGGCATGGTCCAGTGGCTCTGTGCAGTGTGCGCACTGCCCCTGCAGCTCCCATTGGCCAGGAACTGCAGCCAATGAACGCTGTGGAGGTGGTTCTGGGGGGCGGAGCTTCCCTGGCTGCACCTCTCTGCCTAGGAGCCAGAGGGAAATGCCAGCCATTTACAGGAGCTGTGTGGAGCCAGGGCAGGCAGGGAGGCTGCTTAGCCTCACTGTGCCACCAACCAGACTTTTAACAGCCCAGTCAGTGTGCTGACCAGAGCTGCCAGGGTCCCTTTTCAACTGGGCGTTCCAGTTAAAAACCGGACACCTGGCAACCCTACCCTTGATTGGGAGTGTAGGAAGTGGCTCCGGGAAGCTGAATATAGTTTAGTTGTGTTGCTGACTGACCGCTGACTAGCATATTGTGGCTGGATTCCCTGCTGACCCAGTGGTGGACCACTGTCACTATTAGGATCCTGGGCTGGTACCTGGTGGAGTTGGGTGGGCCTGGGTCATCTTTCCCCCTACCACCTCACCTAGGGGTGGCAAGCCCCCAGTCTAGGCCAAGAGGCCCGGGTTTGTCAGCAGTCTGCCAGAGCCAGCACCCCTGACTGTTAGTAACCTGAGGGCCTGGGCTCTGAGGTTACTAACTGCTCTAACTCACTGAGTGGTGGAGGCGGTGGTGTTAATTCCTCCCTGAACCATGCCCCTCCAGAGGCCTTGTAGCAAGGGAATGCAGCCTCTCTCTCAGACACAGGGACAGCTGCGACTTCCCTACAGTATTCCTGCCTTGCACGTCATTCTGATTTATTTTTTGCCTGGCAGGAGAAGAGCGATTCAGTTCCATCAGTGAGCAGGAGCGTTGCACGAGGAAGTGTGATGAGTCGTGTCTCCCTCAAATGCTGCATGGACCATTGGTGTTCTGCGAGCATCCCAGTAAGCCAGAAAGTCCTCACTCACTGTGCCCAAGCTGTGGTGAGCTATACAGACCCTCTTTCAGGATTGCCAGGGAGGAAACTAACATGGGCTCCCTGAGCAGAGGATAGCCCAGAGCTGTATGAACTCAGAGCAGAGATGGTGTACGAACTAGTCCATTGTTGTGGCAAGGCAGGTGATTAAACCCAAGGTAAAGGAATGAGAGGTAGCTGCTGGCCTGTAATAGAGGAAATGCAGACTGGGAATAGCAGGTGGGATTCAGAAAGGTGCTTGGTGCTGAAAACCAGGTCTTAGCCACCTGCTGCGAATTCCCACTCAGCTGCTGTTGAACCCCTTAAGCACCTAAACTCACTCGGTGCCTATGCTTTTCCTCTGGGCATACGCACTGCAGCCTCATTCTAGACACGGGCACCTATATCCTGCCTCCGCACATGCTCTGCTGCCCCATAGAGGTGTCCAGATGCCCATCTCCCACCGAAGCCCCAAAGCAATTCACAAATGGGAAAGGAAGGCTTTTGGCGGCTCAAGCCCTGATCGAGGGCAGGAGGACGGGGCAGCCTTCCCTTATAACCTTTCGCCCTGAGGCCAGGGTACTCACCCAGGATGTGGGAGACTGCCAGTTCAAGTCCCCTCTCCTCCAGAAGGGGAGAAGGAATTTAACAGGTATCCACCACCTCTCAGGTAAGAGCCCCAACCTGTGGAGTCACAGATTATGGAGTCACTGACTTTCCTGGGCTCCATTAACATTTAATGAGTCAGTTGCTTAATTAAAGTGGAACAGCTTCAATAGGCAGGGCTGTCCCTAGGGGGGTGCGGGGCCCGGGACAACCCTCCCTCTCTGGCCCAAGCCCCTGCTCCCACTCCACCCCTTCCCCCAAGCCCGCCTTCCCACTCCTGCCCTGCCCCTGCTCCAAACCCCCACCCCACCTCTTTCCGGCTTCCGCCCCCTCCCCTGAGCAACACTGGGAGCTGGCGGAGCGGGGCAGGCTGGGATGCTCGCTGCTGGCGCCAGGCCCCCCCTCTAGTCCGCCAGGCTGCCCTGGACCCTGTGTCCCAAAACATGGGGCTCCCCAAAGTTTCCCTATGGACGGGACGGCTCTGTCAATAGGAGAGATTGCTGGAGTCCCATGTCAGAATATTCCATAGCCTAGTCGTTGGGACACTCACCCAAGAGATGGCTGGGCCATGTTCAAATCCCTTTCCCGCCTCAGAAGGAACCAAAACTTGAAAGTGCAGGTTTCCCACATCCTGGGTGACTACCTTTGCCACTAGGCTAAAGGTTATAAGGAGCACCTCCCCCTCCCAAACCATTTGTTTTAGGTCTCACACACAACTTTGGCACTGAATGCCTAATCTTCCCCTCCCCCCCCCCCCCCACAATGCATGGATCACAAGCAGAGGGAGGTGCTTTCCTCCGGCCCAGACTTTGGCACTGTGATGTTTTGGGGACCACCCATACTGGTAAGGACTTCCATCACCATCTCCCCTATAACTTCGGGGTGCCGTGGTGCCATGCAGCTATGGTTCAGAAGATTCTTGAAACCAGGACCCTGCCCACATGCACAAAGTCTCAGCCTGCAAGGAGTAAGTAGGCCAAGGTAACACCTACAGCTCTTCAGTCTAGAGTCTCCCCAAATCCATCCTCCCTGAGTGCTTAAGTATCAGACATTCAGAATGTTCTCCCTGGTTTGTCACCCCTGAAGGTGTGACACCAGCCCCCCAGTTATCAGCTGACTTTGGCGCGCACACTCCACAGAGTTTGCATACCAGCTAGCCGCTTGGGAGAAAAATAAACAATTTATTTAATAGAAAATCACAGATTCAAAGATTAAATAAAAAGGGGGAGCAAACATATACAAGGTATGCAGAAAATAAATAAAGATGCAACTTTAGATTTGACACTTCCATATTAGATAAAATCCCTTTTCTAATGCAAGTTGCCTTTGAACAGTTTCCTAGTGCACACCTACCGAGCAGGTGGATCCAGTGTTTCATGGACAGCTTCCTGTCCTCAGTCTCTGGATTTCACATCAACCGCCTTTCATTTTAATGGGATTTACAGGGCTGTTTTCTTCAGGCAGTATAATATTCAAAGTGGGGAAATTCCAGTTGTCTCAATGTCTTTCCATTAACTCGAATGGCCCATCATTGTCTTTTCCTGGGTTGCACAATGGATCAGTAAGTCTGCCCAGTTTTGTGTAAACACCTGGCTTGAGAGGTGTCTCCCTGTCTGATGAGGCTTTGCACTGCTGTGAGGTAGAGCCAGAGCTTACAAGCACAGTTGTCTATATACACAAATACATAGATTCATAACCAGGGCCTGCAACGATTATTAAATTTAGAACATTACAAGCTTTTATAAAAGACCTTGCTCAATATACTTCTGTAGTATGACGATACAGCATGCAACCAGTTGGTTCAATTGCTCATTCTCGGGGCCTATACCTTGGGTGTCAAGTACCTGTGACAATCGGGGCCCAAGAGAAGGACTGGGCTTTGATCAGCATCTCCCGGGGGCTGGCTTAGGTGGCTCCCAGCCTCGCGTGCTGGCTTTGTGAATCGCTGTCTAAGGCACCTAGCTGTCCCCATTCTTTGTAAAGGGAGCCTGGGTGCCTAATTCAGACTTTGGGGATCATGTGTTGTTCCTGTGGTTTGTTTTTGTTTTTTCTTCTAATTGCCTGAAAGTTGGGTGTCTCAGCACTCTGTGCTATCCTGCCTAAGTCCCTCTCTGGACCCCACCCAGCCTGCCTTGTGAAGGACTTGAACTTCAGTTACACACAGTCATTTTTTTTGGCAACATGTTGATCCCAGGTAGAAAGCTGGGCAAAGCCCACGCCCCTCTGTGAGTTTGGATTCACGCTCTGGCTCAGGAAGCCCAGGTTTGATGTTTGTTGGACTGGGATCAAACCGGCCTGAGTGCCCTATGGGCGGCCCTACTGGGAGCTCTCCAGGTAGGCTGCCCAGAATGACTCTTACTTCTTCAGACAATTTAATAGCCCTGTACAGACAGTTTCCCCATGACTGTATGCTCCTATCAGCACCTCATAGGTATAACTGTCCCATGGGCCAACAGCACCAAGGGAAGGGAGAACACGTAAGTGCAGGGATACTTTTCTCCAGTAACCAATACTCAGCCTTACACCTGCACAACCACCATTGGCTCTTTAGTCCCTATTTCATCCAAGACACTTACTTGTAAACCTATCTGATTCGTCTCTTAAAAATGTAAAACACTAGCCTGGAATCCAGATCACTGCCTGTGGAATCAGTCAGCCCAGCAGCCCCTACATGAACCCTGTTATTGAGTCCCTGAATATTCTAATGCTCCTGTGGCCCCAGAAAGTCATTAGCCATATGAGAGAGTGGAGAATTCTGAGAAGTCAGACCCTGCATTTTGAGAGCAAGCTCAGAAAATCCAGAATGCTGCTCTGGCTCACTACTGCCCTCTGCAGTTGATTCACATTATTTCTGATTCTTTTATTGTAAATATGAAACATTGATATTGCAAGAAGATTCTCTTTCTCTGAAACAGGACCCTGCGAGGATGGCAAGTGTCATGTGTTTTGTTCCCATTGGTTTGGGAATGGCCGGAGAACTCCACATAGGCCTGTATGACTTCATCTCAGAACTAAAAATTAATGGCAGCTTAGGTAAAAGCGATCATGCCTTGATCACATTTATAGTGTGCAAGAGGAATGAAGTCCAGGCTAGTTATATATAGATAGATACATGGTGCTCTAATAGGGCCAGTTTCACAGAACTGAAAACAATTATGTGCCAAATCAGCTGGTATGAAGAATTTAATAAAAAAATATCAGTGATAATTGGGAATTATTTAATAACTCCTTACTAGATGCCCCAAAAGAAAGAAGGATGTGCAGGGTAAGAAACCAACTTGGTTTAGAGGGGAAGTAAAGGCAGCAATAAACAAATAATATATAACAAATGGAAAGAAGGGGAATTTGATAGTAGTGAATATAAATGAGAAGCTAGGAACTGTAGAAAATTTAAAAGGGAAGCAAAGAGACACAAGGAGAAATTTATGGCCAGCAGGATTAAAGACAGTAAGGAATAGTTTTTAAAATTAGGAACAAAATTCTGACAATGGTATCAGTCCATTACTAGATGGAAACTGTAGAATTATCAATGATAATACAGAAAAAGAAGTGTTCAATAAATATTTCTGTTCTGTATTTGGGGAAAAACAGATGATATAATCTCATCATATGGTGATACTCTTTCCATTCTGCTAGTATCTATGGAGGATACAGAAGCTAGTATAGTCAGACATTTTTAAATCAGCAGGTCCAATAACTTGCATCCAAGAGTCTTAAAAGTTGTAAAAGAGCTTGCTGGACTGTTAATGTTGATTCTGAGTAACTCTTAGAACACTGGAGAAGTTCAAGACTGGGGGAAAATGGCTTTTGTGCCACTTTTTAGAAACAGTAAACAGGATGCTCCAGGTCATTGTAGGCCTGCCAGTCTGACATTGATCCTGGGCAAGATAATGGAGTGGCTGATGTGGGACTCAATAAATTAATTAATTAAAAGAGGGTAATAATATTAATTAACATGGGTTTATGGAAAATAGATCCTGTCAAACTAATGTGATGTCAAACCCCCAAAACTATAAGGGGGTTCAAAAAAGAACTAAATAAATTCCTGGAGGATATGTCCATCAATGGCTATTAGCCAAGATGGCCAAGGATGCAACCCCATGTTCTGGGTGTCCCTGGTCTCTGACTGTCAGAAGCTGGGAGTGGGTGACAGGGGATGGATCACTTGATGATTCCCTGTTCTGTTCATTCCCTCTGGAGCACCTGGCACTGGCCACTGTCAGAAGACAGAACGCTGGACCAGCTGGACCATTGGTCTGACTCAGTATGGCCGTTCTTATGTTTTTATGTGAGATTGCATGTTTGGTTGCTAAAGGTAATAGTGTTGATATAAGATACACAGACTTCTGTACGTGGTTTGACTTAATACCATGACACTTTGATTAAAAAACAAGAACAAAATTAACAGGGTGCACATTAAATGGATTGAAAACTGGCTAGCTAATAGGTCTCAAAATGTAATTGTAAACAAGGAATCACCATCAAGCGGGTGTGTTTCCAGTCAAGGTCCCACAGCGATCAGTTCTTCACCCTATGCAATTTAACACTTTTTATCAATGACTTGAAAGAAAACATAAATGATCACTGATGAAGTTTGTAGATGACCCCAAAATTGGGGAAGTGGTAAATAATGAAGATGGGTCTCTGTTTCAGAGCAATCTGGATCGCTTTGTAAAGTGGGTGCAAGCAAACAATGTGTTTTAATACAATTAAATGTAAATGTATATATCGATGAACAAAGAAAAGTACAGGATGGAGGACTCTATCCTAGGAAGTACTGACTCCGAAAAAAATTTGGGGGTCGTGGTGGACAATCAGCTGAACATGAGTTCCTAGTCTCATGCTGTGGCCGAAAGAGCTAATGCGATCCTGGGCTTCATAAACAGGGAATCTCGAGTAGGAGCAGAGAGATCATTTTATCTCCAGATTTGGCACTGGTGCAACCTCCGCTGGAATCCTGTGTCCAGTTCTGGTGCCCACAATCCAAGAAGGATGTTGATACATTGGAGAGGGTTCAGAGAAGAGCCACAAGAATTATTAAGGTTTCAGAGTAACAGCCATGTTAGTTTGTATTCGCAAAAAGAAAAAGAGTACTTGTGGCACCTTAGAGACTAACCAATTTATTTGAGCATAAGGTTTAGTGAGCTGTAGCTCACGAAAGCTTATGCTCAAATAAATTGGTTAGTCTCTAAGGTGCCACAAGTACTCCTTTCCTTTTTAAGAATTATTAAAAGATTAGAAAACCTGCCTTATAATGATAGATTCAAAGAGCTTAACAAATAGAAGGCTCAGGGGTGACTTGATCACAGTCTATAAGTATCTAGGTGGGGAACAAATATCTAATAATAGGCTCTTCAGTCCAACAGAGAACAGTCTAACAAGATCCAATGGCTAGAAGTTGAAGCTAGATAAATTCAGATTGGAAATAAGGTGTAAATTTTTGACAGTGAGGGTAATTAACAACTGGAACAACTTACCAAGGGTCATGGTGGATTCTCCATCACTGACCCTTTGTAAATCAAGATTGGATGATTTTCTAAAAGCTCAGCTCTAGGAAATATTTTGGGGAACTTCTATGGCCTGTGTTACACAGAAGGTCAGACTAGATGATCACAATGTTCCTTTCTGGCCGTGGAATCTGTGAGTATTTACAGAGCAAACAAAAGAAGTTTCATTGGATGGAGGGGAAACCATCAGACAAAAATCATGGTGCTAACAAGACACACACTAAACCTCACTGCTCACTCACTCTGTTTTTAGTAGTCTTTCATCTTTCATCACATTTTCTATTTAGACAGTAAGCTGGTTGGGCAGGGAACTTGGACCAAATTGTTCTCTCAGTTACAGGAGTGCAAAGTCCACTTGTTTCCGCATGTAATTGAGCAGGTTTTGGACCTGTGTCATAATACTTGTCTGTACAGCCCTTGCACATGCTGGTGTTCTACAAATCATTATCATGAGTAATAATGTGTGTGTGTTTTTAATAATATTCATTCCATCTGAACTTGTTTATGTGCTACCTATCAGCCACGATATTTTATTTGATGTGCTGTTCTTGTAGATGCAAATAATATATATTAGGTCAATATAAGATAGCAACTCCTCTGCCAATCTGAGAATCTTAATCCATATACTTAAGATTCCATCCCAATACTTACTCACTTTTGAAGAATCCAAAATATTCATGATTTCTCAGATCTGATTGGAAAAGCACCTATTTTTACAATTAAACAAAGAATAGACCCCACAGCATACTGAGGGGTGAGGTAAAAAGATGTGTAAGTCTTGATTTGCTGTGGGGCTAGAAGAGCAAGAGGGGAGAGTATAGAATTCTTTGAACATTTCAAAGTTACACTTATTCCTTACGTTGCTGGAAGGTATATTGATTGGTAAGCAGAGTTGGCCCAGAACTTTTTCTCCAAAACATCCCCTCTTCCAACTTGGTTTGGAGAAAGTGAATCTTTGTCAGTAAAGTATAAAGTAAAATCTGGTACCCTTCAAAACAGATTCCTCTGGGGAAAATCAATCTGCTGAAAATCTTCTTTTGGTGATGCAATCCGAGGCTCTTCATTGGCAATCACTCACCCAATAAATTACCAAGCAAGTCAGTCCAAGAAACAAGTCTCATAGCTCACAATCATAGTACTTAAAATAATCTCACTGCTGTTATTAAAGGTCTTCATTCTAGGGGGAAAATATGTATCATCTTGCTGGGAAGAAATAGGAGTGAGCTTTCACTGTACTAGCTGAACAGTAATTCCATCTGATGTTAGTGGGTTTAAATTAATACTTCTCTTTGGGATATTTATCAGTCGATAAGAACTTCTCTTTCAACTATTTTTATAACACAGGGCATATGTCTAGCTCTGATGTGCTCATACACAAATACATTTACTTAAATGCTCCTTCAAAAGGCTTTCAAGCAATAAGACAAACTTGATTATCAAAAAAAAAAAATTCTACAGAGACTTCATGTCAACTCAGAAGGCATCCTTTCCTCTTCCGTAAGAAATATAAATATAAGTGGACGCCCTTAGACTTAGCTCTAAGGGAATACTTAAGTTAGATCACCATGAGCTTCTTTTTTGAGAGCTGGGGTTATTCAGTCTTTATAAGATTCTCCTTTGAAATCCTTCCAAGTATCCTGTATTAATCACTGTATGCATCCTTTCCAATTCTGAGTATATGAATTATTTTAATTATTTCTGATGGAACTTCATCACTTGAAGAAAAAAAACTGCTTCAGACTCCTATTAGTGTGGGTTTAGAATGAGATCCTGCTTCATCCTTTAGCAGTACAGGAAGGTCATATTAACAAAACTTGCTCTGAATGGTATTTTCTCTGTATTCCTGGAAGTAACCTCACTAAAAATGTGTGTGTTCTCTATTGGTGCAGTACAGTTATATTAGTCCATGCTGGCCATTAGTGACATCCTACAGACAAACACCAAAGCTGTTAAGAAAAAGGTCATTTATCTCTTCCAAGTTTTATAGCTGTGTGTGCTCGCATGGTTAGAACGCCGTTATATTAATTTTATATAAAATAACATGTATTGATATGAAAGTCAGATTCCAAAATATAAGTTAAAGTCCATTTTAGCTGGAATTAATCAATTAAAATAGACCTACTCTTCTTTTAAAAGAGAAGAAAATTGCATTGGTCAGGAAAAGATAACATGACTTTGTTTCCGCTATAGAATCTAGGGCTTTTCACTTCATTTGCATAGTATGGGCCCCAACCAACAACCTTTCATAAACAGGTTCTGAAATAACCGAAGACTTATTTTCAGATCATAATTCTGTCCCTTTTATAAAAGTAATATCTTATTTCTTAATCTGATCCAAAACTCTTTCCAGTAATTGTGTCTAAGTGGAAGGGATAGGAAAACCACTTCCATTAAAGCATAAACCAATCCATGCTCTCACTCAAAACTCAAGCCTGCTTTTGGAAACTTTTTGATAGCTTTCCCCCCCTTCTTGAGTTCACCAAGAAACAGATGCATCAAAACATCATTTGAAAGGCTATTCTTGAAGGATTTTTGACCCAATGGGAATAAGGAATTCCATTTAAAGATTTCTAATTAGAGCCAATCAAAAAATGTTTGTGAAAATTTTGTCCCTGCTTTTGTCATGCTCTGGAGCAGTCCCTGGGAGGATCCCTTCAGTATGCCAACCCCACCGGACTTAGTCAGTAGGGTAAGCCACTTGGCTTCACTGTTCTTAGATGAACCTCAGAGCCTTCAGCACGCCTGTTTCTCACCGTCAGCTCCCTTCAGAAAGTTCACCCTAGTTGGACACCTGAAAGTAACATACATCCAAAGGGAGCAATGCACCCTCTCTTCAGCATCACAGCATTGTAAAAGCAGTTTATTAGATGTCTGGGACACAGCATAGAAAATCCCTGGTTAGCACAGAGAACAGATAGTTACAGCATGGTGAGCCCCAAGCCCAGAGCTCTCTGACCCCTCTTTTATCCCAGCAGCCTGCTCTTAATAACCTCCCATCTAGCCCTCCTCCTCAGCCCTTTGTTCTCCATCTGATGAAACATGGTTGGCTTTCTGTGGAGGAGTGGGCCTTTCATGGTCATTAGGTGCTAGGTACCAAATGTCCAGGCAATTGGAGTGGCCATTGTCTTCTAGGACTCTACATGGACATGGGTCCGGGGGCAGACAGTTAGGTGTCAGTCACACCTATATGTCTGGGTCTCTGGAAAGAGTAAACAACCTTTTCCCACCCCCTAGTTAACCATGCAGCACACTGAAGAAACTGAGGCACCCATCTGTGACAGGTTGCTCCCTCTTCTGTGATGCCACCTGATGTACTGGGGTATCACTGAGCCTGCCTGTTCCACCAACCTGGGCTCCCTCACCCTGTCCTGCTAAGCCAGGCCCTCAAGCCTCCTCTAGCACAAACACAGGTAGGGATACATCCAGCTGCAGAAAGGCAGACACTGAAATCAGCACTGCGTGGGAAGGCTTTCAGCTAAGGAATTGCCTAACGCTCAAATGCACATCCCCTCTGGAGTGTAAACCCAGAATTGTCTTGTGCTGCACAGAAATCTGTACAGCGTAAGCTCATGAAAATCACCCCCTCCCTCAATGTGGAGGAAGATATGCACAGCTTTTTGCCCCCCAGTTATGAATTGCACAAACTGGTGTATAGGAAACAAAAACAAGTTTATTAAGTACAAGAGGTAGATTTTAAGTGATTATAAGGGATAGCAAACGGATCAAAGCAGATTACCTTAGTAAATAAACAAAAACTGCAAACTGAACTTAACACACTAGATAGATAGGATATAAATTAGCAAATGCTCACCCTGAATGATAAAAAGGGTAGCAGATTCTTAAGGCACAAGCTGCCTTGGCTTTCCCAGGTTTTCATGCACAGCCAAAGATCCTACTAGCCTAGGACCATCACTTCCCACAGTTCAGTCCTTGCCATTCAGGTGTTTCCAGGTGTGTTGTTGCAGGGAGAGTAAGGTCCCCCCAGGATGTCATTGTCCCCCTTTTATATCTTCTTCCCACTTGCTGGAAAGCTCTTTGCTGTGAGCTGGGTCAAACAGTTCCCATCGTGTAGTGCTATCTCAAAGAAGTTTCTATTGTACACAGTTCCTGGGGTAACCCTTGTGCCTGTGTGCATTTCCTCCATGAGCCATTAATATTGTTTGGCCTTTTTACTGTTGTACCTGAAAGGCTGCTTGTGGGTTTGTTCAACCTCACAACGTGTTCAGTAACACATACATCACCAAACTTCATAACTTCACATACAACACCACACACAATCCAAGGAGATATTACTGTCTAGCAACACACAACTCATTTAAAACCCAAAAGAATGCAGTCCTCACCATATAAATCAAGCAAGAGATGCTGGCCAATCCAGCAGCACCCTCCCATGGCTCCATGAGGAATGGCAGTACCGCTCTTCTGAAGTCAAAATCATAAGCTCTCCCCCTAGGCAGAGGAAAGGTGCATGCTAAGGAACGTGTCTAGTAACCTTAATCTTCTCCCACCATTTCTTAGAGCACATACTATACATGCAGATAAAATTACATCATCACTTACCTGCAAAGAATATTAAACTGTTTTTTGTCTAAATTAGAAGCACGCTTTTAAAGGGTAAATTGGTTAAATTTACAATTAAGGAATAGTGAAGGAATAGTCAGAAGTCATCCCAAAAAGATATATGCAGAGAAGCTCCATACGCTCAAGGTTAAGTGTATCAAATCCATGGCAGCAGCAGCTGCTCGTAACTGCTGAGAGTCAGGGCTGGGCAAAATTTTTTGTACTAAAGCTTTTTTTTTTTTTGGCGGGGGAGGAGGGAGACAAAAAAAAAATGTAGATCCAGTGATATTGAGATGTTTTGCAAATCCCAGGATGCCAAGTTGTTTCAGTAAAAAAAAAAAATCCTAAAAAATTCCAAATAAGAACTTCAAGTCATTTTGAACCAAAACATTTTCAAAATTTCCTTTTAATTTTTTTAAACAATAAAAGTGTTTTAAATGGTCAAAATCAAAACATTTTATTTGACCCAAAATGTTTTTCACCCAATTATTTTAATGGCCAGCAAACCTAAAAACCCATTATTCACACAGTTCTAGTAAGCGCCACAGGTCTCAGTTTAATAAGCAGGAAATGCTACCTTCCCTCACCTGTACTGCTTACCTGCAAAAGACATAAGAAATGTAAATGAATTAGTTGCTCAAAAGTTGATATTAAGTTATAGAGCTGTCTCACTCACCTTTTGTCCAAGCGGAGCATTATTTGCAACAATAGTATCACAAGGTCACAGATTGTAGTGGATTTAGAGGCAAAGTTAAAACTAAACAAAGAAACTTCTGAAATCTTCACAAACATGAGGTCAGTTGGACATTCACTGCGATTTTTGCATCTCAGTTCAACGTGTTCTAAGATATATACTTCCATTTAGAGCACACAGGCAAGAAAAAATTGTAAAGGTCAGCAACCCAGGGCAACCAAAATCCCACTTTCAACCAAAAGATAAAAACATAAAATAAAATAAAAATATTACTTGCTCCTGACCTAAACTTAAAAGCCATGCATTCCCACAGTATTCTTGTCAGCAAGTTAAGGAAGTATGGGCTGGATGAATGCACTATAAGGTGGGTAGAAAGCTGGCTAGATTGTCGGGCTCAACGGGTAGTGATCAATGGCTCCATGTCTAGTTGGCAGCCGGTGTCAAGTGGAGTGCCCCAGGGGTCGGTCCTGGGGCCGGTTTTGTTCAATATCTTCATAAATGATCTGGAGGATGGTGTGGATTGCACTCTCAGCAAATTTGCGGATGATACTAAACTGGGAGGAGTGGTAGATACGCTGGAGGGGAGGGATAGGATACAGAAGGACTTAGACAAATTGGAGGATTGGGCCAAAAGATATCTGATGAGGTTCAATAAGGATAAGTGCAGAGTCCTGCACTTAGGATGGAAGAATCCAATGCACCGCTACAGACTAGGGACCGAATGGCTAGGCAGCAGTTCTGCGGAAAAGGACCTAGGGGTGACAGTGGACGAGAAGCTGGATATGAGTCAACAGTGTGCCCTTGTTGCCAAGAAGGCCAATGGCATTTTGGGATGTATAAGTAGGGGCATAGCGAGCAGATCGAGGGACGTGATCGTTCCCCTCTATTCGACACTGGTGAGGCCTCATCTGGAGTACTGTGTCCAGTTTTGGGCCCCACACTACAAGAAGGATGTGGATAAATTGGAGAGAGTCCAGCGAAGGGCAACAAAAATGATTAGGGGTCTAGAGCACATGACTTATGAGGAGAGGCTGAGGGAGCTGGGATTGTTTAGTCTGCAGAAGAGAAGAATGAGGGGGGATTTGATAGCTGCTTTCAACTACCTGAAAGGGGGTTCCAAAGAGGATGGCTCTAGACTGTTCTCAATGGTAGCAGATGACAGAACGAGGAGTAATGGTCTCAAGTTGCAATGGGGGAGGTTTAGATTGGATATTAGGAAAAACTTTTTCACTAAGAGGGTGGTGAAACACTGGAATGCGTTACCTAGGGAGGTGGTAGAATCTCCTTCCTTAGAGGTTTTTAAGGTCAGGCTTGACAAAGCTCTGGCTGGGATGATTTAACTGGGAATTGGTCCTGCTTCGAGCAGGGGGTTGGACTAGATGACCTTCTGGGGTCCCTTCCAACCCTGATATTCTATGATTCATGTATAACTAAATAAGGGCAACCCAGAATTCCCCACTCAAAAAGTCATGTCTATGACCTCCAATGATCATGCTACATTGTAATATAACAGTGATTACCACCCAACCAGTTAAACCCTTCACCAGAGTCAATTCCGCCTGTGGGCTATATTCCATCACCTTGCAGAACTCACCAGGACATATGCAGGAATTTTACACAAAGGCAGAACTTGGCCTGTAGAGAGAAGAATTTTGCCAATGGGGAAAAACAAAGCTCTTATTTTAAGGCCGGAGGCAGCAATTCAAACCCTTCATATGTTCCATGCAGCGAGGAAGAAACTGAGGCACATTTATCTTTTCTGTCTCTTTTTCCACCACCTTTCCCCTGCTCAGATTATTCCATCCCTGCAATTCTTGTCCCATGTCCCTTACAGTGTTCTTTTCATATGCACTGTCCTGCTTCCTATTAAACTCTTCCCTATTTCTCTCTTCCTCAAAAGGATCCTGTTGTTGTCACTGCGCTTTCTTCAGACTTCCTCTCCAGCCATCCAAATCCACCTTCAGTTGCTACAGAATCTTGGGATTAATGTTCCATCTCTCCCCAATTGCCCCAGAACTTCCCAGTTCCAACATCCCAACTGCCATTCCAAACTCCTACGGCATCTTCTGACTGCAGCATCAGTTCTCTTTTAAAAGAGGCATCACCCAAAACATTCTGCTTTTGCTTTGCACAAGATAGAGGACGCGAATATCGCTCTGGGTGCAGGACATCACCTAGAGCTCAAAGTTAAGGCTAGTTGTTTGCGTTTGGATGGCACTAAATGGCCTGCTACTTTTGAGTTTCTCTTAGGACTCTGTTTAGTCCATTGGACCCATAATGCTCTTCAGGATTTGTACACCTGCCTAGCTTTATATGTCATCTACTACAAGAGTACTTCAGAGATGGAGTGAGGATTTACGATGTTTTCAATAGTTACTTGAAAATGTAAACGCCCTGCATATGCACAGATATTTCCATTCAATAGTGCATATAAAGAAACTGAGGAGGAAGATTAGTTTTTGTTTTCAGCCCTGGTCACACAAATGTAAGAGTTTTAAGTGCACATAAGAGGCTTGTTTGTGCACTTAGGACAAGGATATAACAACTCAGTTTGGCTATAAAAATTGACAATAGTTTTCTTATTTAGCACAAACATTTCAGACCTAAGTTGTCCTCAGTCAAGGTACCTTAAGAAGAGTGTCCTCTTCTGGTCCAATACGTGAATATAGCTGAACTGCTCAGTAACAGTGATCATAATATAATTAAATTTAACATGCTTGTAAGATAGGGGGGCAGCGAATACCAAAGAAACTCACCACAGTAGCATTTAATTTCACAAAGAGCAACTACATAAAAATGAGGAAGCTAGTTAAATGGAAATTAAACGGAACAATCACAAGACTGAAAGGCCTGCAAGCTGCATAAAATCTTTTTAAAAACATCATAACTAAATGTACACTCCCCCTCTCTCCCCCAAAAATGTAAGACCACCAAAAAAATGCCACCATGGCTAAACAATGTGAAAGAGGCAGAGATAAAAATTGGAAGTTAAATCTGACTGAGGAAAATAGAAAAGGAAAATAAACACTGGCAAGTCAAGTGTAAAAGCGTAATTAGGCAGGCCAGAAAAGAATTTGAAGAGCAACTAGCAAAAGACACAAAAACTAACAGCAAAAAAATTTTTAAGCACATCAGAACCCGCCTGCCGAACAATCAGTGGAGAGCACTCCTGGAAGAAAAGGTTGTTGCGGAGAAGCTAAATGAATTCTTTGCATTGGTCTTCCCTGTAGCAGATGTGAGGGAGATTCCCACACACGAGCCATTCTTTTTAGGTGACAAATCTGAGGAACTGTCCCAAATTGAGGTGTCGATAGAGGAGGTTTGGGAACAAATTAGTAAATTAAACAGGACTAAATCACCAGGACCAGATGATATTCACCTAAGAGTTCTGAAGGACCTCAAATGTGAAATTGCAGGACTACTAACTGTATGTGTAACCTATTGCTTTAATCAGCCTCTGAATGAGAATAGCTAAGGTAACACCAATTTTTTAAAAAGGCTCCAGAGGCAATTCTGGCAATTACAAAAGTTGGTACGCCTAAGAGTCAGCACGGAAGAGTCAACATGGCTTTTGTAAAGGGAAACCATGCCTCACCAATCTATTAGAATTAATTGAGGGACCAACAAACACGTGGACAAGGGTGATCCAGTGGATATAATGTATTTGTACTTTCTGAAAGCTTTTGACAAGATCCCTCACCAAAGGCTCTTAAGCAAAGTAAGCAGTCGTGGACTAAAGAGGGAGCGTCCTCTCAGAGATCAGTAACTAATTAAAAGATAGGAATCAAAGGGTAGGAATAAATTTTCATAGTGGAGAGAGGTAAATAGCAGAATCCCCCAAGAATCAGCCCTGGGACCAGTGCTGTTCAACATATTTATAAATGATCCGGAAAAAGGGGTAAATAAAGAGATGGAAAAGTTTGCAGAGGATACAAAATTACTCAAGCTAGTTAAGTCCAAAGCTTACTGCGAAGAGCTACAAAAGGATCTCACCAAATTGGGTGACTGGGCAACAAAATAACAGTCAAGATTCAATGTTGATAAATGCAAAGTAATGCACATTGGAAAACATCATCCCAACTACATGTACAAAATGATGGGGTCTACATTAGCTGTTCCCACTCCAGACAGATCTTGGAGTCACTGTGGAAAGTTCTCTGAAAATATTGCTCAATGTGCAGCAGCAGTTAAAAGGTCTAACAACGTTAGGAATCATTAGGAAAGGGGTAGATAATACAGAAAATATCATAATGCCACCATATAAAGCCATGGTACGCTCATGCCTGGAATACTGTGTACAGTTCTGGTTGCCCCATCTCAGTAAAAGGTATATTGGAATTGGAAAAAGTACTGAGAAGGGCAACAAAAATCATTAGGAGCACGGGCGGCGGGTGAGCCCCCCTTCAGGGAGGCTAAACTGCTAGCCCCACTCTTTCTGCCCACACCCCACCCTGCACTGCAAGAGGAGCCCCAAGCCTCCCCCGCCCCTAATGCTGCTGGAGGAGCTTTAGCCACCCACCAGCAGGCCCCCTGGCCCAAGCCACTGGCCCGACTCCTGGGACAGCCAGAGGTGCCGGCAGGCAGCAAACCCCAGCCCCAGGCCGCTGGCGGAAGCTGAGCCCTCGCCGTCTTCAGGGGAGACAGGGAGTGAGGCACTGCCTCGGGTCAGAACAAGGGCAGGACCATGGCTTAGGTTAGGGGAGGCTTAGCCTGCCCTGGCCTTTGATACCTGCTGCCTGTGATTAGGGGTATGGAACAGCTTCCATATGAGGAGAGATTAAAAAGACTAGGACTGTTCATCTTAGAAAAGAGATTACTAGAGGGGGATATGATTGTGGTCTATCAAATCAGGACTGGTGTGGAGAAAGTGAATAGGGAAGTGTTATTTGCCCCTTCACATAACACAAAAACCATGTGTCGCCAAATGAAATTAACAGGCAGTAAGTTTAAAACAAAACATAAGGAAGTATTGCTTCACACAACACCCAGTCAACCTGTAGAAGTTG
The DNA here is from genome assembly GCF_965152275.1 of Natator depressus. NCBI lineage: Eukaryota > Metazoa > Chordata > Testudines > Cheloniidae > Natator > Natator depressus. Next base: position 81,881,024 of record NC_134243.1, read on the forward strand.
TTGCCAGGGAGATGTTGTGAAGGCCAAAACTGGGTTCAAAAAAAGAATTGTGTAAGTTCCTGGAGGATAGATCCATAAGTGGCTACTAACCAAGATGGTCCTGGATGCAACCCCAGATTTGGGGGTTCCTAAACCTCTGACTGCCAGAAGCTGGGACTGGATGGATCACTCAATAAATTACCCTGTTCTGTTCATTCCCTCTAGCGCCAGCCACTGTCGGAAGAGAGGATACTGGGCTAGATGGACTATTGCAGTGACTCTCCTGAAAGGGGTACAGTAGTCTGGAAAGGTTGAGTCTGATGTGTCTTTAAGTGAGATGAAATTTGGGGGTACACAAAACTACTTGCTTACAAAATCAGACCTAAAAATACTAAAGTGTCACACCACTATTACCGAAAAATTGCTGACTTCCTCATTTTTACCACATAATTATAAAATAAATCAGTTGGCATATAAATACTGTACTTACATTTCAGAGTGTAGTATACAGAGCAGTATAAACAAGTCATTGTCCGTATGAAATTCTAGTTTGTACTGACTTAGCTAGTGCTTTTTATGTAGCCTGTTGTAAAACTAGGCAAATACCTTGATGAGTTGATGTACCTCCTGGAAGACCTCTGCATACCCCCAGGGGTATGTGTACCCCTGATTGAGAACCACTGGACTATTGGTCTGACCAAGTATGCCATTCTTATGATAATGATTAGAAAACAATGCTTTAATAAGAATTTCAAACACTGGAATTCTAAAAACATATCCAGAAATCAGTCTTTGAACTGCAACAGATGACTTGTTCCAATAACTATTTTAACCGTAGTTTGCAGTTCCTAAGTGGTAAAGAAGTGGTATGATATTTAAATTTTAAAAGTAGAAGAAAGCACAGAGTATACCAAACATCCTTCATCATAATATTGAGTAAATAGATCTATTAACCATGTAGAGAAAACAGTAACAAAGCTAATTGTGATTGAGACAGGGCAGCCATATAGGCGAGGTTGGCTCCAAACCAGACGTTCTTTCACACTCTAGAGATAACTAGAAGAACAAAAACCAATTCCACCTAATAGTAAATTTGAAATACCAACCTCTGTTACTATTCTCTCTCTGTGCTTACCTGAGCAGCAGATGCTTCTGCAGTAAGCACAGTCAAACTGGCACACAAGTAGAATTGCACGTTCAACAAAATTTGAATATCAGTACTTTGACATCAAGGTGATTAGCATGGTATAAATGCCCAGAAAAAAACTGTTCTCATCAAGAGAGCTCTTTTGGAGGACTCCATCATTTATATCAGGTTCTGATACATAGAAAGGAATTATTAGTGCAACAGAACAGCAAAAATAAATTATATAAAAAGAGAGATTTTTACAATATTGACAGGTTTCAGAGTAACAGCTGTGTTAGTCTGTATTCGCAAAAAGAAAAGGAGTACTTGTGGCACCTTAGAGACTAGCCAATTTATTTGAGCATAAGCCGATGAAGTGAGCTGTAGCTCACGAAAGCTTATGCTCAAATAACTTGGTTAGTCTCTAAGGTGCCACAAGTACTCCTTTTCTTTTTACAATATTGTATGAGCATTCAGTTATACAAATGAATACAGAAAGGTTCCCATAGTAACATGAATCCATAATAGATGGAAGAGTCTGGAATCATAGATAGCATGTTCTTGTCTCCATAACTGGTCACCAATACCAATATAAATCATTAATGGCATGGTCTAGTTTTGGCTATTCTCAGCTTCCTTCTCATTATGGCAGAAGTTCTTCCCATTTTGCATATAGGTGGCGCTAAGTAGTTAAGTGAACAGTAATTGAATTTCACGTCACACAATTTGGACCTATTCATATGCAAGCAGCTCTTTAAAAGGAAAAATAATTATTTTTTGATGGCAAGAGTAAAGACAAACTGTCATATAGGCTGGGAAGACATTGACCAAAAAAGTATAGGAAACTTTGATTCCCTTGGAAATATAGCCATCATATAACTTGGAGAGGAAAGCATCATTTAAATTAGTGTTGTAGTTTTTCTAAAAACATTAAAAGAATCAATCATACCCATTAGATCATTTCTAACTAATACATAACTCTTCTTGAGTGCCATTGTTTTTTTGTGCAAGAAGATGTTATGCTGTTCTGTAATAGATACTGAAGAAATTGCTGACTGATGCACTTGATTAAAGCTTAACATAGGACAGGTTTCTGTGCACTTTCATTCTCCAGAATTACTTCTTTTCTGTGTTTTCCAGCATATGTTCACTCCCTAAATATTTTATATAGTTTTTTTAAAGTCATGTTTATTCCAAATTGCGAAGACACAACAATTACTTTTAATATTCATTCCTTTCCTAATTAATCCAGATTCTTACATGATGTATCTCCTCTCAGCACTAAGTCAGTCAATGGCGCTTCAGGATATTGCATAAAGTTATATATATAAATTTTAAAATGGTCAATTTAGATTTTAACTTGTTTATCAGCTATAATGGTACTTGGTTAGATTTGCTGTTTCCTAATTATTTCATTTTAAAATAACTGATTCCAGACAGAAACACTGAAAATACAAGCTCCAATTGACATTAATGACTGGGAGATTGAGTAACTTCTTACAAATTAATAAACTAACCAATGTGAAAACAGTCAGACATACTGTTAAAGTAAAAATAAAATGTTTATGTATCAAGTGCAGTTTAATGTTATAGATATACTTTAGAATTTTGAAAAAGTGACAAAGTTTTACTAGTGAGGCATTACTACAGCATTCTGAAATCTTTGAAGAAAGGGGGAGTAGGAAATCTTTTAGGTTCGAAGATTAGCAGAGAGAGAATCAGTGAAGTTCTACTGTATCAAATCTGCTAGTCCTATGACTGAATTCTGATCAGATTTTAAATCAACATGCCTCAAACAATTTGCATAAAGAAACAAACAAAACAGCAATGAAGTAGTTAGCATTTGCTGCTAAAATCTTCTGAAAAATTCTATTAATTCACACTGACATTCTATTAATATCATTTGGACATCATGGCAGTACAAGAAGTGCTTTTCTTGCAGACATAAGATTAAAGGTTAAAGAGCATTTGAAATGCAGAAGTATTCATTTAACACTTCTTGAGTATACTACTATTGATCTGTTGACCGTTTATAAAATATATTCAAGTTTAGAGCATCAGCTAATGTTTTAAATTTAATTTCAATTTTTATGAGAAAACATTTTACCAACAGCAAAAACACTTGAGCAAAATGTTTACTTCTCTGTTAGTTACCATGCCAGGAGAGATAGTAAAATTAAGAGCACAAACATTCAAAACAGGAAGTGGCTTTTCATTATAAGAATCAATTTTTATTTTTTGTTTTTTTTTTACAGTGTAGTGATTGAAACATATTCCATTTGAGCACAGCGGAACTTTAACCTGCAAAATTGATTTTGTATCACAATGTGCATCAGAAGAAGGCAACACAGCTGGATCATAATAACTAGTTAAAATATTTCTCTTTGAACACTGAATATTACAAATTCTTTAGAACACTATACACTTCATATAATTTTATATACTGCTACCCACCTTCTTATAATTTACATCCGCTTTATAAATGGTTTCCTTTAAAAATCATGTGGAAGGTACAAACAATGTAAGTATTAAACTCAAGGCCTTGAAGTTTTACAAATAATTAAACCAATGTATCAAAATAATCATAGCTCTGTGGTTACTGTAGCTGCTAGTCCGGTTCTGTAACACACTGCTCCACAATTTCACGCAAGTTTGGATTCTCCATCGCAGCTGCTACTCTCTCTTTATCATTTATTTGCTTGTTGACTGCAAAAATATCAGATGAAAAGTAAGTCAGAGCCATTTTACTTAGGAATTCTTGTACAGTAATCACATTGTGCTAGATACTTGACCCTGCACTGAAGTAGGTCCCTGAAATCTTTGTAGACACTAGCAATCTCAAGCAATGGGAATGGAAGACAACAGACAAAAGGAATAAATGGATTGTGACATCTTTCTTCTATTTTATAATTTTAATTTTAAATGTTGATAGGAGGGACTATAATCACTTTGCTCTATGGAGAAGAGGACTAGGATTTGTAGAATAGATTTGTCCAAAGGAGTGCAGTGCAGGTAGAAATGGAGATGGCAAGATAGACCTATTGAAGGAGATGCTCCTGGCGTACCGAAAACACACAGGAATGGGGGAAATGACATGAAAGTGGTGTTGAACTGGGCATCTTGGATGGAACAAAGAGAGATTAGAAGGAGATAAGGGAAAGAGAGGCAAGTGGGAGAAAGTGATTTCTAGTGGCTGTGTGTGACCTATCACTTTCATGGCATTTCTAGTCCAGGAAAGGAATACGTAACACCCTGTTCATGCTGGATATTCTGCAGTCCTTAAGTAATGTAAAATTTGTAGAGCCACATCAGACCCTAAATTCCTCTCAACCCTTCACAACAATGGGACAATCTGGACAACTGGCTAATATGGAACAAACATTGTATTTTGCTTCCTTGTAACAGAAAAGCCATCATTAAGACATAATAGCACTAATACTCATTTCTTACATTTGCATCTATATCCTGATCTTGGGTAGGAATTGTCAAAGTTGAAATTTTATGAGCTCTAAATTTTGCTTTTAATTTCTTAGGCTCCAATATCCCTGCATTTGGGAACTCAACTACTAGTTCCCATTGAAGTTTGGTAAAGTTGCATAGATTTTAAGCCCTGAAGGTACCATTAGGATCTCCTAGTCTGACTGCCTGCAGAACACAGGCCGTAGAATTTCACAAAGTGACTCCAGCATCAAGTCCATAACTTCTGGTTAAGCTAGAGTGTAAAAATCAAGAGTGGATGTTTAATGGCTCCAAGTGATGGAGAATCCGCTGCATCCCTAGGTAAATTGTGTCAATCTGAATTTCTCTAGTTTCAGTTTCTAGCTATGTGACAGAGAAAGGAAAAAAATCCCAAACGCACCCCATATTTTCCATGTTAAAAAAACATTCTATTCATTTTAGAACAAAAGAAGTGAAAGGGCAAAACCTGGCATGGGTGGAGTCCTTTGTGGCTCTTTTTTATTTGGAAAAAAAATTGGTTTTATTTTAATAAAGACAATTTTACAATTCAGATTTTCTATGGCACATGCTTGCCAGTCCAGTTCCTCCACATTTTAAAAACCATAATACAAACAGTCTAGCATTAATATAAGATTGCAAGATCAACCACTCAAAGTAAAGAAATTCCAGAAATGTACTTAGCTGCACATATGCAATACTTCCTATTTATTTCCCCCCTTTTAAAAATGTAACCCTCAATATCACAGTAAGATATATTAGATGTGCAACATGAACAAGTTTGAATTTCATTGCAGCAACTTACATTCTGAGATTTCCCAATGGCATGGTTCATCCTGCAACTATGACACTGCACTAATACCCAGGGTGGTGGGCCACACACAGATTCTGAAGCCAGTGTCATTCAATTTATAAAAATCCACTTACTGTCCTCCTCAGTGGAATGGGCACCTTCAGATATATAAATTTCCAACTAGATAAGAAATAAACAATGTTAGCCACACACTTGAATAGCGGTACTCCCGCATACTGTTGGGAAAGAGAAATAGCTGTACAAAGTACGCACACTGATTTAACAATGAACATTTGTGAACTATCCTATCATCCGCAATAGGCAGGTCTCAAGCTTTTTCATCGTCTAGATTTTACGAGAATGTCTTACGGGACATCTCCCCTCCAATTCACAGCTCTATTGGTGATCACTCCTATTGGTGGTCAAACTGAGGTAACCATATCAATTACTTACATGGCTAAGTATTACTGGGAAAGTACTTAAGTGTATGTTAAGTTTTCTTTTAATGCCGTTAAGCAGCTGGAAATAGGGAGGAGAGCCAGCACTATCTTTCCAGCCAGCTCTCTGTAAACCACAAGCTAGTGTTCTGTAGGTCCTGATTTTGGAGCTGTTTGTCTAGAGGCTACAGGAATTGCAACAGTCACTTTCATAAACAGAACAGGAGGACGTGGGGCACCTTACAGACGAACCAATTTATTTGAGCCTAAGCTTTCGTGAGCTACAGCTCACTTCGCTCTGAAACCTTTCATAAACAGCTTACTTAAACACATTTGGAAAATAAGACCCTTTCAGGGAGGAAATCCTAAGCGATATTTACCACCCCCACCCCACATTCTTTAAAGCTCTGTCACATCATTCTCAGCTTTTGCCAGTGGGGACTAATGGGGCTTTCTGTGGAAAGTGTCAATGCAGTTCAATCTTTTGGCTGAGAAGGGGATGTGAAGAAGCAGTGAGAGTTGTCACATATAGAGCAAAAAGGGTTTCTCTACTTTCAGGAAGTGCATTTTGCCTCCACGTGGCTTAGTATCTTGAAGTAGCAAGAGTTTGAGCTCAAAATACTATTACAGATCCTCTGCACGGAAGTATATTACATTACAATTCCAAACTTGGATAGCCTTTATATTATAGGTTTCAGAGTAACAGCCGTGTTAGTCTGTATTCGCAAAAAGAAAAGGAGGACTTGTGGCACCTTAGAGACTAACCAATTTATATGAGCATAAGCTTTCGTGAGCTACAGCTCACTTCATCGGATGCATCCTGTGGAAAGTACAGAAGATCTTTTTATACACAAAAACCATGAAAAAATGGGTGTTTACCACTACAAAAGGTTTTCTCTCCCCCCACCCCACTCTCCTGCTGGTAATAGCCTATGCAAAGTGATCACTCTCCTTACAATGTGTATGATAATGAAGGTGGGCCATTTCCAGCACAAATCCAGGGTTTAACAAGAACATCGGGGGGGGGGGGGGGCGCGGCAGTAGGAAAAAACAAGGGGAAATAAGTTACCTTGCATAATGACTTAGCCACTCCCAGTCTCTATTCAAGCCTAAGTTAATAGTATCCAATTTGCAAATGAATTCCAATTCAATAGTCTCTCGCTGGAGTCTGGATTTGAAGTTTTTCTGTTGTAATGTGGCAACTTTCATGTCTGTAATCGTGTGACCAGAGAGATTGAAGTGTTCTCCGACTGGTTTATGAATGTTATAATTCTTGACATCTCATTTGTGTCCATTTATTCTTTTACATAGAAACTGTCCAGTTTGACCAATGTACGTGGCAGAGGGGCATTGCTGGCACATGATGGCATATATCACATTGGTGGATGTGCAGGTGAACGAGCCTCTGATAGTGTGGCTGATGTTATTAGGCCCTGTGATGGTGTCCCCTGAATAGATATGTGCGCACAGTTGGCAACGGGCTTTGTTGCAAGGATAGGTTCCTGGGTTAGTGGTTCTGTTGTGTGGTATGTGGTTGCTGGTGAGTATTTGCTTCAGGTTGGGGGGCTGTCTGTAGGCAAGGACTGGCCTGTCTCCCAAGATTTGTGAGAGTGTTGGGTCATCCTTCAGGATAGGTTGTAGATCCTTAATAATGCATTGGAGGGGTTTTAGTTGGGGGCTGAAGGTGACGGCTAGTGGCGTTCTGTTATTTTCTTTGTTAGGCCTGTCCTTTAGTAGGTGACTTCTGGGAACTCTTCTGGCTCTATCAATCTGTTTCTTCACTTCCGCAGGTGGGTACTTTAGTTGTAAGAATGCTTGATAGAGATCACACATTGTAAGGAGAGTGACCACTTTAGATAAGCTATTACCAGCAGGAGAGTGGGGTGGGGGGGAGAGAAAACCTTTTGTAGTGGTAAACACCCATTTTTTCATGGTTTGTGTGTATAAAAAGATCTTCTGTACTTTCCACAGGATACATCCGATGAAGTGAGCTGCAGCTCACGAAAGCTTATGCTCAAATAAATTGGTTAGTCTCTAAGGTGCCACAAGTACTTCTTTTCTTTATATTATAAAGTATAACAGTTCTCAAAAAAGGCTGTTCCCAGGCAGCATATTAATGGTATCCACAAATTTGAACTTCAAGGCTATTTGTAGTGAAGTTGTTTATTTACTGAAGTTATCTGCTGTACAAATTAAGGAAATGAACTGTATATACCTTTCATTAATTTAAAGCACCAAAAATTTTAAGTTGTTTTCACTACATAACCAATCACTTTCGGGCCAAGGGTATGATTAAATAGCTGGCAGCGCACAACGTCACAAACACAATTTTCTAGAAACATGGGTCACAGTTTTTGCGGTGAGACTATTCCCAAAAGCATGAAGCCTCAGGCAAGTAGCTACAAAAGTAAGAAAATCCAGTGCTGAAACTCTGGTATAAGGGAATGATTCAGGCCATCGGCTCAAAGTATTGCAGCAAATATATCTAACATCAATATTATGGTATTTGGTATCCTATGCAACAGAAAGGCACTAACACTCAGGCTAGGTTTTCACTGCCAAAACAGGCCTCTGGGCTTCTTCACAACAAAATAACCAACATGCATTCGTTATTTTGCAATATCAACACACACTTTTGGGTAGTGAAGACAAAGCCTTAGAAGCTGGATGTTAGCCACAGTCTTAAGAAATTTGAAATGTATTTAAGTCCAGAGACAAGTATTTTTTAAGTGAGTTTTGGAAGAGCTATAAACCCCCACGCTTTAGGTCATGAACGAGCTTCTAACTACTGGGGTTAGGAAATTTCCTTAGATTCCTGCACATTCCACTGTAGTGGTTGGTGCTGGCCACTGTCAGATGATATATTGGACTAGGTAGGCCACTGGCCTGGTCCAATATGGCAATCCCTGTGTTCCTATTTAAGTTACAGGAATAAGAAATCTCATTTCAAATCCTGGTTCCATTTCCTACCTTTTCAGTGCTCACAAATTCTCCAAGCAAACTCACTATGAGCTCCCATTTCCCTTTTGTTTGTTTTGCAGAGAATCTTCACATGAACTGTGGAGGGCACCTTTATTCCTTAACATCAGAATTCCAACTGACACTGGCACGTTACTCACTACCTTACCTTCAGGTCGCCTTGTCTCGCTTACTCACTCAGGAATCATTGGGGACAACCACCACCAGTTATTCCAACGGTACAAACAAACTCAGTAACCAGATAAACATTAATAAAATTCACAATGCCTGGCTGCTTTGAAATGTTCCTGTGGCCCATAATTCTTTCCCTTGAAGGCATTAGGAGGACTTAGATAGATATTTGGGGTTGTTTGTTTTAAGATGTCCTGTATTTTCCACAATCCATCCCGACCACGTGTCAAAAATAAAGTGACATGGGGTGTGGAAAAGTCAGGAGGTTGCCTTTAGCACAGTTCCCCTTTCCAGAGTTTAGCAAAACCCGATTTATGTGGAAAGAACAAACAGGATTTTTTTTTATAAATGCTTTGAGGAACAAGATAATCACTATTACTCATAAGTTCCTTTATATGCTGGACAGTGCAGCAAGATATCCTATTATTCCATATGCAAATTACTATGCACTATTTAAAAACACCAACAGATCTTTTTGACCACAATTTTAAAACTAAGTGAGCAATCTTGCAGTTTGTTTGGTTTTTTAAGTTTGTCATTTGGTATTGGGCATACATCCACGCACAATCTGATATGAGAATGGTAGAAATGAATACTTTACCTTGTGCTTAAAAGGCAAACATCTCTGAAGTTTTATTCGCAAACAAAGCCCTGTTTAAAAACAAAACATAAAAAACATTTTTTTCATTCGCAAGTTCAAGGAGTTCTGTAGATGATTTAAACAATTTTTTTGGTCTGCCTAATTTCCAGTGGACATACATCTACATCACAAAAGCCATCTATACAATTGGCAATTGTCACCCCTGTAGCATTCTCAGCAGAAAGAGGGCGGGATGAATGAATGACAATGGAGACCCTCTGACCCTCTGGTTCTTCCAGATCATCTAGGGACAAGGCAGGCTAATAGGGAAGCTTTTTCTGTGCCTGCTTTGTACTGAGAGAGAGACTTTAGTCTCCAAGCACTTTATAGAATGATCACTCCTCTCCTCATCTACATTCCTGTACTAGAGGTTCTTTCCTACTATTGTGGCCGCACTTAAATTCCGCTGAGGACATAATGCAGCTATTTCTTTTGGAAGATTTCTCTTTTGTTAGAAGTTCAGCAAACAGTTTGAAAAGAACACAATCTTGGAACAACTTGGGGGAGCAGGGAATTCTTCTGTCTCCCAAATTTATCATCTACTCCTTGCTTAATTTTCAATGTACATTAAATTATTTGTTAAACTCTGAACACGTGCTCAGTATCATACAAACCACAGAAAGGAAACAGTCCTTGTCCTAAGGACCTTATGATTTAAATCTTGGATTAATCTAAAAAACCAGCAAGTGACACATCAGTAAAAAAGTATTGACTGCTTACATGTAACACTCAAACACAATGTTATCTAAATTAGGCCTTTCTATTGTACTCATCACTGTAGTCACTATATGCTTTTAGTGATAAATTAGGAGATGACATGCAATTAACCTAGAGAGAAACATCTGAAATCTAATGGGTTCATCTTTGTATTCATTAGCACAGGGCAGACAGATGAAGAGAATGCTTGAATCCAGTACAGAGTATGACAGATCAAGCAAGCACCCTGCAATTCTTTGGGACAGAAGACCACTACAAGTATGTGACTCATTTTTCAGTGACCTGGAGATTAGCCACTGGACTGACCAGGAGCCACTCTCAGTTACAGTAATAACAACCATAACTCTCCCAGCTGCCAGCTCCTTTCAGAGAGTAAATATCCAGGCCGTCACAGACTTCTTAAAAATATATTTGTTTATTCTAAATTGAAAGATAGTAAAGAGCGCCCGTGCACAGGTTCTGAGCACCCTGCCAATTAGTTAGAACAAAATGCCATACCATCAGCTCAACCCTTCTATCAAGCAGCAGCCCTAGAAATACCAACACCTCAGTATATTGGCCCATGCCTCAAAAATCACTTGAAAGAAATAGGCCCTCCAAGATGCCCTAGAAGTCAACAAATCTGGACTACTTCAGAGCAGGGACAGGAGGGGATTCCAGAGTCCTGGGGCCTTTATAGAGAACACCCTGGCAGCCACTCCCCTCTCTATTATATCTAGGCTTGGAAGGATCAGATTTTTAATTGGTAAATGTCAGTAAATGTCCATCTCAATGTACACATACCGACCAATGAAAAATATATTTCCATTGATAATAATAAAAACTTACCAATAGGTACAGTAAGAAAAATGATGCTTGAGAACTTATTTGAGTTTGGCTTAAGGATATTTACTTTGTATATTTTGACATGTGATGTTGACAATGTGTGTTTTAATGGTTATAAAGCTTTTACTTTTTGAATCTCAACATGTCATTAAATAATTATCTGACTTCCCCCCCCAATTATCAGACCAGTCCATAATTTCTCACAACTGAAAATTAAAAAAACTATCATTTTAAAAAGCTTTAAAATAAGCATTGCTATTATCTGTCAAAATTATTTAAAAAAAATAAAAATTCAGTTCTGCCAAACCCAGTTCTATCAAGGAGGATAGAAATTCAGCACCACACAGACTAACTCTCAATCGGTTGGTCCCAGGCTATTTAGGGCCTAGTAGGTAAAAAGACATAAAACACCAATTTAAAATCAAGTAGCCTATGCACGAGAGGAACTCTGGCAAACTGCTTATTGCTTGTACTCTTACATGTGCTGCCTAGCTGCTTAAATATACTTGCTGTAGCCCTTTCCTTTTACAGAATGAGGAACTGTGGAGAAACAGAGGTCACTCAGAACACAAGAATACAAAGCCTGTGGAAATCAAACCGTGGCAGTCAAGTCACAGTACTCTAAAAGAGAGTCAGCTGTTTTATTTCTTAAAAATCAGAGTAAAAATCTTCAGACTATTTAAATACATATACTGTAAGTAATAGTTACTGTACATGAGCCTGATCCTACTGACGTTGAGAGTGCTTTGGAGCTCACAGAATCTGTTTTTTGTAAGGGCTTTTCTACCCCAGCAAATTGTCTGGAATAGCTATTGTGGAACAGTTATTCCATATAGCTCCCAATATGAACACTCTTATTCTACACAAAGGCACTAAGTGTGGAACAGAAGAGTGTCTATACAGGGAGATAGCATGACCAACTACTGCGCTTCAAATTCACACCCTATCTTATTTCAAAACAGCTTCCCTATGTAGATAAGCCCTATGTAAATGATTAAGTAGCTGCCAGTCCTAAAATAGGCCGATTAATTCTTAACCATTTGTACTTCACTTTCCCATACAAAGAAGTGGAGTGATACTTCAGCATGAATTACTTCTTGGTTAAATTCAAACATTTATTTTCCTTCAAGGAAAAAAAGTATTTAAAATGTAAAATGAGAATCCTTTGTCTGTGTTAATTTAGAATTATAAAGCTTGTTAATCTTGATACGTTATAACTAAGCAGCATAACTTCAGAGAACTGAAGTCTGGTTTCATCACAGGAAGGAAACAGGATAAACAACATCCCAACTAAGCACAGAGTCAAAGAAAATACGCAAGAGTAGAATCTTGTTCTACTTTGTGACCTTTTAATAGTACATAAGAGGGTTTGTTTTATTTTTAAGATCTGACAAAATGCTTTTCTTTAAACTTCTGCAGTAATGCTGGAACCATACATCATTTTGGAACGTACCCTTCTAGCGTAAGTAAAAATCAACTCCTATCAGTTATTCATATTCAGGAGGATACAAGCTGGGTAAATGTACAATCCCTAGATTGTAATAAATAAAAATTAAAAATATAACTTCAATTTTTAACAGACCTAGACACAGAAGCCATCACAGCTCTAATCCCATAGTATTTTCTTCAATGGAGTTTTGCATGAGTAAGAACTGCTGAAGAGAGCCCAATATGTTATTTCTCTTAAATCAGTGAAGATTAATCTCTCAAGACAAGACTACACTATAAACCACATTGCTTTACTCCCTATTCATCATATACTACCAAGGCACGGTATTACTTAACAATCACTGCTCTACATTCATTTCAACACTAATGCTTCCTCTCTCCCCATTATTTCTAAAGTCTGGCCACCATAGTTATCTAAGGCCACCTTGGGCTCCTTAGCTAAGAAGCAACAAAGCAAATACTAAAGCCCTATCTGTACTGTGGCTTGTTAAACATTTTGAAACACCTACAGCAACAGTAAGCTGTTAAATGGTTTACTTCCACACCAAACCATATTGCAGCTGTATTCAGAAGTTGTGCTATAGATTACCTTAAAGGGACTAGTCCAGTGTCATTGTTTGCACTACCATATGTAGAAAACCTCTGGCTACACTGAACTGTAAAAGAGTGGTAGGTCCATGTCCGTGACAGCCATATTTGAAGACAGTTGTCAAGCCCAATACTATTCAAACTAGTGTGGCTAGGGCCTAATAAGCAGCAATCATGTACACGTAACTCACAATTCCTTTTCTTCCTCTCTTAACTCCATAGTATGCATCCGATGAAGTGAGCTGTAGCTCACAAAAGCTTATGCTCAAATAACTTGGTTAGTCTCTAAGGTGCCACAAGTACTCCTTTTCTCTTAACTCCGTGCGTCTTGGAACTACCAAATCATGAAGAGGCTTTTTGAAAGCCATCATTCCTGAACAAGGCCTAGAGGATCTTTTTGCTTCTTAAAATGCTAGTCAGTTTAAGAAATATTGCAATATTTCTTTTGACTGCTTTGTATAATGATTTCTAATATACAAGTCCAAGCAAAAAAAAAAAAAAAAAAAAAGGGGAAAAAATACTTTATTTTTATTAGTGTTACTCATGTGAACCTCCACTGTATTTGGTTTACTGTTGCACATTTTAGAAGAAAACTACACGGCCATTTATGGGAATATGAATCTTACCAATGAGAGTTGCCAAAGAGCAATGAGGTACTGTTGGTGTAAACCTGATAATAACGAGATATTCATCTTCTCCTATCTCGTGCACTTCAACACAACTTTCCGTTACCACTTCCAGTTCTTCTAAAGTGCTAGGCTTCTCTGGATCCCGGATAGTTCGAATTATATCTAAAGCATAAGGGCATACACCAGAAATGAAATGCCTTTTATACATTAGAGGGTTAGGGGAAAAGTCACAGGTTTTTAACAAGTTGCTCTTCCCAGCCTAGTTTTTTCACCTCCTCTCCGGGAGAGACCCGGTTACAGAAACATCTTGTTGACTCAGTTCACCCAAGAGGAGCAGAAACCAAACCACCTGTACCTCACCGGGTCTGCTCCTCTCCATACAATGCAAACATTTCTACCTTTCATGGTCAAAGAACATAGCATTTTACTACCTACAAATGGAGTGCATCAGCTCTGCACTGTTTTGACAGGCAAAACACAGACCTTACCCAGAACACAGTATGGATTTAGTTTATAGTATTATCTTATTATATCAAACCCTTTACACAGGCAATGTGGTTGTTGACACCTCTCTCTTACTGAAATTGGTATGCTTAGCACTTCACAGAAGAAAAGGAAAATAATATCCTTGACTGGAGGAACTTCTGATATATGGGCAAATTTTGCAAGGTTCTAAGCCACTCTTGCTCCCAAAAAAATCAATAGAAGTTGGAGACACTAAGCATTTTCCAGGATGAAGTGCTTACATTGTGGATTCAAAACTATTACAACTGTTTAAGGATAATTAATAAACTGAAAAAGAGGTATCCTCCTGTTTATAAGTTTAGATCATCCAATCACTGGACAGAAACAATACAATACGATTTCAGTGACCAAATACTTACAGTGAGGAATTCATGAACAAGTGACAGGATAAAATTTGTTTGCATGATCTAACATCAGCAGTTGCAAATAAAGAATAAATTCGTAAAAATCATTATCTGATTAATTTCAGATTAAGTCAACCTTGTTAACAAAAAAAAAAAAGTTTTTTTTTAATCAACCTACTATAGATGTGGCTGACTGGAGCCCATACTACAAACCTAACCCGTTTTGGTTTTTTTTTTTTAAAAGGGGTACGCCATGCAAATGCAGTTTGCTGAAAAACAACCCCAAGCTCTTTCAGTGGAAAAGCATTCCAGCAATGGATGAACTCAGAGTGTGCAAAAGGACTTTGATTACATTCTTTGAGTACTCAGTGTGGTCCTCTCAACTGGCTTTATTTTCTGCCCATAGACTGCATGAGAAGTCATTTTCTAAAAGTAATGTCTCAAAGCCCTTTGGTGAATACAATATTCATCCTACATGTGTGATAGCATTTAATGCTGGCAATAAAAGCTAATATTGAATCAAATACCTTTGGACCTTTTCATAAACTTGTTTATATATAAATGGGCCAAATTCAGCCCTGTTGTAATGCCATTAACTATAGTGGAGTTACACAAGGGCTGAAACTGACCCACTGAACTTTCCTGCCAGGAAGTTTTACTGACAGTCAGTGACTCATCAGTTTACACAGTGGAATTAATGTACGTCCAGGATGATCTGTTGCATAATAAAATCAAGAATCAGAGTGCCTTCTTCCTAGTAAAATTAATCTCTGAACAGTGTTAAGATTTTAGAATTACTTAGTATATTAAAAAGACTATGTTTCAGATAGCATATGGGATCCAAATACTGAGTATCTGAAGTGCAGCTAATAATCCAAATTAATGCCAATGAAAAGTGTGCCACTGATGACCCACTCAAGTCTGCTAACTTCCCTCTTTCCATCAGTAATTACAACAGAGTGGCTCTAGAACAGTGTGCACAAGGTCTTCAATCTGGCCTCCAATTCAGTATTTGCTATTTTTTGCCCTTCCGGCTAAAAACTAAATCTAAACTTGATTTATAATGTATGGAAGAAATGCTTTTGCCACCAGATTTGGTTTTAATATTTAGATTGTAAACTAGATGACTTGTGGTTTGGAATTGCTCCAATGTTCATAGGAAAATACTACTACAAACACAGTATTCTTACTGCATGGGACCGCCCCTGCGGGGAAGGGGCATGCTGGCAGCACAGGGCCGGCCAGGCCACGGTGCATCTGGCAACTGCCGGTTTGTAAATAGTGCCCTCGCGCTGGGCTGGGCTGGGCTGGGGGCCGCCGGGCCGCCCCTGCCATGCCATGCCCCATTGCCCCTGGCCGGCCCCTCGCTCTGGGGACTGACCTCCCCGCAACGTGCCCCATTGCCTCCAGGGGCGGCCCACAAATCTATTTGGCGCCGGGCCCACAAAAGGTTAATCTGGCCCCGTCTGCCCTTTCTGGAGTTACCCGCCTCACATTAACTGCCAAGGGCGTCGGGCCTGTGCCCTAGCCAGAGGGATGAAGTAACAAGGGAACTTCCCCCGTGGAAGTGACCCTGCGGGAGGTTCACCTGACACCTGGGCTTTGGAGACAGCTTCCCACCCTCCAGAGATCTCAGGGCCAGGTGGGTCCCTAGGCACCTCTCTCTCCCTGCCCCACTGCACCTGGGCACCAACAACCCACCCCAACGCTCTCAGTAACCAAAGCACTCACCCACCTGCCAGGGCCGGCCGGCCGGCCACCCACCTTCCTTCAGAGCGGCCAGCCAGCCACCCCCCGCCAGGGGCACCGCCCAGGGCGCCCCTTCCTCCAGAGCAGCCGCTCGCCGCCCGCCTCACAGGCCTGGAAGGGACCCCGAGAGCTCCTCTAGCCCCGTCCCCTGCTCTCGGGCGGGGCGAACGACCTAGAAGCGCCGCTCCCCGCCCGCGCCCGGGGCACTGACCCCCCGCTCCCCGCACCGGCTGAGATAGTCACCATACACCTCCAGCGCTTTGTCCTGCTCCATGGCCTGGCTCCCCTGCGCATGGTCCCCGCTACGGAGCCCGGAGAGCCACAGCACCCGGCCCAGCAGCCCGGCCACCAGCGACATCCTTCCGCTCCGCCATCGGAGAGAAACAGCCCCGCGCGGCCACCGTCCCTGCGGCCCTCCCCGGCAGCTTCCGGATAGGCGACGGCGAGCGGGCGGGGCCAGATCACGAGGGGCGGGGCATACAAGGCGCGCGGAGCGTGCAGGGCCCAGGGAAGTGACAGGGGTTTAGGCAGGGCCCGGGCTCGTAGGGGCGGGGGAGCCTGGAGGATGCTCCGCTCCACCCAGCCCGGCCCTGGGGAGCAGCTGTGCCAGGGGCGTGTTTGTAATGGGCACGTTTGGGTGTAAGCCTGACTTGAGCTTTGCAGCAATTCAGTGTGTTAACACCTTTCCCGGGTTGGGGAGAGCAGCCCCTAAAACAGTCATACTTGTGCAGGGTTTGTCATCAGCGCTCGTGTCCTGTGTGGGGTGCAACCCCTGCACGGTGACAGCACGTTCTAGAGATGTCAGTAGCAGAGGCTTCCCCAGGACTTGAAATTAGAGGGGGTGTTCGAATTTACGGGGGGGGAAGGGGGTTTTTGGAAAACGACTACATTGGCAACACTGCAGGGGTAACTGGTTGACCACTGGAGGAGGATGGGACAGTTGGGGGGGTCTAGGGAAATCCCTCAGTGCTGAGCGTTCATTTGTACTGTAGTTTAGTGGTTGGTGGATAAAACAATCATCCAGATTTGAGCAGGTCTGAAATTCCATCCAGCACAGGGCAAGAGTGGCACATAGACTCTGATCTTGCAACAAGCTCTACTGACACAGTCCCCTTCCTTCCAGCTGCCAAGCTCAATGCCGAACTGGGGCCATGTTGTACAATACATTACAAAACTGATCAGCATCTAAAATAGAGGCTGCAACAGCCGTACAATCACAGATAGAAACCATTTATTGGGATTGTTGCTCCTCTGCTTTTCCTGCAGTGAGAGCAAGAAAAAGATTAATTGGAGAACAGGCTTCTGTCATAGATACATACACATCTATAATCCCAGTTAAGAGAGCCTCTGACTTTATAGTTTGTGAGGTGCACAATCTAGCTGCTGTAATTTAAATACTGTTGTAGTAGTTGCTTTGGAGGACTACTAGGTGTTATTGTTTTATTTCCAGTGGGTATTTTACACCAGGGGGGAAATTTTATTTTGGAATGTCTCTGTGAGGGAAGGTGTCATGGAAATGGTTTAATATAATATTTTGAACTTATTGCATTTGAGAGTTTCCCCTCAAACAAATGATAGTGTTGACACATGCACAGGAGCAGAATAAAAAGTCTCTGGCACTCTGCTCTTAGAAATCATGCTACTTTCAAATATTAGTACCCTGTAAGATTTTCAGAGAGCAATTGATAAAGTGGTAAACTTAATTTCCATTACAAAATGATTAGTCAAGGTCAAACCAGTTAGGAGTTACAAAATAAACAGAAAATGGCTGGTTGGACAATGGGAGTTACGGGTTAAGTTTGATACAGGTTCTAGGCCCCTCCTAAACTCCTTGACTCCCAACTGCTTGCTCAAACGTGTGTGTCCCCAGACTCAGTGTCTAAGATTGAATCTGAGGTTAGGAGCCCATTGAAAACAGAAGTCACAGCATATAATGCTCCATCTAAAATGGACTAGCTAGCAAGCAATCTATCCAGAGATCCTCCTGATATGAGCAGACGACTAGTCTCAGTGTGGCATGGCCCCATGGACCAGGCATGGCCAACCTGTGGCTCCGGAGTTAATATGCATCTCCTTGTATAGGCACCGACTCCGGGGCTGGAGCTACAGATGCCAACTTTCCAATGTGCCGGGGGGGTGCTCACTGCTCAGTCCCTGGCTCTGCCACAGGCCCTGCCCCCACTCCACCCCTTCCGGCCCCTCCCCTGAGTCTGCCATGAGGACCTGCTGATGTATTACTGTGGCTCTTTGGCAATGTATATTGGTAAATTCTGGCTCCTTCTCAGGCTCAGGCTGGCCACCCCTGCCATAAGACTACGAATTTCAACTCACCTACTTTTCCTTGGTTGCACTGCACAGCCATCACGCCCAGAGACTACAAATCCCACCCTGCACTACTCCCTCTGGATACAAGAGCCTCTCGTCTTTGCCGCATGGCATTCTGGGAGTTGTAGTCTCAGTGGAATGCCCGCTTCCTGAGGCGAAGAGAGTGATTTCGGGGTCTCGTCGCCCTCTCGCGCCAGCTGGCCGGAAGTCGAGCCCTGCGCAAGATGGCCGCGCCCTTGTCGCGCCCGGCTGAAGCCGGAAGTTCGGTCTGGGGGAAGCTGGCTGGCGGCCCCCGGAGGATGGAGGGGGCGAAGGGGGAGCTGCGGGTGCTACTGGTGCCCCTCGCCCGGGAGGCCCGGAGCCCCCCGGGCGACACAGCCCAGGTCAAGCTCAACAGGGCGCAGGACGCTCTGGGAAGCCGGCTGGTCTCGGGGGGGCTCCACCTCAGGTCCCTGGCCTGCGGCAGGGCCGGCCGGGCCCGCGGCAGACCCATCCCGGGACCGTGGGCGGAGTAAGTGGCGGGTCCGCGGGCGGGGCGCGGCGGGGGTTCCCGTCGAGCCCGGGGGATGCGCTGTGCGGCGGGCGGGGCTGGCGCGCCGGGACCCGAGCCGCGCCTCAGGCGGGGTGGTGCTGCCTGGCGGCTGTCGGGCCTTTAGCCCTGTCACGGGTTGTCGGGCGGCGCCCTGGCGTGCCCGTGTGTCTCCACGCGCTGGGGATTGTTTTGCTCCTCGCCACAGGGGTGCACATAAGCTTCTTCTCCGGGGCCGTCTTCAAGCCCTAACAGCCCTGAATGGGGGAGACTGCAAAGGTCTTGCTGTGACCCGTTAAGCCCCTCTAATTGTCCTCTGAATGCAGAGGCGTTAGCCGGCCACTCTCCCGGGGGTAAAAACAAGGAAGAGTCCGGTGGCACCTTAAAGACGAACAGATTTATTTGGGCATGAGCTTTCATGAGTAAAAAATCCACTTCTTCAGATGCATGCAGCCATTTGAAGAAGAGGGTTTTTTACCCACGAAAGCTTATGCCCAAATAAATCTGTTTGTCTTTAAGGTCCCACCGGACTCCTCATCGTTTTTGTAGATACAGACTAACACGGCTACCCCCTGATACTTTTCTCCCTGGAGTGGCTTTTCCAATGTGTGCTAACTCAGGGGTCGACAACCTTTCAGAAGTGGTGTGTCGAGTCTTCATTTGTTCACTCTAATTTAAGGTTTCGCGTGCCAGTAATACATTTTAACATTTTTAGAAGGTCTATTTCTATAAGTCTTTAATATTATAACTAAACTATTGTTGTATGTAAAGTAAATAAGGTTTTTAAAATGTTTAAGAAGCTTTATTTAAAATTAAATTAAAATGCAGAGCCCCCCGGACCAGTGGCTAGGACCCGGGCAGTGTGAGTGCCACTGAAAATCAGCTAGCGTGCCATCTTCAGCATGCGGGCCATAGGTTGCCTACCCCTGTGCTAACTACTTATTGCTAAGCCATCTGTTCCACCTTGCATTTTGCTGTGACCCTGGGAGAACTTTTCCCAGACCTGAAGAAGAGCTCTGTCACTGTGTAGCAGCTGGAAAGCTTGTCTCTCTGTCACCAATATAAGTTGGTCCAATACAAGGTATTATTTCACCCACCTTATCTTTCTGAAGCGTGGCAATCTTCTCTGTCTTGGAACACAGACAAACTGTTACAGCCTCCCTGAAAATTGAAGCATCACTGACAGCTTAAAAATCTCATTATGTTCTCATTATGTTTTGAAAGTGTTGTGCCTATTGTTGTTACAAGTAACACTTATGATCACTATAACTAAAACAGATAAAAGAGCAAGAAAATATTTTTCCTTTTTAGTGTTTAGTTTGGACATTTGATAGCATTTTTTGTGTATATATTTCACTGTTTTCTTTTCAATGTCCTAGTTTTGTGTGTGTGTGTGTGTGTGTGAATAAAACACCACACTGGATATTTTTTAACTGCTTTGTTATGTTTTCTGAACTGTGGAGTTGACTGAAGTTGGAAGAGAATAATGTGAATAAATGTAACATATTAAATATTGTTATTAAATATAGCTTCATGTGGGAGGATGCAGAAAATAATGATCCACAAGGAAACAAGTCAAAGCTCCTGGCTCTTAGTAAAAACAATGAACTGTTTGTCTATGAGCTCAATAGAGATGATGGAAAATCTGACACAGCTCCCTTGTACAGCTGGAATGAAGAGAGACTTAAAAAACTTCTGGAAGTTAAAAATATTAGTGAGTATATTAAATGTATATTCCATATTTTTAATCTTTTGGTGATTATGGGCCCAATCCTGCAACAACTATTAACATGAGGAGGGGCTGCAGGATTGGGCCCTAGGAAGGTGTAAAATATTTTCATGCTGTCATTTTTAATGTTGTGGGTTTGGAACTCCCTGTGTTGATGAGGCATGTGCTTGCTCATCAATAATGCTAATGGGTTTGTTGCATGGCAATGATATAAATATTACAGACGGACATGCACTTCACCTGATCAAATGAAAATAAAAAAGTTCTATAGTTGAGAATATTCTCGCTGGTCCTGCAGAGACTTAAGCATATTACTTAACTTTACACAGTGACTAGCCTATTGAAGTCACTGTATAAAGTTAAGCAGATATGTAAATCTTTGCAGGATCAGGGCCTTGATACATTAAATAACTTTAAGATCCCTCTCCCTAAAGTCTCCTTGCTAAAATATTTTATTTTCAAAATTAGTATTTTTAGTGTCTAAGAAAATGGTGTTTTGTGTTCCCCCTATTGGCTTTGTGTAGTAGAAGTTGGTTAAATAAATTAGTGCTATTCTTGGAACTGTTCTGACCACAGTGATCTTGGCACACTACATTGGTCAAAAGGCTAAGACAATGAATTTAAGCTATAATCTTAAAGTGTCTCTCCAATCAAAACTACCAATTTGGATATGTAAAAAACTTGATTCTTTAAAAATAATTTTACAGGTCTTTCTTCAATATCATCTGTGAGGATTCTGTCATTTAAAAAGAGCACATCTTTGCTGCTGTTGAATAATTTTATTCTTGTGCACCTTGATTTTCCTGGAGAAGATACAGAATTACAGGCACTTGACTGCTTTATCCTTGATATGTCTCCACAAGCTTTGGAAAGAATAACAGATGTGAACTTTTGTAGAGGGGTTCTATTTTTGTTAGATAACTCTGGTTGGATATGTATCCTTTGCAATGGGAGGGAGACTGTTTCCCAATATAATTGATCAAAAAAAGTAAAGTCATACTATGAAGAAAAAGAATGTAGATAACAGGAAAAAAATATTTCTTGATACCCTTTCAGGACTCAACACAGGTTTCGTGAAGGAAATTCAAGCCTTGCTATTTTGAAGTTATTTCATCCATCTAGTCCATGTGATAGCATAGTTCAATGTGAAAAGCTGAAGTACAGGTACCAACATGGTCTCACCAGGCCAGTGGAGCTTCATTATTACACTGTAGATGCTAACTTTTTGGTCTCTTGTGGGCAGGATGATGGCCATTTGCTTCACAAACTGTTCAGCTATCTCTATTCCCAGCTAATTTTTCTTACATTGTGTAATAATCCCATTATTTTGTTCTTCCAACTGCGTCTGGCAATAAGCAATTGCCAAAAAAAGTGAAGGCACGTTTAGAGAGGTCCAGGGTTTTTTAATAGTATTTAGATATTAGTTGATTTTTAATTACATTCCTAATGGTTTTACAGACTTGTACTAGTAACTTCAAAATATTTGTGTAAAGTAATTTATAGGTTGTACTTAATATTTGTGTAAAGTAATTTATAGGTTGTACTTTCCAAGACAACTAGATAAGGTCGTTCAAATTTGATCAAATTCTGTAGCTTGTTGTCTTGCTAAATAGCAGTGGTACAGTTTCTCATATGAGACTGGAGTCCATTGCATCATTTTTGGTGGCTGACTTCTTGTTAATGCCCCTACTCCATGTTCTTATCCAGAACTCTAAAATAGGCTTGTGAACATTTTTCAAGCAGTCTCTCACCAATAGGCCAATATTCATTAAGTTAATTACTATTCAGAGAGATTGTTTTACTTCATCTTCAGTCCACTCAGTCTAAAACTGTTATTCCAGCAACCTTGCAATTTGTACTGCCAAAATTTAAAAAGACCTCTTCTGCTCTAGTCATTGTTAATTAAAACTGTACTTTGCGAAGTTTTCTTTTATAATCAAAAACACATATTGTCCAAGAGTGAAGTTCGGGGCA
The DNA here is from genome assembly GCF_965152275.1 of Natator depressus. Classification (NCBI taxonomy): domain Eukaryota; kingdom Metazoa; phylum Chordata; order Testudines; family Cheloniidae; genus Natator; species Natator depressus. The sequence continues at coordinate 81,903,988 of NC_134243.1, forward strand.
GCAGGGAGAGTGGATATAGAAATGGTGTTCAATATGTGCTCTAGTGGCAGAGAGTTTCTAATTAAATTGGACTGTCACCTTTTTATGAAGCAGGGCACATGTCATACTTTGCATTTGTACAGCACCTAGCGCAATGGAGCTCTAATCCTGAATGGGCCTTTGAGTGCTACTGTGAAACATAAAGTAATCATTATAAATACCTTGCTGTGCAAGAACTTGAAGACTATATACATATACACCTGCCTTGGGAAACAAAGTACAAGAAATTCACTGTCATAATTTGTTATGTATTTTTTGTTTGTTGGAGAGTTTTGAAACGTGTCACTTTCTTTGACTTTGGCATAAAGACATATTTGATACAATAGATGGTGTGCATCTAGCAGATGTTGATGTTGCACTCTTCCAAGCAAACGTGCAGGATGAGAACAAGAATACAACCATCATATCTCCCCTCACTTCGGTAAAGGTGTCGCACGATCTCAATGTCGCTGTGATCGTTAATTCCTCTAATTGTGCCATTTCTATTGATCTAAATTTGTATTTCAGGTATGTTTGCTGCACAGTTTTAACATACATTTTTATGAGGCTAGCTAGTTTTAAATTATTGCCAATCTTGCGCCTGTTGAGGTCAGAAGCCAAATTCCCATTAGCGTCCATTTGGGTAGGACTGGGCCCGAGATATAGTAAAAGCATATTAAAAAATCATGTTTCTTCAGAGTTTGCAAATCAGTGTGCTTCAACATATGTTCTTCCACTCGAGCAAGCAGAAAAATAGTCTTCGTGTACTATTGCTGTAGGAGGCGAGGAATATATTGTGATTTTTCAGATAGCACTGGGTAGTAGCAGCTCCTTGAATTATCTACAGGTATTCTGTTGGAACTGCTTAGCAATTTAAATTTACCACCTCTATTTGATAACTGCTGACTGGAGATTTGACCCTGCAAGAATTGCTCCCCTGAAAGAGGGTTGCAGAATCATATTCTGGGTTTATATTATGTGAATGCATTTGTATGGAATGCTGTTGAGTTTAGAGAGAGGACCACTTCTCTGCAATATTATCTTCCAGTTTTTCATCAGAATAATTTTGTGAATTTATAGAATAAATATGAAAATTTGCATTTTAAAAATAGTCATTAAAAGTTTTGGAGGAGGTGTAACTTGAATTATTTTTAATATCTTTATTTGCAGAGAATTCCCTGGGCATTTATTTTGTAAGAAAATTTTTCAGAATCTTCCTGTGACACGACTGGAAGGAATTGATGAGGATGACCTTGCCAGCTCTGATTACAGCATGAAACTTACGAGGTTTTCTTTCCGGACAAACAGGTATGTAAATGTAAATACCTTCTAACACGAGCTGTTACAGTTCCTGCTACATCATAATCTAGGTCAGAGATTCTCAAACTGGGGGGAAGACCTCCCTGGGGAGGCATGGAATGTATTCTGCGGGGGCGTGAGAAGCTTTAGGAAAAAACTGCACACATTTTATCCACAACAATGAATAACTAGCAGAGCTGATTCCTCCAGACATATCAGGTCCTTCCTCAGATAGCACTGCATTTTGACGGATTTCTGTTAAGATTCCATAGCATTATACAAAGTTGTTGTCATCTGTACGTTAATCCATTTGCTACACCACGGTGTGTATGTTTAATTGTAAGCATTGACCTCAGTCGGAGTTTTGTGTTTGCTCTTATTACAGTTGATCATTGGCTCTGTATGAATCAATATCTTACTGTTTTTAATATTTAGTGAGAGTTTTTTTTTATCAGTATATGTACATGGCGGGAAGGGCGTAAACTACAGACACGAAGAAGGGGGTGCGATCAAATAAGTTTGAGAGTCACTGATCTAGGTGATTCACATATTACTAGACTACTTAATTTTAATTACAAATTTTGCAAGTTCTAAAATCAGCTGTGCACAAATTTGTTAGCTCATCTTAGTTTAAAAATGGTGTGGTCCTTAGGCCACTGCTAGGAAATTAATTAGATGGTCTCCGTCCATTTTCCATAGGCCACTAACCAACCTTGAGACAATAGTGTCCTTGTCATACTACTATGACTTAGATTTGAACCAGTACTGACAGACATGGTGTCCTATTACAAGTCCCACCAGAACTTCTTTATGCTTGACACAGATAAATACATATCCTTGTCCATAAGAATGGCCATACTGTGTCAGATCAGTATCCTGTCTTCCAACAGTGACCAGTGCCAGATGTTTCAGAGGGAGTGAACAGAACAGGGCAATTATTGAGTGATCTATTCCCTTTGGTCCAGTCCCAGTTTATGGCAGTCAGAGACTTAGGAACACCTGGAGCATAGAGTGGCATCCCTGATCTTGGCTAATAGCCGTTGATGGACCTATTCTGCAGGAACTTATCTAATTCTTTTTTGAACCCAGTTATACTTTTGACCTTCACCACATACCATGGCAAAGAGTTCCACAGATTGACTGTGCATTGTGTGAAGAAGTACTTTCTTTTGTTTTGTTTTAAACCTGCTGCCTATTAATTTTATCAAGTGATCCCTAGTTCTTACGTTATGTGAAGGGGTAAATAACACTTCCCTATTCACATTCTCCATGCCAGTCATGATTTTATAGACCTCTGTCATATCTCCCGGTAGTCGTCTCTTTTCTATGCTGAACAGTCCCAGTCTTTTTAATCTCTCCTCAGATGGAAGCTGTTCCATCCCCCTCATCATTGTTGTTGCCCATCTCTGCACCTTTTCCAATTGTAATATATCTTTTTTGAGATGGGCAACCAAAACTGCATGCAGTATTCAAGGTGTGGGCGTACCATGGCATTATATAATGGCATTTTGATATTTTGTCTTATCTATCCTTTTCCTAATGCTTCCTAACGTTCTGTTAGCTTTTTTTGACTGCCACTGTACACTGAGCAGATGTTTTCAGAGAACTATTCATGATGACGCCAAGATCTTTATTGACTGGTAATAGCTAATTTAGATCCCATCATTTTACATGATGATGTTTTCCAATGTGCATTACTTGCATTTATCAACGTTGAATTTCATCTGTCATTTTGTCACTCAGTTTAGTGAGAGCCCTTTGTAATTCCTCACTGTCAACTTTGGACTTAGCTATCTTGAGTAATTTTGTATCATCTGCAAATTTTGCCTCTTCACTGTTCACCCCCTTTTCCAGATCATTTATGAATATTCTGAACAGCACAGGTCTCAGTACAAATTTTTGGAAGACCCTGCTATTTACCTCTCTCCATTATGAGAACTGACCATTTATTCCTACCCTTTGTTTCCTATCTTTTAGCCAGTTACTGATCCATGATAGGACCTTCCCTCTTATCCCACGACAGATTACTTTGCTTAAGAGCCTTTGGTTAGAAACCTTGTCAAAGGCTTTCTGAAAGTCCAAGTATACTACAGTATATCGACTAGATCACCGTTGTCCACATGCTTGTTGACTTCTTCAGTAAATTAGAATAAAAATAGTCTGAATATGTTTTGTTCACATGTAGTATTTTAATTTTAGTGTTTTAACTATGATGTATGGATAGTCTTAGAGATAAACAAAATACCATTAATATTAACTTCTTAAATCTAAAGCTGTAACAACTTTATGTAGTCAAAATAGTTCTCTTGATTTGATGAATGTCTTATTTACCAAAAAATCTCACAAAGTCCTTGAGAAATTCTATGAGAAAATTAAAAACAAAGATCAATACTGAACTTAGTGAAATTTATGAGCTAATGTGGCTGTAAACATACAACTCAGTTGCACCAAGTAAATCATCAGTATTAAAATAGTTTTAGTTTACTTTGCCAGTATTTTGAGGGTGGAGTGTAGGATTTTAGATGTTGTCCATAAATCTTAGTTTATGTTATGGTTTTTGGTCAAAGTAACCTTTTAAAATTGAAGCCTGTAAATGACTGTCATTATCATGATTTTGGTTGTACGTTTTTCTCTCTTTCTCGAGGTCATGGAAAGCACACTTGTCCTCATTATGTAACACGTCAAAGAGACCTGACTCTCCAAATTTGGTGTCTAACATTTGCTTACGTTGGTACCAGTACCTTCCCCATCTTGAACATTATGATTATAAAATCTGTGAGACGTCTGAGAAGATCTTGTCCTCCATTCCACAAGACATTGTCTATATCCTTTCCGAATCAACAAAGAAAGATTATGCAAATATCAATGACATAGGAAGACAATGGAAAAAAATCCATCCAGGAGGACTAGAAGAAATGATGAAACTTGAGTGTAAATCTGTGACAGGATTTAGTGCACTGTTTGCATTATCAGCTGGTGACAAAGGATTGACTGTTGCTCTGTGGGACTTAGAGACGCAAGATGTGACATATTATCACATTGGCAAAAACTGTATTTATGTGGATTGCAGTGGAGAGGAGCAGTTGTGTCTCATTCAGACAGGTGAGGTTTTTGGTTTTAACTAATATGGTGAAGACTTCTGTTGAAAACATTTTGGTCTGTACTAACAATATGCTTCCCCCGTCTACCTAATATGATTCTCCCCAATTCATAATGCTTTTCTGCTGAGGGTGAGTGTCATGTAGGGCCCTACAATAGCTTTGTGGCCCTGTTTTAACAGAAATTCAGTATGTGTAAATTAAACAAATTGGTGTGTAGTTTGTAATTTTTTGATATACTGATTTAGTATGAATTCACCAATCATAGTGAATAATTACATTGTATAGAAAAACCTATAACCATCCAATTTTATTTTCAGGTTTAGATAGGAAGTACAGTTATATTTGCTAAATCTATGTTTTATTTTAAACCCTGCCATTTAGAACATTAAGTTTCAAAGACAGTGATTCATCATACGTCTTGTTGTAAGTCAGAGCTTCATGAAAAGTTTAATGCCAAATCCTGCTTTGAGTTATAAATTTGCACCTCATATAAACTCCACTGGGAGTTGTGTGTGTTATATTTGAAGGCAGAGTTTGGCCCATAAAGCGAGAGCCCTTCCTCCTGGCTAGGGTTGCCAACTCTGACTGAAGCTATTCCGGGAGATTTTTTTTCCCCAATGTGAGGCGATGTCATTTTCTTAAAATATCCTATTAAAATCTCCTGGATTGCTTTCGATGGCCTCTGGGAGATCGATGCCGATTTTGGGAGACTCCAGGCCAATCCTGGAGCCTTGGCAACTCTACTGATGACCTGTGACCCTGAATCTGAATCAGATTGGGATCTCTTTGTTTAGTGCATTTTTCTTTTCTTTTTTGTCTGCTTTGTTTCCCATGTATTTTCCCTTAGTTTCTCCTTATGTCACCCCCAGCGTGGATGGTTTTACGTTTGCGGTGACGGGAACAAGTGGCAGTCTCTCTCTCTTGATCTAGGAAAGGGCTTTTTGTGGTTGCTGCACAGGCAGGTAGTTCATGCTTTCCTCATAGGGTCACACACGCAAGCTCCATGGAGTGCCTAGTTAGTTTCCTTACCTCCATGTTCAGAGGAGCAGCCGTGCTGGTCTGTAGCCGCAAAAAGAACAGGAGGACTTGTGGCACCTTAGAGACGAACACATTTATTAGAGCATAAGCTTTCGTGGGCTACAGCCTACAGTGCATCGGATGCATAGAATGGAACATATAGTAAGACAATATACATACACATACAGAGTAGGTAAAAGTTGCCATACAAACTGTAAGAGGCTAATTAACTAAGATGAGCTATTATCACAGGAGAAAAAAACTTTTGTAGTGATAATCAAGCTGGCCCATTTAGACAGTTGACAAGAAGGTGTGAAGTTACTTAACACAGGGAAATAGATTCAATATGTGTAATGACCCAGCCACTCCCAGTCTCTATTCAAACCCAGGTTCATGGGATCTAGTTTGCATATTAATTCAAGCTCAGCAGTTTCTCGTTGGAGTCTGTTTTTGAAGCTTTTCTGTTGCAAAATTGCCACTCTTAAATCTTTTACTGAGTGGCCAGAGAGGTTGAAGTGTTCTCCTACCGTTTTTTGAATGTTATGATTCCTGATGTCAGATTTGTGTCCATTTATTCTTTTGCGTAGAGACTGTCCGGTTTGGCCAATGTACGTGGCAGAGGGGCATTGCTGGCACATGATGGCATAGATTACGTTGGTAGATGTGCAGGTGAACGAGCCCCTGATGGCGTGGCTAATGTGATTAGGTCCTATGATGGTGTCACTTGAATAAATATGTGGACAGAGTTGGCATTGGGCTTTGTTGCAAGGATAGGTTCCTGGGTTAGTGTTTTTGGTGTGTGGTTGCTGGAGAGTATTTGCTTCAGGTTGGGGGGCTGTCTGTAAGCAAGGACAGGTCTGTCTCCCAAGATGGATCATTTTTCAGGATAGGTTGTAAATCTTTGATGATGCGCTGGAGAGGTTTTTGCCTCCATGGATCTTCATTATGAAACCTGAATCTGTATACCGGCTGATATTCTTAGTATGGTGTACACCATATTGACTAGTTTGCTAAATGCATTCTTTTTATCTGCTGGAGAATCTTATGTTTTGAATACCTGAATTTGACCTTAAACCAGTGATTGTGTTTTTCTTGTGAATCCCTGAACCTCTCTGACTTAGTATCAGGAGAGAGAAGGTAGGTGAGGTATTATCTTTTACTGGACCAACTTCTGTTGTTGGAAGGGACAAGGAGGAAGAAGAGCTCTGTGTAGCTCGAAAGCTTGTACCTTCCACCAACAGGAGTTGCTCCAATAAAAGATATTACCTCGCCTACCTTGTCTCTGTCATATCCTGGGACCAACACTGCTACAACAACACTGCACACATAAATATTGGGTAGGAAAAAACAGATTCTATGGATATTTACATAGGTAAATCACTCTGCTCCAAGATACCTTCCAAACAGTGGTCTTCTGCTGTGTCACTTCATTCTCTGACTCAAACTACATTCTTGTGTTTTCTTCAGCTTCTCTTGGACACCAACTTCCACCTTTTCATGTTCTCTGTATGTATACATATCTTCTCACTATATGTTCCATTCTATGCATCTGATGAAGTGGGCTGTAGCTCACGAAAGCTTATGCTCAAATAAATTTGTTAGTCTCTAAGGTGCCACAAGTACTCCTTTTCTTTTTGCGGATACAGACTAACACGGCTGCTACTCTGAAACCTGTCAATGTATTGACTGTCATTTTCGTTCTTTTATTTAGAGCATGGACTCTCCTTGATTCTGTTTGGTTTAACTCAAGAGGAATTCTTGAATAGACTGATAATCCATGGAAGTGCTGGCATTGTAGATTCTCTTTGTCATCTCAATGGGTGGGGAAGATGTTCGATTCCCATACATGCATTAGAGGTAAAATAAAATGTAGTTTATCTATTATAGATCAGGAGAATATGTCCTTAAAGTAGTGTGTGTAACTTATTTTAGTCTCTCATCATTAATAATGATTTTACCAGTCCAAAAAACAAACAAACAAAACCCCCACAACAAGTTGAGTTAAGGTTAAGAGTGTATCAGTAACTTAAGGATAAAAAAAAAAAAAAGTGCAAGAATATTGTAGTTATTAAAAAAACAAGCATTAGAAATCCAAGAAAATAAGGAAATGTAAAGTAAAAGTTAACATACTGTAGAGAGAGTGATTTTTTTTTTTTTCCTGATCAAGAGCCCTGGACGAGTGCATGGACAAATGTTGGTCCTGAAAGCATTTGTACTGATCTGCCAAATCAACATGTTTACAACTATCTCTGTCCTGTGATTTTAACAGTTGATATTTCACAAGTCACTAGAACTCGATTTTTGCTTTTACCATTTCAGCCTTGCAGATCCAGTATGAAAACTTACAAGCTTAGGCACAACATTATCGTTTACTTGCCTGGCAAAACAAACAAACTGCTTGTCTCTCTCGAATTTTTCAAGGGTGCAGTTCCATCTTTTAGATGAGGGCATTGGTTAAAAGTCGTGATGGCTGGTAAAATGTTGGACCTTTAAAACTGTCACCCTACACTATTTCCTTAAGTGTCTGACTATTCAGTCCAGGATCTTGGACAAGTTTTATTTATTTTTTAAACCCTGATGAGATGTATAATATTCGTTGCTGAATTGGCACTGTGTCTAAATTGCTTTGGTTTTTTTCTGTCCCATATGCTTCCACTTTATTATCATTGAACTTAAAGAAAAAATATTATCAGTAATTCACTAATGCACCTTTTTAGAATATTCGTGACAGTATGGTTGCATCTTTCTTTAGGCCGGTTTGGAGAACCGTCAGCTAGACACAGTAGACTTCTTTTTAAAGAGCAAAGAGAATCTTTTCAATCTTACTTCAGCCTGTTCCTTACCAGAGCAGTCTACCAATATCACACCCCAATTTTACTTGAGAAGTAAGTCAAATATTTTAAGCAACATTAACATTTCAATTTAATTGCTTTTTTATTTGTAAGTAGTTAATTTTTTGTTAGGTCAAATTGCCGCTTCATTTATCGACACTCAGGTGTATGTTTGGATGGCAATACTCTGTCTAGGCTTATCCCCTCCAAGTGAATGAGAGAAAATTTGCACAAGACTTTCAATATTTAAGCTGTTTGGCTGTGTTCCAATATTGTGCTACACTAAACATTTTTAATGTGAAGAGAAAGTGGTGTATTTGCAAAGTGTGACTTGGTTAATTACACAGTGTAAAAGATTTAGGTGACTTACCTTTATGGCCTATTTGTTTAATTCTTGTTATGTAATGTGATCCATCATCTTTTATTGTGTGTGTGGTTTTAATTTCCTATATGATTATAGGTGTAGAAGAACTGAAGCCAGCTTTAGATTTACTTTGCTCAGCAATCAGAGAAAACGATTTGGAAGCTCAGAGTAAACACTTCTCTGAGCAGCTGCTAAACCTTACCTTGGCTTTTCTTAACAAACAAATCAGAGAGATTTTTATCCACACAAAAGGTAAGATTACTAACATGGATAACATTTAGTAGCTCATATCTGGTCCTGTTTCCATGAGTAAGAACTAAATAGCACATCTTTATTTTTAAGATTCCCAAACTCTGTACACAGGTTCTAAGTTTTTCAAAACTATTCTCTTAGGATTCTCGCTCTCACAAATGAATTTGGGCTGGAGATTACGTTGAATCAGAGATCATATTTACAGGGAACGGGGAGATGAAAAGTTAGGCTGAATAAAATGCACGTCAGCTGAAATAACTAAGAAAAATAACCGACCAAGCTCGAGTATCAGGGAGGCCAGTAGGGGTCTGATCATGCAGCCTTAACTCATGTGTAACCCCCATTGAACTTAGTGGGAGATTTGCATGTATAAGGATGCAGGATCAGACCCTAAAAGGGCCAATGTGTAACATAAGAGTTGATATCTCTGTAAACTCCTAATTCTGAATTTCAAAAAGTAGCAAAGTATTATTTCCCCTGCCCCTTTCTTCTTCTATGGAAGACTTTTCCCTTTCTCTGCTCCCCAGGTTACAATCCCACTTCCAAAGCCTTGTGTCATGATCTTTCTGGCCAAAGAGAACAAGATAGGACTCTTTAAAACCTGTAAATGCTACTCCCATATCAACCAGAAGGATTGTTGTAGACCAACACAGTGGTTCTCAACCAGGGGTCTAAGGCAGAGATAGGAAAACTACAGCCCGGGAGACCGTCCTGCCCCTGAGCTCCTGGCCCGGGAGGCTGTCCCTCCTCCCCTGCAGCCACGCGGCGCAATCTCTGGGCGGCAGGGCTGCAGAGCCCAGCTTGACCTGGTGCTCTGTGCTGCTCAGCGCAGCTGCCTGTCCTGGTGCAGCTGTGGTGCCAGCCACCGGTGCTCCAGGCAGCGTGGTAAGGGGGCAGGGAGCAGGGGGGAGTTGGATAGAGGGCAGGGGATGGTCAGGGGCATGGATAGAGGTTGGGGCGGTCAGAGGGTGGGGAATGGGGGTTGAATGGGGGCAGGAGTCCCGGGGGGGGCAGTCAGGAAGGAGAGGAGAGGTTGGATGGGGCGGCAGGGAGCTGTCAGGGGACAGGGAGCAGGGGGGGTGGATGGGGCAGGAGTCCGGGGGGGGGCAGTCAGGAAGGAGCGGGGGTTGAATGGGGTGGGGGGCAATTAGGGGCGAGGGGTCCAGGGTCGGTCAGGGAGAAGGGGTGGTTGGATGGGGCAGGGGTCCCGGGAGGGCAGTCAGGAAGGGGGGGGTTGGATGGGGCGGTGGGGGGCAGTTAGGGGTGGGGGGTCCGAGCGCGGTCAGGGGACCGAGAAGCAGGGGGGTCAGATGGGGGCAGGGGCTGGGCCATGCCTGGCTGTTCGGGGAGGCACAGCCTCCCCTAACCGGCCCTCCATACAATTTCAGAAACCCGATGCGGTCCTCAGGCCAAAAAGTTTGCCTGCCCCGGTCTAAGGCCTCCTGCGGGGCCGCAATCAGGTTTCAGGGGGTTTGCCAAAACCTACAGGAGTTTTGCAGGGCCAGCATTAGAGTTGCTGGGGCCCAGGGAAGAAAGCCGAAGCTTAAGCCCCACCATGTGGGGATGTGTCTGAAGCCAAAACTCAAGCAATGTAGCTTCGCAGGGCCCCCTGTTGTGTGTACCACCAGGCAATTGCCCTGCTTGCTACCCCTTAACACCGGCCTGGGTTTTAATCTAGTGGATATACAGAAAACCAGTTGTTGTGGCACAGCTGGGCCATGGAGTCTTTATAGCATGTTGGTGGAGCTTCAAAGAGAGGTTAAGAACCCTGGACCAACACATTGGCTCACTCTCCCTTCTCCTGAGGCTGAGCTCCTGTCTCAGGAGTGCTCAGTAGTCCATGCCAACCAGGGGGAAAAGAGATCATAACCTAGAAACTGAACTCTGATCTCATGCAGTAGTGCACATAGCCACTGGGAGGCCATGACAATCATTTTAACATGTTATGCACTATAAGTAAGGCAGTGAGTCTTTCACGGAAATCACCGTGACTTCTGCAGCGGCCGGTGTGGCTGACCCTAGGGCTGTGGGAGCTGCTCGGGCGGCCCTGGGGCCAGTCGCTCCGGCCGCTGCTCAGGCGGTCCCAGGCAGCTTGTCCCAGGCTCTGCTGTTCTAGAGCAATGGTCTAGGAGCAGCAGCGGGGCCCCAGGCCGCCTCCCCCCCAGGAACAGCAGAGTCCACCAGAGTGCCCCCCCCACCCCAGAGCAGCAGCAGCATCTGCTGGAGCTCCACGCCCCCCAGCACCTAAGATTTAGTTATGGGTATTTATAGTACAAGTCATGGACAGGTCAGGGGCCATGACTTTTTGTTTATTGCCTGTGACCTGTCGATGACTTTTACTAAAAATACCCGTGACTAAATCGTAGCCTTAACTTCAAGTAGCACTTGGAATATTATATTAAAATGTTCGTATATTTTAAAGGTAACTTGTATAAATAAGAGTTGGTTGAATATAAATTTAATGTCAAAAATTAGGGCTCTGATCCTGCAGTCAAATCAGTGCAGGTGGGCCTGTGTGGAGCACCACTGTTATCATGGGCTTGCCCACACAGATTGGGGTCTCTGTTTGTACCATTGTGCTTTGTGTTCATTGAGATCAGAGATAAATGCTGAACTTTATTGAGCTCTAAGGGTTAGTGCTGTAATGTTCATTTTATTTTTATTAAAGTGGCCCATTGTTGCCCCCCACAGAACTCGATGAGTGCTTGCAGAAGTGTGTGGATATTTTAACCACCTACATTATTGAACTTAGAACATTTATGATAAAGTTTCCTCGAAAGCAGACAAATCTCATAAATATAAGATGTGATTTTGATGAAGACATTCCCAGAACAGAACAAAGCCAAATGTGGGAAACACTTACTCCGGAGGTAAAAACAAATAATTAGTTTGGGGATATTAAATTCCCATGAAATGTATTAAAGGAAATGAACGGCATGGAGTTAGGTTCAAACTACTGAAAAAATAAGCAAAAATTAAATAAACTTGGTTTATATTTGCTATTCAAATAATTGCTCAAAACAAAAAGCACAAGGATTGTAAGCAGCGTAGCTTGCAATTTCTGTTGGAGAACAGATCTGTAGAAATTGGTTTTGTTTTTTTTTCCTTTTAGCAAGTTATTTTTGAGGCCATTTTAAACAACAGAATACCAGAGGCTCAGACGTTCTTCCGAGTAAATCAGAACCCTGCTCAGAGTCTTCAAGAGCTGATTCAAATAGGTTTTGAACTTGTTTATGACAGTCTTCTAAAGGGCAATGTCAAAGAGGCCTCAGAACTCATAAGGAATATGGTGAGTGATGTGTGATTAAAATACTGCTAAATCTGAAAGAATTTCCTTATGGCTAAGAAACAAACAAATGTACACTAGAAGTGGGTTTTTTGTTAGCGTCCCACAGCTGTTATGATTACACACAACTTATTTTGAATAGTAAATAGTCAAATGAACATGATTTGTAGGAAAAATTGTCCACTAACATTCCTTCAAAACTTTTATGTAATATGCTGTGAATGTGTTGTGACAGATATAATGGTTAGGAAAGAATATAAAGACAATTCTTTCAGTTGAATAATCAGAAGTTGTTAATGGCTTGTTAAATACAGTTAATCTAGCTGTCTACCTGCAGTGTTTAGATACAGTATGCTGCTACCAGGTTTGTATAGAAGAGAAATAAAATATTTTTCTTTACATTTTTTTTCCTTGCTCTTTCGGTGTCTGTTTTGTCTGAGTAAAAAAAACAAAACAAAAAAACCCTCTAGACCTTCAAGTCTAAAATACATTGAAAGAGAAGTGAAAGTTGCAGTATAATAACTTTTCAATCTGGGTGTCCTATCAAGAAGCTGGGTAGAACTCTCTTCACAGGAGAGGGAAAGGAAGCAGTTTATCCTAATTTTTTTCTTGACTCTTACTGGTTTCCAGTCTTAGAGCCCCTAAAAGACTTTCTAGAGAAGTGAAATGCATAAGAACTCTTTGGAGGGACAGACATTTAGCAAGCTAAAGCATTTCAGAAATGTGATTAGAGCGTGTTCTCATAGTGACTTTGTCCCAATGCAATTTTATCATCTTTACATTAACTAGGTATCTTCATTGTCTTTCTGCTGCACAGCTTCTCTTCTCATTCATGACTAACATTTAATGCCACTCCACCTGTGGAATTCAGAAGTGGTCCACAGATATTTTTTATATCAGATAAAATAAAAATTATACAAAATTCTAGATGAAGTAGTTTCAAAACAGAAAACTAAAACATTCTGTTTCAACCTTATCGAAAAGTTTTATTTAGATTTTTTTTCTCCCCAAGTAAAATTTTGTCAAAATAATATGTTCCTGCAGAAGTCGTTGATAGACAAATTGGCATTTTGCAACAGAATGTTTCCAACATTATTCCTTAAATTATAATGCTCTTGCTTTAAATGGGAGGATCTTCTATTTCTACCTATTATTCTACTATAATAATTATAACTCTGCTTATCCTTTCCACCCTACTTCTGCAATTCATTGCTTGCTACTTCTCATTAGTGATGAATGAGGATAGAAGTTGTGCAGCAGGATAAAAATTGTTACTGGATAATTTTCTTTGTTAGCAACTTTTCTCTTCATTCTACTTGTCACCCTTCCCTCCCTCGTATTCTGGTAAATGATTGGAATACAATTTGTAATCAATCAAAATTTTTCTCTAAAGGGAGATTTAGACATGTAATTGCTTTACGTTTAATAGATCAAGGTTTGTCATAATAATAATAATTGGTTGCTGGAGGGTTTCTCCACCTTTGGAAGAACTTTTCTCGTGGCCTGAGCTGAAGAGTAGGGTTTAGCCCTGATGACTCCAGCACCAATGGTGGCCTCCCTCCAAATTCCACAAATGGGAGGGGGGGGCGGGGTGAGGGGGCGTTACCCGTTAGTGATTAGTGAGAGAAACTGCTAACAGAATGTTATGGCATAAAACATTTCTTTACTTACTGCCTTATGCTTCGAGTTCAGTATACCCATACTTAGTATACATAGGGGTGTGTATTTTCTGGACTTGAACACTAACAGCTGGCTATAGATTTTATATCCAAAGGGATTAGAGAGATCAAACAGGCCCCAGGACATTTGCAATACTTCCGTTGACTATATGCAGACTAGGGGAATGGAAGTACTGAATTCTCTCTCCTGATCTGTGGAGGGAAATATTATGGTACACATATTGAAGATGCTGAGCTTATGAAAGAGAATAATATGTGTTCTGTCTTGAGTGACGAAAACTACTTCTACATATAGCATATGTATTACGCTGTGTTATCTGTAATGGAAATCTGATTTTTTTGTAGGGTTTTGATGTGAAAGAGCAGTTGCATAAGATATGTTTCTACACTATTGATAAAAACATACGCAACTTGTTGGTAAGTGGAGAAAAGACTTTTCTGACTTACATTATCAGTTGCACAGAACAGTTAACTTTTTGTACATCTGTATGTAGAATACACTCTCTTCGCTATCTCAAAACCCATCCTATACAAACTCTATTGTGCCCCCTGCAACCATGCACTGGTCTTAGATTTGTCGTTGCCCCCCCCCCCCTTTTTTTTTTTTTTTTGCCATCTGCAGTTGAAGTTAAAATTGGTTGAAGTGACAGTTTATCCTGTCCCTGGTGCATTTCTTGCTTGACTTTATACACAGGATGAAATTCTGACTCCACTGAAGTCACTGTCAAACTCTCTTATTGACTTCAGTGGGGCCAGGATTTCACCACAGTCTGTTATACTACACTCACAGATCCCCAGGTTCCTTCCCCCAGATCACTTCTATCTTAATGTTTTATTATCAAAGAAGTCAGCAAAAAGATTAAGTTCTTTTTTATGTCATGACAATAATTTGTGAAATATATTTGTGATCAAAGGTAGTATTTTAATTTTACTCAAAGGTGAAAGTGTTGCAAGAACAAAACTATTTTTCTGAAAAAGAGAAGACAGTGATAGCCTTTGTGCATCAGGTTGAAAACTTTTATTCGGGATCCTTCCAAGACAATAAAGAGATTCAGCCTCTTTCCAGGTAACATGGTTTAATTGCCTTTTTATCTTAAATGAACAACATAGAACTATGGCAATCTAAGACTTGTATTCTGTAGGTTTTTCTATGCTAACAAATGTGGACTTTTGTAATTCTCCAACTACAGTGGCATGGGGTTCCTGTTACGTAGGGTAAAATGTTTTTAAGAGCTCTGGAAGATGATTATTTTCTTCATGGACAGGACACTTGTTATCATGAACTTAGTGTAAAATCTTTGCAGACTACGCTTGGTCGATCATTAGCCATAGAAGGATACCATTTTTTAATGGGCAAATATCTGTAAATGTTGATTTTAGCTGTATACACAAACCAACAAAAAATATTTCTATCGATCATAATAGAAATTTACAGATAAGCAGCTTTTTTTTTTTCTTTGCCTGAGAACTTATTCCAGTCAAAATCCAGTGATTTAGACTTTGGAATTAGGCTTGTGACATATGGACTAGCAAGTGAATGGTAAAAATAGGTATGCTTTGTTGATTTAAGGATACTTACTGTGTATATTTTGACATGATGTTGACAGTTTGTATTTTTAGTGGTTTATAAAACTTTTTTTGAATCTCAGCATCTACTGTCATTAAATAATTGTCTGGCTTCTCCATAGCTTTTGGCAACTGTGAAAATTTAAATTAATAAAAATCTAAAAAAAAAACCCTTAAATATATAAACATTGATATTATCTGTCAATTATTAAAAAAAAAATTCTTCTAGGCCTACTTCTTACTGTCAGTTTAGTGGAGGCCTTTTTATGTCACCTCTACTGTAAATAAAACAGTGGCTTATGCTGCTAGTGGCTTAAAAAAAAAAAAAGACTAATGTGATCCTTAGATGCATAAATGGGAATCTCGAGTAGGAGTAGAGAGATTAATTTACCTCTGTTTGGCGACCACTGGTGCGACCACTGCTGAGTCCAGTTCTGGTGTCAACAATTCAAGAAGGATGTTGATAAACTGAAGAGGAGCCAGGAGAACAATTAAATAATTAGAAAACCTGCCTTATAATGATCAAGGTCTTTGAGTCTATCTGTTTAGATTAAAGATCAGGTTAAGGGATGAGTAGCGCCTACATGGAGAAAAAATATTTGAAAATGAACTTTTAGGTCCAGCAGATAAAGATATATCATGATCTAATGGCTAGAAGTTGAAGCTAAACAAATTCAGACTAGAAAAAAGGTGTACATTTTTAACAATGAGGATAATTAACCATTGGAACAGTTTACCCAGGGTCATAGAGGATTCTGCATCACCGGCAATTTTTCAATTAAGAATTGGATGTTTTCCTAAAAGATCTGCTCTATGAATCCTTTGGAGGAAGTTCTGTGGCCTATTTCATGCAGGAGGCCAAATTAGATGATTGTGGTGATCCCTTCTGGCGTTGGGATCTATGAAACATATACTATTGATAAAATAACTAGGTATACGAAACCAAGCTAATGACATGTTAAGGCCTACTGGATGTATTGCTTACATTATGGTATTTCTTTATTCATTGCTTGAGGTACAATAGATGGCAGTTAATTTAAAAAAAAGTGTTTTGGCTTTTGGTTACTTTACTTCTGTGGGTAACTACCATGTGGAACAATCCTTCACTGGCAGAGGAGCTCAGTGACTTAATAGGACTCTTCCATTGTTAACCTCTAATGAGAATTCTGTGAGCTGTAACATTCAGTGAATGTCTGTGTGTTGCAAAAACATTTATCCATCTGTCTTGTACTAAAACCAATGTTTCTGCAGTTACCTGTAATACTGCTGTTTGCAGCACACACGGGAGAGGTGAGGCACCAGCCAGTATAGGTTACAGGTGCCCTACCAACTTTGGAGTCACATGGTGAACCCTTTACTAGAGCTAGTGCAGCACGAATAATGGACTTTTCGGTTTTCTGGCAGTTCTGAAAAAAAATTTTTTTTTAAACTGTTCAGTTCAGAATGAACCAAAACTAAATTTTTGGCAAATTGAAAAAGTCAAGGGGAAAAAACCTACATTTTGGGTTGAACAAAATATTTTGAGCATTTTTAACAAAAGTAAAGGCCATGAAGAGCTAGATTCACAAAACTGAGGTGGTGGTAGTGCTTGTGCCCATGTGTAATTGTTAGCCCAGTGATTAAGGCATTTACCTGGGATGTGGGAAACCCAGATTTGAATCCCTGCTCTGAAGCGGGGACTTGAAACCAGGTCTCCCCATCTCAGGTGAGAGCCCTGATCACTGGGTTTAGAGTCATCCTCATTCTACCCCAGAAATGACTATTCAAGTATTTTATGAAAAAGTAAAACATTATGGGGTTCACAATCAGGCCCTTAATTTTTATTTTCTCTTATGATAGTTCCTTAATGTTCGGTTGGAACACACATTCCTTAAATATTAGTGTTGCTGTTCAGGTGAATCATTTTTGTTTCAACACTGAGTGTTCTATAATATTGCAAACTACAGAACTTGGAAATGAGAACACGCTAAGAGGCTTTATTAATATCATATTCATTATAAAACACACTTATTACAGTGCATGTTCAGTTCAGTTTTTACAGCATTGAATATTTACTACTGTGCCTAGCAATTAACTAGCTTTTTTTCCCCCATTACATTCATTTGTTCCGAAGATACTAGTACATTATAAGCATTCCCAAAAATCGTTTTTGAAGATACAGATCTTGTTGGCAGGACCAGCTCTAGGCACCAGCAAAGCAAGCATGGGCTTGGGGCGGCACAATTCCAGGGGCGGCGTTCCGGCCACCCTTTTGTGCTCTCGGAGCTTGGGACAGCAAAACACCTGGAGCCGGCCCTGCTTGTTGGTATCCCTTGTAAAGCACCACTAAAAATTATAAATAACAGAGTTAATGAATTTGTTAAATGTTCCACTACTGTGAACTACAGTTTGTAAGAAGTTTAGTAAAACATCTTAATGGGTAAATATTTCTGCCAGTTTCAGGAATTGGAAAAAAGAACAAGATCTGTCCAGTCACACAGCTGTTTTGGATACATTCTTGACTTGTGACAAACCTCAGATTCACAACAGGGAGCACAGAATTATGTTAAACTGGGGTCAGTGGTGGGATCAGCATATTCAGGAAATGATTCTTCTTCCCAAAAGATCACATGAAGGCAAGTATTCCAGTACTAAGGAGTCGAAGAAATTAAACATTGAAAACTAAAGGTAGCATTGAGTTGTGTTTGGGCTGGTGGAGCATAGATGTGGTGAGTTCAAGACGAGCAAAAGGGAGGTTCATAGAGTCAGGTTCAGTTTATTTTCACAGTTCCAGTATGAGGAAAGGTTAACTTGTGTTTTGGGAGAAAAAACTCAGATAAATTGTGAAATTTGGCTGAATCAGCCTTCAGAATGTGGGCACGAAAATCAGTCTACCCTTTGATGCTTTGGGGAAGAGAGGAAAGAGGCTAGCTAAAAAGGACTTCTCAAAATAGTTTTTTATATTGTGAATGACTTGCATGATGGTGGTTGTTCCAGAAAGCTGCTTATATTGTAGCATTTTGTTTTTCCACCATAAAGTTCTAACTAGTTATGACAGTGTATTTAATTTAGCATTGTATTAGCAAAAGAAGAAACCTTGGATCTCTTCACCAGGTGTACATATGTGACTATAAGGGGTCTCACTGTTACCCTAAAGTTATTTGTGTGTGTTTGTTTTATTTTAAACACAGAATTCAAGTCCTGTAATCCTGCGGTTCTTTGGATGTATCTAACATCCCAGCATGACTGGCTTAACATTTGCTCATGGATTGAAGAATCCCAGCCACATAGTCATACCTTATTTCAACAAGCTAACTGGCCTTCTCTGACACCAGATATTATTGACCAAAATACATTCTGCAGCAGCTACATGAGAAATGAAATATTAGACAAGCTGGCTAGGTAAGTGTCCTCACTGTGTTAATACTGAGTTTACCTTTTCAGGAGAACCAGAATCTGATGTAGAAGTGTATGCATGTAAAATCTAAGATATACATTTAATTGTAATGATGTGATATTTTGATTTAAATAGATTTAACCATTTACGAAGTGTGGGCTCAGTCCAGGATTCTTTGCATGCCCAAAACTCCCATTAAATGTAATGAGAGTCTTAGAGGCATAAGAAAATGCACGATCGGCCCTTAGTTCTCATGCACAACAGTTTCTGCTACCTATTTTAGCTGCCATATTTTATTCTATTCTATTTTATGCCATATTTATTTTATTACCTATGTTAGTTGCCATAAATGTAATGTTTCTTTCTCTCCCACTTTTTCACAGTGAACTCCGTCAGTTAAAACTAATATATAGTGATGTGAGATCATCGTAAGGAAATGTGCTGTTGCATGTTTTGCAGTAAAACAATTCAGTGTCAGCAGAAGGTCTCTTATTTAGCCATTCAGTGAAGATATCTTCAGCTGAGACAACTGCTCAATTTAAAAGCGTGTGGTTTATCTTTTTCTTGCTAGAAATGGAATTTTTGTCCCATCTGAACAAGACGACTTTGAACTCCTCCTCCTAAGATTGAGCCATATTGGAGGAGTGATGCAAAATCCACATCCTGTTCCAAAATACAATTCTGCGAGTGGTTTGGATTTCCACACCCATTTCATCCTCTATTGTTTAGAACGTAGTCTGCAGCATCTGCTATACACATATTTAGACTATTACAGGTACAACTACTTGGATTTATTCATCAGTATAAAAAACGTGTTTTATATGCAGATCTTTATAAAACTGGAAGCTGGTAAAATACAGCTTAAATAGTTGGTGATGAGAATTTTCCAGTGCAACTTAAGTCATAGAATCAATCACAGAATCATAGACTTTAAGGTCAGAAGGGACCATTATGATAGTCTAGTCTGACCTCCTGCACAACAGAGGCCACAGAATCTCACCCACCCATTCCAGTAACAAACCCCTAACTTATGTCTGAGCTATTGAAGTCCTCAGATCGTGGTTTAAAGACTTCAAGGTGCAGAGAATCCTCCAGCAAGTGACCTGTGCCCCATGCTGCAGAGGAAGGCAAAAAAACCACATGGCCTCTGCCAATCTGCCCTGGAGGAAAATTCCTTCCTGACCCCAAATATGGCGATTGGCTAAACCCTGAGCACGTGGGCAAGACTCGCCAGCCACCCACCCAGGAAAGAATTCTCTGTAGTAACTCAGATCCCATCCCATCACAGGTCATTGGTCATATCTACTGCTAATAGTCGAAGATCAATTAATTGCCAAAATTAGGCTATCCCATCATATCATCCCCTCCATAAACTTATCAAGCTTAGTCTTGAAGCCAGATATGTCTTTTGCACCCACTGCTTCCCATGGAAGGCTGTTCCAGAACTTCACTCCTTTGATGGTTAGAAACCTTCATCTAATTTCAAGTCTAAACTTCCTGGTGTCCAGTTTATATCCATTTGTTCTTGTGTCCACATTGGTACGGAGCTTAAATAATTCTTCTCCCTCCTTGGTATTTATCCCTCTCATATATTTATAGATAGCTATCATATCTCCTCTCAGCCTTCTTTTGGTTAGGCTAAACAAACCAAGCTCTTTGAGTCTCCTTTCATAAGACAGGTTTTCCATTCCTTGGATCATCCTAGTAGCCCTTCTCTGCACCTGTTCCAGCATTAGCTTTTTTCATGGCCATATCACATTGGCGGCTCATAGTCATCCTGTGATCAACCAATACTCCAAGGTCCTTCTCCTCCTCTGTTACTTCCAAGTGATGCGTCCCTAGTTTAACAAAAATTCTTGTTATTAATCCCTAAATGCATGACCTTCCACTTTTTGCTATTAAATTTCATCCTATTACTATTACTCCAGTTTACAAGGTCATCCAGATCTTCCTGTATGATATCCCGGTCCTTCTCCGTATTAGCAATACCTCCCAGCTTTGTGTCATCTGCAAATTTTATTAGCACAGTCCCGCTTTTTGTGCCAAGGTCAGTAATAAAAAGAATAAATAAGATTGGTCCCAAAACTAATCCCTGAGGAACTCCACTAGTAACCTCCTTCCAGCCTGATAGTTCACCTTTCAGTGTGACCCGCTGTAGTCTCCCCTTTAACCAGTTTCTTATCCACCTTTCAGTTTTCATATTGATCCCCATCTTTTCCAATTTAGCTAATAATTCTTCATGTGGAACTGTATCAAACGCCTTACTGAAATCGAGGTAAATTAGATCCACTGCGTTTCCTTTGTCTAAAATATCAGTTACCTTCTCAAAGAAGGAGATCAGGTTAGTTTGACACGATCTACCTTTTGTGAAGCCATGTTGTATTTTGTCCCATATTACCACTGACCTCAATGTCCTTAACTACTTTCTCCTTCATAAATTTTTCCAAGACCTTGCATACTACAGATGTCAAACTAACAGGCCTGTAGTTACCTGGATCACTGTTTGGGAAGAAGGACTATTTAAAGGTGGTTAGAGTCAGTACAGTACTGACTCCATGAAAAGATTGGGGAGAGAGAGATACTGAGCTTTCAGGTGTAGCTTTTTCCCATAACTAGCACTGTAATGCAGTTTTGGCTCTCAAATATAATCCAGAGTTTAACACTGAGCTCAGACCATCACTTCTTGACTTCCTCTTGCCATCTGTTGTTAGTTTCCTTTGTGTCATCCTTGATGGCAACTGTTTTCATACCATTTGGGATTTAAGGAAAGTATTATAATTGTGACCATTTGAAACAGAGCACTGATTTAAATAATTTGATCTTAATAGTGAGTTAATTAATTAATTTTATTATAAACAACCTGTCTGAATCAGGCTCAGGTATGGCCAAACTCTTGACACACGTTGACTGCTAAATTCATTGCAAGATTACATCTAAATCAGAACTAGTTAAGACTCTGGGAGAAGAGAAAATGTATTTGCTTTAAGAACAATTCCCCCCTCTCCTCCCAGCCCTTCTGGCTAAGAAGTAAATAGTAGTTTGAAGTAGATCATAGTCATCGAGATTACTGTTCTATCCTGTTCTAGCAGAATGAAAATTCCCCAGCGGTCATTGTTAGGGTACGTCGACTCTTTGAGCTGGGAGGTGTAACTCTTTTCTACCTAGTACGCTAAAAATAGTGTAGTCGTGGTGACACGAGCAGCGAGAGCTGCTCCAGATAAGCACCAAGTGCCTCGGACGGGCATGTCTTGGGGCAGCGAGCCCTTTCTGCTGCTCATGCCACTGTGGCTACAGTCTTTTTTTCAGTGTGCCAGCTCAAAGAGAGCTCAGCAGCTATGTCTCCTCTGCTCGGAATCTAGACGTACCCATAGAGGGAATGGTTGTTAAACAAGTGAGAGAGTCCGTAGATTTAGGTCTTTTAGAAATGCCTGACCCAAAGAGTGCAACATAGTAACTGTTTAGAGAAGAGAATGGTGATTGTACATCGTTGCTTTTTATTAATGCATTTTATATTTTTATTATGCTACTGTTCTTGCCTTGTTTTCAGTTTAACTCCTTCGAATTGTCCTGTTTTGGATAAAAAGGAATTGCATGAGGCTCACCCCTGGTTTGAATTTCTAGTGCAGTGTCGAGGGGTTGCCAGTAACCCAAGAGGTAGGATCCCAGCTTTCATTCATTTCACATGCACACGATGAGTTCATCCAAAGAAACATCAACTGGCGGCAGTGATGATTGCCTTAGTTAGTAAAAGTCTGAACAGAAACAGCGCACACAGCAATACATTTACAGCTAACGCCTCCTCTGGGTCTTCTGGCATGTGCTGGCTTATCAGTGTCTTAGATTATATATTCCCCTGGCCAGGATGTTTTTTAATCAATGGCACTGAAAGTCAAAAGGACTTGTGCTCTTAACTCATTTAAATACTTTGGAAATCCCATTAATCTTTTACGGGGCCAACCATTTCATCATTGCTTAACAAATAAATAACTCTTGAATGAAGCTTGCATTTATTATTTCAGAAAATATGTACATAAGATAAAGAATTGCTCTGTAATGCACTGTAAAAATATGGGGCCGGATTCCCATCCTCTTCCTATAGGCTGAATTCCTATTTAAGCTCAATAGGAACATTGTCAATACATTGGAGGAGTTTTAGGATCATGTCTGCCCATCTATATAGTGTGCCATCTGCATGAGTTTAATGAAGTAACTTTTCTTAATCCTGAATCAAATTTAAAATATGAATAATTTAATAATATAATTGTTTTTCAGTGAAGAAAAATTTCACTTTTTCTCTTTTTCCAGATCCAAAGATGATATTTCAGGCTAGTCTTGCAAATGCTCAGATCTTGATTCCTAGTAATCAAGCTAGTGTGAGCAGCATGCTGTTGGAAGGACATACACTTTTAGCACTTGCAACCACAATGTATGCACCTGGCGGTATAGATCAGGTACTTAATGTCAGCTATTTCTGGAAACTTACTCCTATCACTAGGAGCTGAAAGCCCGTGCTGTCACATGGGTGTAATTCTTAAAGTCACGTGTGTTTTAAAAAAAAAAGGGGGGGGGGGGCTGAAAATGGTTGAGAACTTAAAGGTTGGATGGTAACAGACTGCAAATCCCAGTGATGACTGAACAGGTAATGGTCTAAACATAGAGCTCTCAACCAGGCTTGTAGCTGTTTCCATTGCTTCACTCCATGCTTCATTTCCATAGGCTTCAGAGTGATGATTGGGGTGGTTGTGTGTGCTGGCTGTGTTGTGTGGGTAGTTGTTGATTTGAGTGTGGGTTGAGTTGTGCTGGGACAGCTGTGTGGGTGGCAAATCAGGGATGTATGCTGTGGTAAGGGGCCGTGCTGGGGTTATTGCACATGCTGCTATGTTGTGTGGGTGGTTGTGCTAGATCTCTTGATTTGTGTGGGTGGCAGTTGGGCACATAGATGAGCTGAGTAATCCACTATCTGTACAGTCTCCCTCACAACCAATGAAATTGTTGCATGCAAATTAGATGTAGAGTAAGATAATTGGTTGAATTATCTCTGATATCACAATGGTGTAGGACTCCTGACATGGCACAGATACATGCCTTACTGTAGCTGTACAGCGTGCGGGTATAATTTGTAAAGTCAAAATGAGAACTTCATTTGGACAGTAACAGAACACAAATCCAAGTGATGATTGAACTTGGTGATATTCTGAACAGAGAGGTTTCAACCATGCTTGTAACTGCTTCTGTTTTATCCCATTGACTCAGACATTTAGGCTTCAGAGTGACACGGGAGTGATAATCTTGGTCTCTTTCCACATAGATTATGAAAACAAAATGAGATGTTGTCTCAACTCAATACAAAGAAATACACAAGTGCAACCACATAACTTCCTTTCACAGAGATGGGAGTGTTCCTTTGGAGTAGTATGTTTCAATAAATAATGAAAAATTGATTAAAGGTTACTTTTAGTTTCAAAATAATGTTACTGATGAGTACAATACCTTCTTAAAGTGGTCATGTTTTAGGTGTAGATAACAATGAAGTACAGAAGCCATTAGGATTGGCTGTTAAGGTGGTAGAATGTGTTTCTAAACTTTTCCTATACTTTTTTTTAAAAGTAGCTGTAGTTAATAGATATTAACAGGGTTATTTTCCACACTTATATTTTATATCATAGAAAAGTTTGTTGTAAGTGTCAAAGTATGTGCCCTTTGTTTCACTTAGTCAAAACCTCTGACTTTGAACCACAAAGTCTGTGCTCTGATTAAACAGTTAGTGGGAATGTGTGACTTAGCTGGTGTGCTATTTTGCTCTGAATAGGTGGGATTCAGCTTCCACTTTTCAACTGTTTGTCAAGTTATGAATCATAGCACGTAACAGAAAATGTGCTTATTGGTTTATTGTTTTGTAAAGACTTAAAATATAAGCATGTTTAATATCTTTTTATTAAATATACTGCTTCATGTTTCAGATGTGACTTCATTTAACACAAACAGTTCAGTTTGCTTGTGTATCATAGTGCAGTGACTGCTGAAAGAGGTGTTTTTAGAATAATTCTCAGGGATATCCTTGGACATTTTTATGGACTATAAATCATGAAAGTTTTGTAACAAATTCAACATCTAGCGCTCTGTCTTGCATTTCTTGAACACCCAATATATTTCTATTGGTTTGAGGTAGGTAGGTAGTTTGGGATCTTCAGTTTTGGGTGTACAAGGAATGCAGGATCATGCCCATGTACAGTTACTTTTTTTTTTTATGAGTGAAATGTTCTGTTCTTATTTCCTTTCAATCTAGGTTCTTCAGAATGAAGATACTGAAAAGCCCCTGAAGAAGGTGGATCCACAGCTGTTAAAAATGGCATTGACTCCTTACCCCAAACTCAAAGCTGCTCTCTTTCCGCAGAACACTTCTCATGGAATTTTGCCACCGGATATCTCACTCTACCATCTTATGCAGGTATATATAATGCATTGTAAATGAAGCTGCATATCAAAGTGAATGCAAGAATTTCAGAGAAGTTCCGTTTTGAGCTACAGACACTTTGAAAGTATGTGTTCCCATCTCGATTTAGCACAAGTGTGAAGGAGTGACTTGCTGGCTGGTGCACCCCTTCATGGCTAGGTGTGGCATAGCAGGTGCTTCTCTCAGGCCCCCTGCTGATGGGTGCTCCATTTCTGCAGTGGTCTGCTTCTTCTTGTGACTCAGCCCTCCAGACGGGTCCAGTCCTATCCCATCTGGGTAACAGAGTCCCTCCCACAAAACAGTAGTCCAGTGACTGTACACCATGTCTTCAGCCCAACTCTGGGCTCAGTGGTCCTTACACTTTTTATCTCCAGGGGCTTTCACCACCTTTTTCAATGGTCGGTAAAGTAACCCAGGCCTTCCCTTTACTTTAGGTTCCAGGCTCAGCTAATATTTGCTTCCTCATACTGCATGGCGACTCCCTGAACTACTGAGCCTGTCTCTAGGCCCTTTTCCTCAGCCCCTTCCTGGGATCACTCCTCCACAGATTATTTGCCCCTTCCCAGACTCTGCAGAGCCCTTTCTGGCTCTTGTACTGAGTGATACCTCCTAGGGCTTTCACCCTGGAGGCCCAGCTCCTGTCTGCCTCTCCCAAGGCTCTATGTGTGTGTGTGTGTGTCTCTCTCTCTTTTTCCTCTCCCTGGCATCTGCCCTTTTGTCAAGGCTTACTACTGGACTTTGCTCCACTCGTGTGGATTCCCAGTGCCTCTCCTAGCCCTTTGCCAGTGTTCCCTCCTTAGGAGAGGATCCCAAGGCCTACTCTCCCCCAGCTTCCTGTCCCCCAGCCCCCTCTCACTGCTCTGAGCTGCTCCCTGTGTGAACAACACCTAGTTCCTCCTCAGCTGCATCTGATAATGAATTGGTTCTTGTGCCACCAAGTGGGTTAATTGAACCCCCAGGCTCCTGTTATCCCTTTTGCTGCCAGCATGGAGTATACACTTCATCAGAACAAAAATTATGAAACTTGTATTAAAGCAACTGTAGCAAGGTCGAGACTCACCAGTGCAGCACCTCCTGCTGGTCGACTTGGGAATTAGCTCAACTCCAGCTCCAGAGCACCCTCTGCTGGCCGATGTCTTGCCTGCCTCAGGCCCCATGTCCCTCCCAAACCCTGGGGTTCTGCCCCCAGCAGTACCCCCTTACTCTGGGTTTCCCCTTCCAGGGGAACCCCAGTCCTCTAAACCCACCTTGCTGCAGTGGCTACAGCCAGTCATCATCTAGCCCCCTCTCACTGGGACAGACTGCAGTCTATAA
Source organism: Natator depressus (assembly GCF_965152275.1). Lineage (NCBI taxonomy): Eukaryota > Metazoa > Chordata > Testudines > Cheloniidae > Natator > Natator depressus. The sequence continues at coordinate 81,930,545 of NC_134243.1, forward strand.
TGACCACTCGTCATTGGCAAGTGGGTAAGACCAGCTGCTCTGCCTATTCCCAGGCTGCACCTCTGTAGCCCCAGTACCTTTGTAGGCCTTCACCAAGGCCTGCAGTCTGGGGGTTTACTAGGCTGGAGCTCCCCAGTTCCTCTTCCCTTCCCCAACATGGCTCTGCTTCAGGTGCCTTCCTCTCAGGCAGCCAGGCCCTTCCCAGTCCAGGGCTAGAGTGAGACTCCTCCAGCTCCTGGCCCCCAGCTCTCTTATCAGGGCCAGTTGGGCCCTGATTGAGCTGGCTACACCTGTGGTCAGCTACTCCCCCAGCTGCTCTCACTCCTTTTCCCAGCCGCAGCCCTCTCCAGGGCTGCTTTTAACCTCTGTTCTGCGGGAGTGGGGCAGCCTCCCCACTACAGCATCTATATTGTAGTTTGATAGATAATTTTTAAATGTTGTTTAAAGCTCAAACCCGATCATTTATGGAAAAAGTCTCGACTACTCTCCTAGGCTGACTTGATTTCACAACTGAACGTAGAATAATATACTGTTATATTTTACTCTGCAAATCCTGGGATTTGGGACTGACACTAAGGCTTCAGGCCAAGATTTTAGACAGTGGGTGGCTGAAGTTAAGCTCCTAAATCCATATTTAGGCACCTAAATAAGTGGCCTGATTTTTCACATATGCGGCAATCCCAGGCTCCAGTGAGAGCTGGCAGCTCTAGGATTATGTTGTTAGTGTTTTCAATAGGCAGGTTATCAACTGTCACTGAAAATGAGAATTATTTTTTTAATTAAGTGGGGGAGGAAGGAGAGTGAGACCTAGAATGAAAGGATGGGTGAAAATGGAGGGACCCCATACAGACAGTCACATGAAAGCTCCTTGTTGGTAGATCTCCTCGGCTTAAGTTAGGCGGGTGATGAGATGACCCCCTAATAGCTGGGAATAGTCTACTAGACTAGTAACTTCTAGAACAGCATTAGCCGCACTAAGACCACCATTCAGCAAAGCACTTACGCACATGCTGTCCCACTTAAGTATGTGCTTAAAGTTGCAGTCACAATCGGGTCTTGTATGCGTTGAAAATATATGCTTCCCAGAAAGAGCTGCCTGAGATATTTGTTACTGCAGCAGGAGCAAGAGCTTTACTATCAACTGTTGGAGATGCCTGAAGTATTTTTTTGTTCTAATTGGCTTTAAAATCATGATGCTTTGAACAGTTTATCTGCATATATTTTGTTTTTAATTTTTCAGTCATTAGCGCCTTTTGATCCCACTAAATTATTTGGCTGGCAGTCGTCAAATACTCTTGCCATAGCAGGTAATTAATTTTAAAATGTAAAATACTTGTGTTTAGGCTACGAACTTTGAATGAAATACTTTTCAGTGGATATCACAATTTGCCCCTTGCTGGGCACACACATTGTTCAACCCCGGTTCTCTGAGGTGCTGGTACAGGCCTTTTACTCCTCTAACTTTCCTCTCGGGACACTTGACAGCCTGTGAATATCCTGGCTGCTTTCCCTAATTCTATTCTGAAAGTCTTCCGGATCTCTTCAGAACCCACCAGTTGACTACACCTCTGACCCTGGGTTTGAAAAACCACTAAACTTTTATTTGACCAGAGTAAACATAACATAATCATAACAATAGCTTTCAGCAACCTTCTACAGGGCTGCTGGAATAATATGGATAGTGGGGGTGCTGAGAGTCATTGAACCAAACTGTAAACCCTGTGATGTGATGGAAACCACTTCAAGCCCGGGGGTGCTGCAACATCCCCAGTTCCCCTACTTCCAGCACCTATGACCTTCTACTTATTCCCAAAGGGAATGCCTAGACTTATAAGAGCCCAGCAGTGCTTCCCTCCCCGAACACAGTCTAGCTATTCAACCCCCTGTGTGATCCTTCACTTGGCTCCTGAGTAGAGAGGGAGGGAGATGACCCTTCACATTCAAAACACCCTGAAGTTCTGAACATGTAGTTCGGGTGAAGCTTCCATTCAGGAGTTTGAGACTTTGTGTGTCTGTGCACCAGTGACATGTGCTCTTTTGGTCTTCAACGACATACCCCTATAAAAACACTTAACAATTTTGGTTGACAACATTTACCCTACAACAACATCTCAGATACCATTTCAAGTTAACATATTCCTTTCTCCACAATAAAATTGCCCAGTAAATTACTCTTTTCAGTAGGTATTCCTCTGTATAAAAATATTTCTTATATTTTTCTAAAGGTTTTGTTTTAAAATGGTTGTTTACAAAGGTGTTATTGGGTCTGGCTACAGCACTTAGTTTCCGCACGATAGAATGGGGAATATCTGAAATGTTGTATAAAACAATAATATTTACAAACCTACTGTGAATTAGATAAGTAATATGTTCCCTCTGACAGCAAGAGCATCCTTGCCTCAGTTTACTTAAGTGACCTACCCATGGCAATTTAAACAAAAGTCAGTGCCAGAGTTCCAGTTGTACGGGAACCAGAATTAGAATTTGAGTGGTACTGGAAAGTTTAATAATTTAAAGCAGAGCTAGTGTGGTATTTCGTTTCCTCTTCCATAGAAGTTGTTGAGTAGCAGAAAGATATCTCCCAATTTTTAAATCAAACATTTATGCAATTAAGAAACACTGTGACATTCTTTCCAGACATCTCAAGTGACCTCCCTCATTTCTCGTCCCCTGCTTTGGTAAACAAATATGCCATAATGGAACGACTGGATTTTTCCTACTACTTGCACCATGGACGCCCATCATTTGCTTTTGGTACCTTTTTGGTCCAGCAATTAGTAAAGAGCAAATCCCCAAAGCAGCTGTGAGTATTTAAAAAATAATAGTTGCCATGTGAATGTATAGAGGCATGCTAGGAAAAAATTAAAATGAGAAGCAGGAATGTCCTGCTAGAAATACCCCCAGCGTTCTATTTTGAAATGTCATTTATTGTGCATCACATATAGATGTTCACTACAAAAACCATTTTAAGAACAAAAAAAGTAAAGAACGGTGAAAATGAAAAGTATAGATTAAGTGGTTGTGGTGGAGTTTTAGGCCCAAGGAAGCTGATTTTTGAAAATAGCTTTATGTAAGTAAAATGGGATACAGAGTGTTTATATGAGTTAGTATATGAGGGGAGGAATATAGATTTGGTTAATAGGCTGTTGGGTGTGTGGTTAATATATACAGTCTGCTCTTAGAAACAAAGGGCATCCAGTTTCTTCGTACCCATGCCAAATCTGTTTTACCTGAGTGGAGTATTCACATTAATAATGATTTCAGGATTGGACCTAGACTTGAAAACTAACATTAGATAAAGGAAAAATGCCTGTTTATTTTTTCTTTCCTTATCGGTTCCTTCACTAACTGTATTAATTTCCCTGTTTAAACTAAAGAAAACATAAATCAAATGTGCATTTAATCTCGCCTTTAATTTATAGAAGTTATTTAGCAAAACATAAAACGCAATCCCAGAATCTGACACACAAATAAGAAATCAGTCTTAAAGTACATTAACCAAAACAATAGGACAGGTTGCTTTTTTTCATCTTCAGTGTATATATATGGCATTTTATTTGTATTAATTAGTGTGAAAATGACACCATCAGTCTGAAATCTAATAAACTTCAAAAAGTTAAAAGTAGTTACACTTAGTACACCTGCCTTTGTGTCTCCATGCTACATTGTGTTGTCTTAAAATAATCTTTTCCTATTTTTAATGTTTTCTCTCTTCTGTTGCTGTGTGAAACATAAGCAAAAAGGTAACTTCACTGACTATATGAGGGAAACAATGAAAATGTCTATAGGGGAATTGCTGCCAACTGTACAAACTAAACACACTGGGGAAATAGATCATTATTTCTTCTCTATATATCTCTTTGGTGTAGTAATTTTCAATGTTGTTTCTAAGATTAGTAGGTTATTACACATCTTCAAATAGAAGTGTGTCTAATTTAACTGTCACTTTTAGTGTGGGTGGGGGTTTGATACTATAGAAACATTCATTTGTTCACTCACTTTTTATGGTAGCAGGGGCTAGATCCTTTTTCTCCTAGTGCCTGAACTGAAAGAGCAACATCACTGGGAGACTGTTCAGAGTAGCGGCATCTTTTCTCTAGAGAGAGACTGTACTTTTATGCTGGAGTTCAGGTCATTTTTCAAGAAGAAAACCCTTCTTCTTGAAAGAAGCGGCGGCCAGCACATCCCTCAGCCAGCACATCCCTCGGCTTGCGCTGCTTCCCGCAGCCCCCATTGGCCGGGGACGGTGAACCGCGGCCAGTGGGAGCTGTGATCAGCCACACCTGCGGATGCTGCAGGTAAACAAATCATCCCAGCCCGCCAGCGGATTTCCCTGACAGGCCACATGCCAAAGGTTGCCGATCCCTGGACTATAGCGTATGACTCCCTGTTCACTGCTGGAAAGTATTGCAGTCACTCCATTTGCTAGATTAGAAAATTATGTTGTTACATTTCACATGGACAAGGCCAAAGAGGCATTACTGTGGGGTTTTTAAATAGAGGGTGAGATATTTCTTATAGTCCTATAGCCTCCAAGTATCCTGTGTTACTATGCTAATTACTATGGTAATATAATGTATATGCACATAAATACATACGTGAGTTTCTGTATGTAGATATGTGCATATATATTGCCATAGTAATGACCATAAGAACATACGATACTTGTAGGCTACAGGACTACAAGAAAAATCTCGCCCCCTATCTGTCTACCCCCCCACACTCTGTAGGTAACAAATGAAACTTTTATCGTTCAATATTTGAAATAAAGTACATTTCAAATATTCAGTGGGAGTATTCAGGTGCAATTCTGAACATGCCCTGGTTGCATTGTCACTAATAACATTGCCTGCATATCAGAACCATTTTTCTAAATTATGGAATCATTTTCTTTGGCTTCAAGGTTTTATAAAAGCTTATTGAAACAAATTGCAATTTTAAGGTATGTCCTTTTAACATTTTTCATGTGGGATGTTTAATTTCTTTCCTATATTCAGGTCCACATTTGCCCTAGGCAGTTAACATATTTTCAGCACAATTAAACTTATTCCAAATTCACTTGATTATATTTTTCAGCAATTGTAGGTATTAGCTTATGTTGTGAATTATTGTGTTTTGAGATTTCAGTCATAATTTCTATTGAATTGACTTTAACATTTCCTTTGTTTTAGGATTCAGCAAGCAGGGAATGAAGCCTACGCTCTAGCTCTTTCTTTCTTTTATATACCTTCAATAGGAGCAGCATGCATTTGTTTTCTAGAGTTACTTGGTCTTGACAGCCTTAAACTTCGGGTTGATATTAAAGTTGCAGATATAATTTGGAGCTTCAAGTCTAGAAATGAAGAGTCTCAACACAATTTAACAAGAGAAGCCTTGGGTAGAGTACACTTTTGCATATTTTATAATTATTGAGCAGTATAAAACAGCTATCAGAGGATGAAGGGGGTTATGGTGCCCAGCCCGAATAATGTCCAGGGAATGTAGGAGGAGCACCCTTTCTTTAAGGAGTTAAGAGCTTTGCCATTCTTACATACCCCTTCACAGATTAGTGAAAAATGGGTAATCCCATGGTTAATCCAGACTCGGCCTACTGATAAAATAGCAAAGGGTCTGTGTGCCAAAGGGGCAGCTGGAACTGGAATAATCATACATGTCTCATATGCAACACATTGGTGTCAGTCTGCTACCCATAGGCATAGAGTAATCGCTCTTTTTTTTTGAAAAATTTCCTTACTATAATGTGAAAACAGAGCCCCAGTAATATTATTTTAATTTTTTTAAATAGTTGGAAATCTAACAAAATTGGCGGATGGTGAAAAAACAGCAGCAGCAGAAGTGCTTATCTCCTTGGAAGAAGCTTTTTGGGATAAAATCGAACATCAAGAAATAAAGAAGTGAGCGAACTACACTTTTAATGCTCTTTATACTGGCCAACTGATATAAAGCACTGAATTTTACCCTTTATGTGGTCAGGCATTACCATGTGTCATAGACACAGCTACTCTGCATGGCAAGTGCAGTAAACAAAACCTATGAGCAACAAGTGTTTCCACATGTTGGGGGGTAAGAAATGAGTCCTCTTTGTAGATCAGATACCATAGGCAATATGCCTCCTCAGCACTCGTAATAAGGAAGGGAAGCTAATGCATAATGTTGACTGTGCTACCTTTACTGCACTACTGGGACTTCCTGAATTAGGAGCAAAGAGTGATCTGGAATTCCTCGCAAAGGCAAAACTGTTGTGAAAATTGAGAATTTGGATGGGCAAAAAATGTAGGGTTAGGCCCCCAAGATCGAATCTGATCCCAGTCCCTGCTGAAGCCTCAGGAAGGAAATCTTGATTCTTTACAATTGGAAGACCTGCCTGCATCTGTAGCTGTTAAATACGGGAAGATGAAGGGACAGTTACTACTTAAATAATTAAAAGTGGACAGAGTTTTTTTAGTTAAAATTCTTTCGTTGCTATACAGAACATCCAGTGACTCTAGAAAACAGTGGTCTTTGGTGATGCAGTTCTGTAAGCTCCATGATATCAAACTGAGTACATCTTACCTAAAGGAATGTGCTAGATCCAATGACTGGCTGCAGTTTCTCATCCAGACCCAGATGTACAGCTACCAAATAGATGAGGTGAGCTACTGTGTTTAATTTAAAAATTACAAGAGACATTTTAAACAACAAGCATTGTTAATGGTGTAGTCTTTGTTTTTAAGATGTTTTTAAAACAGATGTCTCTCTTTAAAGAAACAACATCAAATTTAAATCTAGTCAGCTTAATGGTAAGTTAGAAATTGTTTCAGGCTCTTAAATTGCCCATAAATCTCCCTATCATTTCTTTTTTTTACAGTCACATTTTCTTGGTTTTTGCATCATATTTTTCTCTGTTGCTGTGTGAAAAGCTGACACCAAAAAGAGCAGCAGGCTCTCCAGCAGAATCAGTAAGGACTATACACAAAGTGCTGTCAAATGCACATGAATAAATTGGTAAAAAAGAAGTTTTTATTCTAGTCTTTTAATTATATTAAGATGAGGAGTTAATTTCTATCAGTAGTAGGTACAGCTGAACCTCAGCGTTAGGAACACCAGAGTTATGAACTGACCAGTCAATCACACGCCTCATTTGGAATCAGAAGTACACAATCAGGCAGCAGCCAAGACCCGTCAAAAAAGCAAATACAGTACAGTGCTGTGTTAAATGTAAACTACTAAAAAAAAAAAAATAAAGGGAAAGTTTAAAAAAAAAAAAAAAAAGATATGACAAGGTAAGGAAACTGTTTCTGTGCTTGTTTCATTTAAATTAGGATGGTTAAAAGAAGCATTTTTCTTCTGCATAGTAAAGTTTCAGAGCTGTATTAAGTCAACGTTTATTTGTAAACTTTTGAAAGAACAACCACATAATGTTTTGTTCAGAGTTTTGAACATTTCAAAGTTCGAACCACCTCCATTTCCAAGGGAACTTTGAGGTTCTACTGTATAACATTTTCAGACAGAAGTGATTTTTTTTGAGTGTTCTTTGAGGTGAGCTGGATACATAAATACCTGCCCAAATGGGACTTAATTCTGTTTTAATTATACTTACGGCTATGGTATGTTCATCCTGGATATTTAGGTTTAGTTCATTTTTAAAAATTAAATGTTTCAGTTACTATTTCAGTATTGGAGATATGTTAATATTTGCAGCAATCTCATTTGTATTAATAAAATAAGTATTTTGTTTCACATATAGAATGATTAGTTAATGGTATTGGCGGGGTGCAAATATTTATGCTGTAATTATATTGTGTGTTTTGGAAGAGTTTCATAAGTCTTCCACTTTTACTGTGTAACATAATCTTTAAAAATATGTTCTGATCTAGGTAAAGTCGTGTGCAAGTAGGTGATCATTCATTAAATGGGACCTAAAAAAAGTCCGGCTTAATTGTTTTTATTAAGCTAAAAAGCTTCTCCAGAAGATAAGAGTCTCCCTTCTAAGAAACAGCTGTGAACTGCAAATATGCTTCAAATATGGAGTAGTTTAAAATAAAATCAAGGTTTTAAAATACATTCACACACCCAATTTCACTATCTGTTGTATAATCAGCATAGTAACTGGTAAGATTAAATTGATGTAGCCAGAATTTCTGAAATATTCATAAATATATTTGCAATGTTTACTGTATGTAGAAGACACATACTGTAGAATTTTTCAGTCTTGTTACACTATGTACATTATACAGCGTTGCTATGATAATCTTTGGCAGCCCGCATATATAATAAGAACCATCGTAGGTAACTCCCATGAAATTGGTAAGATTTGAACACACATACCTGGCACAATCGGCTCCTAAGGTATCTTTTCACAAATACTAGCATATTGTCTCTTATACAAATAATTCTAGGTTGGAATTTTCAAAGAAACCTAAGAGAGCTAGGATCTCAAATCCTGTTGTCAGTGGGGAGCTTAATTTAGGCTTCTTTGAAAATCCTACCTTGAATGTTTTCAAAATAGAAAAATATAATTAAGTGTGCAGTCACCTGCAAATAAACCTCAGGTAGCAACTTACTGAAAAATTCCGTTCAATGATATAGCGTCTATGCCAGGGATGTCATTGGGGCTGAAAATGAGTGTATGTTTTATGTAAAGGGAGGAATTTCAATATTTTATTGTGATACTGTGCATTTCTAAAACACTTTCATCTGTAGATCTCCAGAAATATACCTTGTAAAATCGGTTTGATAAAATGTCTTCTGTGTTTACCTTTATTTCATGTACACAATAGCTCTCCCCTCCCCCAGTTGCTCTCTGCAAGTTTTCTGTATGAAGATGCCTTTGATTATCTTTTCTAGGTCATTTCCATTCTTCAAGATTTCACTCCCATTTTGCAAGATCATTTGATGCTGGCCTTTGAGAACTTGCAGCGCTCTCGCTCTGCTACAGGGAGTCATCACAACAACAACACCAGTCCACTCAAGACTGAGCACAGGCAGAGCGAACATACAAGTGACCTCTTTCAAATTCTGTTGTGCTGTCAAGAAAGTCCTAACCCTGGGTGCTACCTTTTGGCTGAAGGAGTGAGGCACCACGCTCCCTTCTTGAGTGTCTTAGCAGCCTGTTTTCCGGTAAGAACTATTCAAAAGTATTTCTCTTTTAGAGGTGTGGTGCAATACAAGGAAAAATCTACACATCTGGAGACCATTCAGAAAATTATTTCACATACTTATGTCAGAGCGGAAATATATACATTGTATACACCAAGTATTCCCCAATTATCAAAATAATTTGATTAGTATGACACATTTCATGTGATGTTTGACAGCTCTCTAGCTAGATTACTAAGTAATAAAAGAATGTCTCTGATTTTTTTGTCCATTTGGCAGGATCCCAACATTATTCACTGTCTCTGTGTTTGGATAATTACCTCTGTGGATAATGTTACTGCTGCTGAAGCAACAAACCATATTCAAGGCTCAGTAGAAAATCATGAATGGGATCTTCATGACCTTTCCACCATCTGGAAGATGTTTTTAAGAAGACAAAAAAATAAAACTCTCATGAATGGTTTCCAGCTCTTTCTAAAGGTAATGATTTACTTAGGTATTTTTAGCCTATATTTTTTTCTGTGTGTTTAGATCTCCTGTACTAGAGATTCTCTTATTTGCATAGAGGAGGCTTTCCACCCTGTCTTTCAAATTATTTGCAAGATAATCCACTGTGCTACTTAGCCCTATGAGAAAATATTAGACTTGGAAAATAAACAGTTACAAACTTGCAAATAATTTGTCAGGTTTATATACCTTATTGTAAACAACAAACCAAGACAACCATTGTTCTTACACCGATTGATACAAACTTTCCATTTATTAGACAAATGTACTTTCAGTGGAGTTTTGTAACCTTTTTGCTTATCTTTAAAGGATTCCCCTTTATTACATATACTGGAGATGTATGAACTGTGCATGGACTACAAAAAATATAATGAAGCCAAAACCAAACTCCACAACTTCCAGACAAGTCTTACAAATGTAAGCAGATGTTTTGTAAATGTCTTTACTTAGATGTCGTCATATTACAGTTTGATCTTTTCTAATGCCATCGGCTAAAACAAAGAAAAGGAGTCTGCTTAACATAATTCATGAGATGGTTTTGGAGTAATAGGTGTCCAACAACTCCTTCATCATTTCCACTTTGTGGAAAACCTGAATTTTGGAGTAAAAAGGAGCCAGTTGCCTGAATAAACTACATGCAATTTTAAATCAGTACATTTGATTTATTTAGGGCCAGATTTTGATACCCTAATTCACAAGAAGTAGTATCTTACTCCATGAGCAATCCTGTTGACTTCCGTGGGATTATATGATGGTTCTTAGGGTGCCCAGGACTGAGAGTCATCTTGTTACCCGCCTGTCTCCAGTAAGAGGGAGACCTGCTTGTGCTTAACTGGTTGTCACCTCGCTGATACCTCCAGTCTGTTAACTCCGTCCAGCTTGCTTGGGTGATTATGCCAGGCCTTACTTTGCCTTCCAGGTTGACAGCAGGTGCACTCACACAGTAATACCAGGTCTGCTGTCCCCAAGTGAACAGTGCATACACCTGCTTGAATGATTCAGCTCAGGATTGGCTCCTTGTAAAATAACACGGCACTGAGACAAATTTATAGTGAAAACAATCAGAAGTTTATTATCAAAAATCAAAATTTTAGAGATAATGAGTAAGGATAACAGAAACAGAAGGGTTATGTATAAAACAAAATCATATCATGATTCCTGGAAGCTAAACTTAACAGGCTAACCTTTAGTCTAAATAAGTTTGTCTCAACCAAAATATCTTTAAGAGCATTTCAACCAAGCCGGTTGAGATCCTATTTTCCTTAATGTAATTGCACTGCCCAATTACTTCCTAGGTGCAGGATAAAGGGGTGTCATCCTGGTCTTCACCCCAATATTCCCCAAAGTTCATGGTCTGTACTTCAGAGTCAGGATGACCTCCACCCCCTTGCAGTTTATTCTCTGGTGTTAGAACGTACTTTTTTTGCATACATGTATGACTCCTTACATGGTATTTGTTTTCACAGTGATACTAATGACCAGCATGATTCTGGCTTTTATTTAAGACCTCACTTGAAATTCTTTGGTGAACTAGAATGTACACATCAGGATATTCTTGTAACCCCCCTTGCTAGTGGTCATTGAAGGGTTCTTAGAGTCACTGATTCCTTCTGGTGTAAGGTACTATTTGTGGTGAGTAATGGTATCTCATTCTCCGGGCCTTAGTAAATAGCATTAATTCTAAAAATAAAGTGAAAATGATGGTGCTGATAAGGTGGTAACTTTCAGAGAAAATCTTCTTAGGCTAAACAGTTGCTCTTGAATATATTGCCGGCTTTCTGAGAAATGGAAGTTTTTGAAAGGAGCATCAAGATCACCTTGGTGCCAGCAGTCTCAAAGACCTCGTTGACTTATTCTTTGAAAACAGTTGGGCCAAGTTACACCTAAGCAACCCCATTAAGGCCCTGATTCAGCAATTGGTGTCAGTGGGACTGAAGCACATGTGTAATGTTGAGCACATGCTCAAGTGCTTTGCTAGATCAGCAACTACCCGGGGACAGAATTTGGCCCACAAGTTGCTGAGACTCAAGTTCATAGAGGGAATATTTGGAATCATGTCTTTACTTGTTTTCTTTACATTGTCGGAGCTAGACATACAACAATTACTCCTGTTCTCCGCTCTATATCTCTTTGTTCTTCCAGTTTTCTTGGTTTCCTAGTAACTGATATTTCATGTCCTTAGCGTTGGTTGTTTTCCTTCTTGTGACTCAAGTCAAGGTTGGGCAGGTTGCTTTTCCTACTCAGTGCATCATGCTCTGACCCCATGTAGTGGGTATGTATATAAAGCAGATGAGATATGTCAGGGCTGCTAGTTTCTAATGAAGTTTTTTTTTCCTACCTAGCCATGATCTTTCTGACATTCTATCTACGCAGTTAATACAGATTTTCAGGGGAAATTGCCAGAAATCTTGTCTATATGCACAGAAAGTGAACTATTTCCAGATTAAAATCAAGATATTGGTGGTGGAGCATCACAACTTTTTGGAGCCACATATTGTATATTAGAATTGGTATTATCCAGTTTTCAGTGTGACCTGATCTAACTAGAAACAAGTTGTATTTATATTCACTGCAGAATATGCTTGTAAGAAATGTATTAATCCTTTTTATTTAAACAGCTTAAAATTGCAGATAAACCAACACCGTCAATAATATCAGTACCATGGCTGGAGTCACAGGCATTCTTTCTTCTTGAACTGATGATGCAGCAATGTAGAACACAGTATGAATTAGGAAAACTGTTACAGCTCTTTGCAGATATAGATAAACTTCTGCCTGATGGTAAGGACAATTTTTTCTGTTAGATGGTCTGGTTGCTTTCACAACTTTGAAGTGTATAAGAACGATTTAAAAAATCTAACCCTATGAGAAGTGTACTTTAAAAATTACATGTTCTTCACTAATTTTATACTGTAGCTTGGAGTATGTTACTATTTTTATGGAAAAAGGAAAACGTGATAAACTTTTATTGTAAATCTGCAGGTAGTATTGTAGTATAATGTGAAGGAATTTCTGAAGCCAGAATTAGTTTTTTACAGAAAGCTGTTGAAGAAAATATAGGCTTCTTTTGGAGCCGGTGTGAAACTAGTGAAAAATGTATGGAAAATGAACAGAAATGTTCCGGTTTTTTAAACTGAAAATTCATTGTGATCATATGAAAACTTGAGTATATTAAACATATTATACATATACTCCGTTCCCCACAGGCTTACATGTTGTTGAAAATGTATATCAGTGACTTCTTCAGTTAAAGAATAGTTGCCTTAATATTTGTACTATCTCTTTTGAAACAGGCCCAGATGTGAAGAAACTGTGTGCACTCAGTCAGATTTTGAAGGATTCATCTATATCTATTAATCGCTCTATCCTGACCAGTTATGACACAGAATATTTTCAGAATGAATGCAGATTAGTTCTAGAGCAGCTGCAAGAGAGAGGATTGTTCTCACTGGCGAGGAAGGTTGCAGAATTAGCTGAACTGCCTGTGGACAGTGTGGTTATCCAAGAGGTATAGTATAGTTATCTAATGTTTTTTACTTAAAATAAAATGCTTGCACAGTCAAGTTTCTTTTCTGGTTGTTAAGCTCCCATATGTCTGATGGTATCAAAAGTGTTAACTTTTCACCAACATGAGGATGCCATCCAGAAGGACCTAGAAATGGCATGCATAAATTGCCTAATTTGAAATAAGAAAAGGAGTACTAGTGGCACCTTAGAGACTAACCAATTTATTTGAGCATAAGCTTTCGTGAGCTACAGCTCACTTCATCGAATGCATCCGATGAAGTGAGCTGTAGCTCACGAAAGCTTATGCTCAAATAAATTGGTTAGTCTCTAAGGTGCCACTAGTACTCCTTTTCTTTTTGCGAATACAGACTAACACGGCTGCTACTCTGAAACTAATTTGAAATATTATTCAGTTTATCTGCTAGTCATCTAAACTTTTAGAATCCTGTGTTGAACAAAATGGTGGTGTTTTGTTACTTGCTGCATTCTGTTACTTTTATTTATCCAGAAAAACAGGTGTGCCGAGTACTTTACAGCCTGGGATGTTAATTCAGTATTGTGGTGTTCTAATATTGGTGCATGTTTATTCAAGAAGTGAGAATTGTTTCTGTAGGATAAGTCCTTTAAGGCGTTTATGAATTGTGCAGGTACTTCAAGATTTACATCTCTTAGAGCACATTGGACCGTGGCATCGAAAACAAACTAGAATTAACTTCTGGAAAAAATGTCATGACCGTTTTATGAGAAATTCCGTCTCCAGCAAAGCAGCATCTGCTTTTTTCTTAGCGGAGGCAAACGCAGTGTCTGAACCTTCAGCTGATGAGAAGGTAAACAGCATTACGGAGAAACACCTGCTGCTTACCTTGGCTGGCCACTGGCTAGCACAGAGTGACTCTGTGACCCTGGACAAATTGGAAGAAATAGAGAAACAGATCTGGCTTTGTTGCATTGCACAACAAACCTTAAATAGAGACGATGCGTTGGTCAAGTCAAGATTTTCTCACCAGGTTTCAGCGAGTGGTGAACTTTCCTTTGATAGCTTAGCTAAGGAGTTTTCCTTTTCAAAGCTAACTGCTCTGAATACATCAAAATATTTACAACTTGATGGCCTTGCATTCCAAGATATGTCTGAAAACATGCTGGATAAAGCTGAGGTAGAATCACTTCGCTTTCTGATCGGATGTCTTCTAGATGAAGGAAGCATACATGAAGCCAGCCGTGTTTGCCAGTATTTTCACTTTTATAGCAGAGATGTTTCATTGGTATTGCACTGCAGAGCACTGGCCTCAGGGGAAGCTGATCTAAACAGCTTACACCCAGATGTTCGAGCTATTCTTCTGGTGGGAGATACAGCAGATGAGAGAGACACGCAGCCCAGAAGATTACAAAGCAGTAAGTAATCCTAGCAGTTAGCTGCAGCCATTTGACAAGTTGTCAGATTTCTATAGGTTCCTCCTTTGTGTAACAAAATTAATTTCCCCAGAAATCTCTGGGGAATTTCTAACAACATCCCACACTGAATTTATATACTTCAGGCAAGATTATTCTATAAACAATCTCATGTCATCCTTTGAATATCCATTCTTAATAGATTTGCAGTTCTCTTCAGCCAAAGTGCTACAGGACAGCAGAATGCTAATCTACATTCCTGCTTTTGGAATACAAATTTTAGATAAGCTTGATTGTAGTTTCTAGTGCTGCAGTGTGGGGAAGATTTTTTTATTAGTACATTTTTTCCCAATATTTGCATGTTATAAGGGAACATTGTTTTCTGTTAATAGTGGAAAAAATAGTGATAACATCTTATATGTCATCTGTATGTGAGTGTATGGGCACACAATCTTAGTAAAAATAATTCTGTCAGCTAGAACTAGAATATTTCTTGCTAGAACTAAATGTATTAATCCCATTTTGAGGCTGCAGAAAGATAGCTGAACATTGTCTGGGCTGCTTTATACACTTGTATTCAGATGGTTTTAAGAATGTTGTATTTGATAATACTGTGTTGTGTGGTGTTTATTTAATGATGCTTATCTCCTAAAACCTCATTAGGGTACCTCTCCCATTCTTCACAAATACTGTGAGTTCCGTTTTTAAAGATTGAAAAAGTATAACACATAATATTTGCCCTGATTCCTGGAGTTTTAGTCTGGGTGTGAGCCTTTGTTTTCACAAGCCCTACCTGTGTGCTTTTTCCTTTGAGATGCGCATTTTCAGTATTCACTTTGCTTCCAGCCTCAAGCGTAGAAAATTGGTCACATGTCCTGGCTCCATCTCCAGATGATCTGGTTATGACCAGTCTGACGACTCTAATAGATGAGTGTGTTCATGGGAGAAACTACTGCAGACAAGTCCTCTGTTTGTATGAGCTTTCGAAGGTATGTGTCTGGCAACACTTACCAGAACTATAATGTTGCTTGCCTCAAGCCAACCCACAGAGTTATGGAGACTAAAGCTATTGTGAGGTCACACAATAATGTACGAGGTATTCATTCCTGAACACTTTTGAGTGCTGAAACGAAAAATAAGGGGGATATTTATCAAATGGTAACATGGCCCACTACTCAGACAAATCCTAGATATGATCAAGTATTGAAATGAACAAAACCTTTCCGATCTGTCATCTTACTTCATTAAGCCAAATTTCTACCTATGTCTCTTTAATTTACCTATTTTATCATGTGCTAAGAATAAATTGTTTGTTAGTCATTTTGGTACTTTAAGTCTAAAAATTATGTTGCCTTCAGAAGGCCTAACATCAATTTAAAACCTGAGTGGATTTAAAACCCTCTGTTCTATGGCAGCTCTCTACTACAGGGATGTTTGCAGGTAGGCCCATAAGATTATGCAGATCCACCGGGCTAACCCCAGGGGTGGTAAAAGTAGTGGGCTACATCTGCTGCTGCTCCTCTTCTTTGTGGTCTTCATGTGTGGCTGTAGCCCAACTGCACAGGTTGGGGCAGAGGATCCTGCTCCAGACGTTTTCTCATGGAGCAAAACCACTAAACACGTTCTTTGTCCCTTCCCCAAGATTTGCCCCTTAGTTTTGGAACATAGCATTTGCGCTGCTGGATCAAACCAGCAGTGTATCTAGTCTAGTATCCTGGACACATCAGTGTCTACTTCTTCTTTCTGAGGGGCTATCTATCTTTACATGTAGTATTCTTTTTAAGCTGGAATTTGCGTCTTTTGTATTGAGGCTTTGGGATTATTTGGCGGTGAGAAGGTAAATCTGATCAGTGAACACTGTGGAATGATCTTTAGTAAAACAAGAAAATTCGAGCTCGTGAAAGCATGTTTTATCTGTTTTGATACAGTCCACAGTTAAGAAACAGGACAGCTGTTCAGCACACATTTACTTCAAGCAAAAAGTTAAACGTGCATTAAAATGCTTTCTTGTATCAAACCCTTAGTAGTTAACATACATAAATCAATGCAATATTGATTGGTACAAAGATGGGTTAGACCTACATCTGCTTTTTCACACGCGATTTTGAATAACCTTGCATTGAGTTTTCAATATGACAGAGCTTTGTTGGTGAATACCTACTCCATCATGCGCATTTTCCTCTAGGGCTCAGTGGTTTGAGCTATGGCCTGCTAAACCCAGGGTTCTGAGTTCAATCCTTGAGGGGGCCACTTAGGGATCTGGGGCAAAAATTGGGAATTGGTCCTGTTTTGAGCAGGGGGTTGCACTAGATGACCTCCTGAGGTACCTTCCAACCCTGATATTCTATGAAGCATTTTTTAAATGTGCTGTATTCTTCTTAGGAACTGAATTGCTCCTACAGTGAAATATCAGCCCATGATTCTGAAAAGGTGCTTCAAGCGATCCTTTCATCGCAGCAGCCTGACAGATGCAAGAAAGCCCAGATGTTCATCAAAACACAGGGTCTCCAGTCTGAAACTGTGGCAGAACTTGTGGCTGAAGAAATCATGCAGGAGTTACTGGTATCTTCTGAAAGAAAAGGTGATGATGGTGGTTTGTTGTGTGTTTCACCTCTGCATGCACCTGAAGTCCTTTTAAAGAAACTTTTGGTTTGTAAATTGTGTGTGTGTGTGTGTGTGTGTGTGTGTGTGTGTGTGTGTGTGTGAAAAACACTTGCTGACTGTGTATATGTGGTAACTATAGTATTCAGCATTTAGGCAATACTTTGAAACTGTAAAGCTCTATTAATGTATTGTTCGCTGTTTACTTTGTTGTATCCAGTGCTTTGTTGCTTTAATTAAGGCTCTTACAAACAAGACATTTAATAGCAAAAAATGTGCTCTCTGGGTTTTTTTAAATAACAAGTCATGGCCTTTGTAACTCCAGCCATCCAACTTGTGGACAAGACTCCTCCATTAATTTCTTACAAAGGCAAGAATGGGAGAGTGGCCTGGTATTTTAAAGATTTTTTTTTCCTGGCAAAATAAATGATATTTTGCTCAAAATGATGTGAATCTGTTTGAATTATTTTCTATAAATGGGGAGGCTTTTTTTAGCTGTGACAAAGTCAATGTATTTTTGAATAAGAAACAACCAGTCTTAGTTGTAACAAACAATATAGACGTGCAGTGGGTTTGTATTGGATTGATCTGGCAAAGAAAAGATGTGTGACTTTTAGACATAAATGACTGGACTAAAAGGGCCCTCTTGGATTATTTAGTTCCAGCCCCTGCATGAGGCAGGAAGAGGATACGCTGTTTTCCATAAACGTAGCTCACCTTTCCTAATTGCTCACTAAGAACAATTAGTGTTTGTAACATAACTGTCTGTCTGTGTCTGTCACATATGCACAGGGCAAAAGCAGATTGTGAACCCAGCAGATGAGACTCAAGCATTCCTAGAGTTGGCCAAATTGTGCAAGGATCATACACTGGTTGGCATGAAGTTATTGGATAAAATTTCATCTGTACCCTGTGGGGAACTATCTTGCAGTAAGTAAATAGCAAATAATACTATATGTAACTAGCATTATAATAACATTGGCTGTTTTGGGCTCTGTATTACATCATGAAGCGTTTGGAGCCCTGGTGAGGGGAATATTCATTGCTAATTTTTTTTCTAAAAACGCTAAAAATTATTAAAGAGAGATTTCAAAATGTATTCATAAGAAAGAGATCAAAGCATAAGTACCTAGGGCATCCATACATGAATTCACTGTCCTCTCGAAGACTGAAGAGGAGTTCTTGTACTAACAGCTTGGAAATTTTAAGTCAATAAGTTGTTTAAAGTTTTGTGGATGGATTTAGAAAAGTCTTCTGGCCACATTCTTAGGAAAGTGATTTAGCAGCCTGGTATCTTACATATTTCTTTGTTAAATATTTATAGGTTGTCTTTGGCTAAAACTTCACTCCCGTTGTATAGCTGTCCATTCATGGACAGGGTGTAATTACGCTTACAAAATGTAGCCAAGATACTTTTGGCAGCCAGCCAGCAGTGGCTAAGTAAGGTCCTTTATAATACTGAAAATGTCCCTCTGAGAAAAAGGATTTTAGTGAAAGTTCTCTGTCCCAAAGATTACTAAAATTAACACAGGTGCAACTGGAAGATCTCCATTCATAGCCTCTCTAGTACGTTGGGGTAATCTACAGCCTGAAAAGAGCTTTATTCAGAAACAAAATCTTGGTTAAAGTTAAGGTTGAAAGTGTGTTACAATAGAATCCAGCTAATTACACCTCCTCCTCCCCCCAACACTTTTTTTTAGATTTTTTTTAAAAGAATGAACAATTAAAAGATCCAGACAGTTTTCCACTTCGATATAATCTTTCATCAGTCGCTTTTATCCTACGGGGCTTGCACTGTCACCCAACCTTAACTTTGCCCCCTTATTTTGGAGATACGATGTTGGACAAATGCTGTTTTCATATACTGATTGTTAAATGTGGGGTACAGACTTTAAAAGAAGTCCCAGGGAACATTCAATTATGCCAGAGTTCTATAGCTTTTCCAAGTGTAATGTCTAGGTATTGGAGTAGAACAACATTTTTATGAATGGAATGGGAATGAGTGATTAGTTTGATGTTCTGAAATGTGTTGATTACATGCTGGTGAAGGTTTTTGTAAATTATGATGCACCTTGCATGTATTTGTCATTTATGTGGTGTAATAGCTAACATTTATAATGAGTGACAAAGTAGCGTGTGTGTGTGTTTGTATCGTGGTAGTGCTTCATGGAGCAGGATCCCATTGTTATGGTGCTGTTATGGTATATTAAAACTGATCCTCTATAGGAACAAGAATTTCATAATATGCTAGTCATTTATTAACTTTTTGAACACATTTTTGCACACCTTGGGGGGCGTTAAGTTTGGGTCACCAGAGTAATTCCAGTGTAATGATTATGGATAAGCAAAATAGCTTCCCATTTCCTTTTCTGTCTGTGCCTGGGAGCCTTCTTAGCTCTTCTCTTCCCTGGGGAGAGCATCCTCTTCCCCTGCCACCTGTTTATATCCCTGCTCTGAGTCCATGGTTAACCCTTTTCCCTGCTGGCTAGTTTCAGGTGCGACAGTGAATGACATTGTCACACAAGCCTGGATACATACATAAAATCGTATCTCCTCCCCTCCTCCACCCCACAATGTTTAATAAAGTAAAACACCAAGTCTCCTGCTTCCAGACCCTGCCCCATTAATCAGCCAAATGTGAATCTTTCATCTGTGCTCTAGTAAAATGGTTTATCTGCGAACGGATACATTTAATCCATTTTAAATTGTGGATGAGTGAACTTGTTCCATCTCAAATCCCACCTGGTATATCAAATATATGAATGGTCTTTTCAAACCAAGATGCAAAACTTTGGATCTTAGTGTGGAAAAATGGACTTATTGCTTCAGCGCCGTCTCATGGCTGGACATGATGTAGCAGGTCTTTATTTACCACCCCCTGCCACTCCGGTCCTTCTGTGGTCTCTCTTCTCATGACTTGGCCCTCTGGCCAGGTCACTTCACAGTCTCTTCTCTTCTGCAGTGTCAATGTCCCACATGGGCAGTGTCCCACTTGACAGGTAATTGATATAATGTCTTTCGTTCCCCTAGGGCTCCTCTTCTGTTCCACGCAGAGTAGTGGCCCCACAGCTCCTCTGGAGACTTCTGACCAAACTCAAAAGCAAAACACAAACTACAGTGGAAGCAACTTCTTCCCCCTCCCTTGCGCTTACATTTTTAATCCATCCTGTGTCCCTCCCCCAACTTTCTATTCTTCTGCAGAATGCTGACTCTCAAGAGTTACCTCCTGGGAATCTTGTCTCTACTCTACTCGTTCCTGTCTATCCCAAGGCTGTCTGCCTGTCAGGTGGCCTCTTCTCAGGCCAACTCCAGGAGTCTCCTTCACCCTGATGCCCTCTCCCATCAGGGCCTGTCCAAGGGTGTAAATGCCCTCCTGAAGCTCCTCTTCAGTTGAATGCCTCCCTGGGTTTTTTCTCTGTAGGCCCAGGTCCTGCCCTTTTGTCAGAGCTTATCACTCAAACATACTTCACCCTGGTGGTTTCTGTCTCTCTTCAGGTCCATTCTGTACTGCTCAGAGAGGGACTGCAGTTATTTCCTTCTCTCACTGTAGCCACCTCCTACTCTGAGTATCCTGTCTTTATAGAAACTATTCGGCTTCCCCCAGCTGGAACTCATCTTTAATTGGGCCTTGGCCACCCTCCAGGTGTAACCATGTGGTGTTAATTGGCCTCTCAGGCCCACATTAGCCCTCTCATCGCCTGTGTGGGGTAGATCCCATCACACTTACCTTTTTAAGTTGAGAACTGACCTGATATGATGGTGGCTGGTCCATACGCTGGGCATTTGTCAAGCAGTCTCCTTTCCTTGTAAGGATTATATTCACATTGCAGAGAATAATCCAAAGGGTCAGATTCTAGCACCAACTGGAAAACCAGACTGAATGTGTCCAGTTACAGAAGCTGTAAAGGGCTAGATGCCTCTGATTCACTTCTAGTGCTTGTAACTTGAAAAATGGTAAATCATCTGCCGAGTTAGCAGCGATTTCAACAGAGATGCAATGACTAACTTCCTCAGCTTGTTAACTGAACCACCCACATTTTTTCATTTTCTAGCTACAGAGCTGCTGATTTTGGCCCATAATTGCTTTAGTCTGACATGTCACATGGAAGGAATTATTAGAGTCCTGCAAACTGCTCGACTTCTCACTGAGGCACATTTGGCCCCCAATGAGGAGTTCGGCCTTGTGGTATGTATCCATCACCATACTGTGCTAACCACACTCTGTACACAGCTCTCCATGCAAATGGTAGCAAACCACATGAGCATGTGCACTAGATGGCTCATGGAATTGGAATACAAAGCTTTCATCTCTAGGTCACTGGTCTTTGCCCAGCCTACATCTATAGAGCCCAAAGGTTGTTACCTTTGTGATGTGTGTTTTGTGGCCTGATGATCACAGCTGCTACTGGCCAGGTTTCCACATCACAAAGGGACCACCATAATAGTTTGTTAGAAAAATGGATGAGGCTGTGGCAGAATGGAGGGGTGGGGAGCATGCAATGTCTTGGTTTTGGAATTTCAAGGTTTGTCAGACATTGTTTTGTGAAATGCAATGATCCACATTACCAAGCTAACCTGCATCGTCTATTGCTGCTTAGTAAAGGCCCCACCTGACTTGAAACATACCTACTTAGTGACATGAGATATCATTCCAAGTTGGAATTACTGGAGGGGACTGGAAAGCTCACTGCATGGATTGCACGTAATGGAAAGCTTTACTTTTTGGGGGGTGGTTATTTGGGCTGTTGATCATTTTGCCTTTTAAAACAAAAACAAAAAAATTAAAAAAAATTTTAAAAGGGAACAAACTAACCCTAATATACACGGCTGCTCCTTTGTGAGATAAGATTTTCCATCATCCACTGATCTTTATGCCGTTCTCTCTAAAGGTCCGACTCCTTACTGGTATTGGAAGATATAATGAAATGACGTACATATTCGATCTGCTGCATGAGAAACATTACTTTGAAGTGC
Organism: Natator depressus; assembly: GCF_965152275.1. Classification (NCBI taxonomy): domain Eukaryota; kingdom Metazoa; phylum Chordata; order Testudines; family Cheloniidae; genus Natator; species Natator depressus. The sequence goes on from NC_134243.1 coordinate 81,952,601, forward strand.
TTATGAGAAAAAAGTTAGACCCGGTAGGTGCAAAAAACAAAACCAAAAAACCCACTAACGTGTGAGTGAGAGTGAGTGAGTGAAAAAATGGATACCTTCACTGCCAGTACGTTATCTGGGGAGTTTAATAATTTGAGTATTGGGATTAAAATCTCACTCTACAAAGCGAATGTCTTTAGATGGTTGATGAATACAAATCACAATTTTAAATGAAATACTTTACCATGTTTTCTTCTTTCTTGCATATAGTTATAAAGACTCACGTGGTTACTTTAACAGCTTAGATTGTCTCATGATGTCCTAGACACAGTAAAAATCAGTGCAGGAGGGAAGGAAAACAGCTATATCTCTCAACTTCAGTAATAGAAATTCGGAGGACCCTACATATTTTGTGCTGGGTTGGACCCTCTTTGTGTTTTACATGATAGATACTCTGTTACAGAGTGCTGACTTACAATTAAACATACAGAAATTTGGAGGCTGCCAGATTTTAGCAATTCTGTTAAGTATAATTAGGAGTCTGCTATTCTCAGTGATACTTTAATCATATTCCCATTATGTGTTGAAATGTTTGAGGGGAAACTTAAGGTGACGTGCTGACCACTTTTTTTGAACATTGTTCTGGATTTGATTTTCCTTGCAAGTTCTTTAATAAAAACCAAAAACACAATTCTTTTGAATGCCTGTTCTGATGCCCTTTCTCCTAACCAGAGTGGAACGCTGAAGACAGCTCTGCTAGATTACATAAAGCGCTGTCGGCCAGGGGACAGTGAAAAGCACAATATGATAGCCCTGTGCTTTAGCATGTGTCGAGAAATTGGAGAGAATCATGAGGCAGCTGCTTGTATACAGCTTAAGCTCATTGAATCTCAACCATGGGGTGAGTAGGAATTACGGAACCAAGACTAAGTGTGTTTGAATATAGCTTCTCGTATAAGCATATTGCATCGCTGTACATAATCAAAAATTGGCTTAATTTAAAATACTTTGTAAATTAAGGGCATTTTTTCTGTCAGATGCATTGTTGTTTAAGTGAGATATGGCTGGTAAACACAGTTCCAGTTGCCTTTCCTGCTGACCTGCACGTAAAAATGGAAAAATCCATTTCCATCAGCAGGATGCACTGAGTGGCCCAACTAGCCAGGCTCAGAGATATTATTTTGTTGCTCTTCCTTTCCAGAAAGTTGTGGTGTTCCTGGGTTTTGTGCTGGTGGAACACCCCATTAGCACCACTAACCAGGTGCGTCCTGGTGTGTTAGGACATTATTCCGTTTTCAAAGTATTTTCTGCCTTTGTGGGTATAATAGATACTTTAACCAGCCTAAACGTCCAGTGGTTGCATGCATGTCTGATGTCATAATGAATGGAGCATGCAGGAGTGTCACTGTGGAACAAGACCCAGTGGGGGTGTAAAGGGATCTAAAACACTTGAGTTCTGTTGAATGCTTTCCTTAACCTGGTTTGTTGAGGGCAGTCGATACACATGACAAAAGCAAATGGATATTTTGTATTTGTTTTCAAATTGCCTTTAAAACTCCTGATTGGATTACTGTAATTGCTTGGAATTTTGTTCTGTACACAGCAGAGCAGCATTTCTTATGCTTTGTGCAGAGTTAGCGCATGAGATGCTTTCTAAGGTATTTTGGCATGTTGCTGCCTTCTGAAATGTCGGTAGACAGAAATTTTCAAATGTGAGTTACAAAAGTGTTTGTTGCATATTGTCTGCTGCTGCAGCTGTAAAAGCCTTGGGTGCTTGTTTTAAAGTTCTTTTTCTGTTTCAGAAGAGTCTCTCAGAGATGTGCCTAACTTAAAGAAACTGTTGATGAAAGCTCTGACGCTCTTTATTGATGCAGCCGAAAGTTATTCTAAGGTAAATTGAGATGGAATTGGAACTTTGTAAAGTATTAATTATCAGCATTGGCCAAGGAAGGCTGAGAGATGGATTAAGGCTGAATAGCAGGCAGAGCTTCCCTGGGAGTGATGCTCAGAGACCCATCCTGCTTGGAGAGGAAAAGGTGCTTTTGAAGCAGCCACCCATGATGTGCCACATTGCAGGACAGGGGCAAAAGAGATCCCTCTGACAGAGCCTAATACCTGAGCCTGCTTATCCACGTGACCACTGAATCAAAGAGTAACTTGTTGCTCCCTGCTCAGCATTTAGTATCTGGGATTAAATTTAGAAGCTTTCATCTCATGGGAAGGAGAAAATCAGTTGGCTTTGGTGCTGAGCTAACCGTTTTAATCTGGGGTGAGGGAAAATAGAACAGTGTTAAAGGTGTGATTAAAGACTGGCCTCCACTTATTACAATAAAAGTGAGTTGCTGAGTGGGGCTTCATATATAGGTGCATTAAAAGTGATTTATCAAAGCAACTGCAGTGATTTACAAGACAAAATAGTAAGATAGGTCTGAAGCCTCCGGAGCTGTGCTTGGGAACATGCACCCCAGCTTTCCGATAGAAACGTTACGCCCAGGAGCTTGGTTTTGCTTTTCTGTTTTGACTCTTGAATTAGGATTCCTGTATCCGCCAGTCCTTGCGCTGCAACCGGTTGACAAAGCTGATAACCCTCCAGCTTCATTTTCTGAACACGAATCAGAGCACGATGTTGATTAACCTGAACAGACAGAACCTGATGGATTGCATCATGTCCCTGCCCAGATTCTACCAGGTAAAGTGACTGAGTAAGGGATGCTGCATCCATTTCACTCACCACAGCACTATAAAGGCTCACAAGGTGAAATGCTGCTCCCCAGGTTTATAATAGAAAATATGTTTGAGAATAAAGACAGCTGGTGGCAGTGGCCATGTTACAGGCAGGTGACAGCACCTGTAGCCCCAGCAGTGTGGGAAGCCAATGGGAAAAGGCATTTTCCTTCTCAGCTTCTGGAATTCACTTAAGGCAAGAAGGACCTCAGACAGAAACAAAGACTTTTTAAAGAGAACCAATAGCCCTTCAACACCAGAGATGGACCCTCCCTCCAACAGCAAGTCGAAGTGAGAATATTCTGGCCTCTTTGGTTTTCAAAGTTAAAGGAAATGAATTCTCCAGACAAAATATGTTTCCCAGTTGTGTGGCCTTTGGACCTTTTCGCTAGCTGTTCAGTGACCCGTTTTGCCATGTCTTGTCCTTTCTTTTCCCCTCTCGCCATGTTCTTAAAGAAATGTCAAGGGGACCTGCCACTCTGTGTTTATATGTTAGCTACAAAAGGATCTCTCAGAACTGGGTGACTGGGCAACAAAATGGCAGATGAAATTCAGTGTTGATAAATGCAAAGTAATGCACATTGGAAAACATAATCCCAGCTATACATATTAAATGATGGGATCTAAATTGGCTGTTACCACTCAAGAAAGATCTTGAAGTCATTGGGATTGTTCTCTGAAATCATCCACTCAGTGTGCAGTGGCAGTCAAAAAAGTGAACAGAATGTTGGGAATCATTAAGAAAGGGATAGATAAGGCAGAAAATATCATATTTCCTCTGTATAAATTCATGGTACGTCCACATCTTGAATACTGTGTGCAAATGTGGTCGCCCCATCTCAAAAAAGATATATTGGAATTGGAGAAGGTTCAGAAAAGGCCAAAAAAAATGATTAGGTATATGGAACGGCTGAAGTATGAGGAGAGATTAATAAAACTGGGACTTTTAAGTTTGGAAAAGAGACAACTGGGGGGGGGGGGGGATCTGATAGAGGTCTATAAAATCATGACTTGTGTAGAGAAAGGAAGTGTTATTTACTCCTTCTCATAACACAAGAACTAGGGGTCGCCAAATGAAATTAATAGGCAGCAGGTTTAAAGCAAACAAAAGGAAGTATTTTTTCACACAACACACAGCCAACCTGTGGAACTCCTTGCCAGAGGATGTTGTGAAGGCCAAGACTATAACAGGGTTCAAAAAAGAACTAGGTAAGTTCATGGTGAATAGGTCCATCAATGGCTATTAGCCAGGAGCGGCAGAGATGGTGTCCTTAGCCTCTGTTTGCCAGAAGCTGGGAATGGGAGACGGGATGGATCACTTGGCAATTACGTGTTCTGTTCATTCCTTCTGGGGCACCTGGCATTGGCCACTGTCAGAAGACAGGATAATTGGCTTGATGGACCGTTGGTCTGACCCAGTATGGCCATTCTTATATTAATGTTTGAATGTGTTTATATGTTAATCTTCTGGGTCTATTACAAAATCCTGTCTTCTCCTTTCTCTCTTCTCCCAACTCTTAAGGCCCCAAACTGCTCCAAATTCCCTTTAACTTCAGTAAGAACAGTATCTTCTAGCCTTGAATTTCCATCCTATTTTCAAGTTTCTTCTTCCCTCTCCATCATACCTACTCCACATCCCTCTGTTTATCTGTAGTTCCACAGTGACCCTTGCGTTCCTCCTTAAAAGAATGGCCTTGAGACAACAGTGTAAAGAACTGAGCCAGAGAGGCCATGGCAGTCTGCACCTGAAATGCTTGAGTACTGCCAAAGTGCAAACAAAAGCAGGCAAAACCACATGGCTGGAAAGCTTCATCAGTTAAACCAGCTTGTGGCCCATCCTAGTCAGTAATTCTGGCATGTTCTCCTTCTAGGTTGCTATTGTGTCTGAGGCTTATGACTTTGTTCCAGACTGGGCTGAAGTTCTGTATCAACAAGTGATTATAAAGGGCGACTTCAATTACCTGGAAGAATTTAAGCAACAAAGGTTACTCAAATCCAATGTATTTGAGGAGATTGCGAAGAAGTAAGTATTTCTGCAATCCTGCATGGCTATGCCTTTTCTTTCTGGCAAGTGACTTCAAAGAGAGTGGTTTTATTTGTATTCGCTTATAGAATACAAGTCATCTGGCGTGGTGTCAGTCCAGTACACTGCTTGGGGAGAGCAAAGTTCAGGAGGGATTCTTGCCCCTTCTTCCCAATCTTAAGCATGTTGTGTTGCGGAAACCATGTGGTTGGCCCTCCGGAGGGAGTAGCACTGTAAAGTAGCCTGCCCCTCCTTTCTAAGAGCAGCAGTGCTAGCTTGGCCTCTGAGGTAACTGCTCTGCCCTCCTCACCAAGTGCCACCGTGGGAGGAGATCTGGGAACATTGAGGGGTAAAATGGTGATCCCGAAGTGAGTGGCATGGAGATCCCCAGAATGCTAGTTGTAGTTGAGTTTTGTTGTTCTCTCACATGACCTTCTCTCAAGGCAGTAGATACACTGTTTCAATAATTGTGCTCTTTGTAGGCTAGTGTGAAAACAGGTTTAATTTATTAATTCATCAGTGCTTAAAGACAGTTCATAACATAGATCACTTGTTTTTATACATACAAAACTAGTTTTTGTTGTAAAAAAATTATTTCCTGAATGAAACTAGTAACAGTGTTGTCCTTTCTTTAATTGATCTCACAAACAACGTGTAAGAAATTAGCAGCTAATTCTTCCATTGCATAGTCATAAGGAGAAGTTACTGATATGCCATCAAATTAAATATGTTTCAGTCATCTCTCGCATACCCAGTTCAGATCTTCATTCTTGTACCTTCTCATTGACTTCACGTGCAGGTTGGCAGACTCCAGCCCAATCCGTAAAATAACTATCCAGAGGTGGTGTGAGAATTGCTTTGTGTGGCATTTTGTGCATGTCAGTCACTCTGATTGCTGTGAAGGGGAAGGAGGATTGTGTGGCTAGCACAGGGAGTCAGGACACTTGGATTCTATTGCCATCTCTGCCATAGACAATGCTGTGAAAGCACATTGGCTGAGTAACTACCCGATGTTATTGTTGCCACCTCTGTTGGGTTCCCTAAGCCTTGTTCTGTTGGCCCTTTGTTGCATCATATGCAGAATGAGATTCACTGCTCCTGGTGGCAGGGTCCATGTGCTATTTACTATATTGTGAGGCACTTCGCACACTTAGGTGCTGTCAGATACTATCAGCCATTTAGCGTGGTGGAGAGAACTTCCTGCAGGGCTCAGAACTCTTTATAACCTAGTCAGCTTTTTGTCTTTAACAAATGTCTAGCTTTAAAATAACCTTTGCAGAAGAGTATGGAGAAGCAAAACACAAATCCTTTCCAAGAACCGTCTGTTCCATCTCCACAAGTTCCTCTTCCCCCTCAACCCCCCCCCCAGCCTGCATTTTTCTTTAGATATCAGAACTTCTTCCCATCTCATGTGATGTTCTTCAGCTTTGTCAATCTTATTTGTAAGCTTGCCCTTTCTCCCCTTTTAATATAACACAAAATTCTGTCTCAGGGTCAAACAACACCCGCCAACTGAGACTGCTCAGAAAAATCTGAAGACGTTACTGACCTACTGTGAAGACATCTACCTGTACTACAAATTGGCGTACGATAACAAGTTCTATGATGTGGTAAATATGCTTTTGAAGGATGCGCAGACTGGCTGCTGTCTAAAGGATATGCTGGCAAATTAGATTCCAGCCTAAGTGACATGAAGATTCTCGCCCAGACAAGTGGCAGTACTATGGCTTGCACTGTCCAGCTCCTGGTCACTTGCTGCTAGGTGCCTTAAAAAAATTGGCTTCAGTACATGAAATTTACTATAAAATCCCAGCACTGTTTTGAACGTCCCTGAAACACAGACACTATTAACCCAAAGTTGTTTTGGACAATAAACAATTCTTAATATTTAAATCAGAGTTGAACAAAATGTTTTGTAAAAGCCTGCTTGGTGGGCCTAGAAGATGGTGCTCTGGCCAGCTGGGATTTCAGCCAGACTTTATTCTAAAATGACTTTGGCTAATTTAGGGGCATGGATTACTGGCTTTAGCAGGAATTGCATTCAAGCCTCCTCAAAAACAAAACACTGCCGAATGCTGAGGATCTCACCGCTGCAGAATTCATGTGTGGTACTTACAGTAACTTAAACTGAACATCAGATCAAATATTTATCCGTTTAAAATAGGCTAATAGATGTTCTGCTGACCTTACAAGACCATTAGTGCAAGTACAATACTTGAAACATTCATATTAAAAAGTCTCTTGCCTATTTTTCCAAAATCTTCAGAGGAAGCAATTTGCCTAGGATACTCCTCTCTAGTGCTTTATGCAAATGAGATTATTTTTACCTGCCCACTGTAAGATTTATAGGAATACCATAATAGTCAATGACAAGAATGGACTACCTCTGTATTCACAATCAGCTTCCTACTTAACAGAGTTAAGATGTTATGTGCTTTTAGAGTACACTCTTCTTTTACCAGTGAAACAAAGAATTTGCTACATGAATGTGTGTTGTGCACACACACACACACTATCACAAAGTGTCTAACATTCACCATATACAATTGTTTTGTTTGCTGCTATATTTGTATTATAAAATCTTTAAAGCCTCTAGCATTAGTATTGACTGGCTGGGAATAAACCTCTTTACAGCTGTATGCATTTTGGAAACTCTTGCTTAAATACTAGTTCCTAATCTTTGCATCTTACATGCAAAAGTAAATCACCACTGACTGCTTTGGGGTGGGGTCATGTGCACTAGTTAACTGTTTAAGGCAAACTTATCCAGAAGTGTTTGGAAAAAGGGGGGAAATCTGTTTCCAGTTTTCTGAATAGTTCCAAAATATCTAGACATTATTGTTCATAAACTTTTCCCTGGAGTGTTCTGACAAGTTTTGTCTGCAGCATTCCCAGGTGGTGGCCTATCACTGTAGTAAGAATATCAAATATAACAACTGGGCTTGGATGTCTTTCAACAGGCTGTTTAAGAATGATCCTTCCATCAGGAAAAGCCTCATCGCTGATCCTTATGACACTGGTGTGTAGGGGAGCTGAGTCTGCTCTAGTGGAAGGGACCAAGTATTTCTATTGCTGTAGGCTGTTTTGTCTCAGTATTCAACCCCCACATTGAGTTGCACTAGTTCCACTCTGACAGAGCAGTGCCTCAGGGGAAATGAAGGGCTAGAGTCTCAGGATTTGCTTCCTCACCCTGGGCTAAGAATGTCTTTGTCTGAGTAGCTTTCTAACTCCCAGAAGTACTTTGAGCACAGGAAGGGCTTCAGGTATGGTTAAGTTAAATGTTCAGTAAGACTCAAATGCTATTTACCTCTGGCTGTACCAGTGTATTTTAAAAGCAAAGACCTATTTCCGGAGCTGGGTGTCTTGGTTGGAAGTTTTCTGTTCCATAACCCAGAGTACACACATTTCATAAATGGGAAAAATTGTCCAACTGTAGCAAACAGCTTTTCCTCAAGCTGCTAAGAGCATCCAGTAGCCTAATCATATTCAGTAGTGTTCCCATTCACCTACACACTGCAAGCTTCAGACAATTTTGTCTTAGTTGCTAGGATAATGCATTTTTGTATGATTAAGATTCCGGTAATTTGCTCCTTGACTATCCTACCAGATACACTGACTACTGGAGTTCCATATTTCTTGGTAATTAATAACCAGCTGAAGATTCTTTATCCACTGAGTCCATTGATTAGTGGCTCTTGCATTTAATTGGATAATAAGATTATCTTGAAGGTCCTGTGTGTTTTGCAGCTGCTTCCATTCCATTCTTAAAGTTAAAAAATGGAGGTTTAATATACACAAAGAATACATACTACAGCTGCACAGTGTAGGCTATAAAAACTGAATTTACTATAGAACCAAATGTGCTAACTCTATTGAAGTCAGGAGGACTAGTCACATACTTAATGTTAAGTATGTACATCTACAACTGTTTGCAGCATTGAGGCTTGTTTGACATGGTGCAGTTTTGTTTGGAATAAGCACACCTGGCTATTTCTGCTAAAGCGATCTTAACAGTTGACATCTAAGTGGGATGTTTCTTAAAGATGAAATTTAGTTAAGTGGGGTGAGTGACTGCTTTTCATTTTGGGCTATTAGTCTGCACTTGGTTCACATTTTCAAGTTTATTTTAATGATAAAGGCTACAAAATAACTTGAACATTGATTCCTAAAGCACCATTCTTCAATTCTACCCCAGAGGCAGCTGAATTTCAGTTCACACGACATCTCTGAAAGATTTTTTTGAGCAACTGAAAGCAGTATTGTTGCTTAGGAGTACCACAGGTAGAATGAGGAAGCAGCCAGCCTCTGCCAGGTAAAATATTTTTTCATAGAAAAAGCAATACAGTGAGGATTTTTCATGCCTGTTAGCCAAACCATGTTTTAAAGAAGGTCCTGTCAGATCCAGGCTACATCTTTAAAGTGACACTGTAAAGTCACATGAGGTAAACAAAACCACCACCCCATACATTAGAAATTGGCTGCCCAAAAAACAAGAGCAAGACCATTAAGGTTAAGCAAGAAAAAGATAGCATTATGACCCATCTTAATTGGTATAATTTGAGACAAAAGTAAATTCTAGTGACACCCAAGAGGTAGATACATACCTGTCAACTGTGCTTGGAGGTAGTGGAGCATCTACAGTTAGTCCCCATGAGTTGTAATACTGGGGAAAAGTCAAGAAAATAAAGACTGATCACAAAGCTAGAATGATGCTAATGCCTTTCAGAGCATGTAGAAATACACTTGAGATAAAAAGGATGAAGGCTGTAGAGCTAGCTGCACCTCTGACACCTCACTTGTCTCTAGATTCATCCACGTCTGACTAAGCTCTAGCCCTGCAGCAGTGCACAAGGCAGGCTTTGCTTCTGATCCTCCAGCAGAGATGCAAGAGAGCATATTTGCCAGGAACAGCTCTGCCAGCTGCATCTCGCTCTCTCAGTAATGTGACTGTTTAGTGTCCTTTGATCTTCAAGCTTCCAACTTTGGTTGGCAAAACAAGTCTTGTAACTTTGGTTGGAGCCTGGAATTATCACTCCCCCAGCTAATAGCTTGGGCATTATCCAGCAATGACCCCCCACCATGTTTCCCAAGAGATGGCTTATTGGGAGACATTGTATCCTCTCCCTCTGGGGTTTTGCAAACATCCCTGCTATTAAATATTCTAATATAGCCATAAACTATCCCCACAACCAGGTTACATATGGTATTCAGGCCCATGCCCTTCAGACATTCCATTAAACAGTTTTAAACTACAATTCTGGCCCTTAACAAAATTCCAGTTTTATTTAAGCTGGAGCTCTGTGTAATGCAGAAATAGAATGACCCACGACTACAGACTGAGCAGAGATGTCGCATCTAACATTCTTTCACCCTTTAGTTAAGGGGCAAGTGACATGAACTCCCACCATATGGAAATCTCCAAAGGTCCACTAAGCCCAGGCTTAACATTCCTGACATGAAGGTTAAAAACAACAAAATTTTGTGCACATGTATCTGAATTCAGTGTTAAGGATGATGTCCCAAGTGGTTTTGTAACCTTTCCTTGCCATTGTTTTTAGCAAGGTGGGGTGTAATGATGTGTCTTGTTTTAAATTGCTGCCTTAGATTCAACTAAGGTATGGAAACAGATTTCAAATAAAGGATCGCAGTGCTGAATACACTGCAATCCCATGCCCCAATTCTGTTTAATTGTACTGCCAATTTCAAGGTTCATCCATTTGGAAGAGTAAAGTAAGCCACACCAAGAAACGGGACATGCATACTAGACTATAGGGACAAGCTGCTCTGGTGGTCACTCACTGAAGCAAGCAGCCACTTCATATTGAAGAGACTCCTCTTGTCAGCTTAGCTATGTGGCCCAGAAACACTGTTCTAGAGCTTAGTTAACACTAAAAAAAGTACTCCCAATACACAGGCTCTGAAGTCCTCACAATAGTGATTTTATTAAATTAGTTGCTTTATAAAACATTGCAGATGTCATAATTGTTAACATAACAATTTGCCCAACTGTAGTAACTGTTGCAGTTTGCTAAGCAGGTTTTTGTAAAATGAAAGAAAATGGTAAAGTCCTGTGAGTTCTATCGCAGCCCATGAGAACAAAGGAAATTTGGTTCTCAGACAGACACTTAAACCAGGCAGTTAACTGTTAGAATAACCAACCTGTACAGCTGCATTAGTAGAAATACTCAGATAAATGTAAACTGCTTATACTCAAGATACCACAAGTCATTTTTCAAATGCAAGAAGGAACTATTTTCTTGTTTTGACCAAAATAAGTTTTATTTTAAAATGTCATGCTTTGAAAGAATGGGTGTGTATCAAGTGATTAATTTTCAGGTGCAGTATCCTTACTTTGAAGTTAGCAGTCCCCTTCACAATCTATTTTTAAAAACCCCCAAGCTCTAACTTAGACAAAGCAATTTTAATACTAAGTGCACACCATGCCTTTGCTGCAAACTGCTTCTGTTCACAAGATGAATCATCCAAGGAGGTGCAGTTACGGCTGCGTTACTGAACTGTGCTGGTAACAATACAACTTTTGCTTTGTTGAAATTCATGTCCAACTTCGTGGTTGTGTTACTATGAAACCAGATGGCAACAATTAAAAACATTATTAGAATTTTGTTTTTTCTGTGATTTATATAGGAATGGAGTTTCATCATTTTAACCCCTTGACGACACAGGTATCCCAATGCTTTAGCACCACCCTGTCAAAGAGGTAAATAACCAGCACAAAGATACTGCACTTCCAATTGTAGCATTTGGCAGAATTTAAAGGAAAAGAAGTTGTGCTACATGTTTAAGGGCAAAAGAAAGACAACACAAGGAAAGATAAATGTCACATGAAGTCTTCAAAATCTTGTACATATCCTCCGTCATATCCTCCATAATCTGCCAGATCATCTTTCATAGTGGCCTTTAAACCACCTCCAGGCACAACCCCTTTTTTCTTCTTTTTGGCTTTACTTTGCTGAGGAAAGACCAAAAATGCTTTGGTTTATTTTAGAGTCAGTATTAAATGTAACATGCTAATTTCCTTGAAGAGCTGGTAAAAAATAAGAATATTAACCCGAGGATCCTGACAGTTTCCTATCTGGGAACTCAATACAGCACACTTCAATTCCCCTGTACTTCTGATCTGTTAGCTGGCAAAAGTGTTCACTTCCTACTACGTAAGGTGGGTGCACTACTGCTGTTGAATTTTACCCCAGAGGCAACCGAATTTAAGTTCAACTCTTATTCATGGCAAAAACACTATGTCTAGCAGATTCGCCTCACCATAATCAGAATAGCAGCATGTACTTTATGGTACACTGGAACACCCTTCACCGAACTTATTCCACTATCTGCAGCGTAAGTTTATTTTCCTGAAGGAGGGGAGACACTTTCCAAATGCAAAATTACAGATGTCCAGGTTTATACGGTTACTGATTTAGTTGGTGGGAATCTTTATTTTAGGGTTTTATATGGCTTCCCATCACCATAGTATCAGAGCACGTAAAGTCAGGAGCAAAATCCCAAGTGAATTGATGGAGTGTCTGGTTCTTCTGTGTTAAGGTAAAAACTTTGTGCGGGTCTGGTCTTTTTGGTTGGCTGATTTAAAAAGAAAAAACGAAACATGATTCAGCCAAGGTCACTTACAAGTGGTATGTTGTGAGCTTCCTCCAATATTGTACATTAATACTCCAAAGAGCTACAATATTGTGAGTTAGTGAGTTGAGGGGCAAGCTATTTCCTGCATGCTAACATTAACCACTTTGGTAAATTCTTCGTAAATGGATGGGGCAAAGGTGCCAGGCACAGAAGGATTAATAGAAAAGTTAGCTAGACCAAAGAGAAATAAATACCTGACCTCCAAATCTGAGATTTGATTTAAAAAAAAAAAAGCGCCAAGTTTAGCATCCTGATGAAACTCAGCTACCAAAATCAGCAGTGAAGCACAAACAGCATAACTACGTTCAGCCACAACTGCACCTGCCCTTCTCTTAGCTTTGTAAATAGACGGGGAAGTTCATCTCTCGAAAAGTCTAGTTCTATTAGAAATGCAGAATTAGTTCAATATCACTCTACAGATGATTTTTATAGCCAAGTTTACACTGTTACTCTTCTTTTGAACTAAACCATTTATTGTAAATTGCCACGAGAGCAGTTTGGAGAACATGCCTAGAAAACGTTTCCAATCACCCACCAATTTTGGGTAGAAAGTAGTAGAGTTGTGCATTTATGGAGCATTTATTATTCACATTGAAGGCCCAGAAGCAGGTTGCTTCCTTCAAGAACTCTCTAGTACAAGTTTTGAAACCAGTCTCATTTCAGTTATCTGCTAGGCAGTATGGCTTGGATTTGCCAGTTAATGTTCAGTAAACTATTTTTTAAAACCAATTTTTAAAATTCTGGTCTCATTGACCTTTAGCTATGCAATTCCCTCACAACTTTGTTATAACTTTTGCACAAGAAACATTTTACACAATCTGTATAATCACAAAGCACCAATTATCCTATAATCTGATACAGGATTATCACTCACTTAATGCTTTTTCCTTTTAAGTTCTATGGCACACCAGAGAGGCATACTGACATACTAGCTAGTTCCGTTATCTGCTGTTAAGTCACACTGATCACATTGATCTTAGTTTTATTAAAGGTTGAGGATAAAGATTCAAAAATTACTTCCATAAACACGTTTAACTGATTCTAGTTTTCTGGTTTTAACTAAAATATACGCTTCTCCCACCTTTCCAGGACAACTGGACACTTCCACTCCAGCACAGAGGCCAAAAAATTGAACAGAATCAGTGCAAATATGCAAGGAGGTGAAGTTAAAGATTACTGGCAGAATGGTGCTTACTTTACATGAGTGTACTTAAGTTTATGTGACATTCCCAAGTTTAGCCCTAGGACGATATCCCAAATCAGAATTTCAGTTTCAACTGTCTTCTCATTAACAGTGTTAAGTCAAAAGCACATTTGAATTCAAAACCTAGAACCCCTTAGATTTATAGAAGGTGCACATCTTAGTGCATACTGGGATTATGCAAGTTATGGAAAGACAGTATAGAAAGATACAGAAGTCTTACCTTCTCTTGTTTTTGTTTTTCACTGCATAGCACTGTCAAAGCATTTGTGATCTTTTTCAAATCATCAACTTCCACTACAAAGAGGAAGAAAATTAGACTTCTACCAATGTAGTTTTCAGAAAGCCTTCAAATAATCATTGAATCCTCTAAAATCCAGTAAGTGGAGATTTATATCTGGTAGTTTACCCCTTTAACTGGAGTCAAAATCTCATTGTTAACACTAGGGCAATGTTGATTCTTGGCATCACAGTCGAGGATCTCACATCCCTTTGATAACTTGTGTAATGGGCAGCATAAGATGCCAACATAATAATCAATAAATTTAGGAAGCCAACATTTGAACACAGTTACATCTTATGTTTCTAAAGCTTATGCTTCAAGGTTTCAGTCTGCCATTGGTAGGGGTCATCAAGTGATTCCCCCCTCCCCCAAATCCATGTTTGTTTTTAAATCTTCTTCCTCTGGATCAGGAATGGCCATGGCTGGGGATGGGACATTGGGCAAGGGGGGTTAGGCCTCCGAGATGCCACTGAGAATTCTCTCAGGTGCATGGCTGGCTGGTTCTTGCTCACATGCTCAGGGTCTAACTGATCACCATATGTGGGGTCAGGAAGGAATTTTCCTCCATGTCAGACTGGCAGCGACCTTGGGGGGTTTTCAGCTTCCTCTCCTGTGTGGGGGTACTGGTCTCTTGCCAGGATTATCTGGGTATGTTTCAGTTTCCTGCCATTGTGGGGGCCTCAAGCCCTGGTGCACTTCAGTCCCTCCTACTCTATCTGTGGCACATAAATCTAGTCTCCTGTAGGCTGTAATACCTGGTCTCAATTGGATTGTTCAGTATAGCTTGCAGGTGCTGGGGGACGTTGGAGGCCCATGATATACAGGAGGTAAGACAAGGTTATGTGGTGGTCCATTCTGGCCTTAAACTCTATGAGCAGCACATTATGCCGCTAGATTTGTAATATGGTCAGCTGTTTGTACCTGAAGGTAAATGTTTTGCCTAAAATAAGTTTGAAGGCTCTTAGAGAGAGAGAAGCATCCAGGTGGAAAGGGATGTTACATGCAATTAATGCTCAGTTTGACACTCCTTCATGTTAGAGGATTTGGACTCCAATCTAACAGTTCAGCATCTGTTGCAGTAGACCAACCACCCACAATGTATTTATATGGCACAAGCCACAATATCAAATTGCCACTACACTGAAGGACAGGATGTACAAGCACAGGAAAAAGGGAAGTCTCAAAACAGAATTACGCACCAAATATCTCAGCCATCCAAAGCAGTCAAAACAAGTCACCTGTAGTTTCATTTCAACAGACAGTTACGTTTTGGAATTAAACTGCTCCAAATTTCCAGTGTTATAGGAACTCAGTTTTGTATCTCATTCCCCTACTGAGCTATTTAGAATTAAATGGATCGGGGAGCCTTTTCCTCTTCTTGAATAGAGGTTCTGCAAGGCTGTGAAAGACTTAGATCAGTACAAAATTTGCCTGTATGTTTAAGTGGGCTATCCTGACCTGACAGCACCATTCAGAGAAGATCAATCACATAGAGGAAACACCACCTTCATTAAAAGATGAAGAGCATGCAAGTACTGATTCTCAGTCAGGTAGTAGTCAAAAATAGTCTCTGGGAGGGGTATCAGTGCATCATTTAATGTAGGACTGCATAAATCCCAATTCAGTTTTACTTGATTAATATGTTTACTACTTTAGCCCTCCACGGAATGTGCTAGGAAATCTCACACTTGAAATAAAGACTTACATGAAATACATACGTCTCGAACTAATGCTTCCAAAAAACTGGCATAATGTAGAGATTTTTCATACTGTGTAATTTTTTCTTTTAATAATTTGCCAAACTCCGTAAAGTCATCTTTTGAAGATGGATTCATGGCATCTATTCCACAAGTATTATTTACACCTGCAGTGAAAAACATAGTATCAGAGAAAATATTGGTGCATTTAACTGTAGTTTGTGTGGGAGGTCAGACTGACCACACAACATAAGCCCTCTAGCCACAGAACAGGTAATTTATCTCTACTCCCCTTCAGTTCCTTACCTCAGCTGAAATGACCAACAAGGAAGCAAGAGCCCAAACAACTTCAGTTACTAACAATTCATGCTGGATTTGAACTAGTGATTTAAGTGAAAGGCTACATATCCCATGAGTTGTACTGAACCACCTACTCTGGAATAGTACTGGAGACAGTATTTTCTCCTTACATAAATTCTAGGCCTCAAGCCTGCAGTGCTAGGTTTAGTTGGGATTTTTTAAATTGACTATTAGGATTGCGACTTTTCTCAGGCTGTCAAGCGATTAAAAAATGAATCGCAATTAATCACACTGTTAATAGAATACCATTTAAATATCTGTGGATGTTTTATACATTTTCCATTATTGATTTCAATTGCAACACAATACAAAGTGTACAGTGCTCACTTTATATTTTTTATTACAAATATTTGCACTGTAAAAAATAAAAATAGTACTTTTCAGTTCACTTAATACGGGTACTGTTGTGCAATCTCTTTATCATAAAAGTTGAACTTACAAACCAAACAGAATTATGTACAAAAAACCCTGCATTCAAAAACAACGTAAAAACTTCAGAGCCTACAAGTCCACTGAGTCCGACTTGTTCAGCCAATCGCTCAGACAAATAAGTTTGTTTACATTTACAGGAGATAATGTTGCCCACTTCTTAGTGTCACCTGAAAGTGAGAACAGGCATTCGCATGGCACTCTTGTAGCCAGCATCGCAAGATATTTACATGCCAGATGTGCTAAAGATTCATACGTCCCTTGATGCTTCAACCACCATTCCAGAGGACATGCGTCCATGCTGATGACAGGTTCTGCTCGATAACGATCCAAAGCAATGCAGACCAACGCATGTTCATTTTCATCATCTGAGTCAGCTGCCACCAGCAGAGGATTGATTTTCTTTTTTGGTGGTTCGGGTTCTGTAGTGTCTGCATCGGAGTGTTGCTCTTTTAAGACTTCTGAAAGCATGCTCCACACCTTGTCCCGCTCAGATTTTGGAAGGCACTTCAGATTCTTAAACCTTGGGTCCAGTGCTGTAGCTATCTTTAGAAATTTCATATTGGTACCTTCTTTGTGTTTTGTTAAATCTGCAGTGAAAGTGTTCTTAAAATGAATAGCATGTGTGCTGGGTCACCATCCCAGACTGCTCGAACATGAGATCTACGGCAGAACGCGGGTAAATCAGAGCAGGAAACGCACAGTTCTCCCCCAGGGGTCAGTCACACATGTAATTTACCCCTTATTTTTTAACAAGCGTCATCAGCGTGGATGCGTGTCCTCTGGCACGATGGCCAAAGCATCAAGGGGCGTATAGATCTTTAGCGCATCTGGCACGTAAATATCTTGCGACACCAGCTACAACAGTGCCATGTAAACACCTGTTCTCACTTTCAGGTGACACTAATTAAGTGGGCAGCATTATCTCCCGTAAATGTAATGTGGCAAATTGCTGGCACTACTTTGATGGGTCTCGCGCTCTCTCTTCTTGGGGAGGGTTCAGGGCACCGTTTCTCACCCCTGAACTGGGGTATTAACTGCCCCACTAGGTGTCCTAGAGGAGGGGAGTGGAGAGGGAGGGACCCAGGCCCGCCCTCTACTCCGGGTCCCAGCCCAGGGGCCCTATGGATAGCGGTAAACCACTTGAACTAGCATTTCCTTCCCCTGGGCTACTTCCCTCTCCTGCCCTTCAGCTTGTGGGGCTTTCTGCCCTCCCTCTGCACAAACCAGGTGTCCTTTTACCTAGGGTCTTAGACTTCTTAGCCCACCGCAGTACTTCTCCAAACTCCTCTCTGCTCCAACACCAGTCCACTCTGTTTCAAATCCTTCCCTTGTCTGATTGAAGCAGGGGGGTTTTATCAGGTGACTGGCTTCAGGTGCTTAATTAATCTACAGCAACTTTCTTCCCTCTACAGGGAATAAGGCTCCCTTCTAACACTCTCCTGCTGCCCTCTGGCCATGCTGTATCACATAAAACAAACTTGTTTCTCTTAGCAATTGTCTGAACAAGAAGTAGAACTGAGTGGACTTGTAGGCTCTAAAGTTTTAGATTGTTTTGTTTTTGAGTGCCATTATGTAACAAAAAACCCTACATTTGTAAGTTGCACTTTAATCATAAAGATATTGCACTACAGTACTTGTATGAGGTGAACTGAAAAATACTATTTCTTTTGTCAGGTTTCAGAGGAGCAGACGTGTTAGTCTGTATTCGCAAAAAGGAAAAGGAGGACTTGTGGCACCTTAGACACTAACCAATTTATTTGAGCATAAGCTTTCGTGAGCTACAGCTCACTTCATCAGATGCATTCAGTGGAAAATACAGTGGGGAGATTTATATACATAGAGAACATGAAACACACACTGTAATGACAGTGATCACTTAAGGTGAGCTATTACCAGCAGGAGAGTGGGGTGGGGGACAACAGGACTTTTTGTAGTGATAGTCAAGAGACTGGGAGTGGATGGGTCATTACACAAAGTAAAACTATTTCCCCATGTTTATTACCCCCTCCACCCCCCACTGCTCCTCAGAGGTTCTTGTCAACTGCTGGAAATGGCCCACCTTGATCATCACTACAAAAAGTCATCCCCCCCCGTAATAGCTCATCTTAAGTGATCACTCTCATTACAGTGTGCATAGTAACACCCATTGTTTCATGTTATTATAAAATAAATCAATTGCAATATAAATACAGTACTTACATTTCAGCATGTAGGCTATAGAGCAGTATAAACAAGTCACTGTTTGTATGAAATATTAGTTTCTTCTTTGAGCACTTGTTCATGTCAATTCCAATCAGGTGTGCGCCGGAAGATTTTTTCCCTAGCAGTATACATCGGGACGGCCTGGTCACACCTTCATGGTGCCCAATATAGGGCACTGCTGACCCGACCCCTCCCTCAGTTCCTTCTTGCCGGGTACTCCAACAGGGGTAGGAGGAAGGATATTGGCATGGACATGAACAACACATCTCAAAGAACAACAGTTACAAGAAGGTGAGTAACCGTTTTTTGTACTGATTTTGCCAGTGCTTTTTATGTAGACTGTTGTAAAAATAGGCAAATATCTCGAAGCATTGATGTATCCCCTGGAAGACCTCTACGTACCCCCAGGGGTACACATACCCCTGGTTGAGAACTACTGACCTGCCTTATCACATAGTTTGACCAAACTAAACATACTTAATTGATGCTGAACCACCCCCCTCAAAAAGCCTCACCCACCCTCACAGGTAATCTGGCTGCACTTTGGAGAGCATCCCAATTAGAGGCTACCAGTTTCTTCCTCCCTACTCCTCTTCATACAAAAGATGGCTATTGGCTGAGAAGTTCAATCAGGCAAAGCAATCCTACCCAACTTGCTACAGCCACTTGTAGGCAGAAAATGCACTTTAGTTTCTAAAGACATTGTGTGGTGCTTGAAATTAGAGAGAGTCATTATGATCTATACTTCCAGATATAAATAGACACGTCATTTGAACACGAACTTCTGGTTGATATCAGCGTAACTCACATCCACTGTGACATTCGTAATGTCTGACTCCAAACTATCAAAAGTAATTGTGCTAGTTATACACACACACACATCACAGATGTTTCCCCAAACATACTGTGTCTTAAAAGTTCAACACCAAAAGGCACTGATTCTTACCTACGACTGTCTATACAGTTATGAAATAGCTTTAGCTGGATGCCAAGTTTCAGCCTGATATTTTTATAACAGTAAGAGTAATATCACAGCAGTCCTACTTTTTTTGATCAATATACTGCTTTACTTGAAAGCTACATTTAGAATTGATTGCAGTTAACTTTCTAAATTACTTCTCTCATACTGTACCAGCACCAACTACTTGCTTGGATTAGGTGTATCCACACTTACCAAACGTTTCTTTCGCTAACTCAAGATCTGACTCCTCTTGTAATTTCTTTAGCCGTAGTTTGTCTGCTAACTGTTCTTCTGGTGTAAGTTCCTTAGCTTCCTCTGGTGCCTCTAACTAAAAAAACAAAAAGTATAAAAAGTAGCATGATTGACCCGTGGCAAGTCTTCCATTTCGGTCATTATTGCTAACCAAGCATAAGCAATTTACTTAACTAAAAGTCTTCAAATAATGTCAGCTTACATTGGTGGCAAGTGAATTACATTTCTTGCCCAGGAATGGAGCAGTTGCAGGCGTGGTCATTTCAACAAGCTAACTGAACATGCTTCTGCTTGAAGTAATTATTCCTGAAGTGCAGGCGTTCCGTTCTTAACAGCACGCCTCACTTGTGTTTAAACATTCCGAGCTGAAATGCTGATAACCACAAGCATGCTACAGGCATAAACACACCAAAACCCTCAACAAAAGTAATTTCACACAATGGTGAGTATTATAAACTTAATGAAGGATGGAAATAGGATAAGTACTATTTCAAACTCTTAGATGTTCAAGTTCTTATACAGACTGCATCAGGACTATTCTTTCCTAGATAACTCACTGTAGGGGCACGTCGTAAGTATCAGTCCTTTAATTCTCAGACTACATTTGTTTTTCTAGACTAAACAATAAGCAGATCTCCCCTCTTCCCATAAAAAGCTAAAATCCTGACAGTGACATCTTACTCTTTTTTTAATCTCCTCTTGCTTTTTCTTCAGCTGCTTTTCTCTCTCTTTTATTTTTTCTGCTATTTTCTTCTTTTCTGAAACTTTTGATTCTGTAAAACAGTGAACAAAACCCTTTTAAAGAAATCTAGTGCATAAAGAACATTGTCACAATGTGGGGGAAAAAGCACCTAGAGCTATGATCCAATTCAGAAACCAGAGGTGACTAATGTGAAAAGCATGCACTGTCATCCACACGTGCACAACCCTTGGTCTATTATGTCCCATAAATACAGTTCATAAACTTGGAACACAGAAGCCAATGTTCTTCTTTGTTCTATATACAATGAAGTGTGCTCCTCCCACAGTCCTCACCTGCTTTTATCTCTGTCTCTTTTTCTTCTTCCTCCTCTTCATCATCCCAGTTATCCTACCAAACAGGAAGGAGTATGAATTATCAGCATTTATATCTTACTTCTGAACCACTAAAGGTATCTGTGCAGAAAGAACTGTCTACACTGCACTTTCATCATTAAAACTTTTGTTGCTCAGGGGTGTGAAAAAAAAAAAAAAAAAAACACAACAACCCTGAAAGACAAAAATTTTAACAGCAAAAAGTGCTGGTGTGGACAGCGCTTTCTCAGCAGGAGCCGCTCTCCCATCAATGAAACTACCGCCCCTCATTCAGAGTGGTTTTATTTTGTCGCTGGGAGAGCTCTCTTCCGGTGACAAAGAGTGGCTACACTGCGCACCTTGCAATGGTGTGGCTGCAGAGGCAAAGCCGCACCATTGTAAGATGCACAGCATAGACATGGCCTTAATGTATATCGCAGTAACAGGCAAACTCATGTTCACCACAGTTACAGAAGCAAGACAAAAAAAATGCCACAGTCCATTTGCTGGGCAAAAATTGTTAAGAAAAAAATTAATTATGAGTAGATATCTGATAGAATGACTTGATTCTTCTCTATAGCACATCCATCACCAGAAACAAAACAGGCTTAACAGAATATAGAGGACACTGATTTTGTGCCATAAATTAAGCATTACAGAATCAGGGCGGAGAGCCCTGGTAGCAGCAGTGTTATTTGGTGATTAAATCTGAACATAAGCCACTTAGTACCCATCAGGGTTTAAAAATGTCAAAAGCTGCCATTACAGGCATACCACTTAATGCACCAGGGGGATGACAAACTATCAGTACATGTGACAGGAGCACTGTTAGATTCATAGAGTTAAGGCAGAAGGAACAATTATGATCAACTAATCTGGCAGTTTCAGGGTTAACTACACCTTTGATCCCCTTCCTGGTCTTCCTCGAGGGCATCCACTTAAGATTTTAGGCTTCCCAGCCATCACTGCTCTCACAGCGGAGACCTGCGTCTCTCTCCTTTCAGACTAGAGGTTTAGGTTCCCTCTGCACCTCACTGCGATTTTCCAGCAAGTCTGCCCAGGATCCAGCACCTGTGGTTAACTTTCTCCAGGGGCTATAACATTGTACACCAGGTACCAACCAGCCTTCACAAAGCAAACGACATTTATTCTTAGGGCAAAAGCATTACAGGAAAAAAACTAATCTACATGCATGCTAAAAGCCTACCAGAGGTCACTTCCAACCCCATCATGGGGCTCTGCTGTGCCTGTCTCTCAAACTCCACAACTGGGTTTGCACCTTGGTTACATGTTCACATAATTTTTGGGATCAGGAACCAGACCCCAACTGGATAGTTCAACTATTTCTTTACACAGCTTGGGCCTTTGATCTCCAGTCTCAGGGAATTTTACTAGTCAATGGCCCTCTCCTCAGGAGTAGCTTCAAAGGAGTGGGGGTTTACATAACCCGAGTTGCATAATTTGCATTAACCACTCCCTGGTTAACAACACTTATTGTCCTTAAAGTCCTTGCCCAACTAGTACATTCAATAGTCCTTTGAACTCCTTACACTTCCAGTTCTGACATGTCACACTGACTTCCTGCGTACCACAAAGACAGAATTTTGTCCAGTAATTCCAGCATTGAACCCATAGCTACTGGTTGAGCTGTTACAGCTTATCCTTTAGAACATCACTCAATCCTGATTTAAGGACTCCAAATGATGGAGAATCCACCATGTCCCTAGGTAAATGTTGTTCCAATGGTAGATTATTCTCACTTTAAAATTTGCACTTTGCCTAGTCTGAATTTTTTCAGCTTCAACTTCCAGCCACTGGATTTTGTTACGCTTTTCTCCATGTGATTAAAGAGCTGTTTACTGTCATATCTCTTTTCTATAATTAAGTCACCGCTTAGCCTTCTCTTGGATAAACTGAATAGATTGGGAAAATATGCTTTTTGATGAGAGTTAATATCAATCTCAAATAATTCATGTACTTTTTCTGAACTCTCTCCAATTTTTTCCATCATTTTAAAATCTCCATTAAAGCTATACAGAGTGCTACAAACACCTACCTATCTCTAGTCAGCATTCACCTGCTTATACATCAAAAGATCATGTTAATTCTTAGCCAGTGCATTACATCAGCTCACGTTCAGTTGACCCCAACATTTCTTTCAGAGTCACTGCTTTCCAAAACATGGTTCCCCATTCTATAACCGTGATCAAGATTCTATTCCTAGGTGTATGACTCATGCATTAAAATGCACGTTATTCAAGTAAACCCTGCTTACCAAGAGAGACGCCTTGCTCTGTAGAACTAACTCTTCAATTATTCAATACTTCACCAATCTGCATCTGCTACAAACTTTGCCAGCAGTGGTTCCTTCCAGATCATAAGAGATTGAATAGATTAGGCCAGGAATAGATCCCTGCAGGACTCTGCTCAGAACATCCCCACTGGATGTGGATTCCCATTTAAAATTATTTTCAGATCAGTTTAAATGCATTTAATCTGTGCTGCTTTGATTTTGTAAAGGGTAATGTAGCCAGAATGTTAGGCAGTACCAAGTCAGCCTCCTTACAAAAATCTAAGTATGTTAACACAATTACATTCTCACCTACACTTAACCTCAACAAATAATATCAAGTTTCACAAGACCTGTTTTCCTTCAAATCATGTTAATAGTCAGTGTGCTACCATACCAGGTTACCAGGTGTAAAAAACAAACAAAATGAAGTATTACCTCACCTACCTTGTCCTTGGAATTGAGAGATTACTATAAGCCAAGGTAATCATAAAATCATAGGACTGGAAGGGACCTTGAGAGGTCATCTAGTCCAGTCCCCTGCACTCATGGCAGGACTAAGTATTATCTAGACCAGGCATCAGCAAACTTTTTGGCCCAAAGGCCACATTGGGGTTGCAAAACTGTATGGAGGGCCGGGTAGGGAAGGCTGTGCCTTCCCAAACAGCCTGGCCCCTGCCCCCTCTCCACCCCCTTCCACTTCCTGCCCCCATCAGAACTCCTGACCCATCCAACCCCCCCTACCCCCCGCTCCTTGTCCCCTGACCACCCCCTCCCCTCTATCCAACCCCCCACCCCGTGTCCCCTGACTGCCCCGACCCCTATCCACACATCCCGGGACTCCCACACCTATCTAACCCCCCCATTCCCTGACCACCACCCCCCAAACCACCGCTCCATCCAACCCTCCCTGACAGCCCCTGGGACTCCCTGCCCCTTATCCAACCCTGCTGCCCGCCCCCTTACCATGCCACTCAGAGTGGCAGGACTGGCTTATTGGAAAGCCTGGGCGGTGGGTGGGTGCAAGCCGCACTGTCCGTGCGGCGCCATAACTACGGGGGAGAGGGAACAGTGGGGGAGGGGTCAGGGCCTAGCCTCCCCGGCTGGGAGCTCAAGGGCAGGGCAGTCCCGTCCCACAGGACGGATGTGTTCCGCAGGCGGTAGTTTGCCCACCTCTGATCTTGACCATCCCTGACGGAGGTTTTTAGGAGCAGGTCGGACAAACCCCTAAGATGGAGGTTCCACAACCTCCCGAGGCAATTTATCCCAGTGCTGAACCACTCTGACAGGAAGTTTTTCCTAATGTCCAACCTAAACTGCCCTTGGTGCAATTTAAGCCCATTGCTTCTTGTCCTATTCTCAGAGGTTAAGGAGAACAATTTTTCCTCCCTGCTCCTTTGATCAACCTTTTATGGACTTGAAAACTGTTGTGTCCCCTCTCAGTCTTCTCTTTTCCAGAGTAAACACACCCATTTCCCCCCCCCAATCTTCCCTCATAGGTCATGTTTTCTAGACCTTTAATCATTTTTGTTGCTCTTCTCTGGACGTTCTCCAATTTGTCCACATCTTTCCTGAAATGTGGTGCCCAGAACTGGACACAATATTCCAGATGAGGCCTAATCAGAGCGGAGTAGAGCAGAAGAATTACTTCGAGTCTTGCTTATAACACTCCTGCTAATACATCCCAGAATGACGTTCATTTTTTTGAAACAGTGTTACACTGACTCATTTAGCTTGTGGTCCACTATGACCCCAAAAATATGACTACTGTTACTGGAAATTCATGTCAACTAGTTGAAGTGTACTGGAGGGGAAGCTAGAATCAGTCTTACAAATGCCAAATAGTCTTAAATTAATATGTAGATGAACTTGGCTGTCCTGGTACTTGGCTCATCAAATCACGGTTAAAAACTGAGGTGTGCTGTCTCATACTAGTGGTTAAAGTGAGGTATTGATGCTTAGTTCCATTATTGTCAGGGTATCAGATAAACACTGTAGCACAGCAATAAGAATTGAATTTTGCAATTGCTAAGCTTACCTTAATGGGTAACTATAGATCAGTTAGCTTGACATTGACCCCAGGCAACATTATGAAAAGGCTGATGCAGGATGCAGCCAGTAAGGCAATGTCTATGTTGCAGCTTCGAGGGAGCCTCCCGGCCTGAGTAGACAGACTTGCGCTAGCTCAGCTCGAGTATAGCAGAGTGGATGTTGTGACTCGGATGGCAGCTTGGGCTCACCAGCCCACCCAACTCCCCGAGTCTGAGAGGTTAACCCAAGTCTCAGCCGGAGCTGCAACGTCCATACTGCTATTTTCAGTGTGCTAGCTTGTGCTGAGCTAGTGCAAGTCTGACTACGTAAGAGTGGCCAGACTGGGTCAGACCAATGGTCCCTCTAGCCCAGTATCCTGTCTTCTGACCGTGGCCAATGCCAGGTGCCCCACAGGGAATGAACAGAACAGGCAATCAAGTGATCCATCCCCTCTCACCCATTCCCAGCTTCTGGCAAAAAGAGGCTAGAGGCACCATCCTTGCCCATCCTGGCTAATAGCCATTGATGGACCTATCCTACATGAATTTATTTAATTCTTTTTTGAGCCGTGTTATAGTCTTGACCTTCACAACATCCTCTGGCAAAGAGTTCCACAGATTAACTGTGCGCTGTGTGAAAAAAATATCTTTTATTGGACCAACTTCTGTTGGTGAGAGAGAAGCTTTCAAGCTTACACAAACCTGAAGAAGAGTTCTGTGTAAGCTCGAAAGCTTGTCTCTCTCACCAAGAGAA
The DNA here is from genome assembly GCF_965152275.1 of Natator depressus. NCBI lineage: Eukaryota > Metazoa > Chordata > Testudines > Cheloniidae > Natator > Natator depressus. The sequence continues at coordinate 81,978,495 of NC_134243.1, forward strand.
GTTGATCCAATACAAGGTATTACCTCACTCACCTTTCTAATATCCTGGGACCAACATGACTACAACCCTGCATCTGTCAACTACACTCATTTCATAAACAGCTACTTTCACAACTGTTGCGAAGTACAGTTTACAGATTGCTTCCTCATCTGATCCCATCCTTCACAGATGCACCCTTTCTAAGAGTGCGTGGTTGGAGTGAAATCCTCATGTAGAAGTGGGGTGCTGTGATCATGAGATTTTGCAAACTCATTTGCAGACAATAATGGGTCTGGTTGAAGCTGCTTGGTATCTTCCTGAGGAACCCTCTCTAAGGGGAGTTGTGGGCAATTGTTCCTCTGCCCCAAGGACTCTCTCCTGGCATGCCACAGGAGCCTACATGGTCACCTCCCACTCAGTGTGCATATGCTGCTGCTGAGAGGTTTAGTGAGGACACATGGGCTGCACTGCATTTAGCAGGCTGATGACCCCCAGCACTACATCTCTATCACATCTGACCCAGCTAGAACAAACCACATGGTGCCTAGATGAGAGCAAGCTGAGATTTAATCCAGACAAGACTAAGAATCTTGGCAGGCTGGGAAAAGCAGCTGGAAGGATTTGCAGAATTTGTATCCGCACCCCTTACAGAAGGATCACAATCATTTGTAAGACAGGTAAACAACTTGAGGGTGTTAGACCCTGGGCTGCTCCTGGTCCATGAAGTGCTGCAGCCAAGAGTGCTTTCTTCCCACCTGTGCCTGCCAAGAAGAGTGTGACCTTTCCTCTCCAGTGCAGACCATGCCACAATTATCCATGTCTTGTCATCTCAAGATTATATTGCTGTGATGCATGCTACATGGAGCTTCCCCTTGACATCATTTGGAAGGTGAAGCTAGCATAGAATACTGCAACTCACTTGTTAAGTGTAGTTGAACACTGGGAGCATATTAGGCCAATGCTTCATCATCTGTATTGGGTTCCAGTGAACATCTGGTGGGAATTCAACGTGTTGATTTTAAAATGGTCTTTAAAATAGACCTGACTGTATGACTGAGCATCTCTCCCCCAGTGACATGCTGCCACAGTTGAGATTAGTAGAGGCACTCCAGCTGCACTTCTTTTAGATGAAAGAGGCAGATCTGCTAGCAGGGCATTTTCTGTGAGAGATCCTGTTTCAGGACTCACTGCCCCACCTTGGTCTGCCAAACCTATCTTACCCCCTTCCCCTGCCTCTCGCACTTCTCTAAACTGCTGGGGGGCGCTCAATTGAGGTATATATATATATTTATGGGCAGTCCTTTGTGATTTTTTATTTATGGGATAGGTGTCCAGGGCTCAGGATGTGCACCTACAATCACATTCTAGAAATCTAAATACATTTCATTCGGAGAAAACGAGTTTCACCTTCTGTTCACTGTTATGCCAACTGAGAAGTCCAGTGACAACACATCCTTAGTTTTCTTCATTCCAATGCTGACACTATTACAATGTAGTTTAAATTATAAACATATTTGATTAAGTTTGAAAGAGTTTCAAATGACTAAATGAGTAATAATCCAGCTATAACATATGGTTAGTGAAAATGTCCCCCTTTCCACATAAATGATCCCCATACCAAACAGAAGTAATCAGCTGCTTGCTATACATTTATATGTGCTATCATTTGTAGCTTTAATGCATGACCATTCAAGTTCCAAAAACAAAGCGTTCTTGGAAAGCGACAGGATACTCCAGTGTCTGAGTCCCTGATGACTTCTATTTTAAACAGAACTATCAGAAATATTGATCAAGGAAATCTCTAGACTGTTTCCCTGAACGTGTTTCCTAGTTCTGGCTCCTTTAGCGACAGGACTGCCAAAGAGTAAATACACAGAAATTTCTTGGCAGCAGGTCTGTTTTCCTGGTAATTTCTGTATTCCAGGTAACATTTTAGAATAATTTCCTTTTACTTTAAAAGGATATCTTAGTTGTAACTTCTGCAGCATCTAAAGTTTCTCCAACTCACTAGTTACAATAAATCTTGTAATCCAAGTATTTTCAGGGAAAAAAACAAGATCCCAACTCCTAAATCGGCAATAAGAAACTCTAAAGAATAATGAAACACCCTAAAGAGAAACTACTAGCTGGAAAACACTAAGGGCCTATATTTAGGTCACTTTGCTTTTGCTTACTGTGCTGTAGTTTTCCTTTTTACTCGCCAATTTTGGAAGGAAAAAATATCTAGAGCCCAGGCAAACACCTAGCTTGCTGTAGATTCTTCCCAACTTCTGCATCTACTACATGAACACAGATCAGAGTACAACAAACAAGATCATTAATTGTAGTATTCCTTTTCCCCACGCCCTCCAAATACACCCTAAACTTTTTAATTTTAAAGCCATAGGCATTCAGAGGAGTACTAGTAGAGGAAATAAAAAGTCTTATGTTAAAATAGCCACGTAAAGCAGGAGTCTTCATATTTTTGGAAGGACTACAATTTTGTCCAGTTATTGTTTATTGTTCTTCAAGAAGTAGACAGCTGGAAAGCACAGTTAAGTAGCTGTTATTAGAAAGATGTTCAATTACAGATAGTAAACGCTTGAGTTTCAGGGAAAATGTGAAAAGTAAAGCCTCTTTTGCCAAAAGTTTTTGGGGCTGTGAAGCTCCAATCCAGGTTGTCAATACTCTCTTTTTTAAAGATTGGTGTAAATACTGTGCCCTGAGATATCTTTAACCATTTTTGCCCAGTGGGGTCATGTGTGTGGAAGAAAGAGCACATTTAAAAGCTACAGAGCGTCCAGTGTCAATTTGTTCTATCACATTTATTAAGCTTCACCTTGCAGAATAGGCGACATTACGCTAGCATGAACACCATCCAACCTTAAACTTTCAGAAAGCCTTTGACAACGTCCCTCACCAAAGGCTCTTAAGAAAAGTAAGCAGTCATCGGATTAGAGGGAAGGTCCTCTCATGCATCAGTAACTGGTTGAAAGATAGGAAACAAAGGGTAGGAATAAGTCAGTCAGTTTTCACAGTTGGAGAGAGGTAAATAGCAGGGTCCTCCAAGTATCTGTACTGGGACTAGTGCTCTACAACATATTCATAAATGATCTGGAAAAAGGGGTAAACAGTGAGGTGGCAAAGTTTGTAGATGATACAAAATTACTCAAGACTGTTAAGTCCAAAGTTGACTGAGAAGAGTTACAAAAGGATCTTAGAAAACTGGGTGACTGGGCAAGAAAATGGCAGACGAAATTCAGTGTTGATAAATGCAAGTAATACACATTGGAAAAAACAATCCCAACTATACATACAAAATTATGGGGTCTAAATTAGCTGTTACTACTCAAGGAAGAGATCTTGTAGTCATTGTGCGTAGTTCTCTGAAAACATCCACTCAAAATGCAGCGACAGTCAAAAAAGCTAACAATGTTGGGAATCATTAAGAAAAGGCTAGCTAAGACGACAGAAAATATCATATTGCCTCTATATAATTCCATGGTACGCCCACATCTTGAATACTGCGGGCAGATCTGGTCGCCCCATCTCAAAAAAAAAAAAGATATATTGGAATTGGAAAAGGTACAGAGAAGGGCAACAAAAATGATTAGGGGTATGAAACAGCTTCCATATGAGGAGAGATTAATAAGACTGGGACTTTTCAGCTTGGAAAAGAGGTGACTAAGGGGGGGTGTATATGATAGAGGCCTATAAAATCATGACTGTGTGAAGTAAATAAGGAAGTGTTATTTACTCCTTCTAACAAAAGAGCTAAGGGTTACCAAATGTAATTAATAGGCAGCAGATCTGAAACAAACCAAAGGAAGTATTTCTTCACACACAACACAGTCAACCTGTGGAACTCTTTGTCAGAGGATGATGTAAAGGCCAAGACTATAACAGGGTTTATAAAAGAACAAGCTAAGTTCATGGAGAATAGGTCCATCAGTGGCTATTAACCAGGATGGATAGGGATTCAAAACCATGCTCTGAAGCGTCCCTAGCCTTTGTTTGCCAGAAGCTTGGAATGAGCGACAGGGGATGGATCACTCGATGATTACCTGTTCTGTTCATTCCTCTGAAGCACCTGGCATTGGCCACTGTCGGAAGACAGAATACTGGGCTAGATGAACCATTGGTCTGACCCAGTAAGGCTGTTCTCAGGTTCTCAAAAGAAGTCTTCACAACACAAGTAATACATTTTATCTATTTAGATTTACACTACATAGAAGAGCCCAATCCCCCGTCACCACTGATACTCAGAAATACAGTGCATGCACAAACGGTCAGTTATTACAGATAGCACTACCTTGGTGCAACATGAACAACCAGTGCCAGAGTCTTCAATTAGCAAGAATCAATTACTCTAATCTGAACTGCTTTCCTCTTCCTGCCCATGTCTGAACAAATGATAAAATATTAACCTTTTTCAGTTATCTAGTGATCAGTACTAAGATTGTCTATAGCAATCTCTCAGTGTCTTGATTTGAAACAAAAGCATGATTCAATGTTTAACTTTGGACACTAAATTTACCAATTTTTTTGTAATTACTTCCACAGAACTAGAGACCCTTTTGAAGAGTCCTATATTCCAGATGTAGTATGTACCTCCAGTTGCTGATATCTGCACTCATGATCTGTCCAAGCTGTAATAAAAAGATCTGGAATTGTTGGGGTATCACTCAACTGATCTTTCTGGTTAAGGAACATATGGGAACTACACTGCATGGGATTTAGACATTTTAAATGTTTCTGATTTAATAGAGTAGATTTACAGTTTGACATTTTGTTCAAACTCTAATGCAAAAGACTAACACTGAAATACAGTGAAACCAGCTCCATGATTCTCTAGTAGATAAACCCCATTTTAACCACCTGAACACTACCTAAATCCTAAAGAAGCCATGAAAGAATGCCTAGTTTCACAAGATTGAGAGGAAGTCAGAAGAGACAACACTAGGATGGAGGAAAGTTTCTGGCCTGTAGGAGATAGTGCCAAGATGGGACTTATTTGGAAGAAGTTCAGATATTCAAGCCTCCCTCAGGCTAAGAGCTTCTCCACAGGAGAGACCAATAGTTGAATACCATCTGGCAGATACCAGAGCAGTTCTGTACTGAGAGACCTGCCAGCAGCTTAGAGACAGCAGGTGGGGAAAAAAAAAAAAAAAACCACGATTCTCCATTCAATGGGACAACAGACACCTTTTGAGACTTAACTGACAGGGGTTTTGCTCTGGAGCTGGGAAAGAGGACTGGTTGCTGGGAAGGAAGTTACAGAAGGAAAACCATGTTTATTCAACTCAGAAACCTAAGAACAGGTACAGGTCTCAGCTGGGAGTTAAGCGGCCCATTTACAGAAATGCATTCCAGAGGTTTTCTAGTCCTGTTATTTGACCTTCCAACTTTTGATCACCCACTGCACCAATTCAGACAGGTTTCAATGCATATGAAACTGCACAATACTGACTACAGAACTTCACCTAATAATGCCTACATCGAGCTCAACTGCTGATGGAACTAGAGCATATTTTTTAAAAGAACATACTATCTTAAAGACTCCAAGCGACCAAAAATCTGCCACATCACTATCCACCATTACACCTCTCACTCAAGCGCCTAGTGTTAGCATAACTTTGCCTGCATTATTCTGCCACCTCTCAGCACACAAAGAAGGGTGAATCTAATCCGTCCCCACAAGCTCACCTGACAAGTTTTACTCATCTGCTAGAAGACTCCCTGAGTCTCACTCTTAATTAGGCCGTTTTTAAGTCTCTCCTCCCCTTTCCGAAAAGATTTTGCTGACGGTGTCAGCGAGACGCTGGCACGCCATGGACCCAAGGGGCCCACGTTTCGACAGCCCCTCGCTCTCCGCCCCGGCTGCCCCGCCACCCGCCGAGCACCCTCCCGCCCCAGCCGCTTTTAAGCGACGTGTTCGCGGGCTCGCCCGGAGCGGGAGCTTAAGCAGGGCGATAAGGGCGCCGGAGCCCCGCCGCACCATACGGCAGGGAGCGATGCGCCCCACCCCCGGCAGCCAGGCGCGGACACATGGCCAGGGGCCGGCTCCGGACAGACACCCGGGGGGAGGGGGAACCGGGACCAGGACCGGACCGGACCGCCCCCCTCGCGGTCCCCAGCCCCCGCTCTGCGCGAGCGGGGCCCACCCGCCCGGAGCTCGCTCCTCCGCCCCGGCCGGCCCCACGCCGGGGCTCCCTCGCCCCCTCGGGCCCCCACCTTCACTTCGTCCTCTTCATCCTCCCCGGCCCAGCGGTCCCCGCCGGCCCCCGGCGTGGGCACCAGGCGCTTCGCGACCGGCTCCGCCACCTCGAAGCTGTCGGCATCTGTGGGGGAGACGAGAGCGGGTTAGCCGAGCGGGGGAGGGGGAGCCGGGCGGGGAACCGAGGCCGCGGCCAGCACCTACCCCACGAATCCGCCTCCGCCGCCATCTTGCCCCCGCGGAATAGGCGCCTCCCGCAGGCACAGCCAGAGCGCGGCGGGGTGAGTCAGCCCCAGCCGCGCCAAGAGCGTCCCAGCCAGCTCCGAGCGCAGGGCACGCCGGGATAGCGGCGGACGCACAGGGCCCACCCCGCTGCCGGAGGCGGGGGAGCGGACTGGCGAGGAGGCGGGGCAGGGACGCGCTGACGTGACGCAGCGGCCGCCTTGAAATCCCGGCAGGGGAGCGGCGGTTGGACACGGGGCCGGCAAGTCCCGCCTGGGGCCGGATCGCGAGGGCGCGCGGGAGAGCGAGGCCCGGCCCCGCCCCGCCCCCTCTGGCAGGGGCGCGCGCGCGGCCGGGCGTGGGGGGTCCCCTTCCCCTCAGAACGGCCAGGCTGGGCCAGGCCCAGGGTCCAGCGAGCCCCGTGACCACGGCCAGGTGCCCCAGAGGCAGTGAGAACCGGGGGTCACCCCGTGGTCCCTCCCCCGTCGCCCGTTCCCAGCTGCTGGCAAACAGAGGCTGGGGACCCCCTCCCTGCCCATCCTGGCTACTCGCCACTGACGGACCTGGCCTCCCTGAACTGATCTAGCTCTTTTCTGAACCCTGTCATCGTCTTGGCCTTCACAACGTCCCCTGGCAAGGAGTTCCACAGGTTGACTGTGCGCTGTGTGAAGAAATACTTCCTTTGGTTTGTTTTAAACCTGCTGCCTGTTAATTTCATGGGGTGACCCCTACTTCTTGTGCTATGAGAAAGAGTAAATAATACGTCCTTATTTACTTTCTCCACCCCGTCCGGATTTTATAGACCTCAATCATGTCCCCCCGTAGTCGTCTCTTTTCCAAGGTGAAAAGTCCCTGTTTTATTAATCTCTCCTCCTAGAGAAGCTGTTCTGCACCCCTAATTATTTTTGTTGCCTTTTTCTGAACCTTTTCCAATTCCAATATATCTTTTTTGAGATGGGGCGACCACATCTGCACGCAGTATTCAAGCTGTGGGCGCACCACGGATTTATATAGAAGCAATATGATATTTTCTGTCTTATTATCTATCCCTTTCTTAATGATTCCCAACATTCTGTTTGCTTTTTTGCCTGCCGCTGCTCATGGAGTGGATGTTTTCAGAGAACGATCCACACTGACTCCAAGATCTCTTTCTTGAGTGGTAATAGCTAATTTAGAGCCCATCTCAGGGGTCTAAAAGCTAGAGCAAATTATGAAAAAAATCTTAAAGCCATTAAAAGAGTAGATAAGTTAACATATTAAAATACATACTGGAGAAATTCATCCCTATTGGTTTCAGAGTAGCAGCCGTGTTAGTCTGTATTTGCAAAAAGAAAAGGAGGACTTGTGGCACCTTAGAGACTAACCAATTTATTTGAGCATAAGCTTTCGTGAGCTACAGCTCACTTTGAAGTGAGCTGTAGCTCACGAAAGCTTATGCTCAAATAAATTGGTTAGTCTCTAAGGTGCCACAAGTCCTCCTTTTCTTTTATCCCTATTGGAAACAGCTGCAACTTCTATCAACTTGTCTAGGAGTTGCACCCACTTACACCAGATTTCTCTCTTCTTTTTCTACAAAAGAAACATTTAAATGCAATCCAGTGTTTTGAAAATGCTTTCCTTTATTAAACATATTTATACACTATTCAAGTAGAGTAAAATGCAAACAATAAACAACATGAATGATGAAAATAAATTCAGACTGCTACAGTTCTTTTAGACTTACCATCCTGTGCTGTGATCCAGTCAATTCTAAAACAACTCATCAGGGCTGAGCAGTGTCTGGGTGAGTACTAGGATGGGAGAGACGCAAGGAACCCACAGGTGCTGCGGTGAGTGGAGTTGGTGCTTTAGTAAAGGGAACCTTCTGAGAGCACTGATTCAGTACTGACTCAGTGGGAAGAATGCCACCTACTGTGCTTCTGTGGGTACTGTCATTTGCAGGAAGGTCTTGACTAGTGCTTGAAGATCTCGTTTGCAGTGTTGCAGCTGGGTTGGTCCCCGGATATTAGAAAGACAGGATGGGTGAGGTAATATCTTTTATTGCACCAACTTCTGTTGGTGAAAGAGAGAAGCTTTTGAGCTGCTCTGTGCATGTCAGGTTTCAGAGTAGCAGCCCTGTTAGTCTGTATCTGCAAAAAGAAAAGGAGGACTTGTGGCACCTTAGAGACTAACAAATTTATTTGCGCATAAGCTTTCATGAGCTACAGCTCACTTCATCGGATGCATGCCGAAAGCTTGTCTCTTTCACCAACAGAAGTTGGTCCAATAAAAGCTACTCCCTCACCCACCTTGTCTCTCTAAAGATCTCATGGCACTTTGAATTCAGCCAAGACATGAGGGTTAACCCCCTTGTCTTGCGAACTGAGCATTTACATCTTTCTTCTGAAATTCTATGAGTTTAAATTGGATTTCATATTCTTCACTTCCTGCCTTAGACTGTTTGCAGCATTGATGCATGCAGTTAAACAATTGTTACATTTCAGTCTAGAATTGGTTGTATTTTATGTAATATGTTGCATTTGATTATTTTTAAAGCACACTGAGATCCTTCAGGATGCAAGGGGATCTTTAAATCTAAAATATGATTTAATAATCTAAAGTATTATTGACAGGTAATGAATTTTTAATGCAATTTTTGTCTTGACAGTGCCATTTTTTACTTTCTAAAGGTGAGTGGCTCATATATGTCTTCTTAGAAGCACTGAAGTGCTGTTTGTAAGCTCTTACTGGTTGAGCTCTAATTTCAAGTGTGCTGTGAGACATGCTTTTGATACTAAATTGAACAAATTTTTAAACTAGATATAAATGTGAAGTAAACCACCCAGCATGAAGATCATCCTTTGAAACTAGCAAGAAATTAACCATTTTTTCCCCTCAAGTCCTCCTAGAAGCAGTGTCCAGAGTAGGATGACCAGACAGCACTTGTGAAAAATCGGGACGGGGTGGGGAGGTAATAGGCTTCTGTATAAGAAAAAGCCTCAAATATTGGGATAAAAAGAAAAAGCCTATAAAATCGGGACATCTGGTCACTCTACCAGAGGCATCTGGAAATCAGCTTATACAGGAGTGTGTAATTGCAGTTGGTAGTTTGTACTGCTTGATTTGTCATTTGAGAGTCTTTAGCAGAATACTTTTGGCTGATGGCACTGTGATCACCATATACACCAGACCCTCGCTAGAACATGCATCTATATAGTGCGAATTCGCATATAACGCAGTTGCGGCCATGGATCCCAAATTTAATCACTTTAATTGCAATTCATTTTAACGCGGTCCCCGCATTAACACGGTACCACGCATGGATCCCAAATCCTGTGTTCTAGCGAGGGTCCGGTGTATGTACTTTTCATGTGCAGAGTAAAAAAAGACCAAAGCTAGCCCAGAAAGAACAATTTATGCCATTCTTTAAAAACAAATCCAACTTTTATAAACATAGCATATAATTTAAGGTTCAACTCAATAAAAATTAGCCATCCCTACTGACTACCTCTGCTGTGGTAACCGCAGAATGTTAAAGGCTTTCCATTGCAGACAGCTCCATGAAGTGCCAAGGGACAATGCTGCTTGAAGATACTGTGTTGGAGGGAAGAAAGGAAGTACACCTTTCCTTGCTTTCTGGTGTGGCAAGGCACCTCCTTTGTCTCGCCAGAGTTAGCACTTCCCCCTCTGGCAATGGTGGGCCTGGGGTAAATTAGCCCCACTCTGGGCGGTGTGCCTTCCCTCTTCTGTGCTCTTTTGGCCGTGTTTTCAGGGTAGGCCCCAGGGTCAGCCTAAGGGGTGATCCTTACCCAAAGGAAAAAGGAAAGAGTGTCTTGTAAACCCAAAACCAAAAAGGGGATACCTTTCCCTGTTTTCTCACTGAGGCAGGGTGTTGTCCTGGTGCTTGCCTTGGGGTGTCAGTGCTTCCCCTAGCAGGCACTCGAGTTTGGCCATTCCCCTATGGGAAGGAACACGGCCTCTCAACCTGGAAGAGCTGGTTTCCCTGATGCCACTAGCCTAGCAGTAGCTTGTCTCTCTCTTCCCCTTGCTCTCCCTCAGAGGGGTTTTTAAAGGCCTCAGGCAGCCCTTAATTGGATTCAGGTGTCCCTAAGTGACCTGAGGTAACCCCTTCTCAGCTTGTCAGAAACAGGGCCCTTAACATTCTGGGGCTAAGATATTGGCCTTCCAGGACCCTCTTGCAGCCATCCGGCCTGACTTTGTCCCACTGGCAACTGTAGTTTAGGCATTGTCAAGGCTGATTCCCTACTCTGGCAGTTTGAATGCAGAAGGTGGTGGCCCACAAGGATTCTAAAAATTTATACTGGCCACTCCAGGCTTGTATTAAACTCCCAAGATTACAGCTTTTCTCTGACCTTGGATGGGTAGATGCTGCCACCACCCAAGTGCAAAGCCCCCCTTTTTGGAACCCAGGAAGGCGCACTTGGGAATTCCTTCCTATGGGGTAACCTTAAGCCCGTTTCCCCCCACTCCGGGGAAGGGCTGAGAAAGAACGCAAAGGAACTCAGCTGTTGCCACCAGCTAATTAAACAACATGTACACAAACCTCTTAGGACACAAAATCCAATCCTGTTCTTAAAAAAGGTAAATTTTATTAAAAACGAAAAGAAAGAAAATACATTTGAAAATTCAGGCTATTGCCAGATTTAAAAACCCATTTACAAGAATTAAGCATCAAGAATAACCTTCTTGAGGTCCAGTTTAAAGGCTTTAAAGAGATAAACCTAATCGCGTCTTCCTGGACATTTCCTGATCTCCTTACGTATCTGGGGGTTTCAAGTGAGTAGTTTCTATGTATGAGTCAGATGATTTTTCATACCTGGCCCCAAGCTTCTTACAGCATAGTTCCAGCCCTGTCTCTGCTTCTCCCTGAGAACCACAAAGGGGAAGTTTTTTCCCAATTTTAAAAACTTCTAGCCTTCCCATTGGCTCGTTTGGTCAGGTGTCCATTGCCTTCCTTTTACCTATGCAGGGACATTTTTTAACCCTTTACAGGTAAAGCAAGTAAAAAACAACTACTAAGAGGGATTTTATAGCTAATTGGCTGGCTGTCCATAAAAGGGAGCTACCCCCCACCTTTCATTTATCACAGGCATACATTCGATGACGAGAAAGGGGCTAGAGGAAGACACTGATTAGAAACACTGTGATAGGTGAGAATAGGAGAGTTTACACTGTAAAGCATTCATTTAAACAGATTTGTATGGGTCTAGAATGGGGTCAAGATAACATCTTGGTCAAAGACAGAGAAACAATCTGCAGGTTTGAACGATTTACTGTTTGTTGTATTCACCATCCACATGCATGCCATCCTCATGTAAGGTTCTGTCCTGTAAAAATACGTGTGGGTAGGAGTTCCTTTACTAGCATTCAGTTATTGTTTGTATTAGGTAATGCCTGGAGATCCCAACTGAGACTGGGATCCCCACTGTGCTGGACACTGTACAAACAGAGTTGGTGATAGTCCATACCCCAAAGAGTTTACATGCTTAACAGACAAGACAAAGTGTGGGGAAGAGGGGAAATAACATTCAAACAAAGTGAACAATGTGATGATTTACAAACACCAAGTTAGTTCCACTATTTTTGTTACTGCTTTGTGTTGTTTAGGTTTTTCTTTTAAAACTATTGTGTGGGGTTGTGTTAGGAGAGGATTAGTTACAAGAAAAGACAAAGGAAAGGAGCAAGGATGTTGAGAGAAGGGAGGAGAGGAGGATGGAGGGCAGTAGAAGTTCTGAGAGAATGTGAGATATGGGCATGCAAGGGAAAGGTTTGCTCCAGCAGCCAACTGATGGAAGGAATGGTCAGAATAAAAACTGTAGAAAGTTAACAAGATGACAATGTGTGTTGGAAGGTCTCTGCTCCTGCCAGTTGAGTCTCTGCCTTCAAGCTGGCTTCACCCTTGTCATTTTTTTTTATTTCACCGAGTTCCCATGGCTGGGACACTGGTGAGGCCATATGGGTCCTGGTGCCCCCATGGGACATGTTCTGGTTCCAGGGGGATTGGGAGGGAAGGGTAGCCTCATATGGGTCTCTGCATCCCCCAGGGTGCTGCTACTGTTCTTGTCTGGTCCATGCCAGATTTAGGCTTGGCTGTGTTCTTGCAGTCCTGAGGGGAATATCAGGCTACGTGCATGCAGTCCTTAGCTTCAGCCAAACTGGCTCACATCCTATCTTCTCCTCCCACTGCACACGCTGCTGCAATTTTTACACAAGTTTAAGCACAGATCCTACCTATCTGCTGGGTCATATATAGAACAGTCAAACATCAAGGGAGATAAACTATTATGTATTTCTCACTTACATATCTGTCTTTGTAGGAGACAGGGGAGAGAAGGGGATTAAAAACAAACATTAACCAAATTGGGCCTCATTGGATTTGCTGCCAAGGGATCACTATTTTGATTGTAGAAAATCCTCTTCTTGAAGAAATCAGATTTTATGAGGAGAGAGGAAAGGGAACTTAAATTCTTACATAGGTTAGGGAAGAGTATCTCAATTTACCATGTTTTGGCATCTTTCCAGTTCCTAGTGTGCTTTTCCTTTTCTTTCATCTGACATAGAATCAGAAGTTGTTACATTCCTGTAGAGAATGTATGCTCTAGTGGTTAAAACACAGAAATAGTACAGAGACAATTTTTTCTGTTTCTGGCTAGCCAAAAATGATATGCTACCTTGAGCAAGTAATTTCATTTCTCTATCCTTCAGTTTCTGCATCTGAAAAATGGGAATAATATCTACCTTGCAGGGCTGTTGAGAGACTAATATTTGTGAAGTATGTGGAGATCTTTGAATGTTATAGAAACGTAAAGTGTTGCTTTTAGAAATTGGTCTGCAATTGTCAGTCAGAAATTCCTGTCTTCATTCCCTTCCTCTCATCAGATACAGATCCATCAAAGTCATGACAGACAACATGGCTTACATGTTTTATATCAAGCGGCAAGAAAAGGCAAGATCACCTTCCTTCTGGGCAAAGGCAATAAAATGAGTGGAATTGGTTCATGAAGTATCACATAAGAATCTTAGCAACACAGCTGCCCAGCATACAGAATGTCACAGCTGACATGCTCAGCAGGTGCTTCTTCCAAGACTACAAATGGGAGTTAGATCCCAGGTTCTGGTTGGACTCTTTTGGGCTTGGGAGTTTCCACAAGTAGACCTTTTTGCCACAACTACAAACAAAAAATGCCACCTATTTTGTCCAGTGGGGTGGGTTAGATCACAATTCGCTGGGGGAGGCCTTCCCTCCTGCCATGGATGAAGGGGCTGTTTATACCTTCCCTCCAGTGCCTCTCATCCTCGAGGCAATAAAATCAAACAGGACAAGACCAGACTCATTCTGATAGCCCTGATATGGTAAAAGCAAGCATGGTTCCCTTACCTGTTTCATCTTGCTCTCTATCCGATAAATCTCCCAGCTGCTAATTTCCTCTCCCAGGACTCTGGTCCTCTGATGCATCCCAACTTGGGTATTCTTTGCCTGAAGGCGTCGTTCCCTTAATGGTTACAGGGCTAGAGTTATCCTGCTCTGTGAGATATAACACATACTATTAAATAGTAGAAAAGTTTCCACCAGAACGTCTTACCTTCAAAAGGAGACACGATTTGGCCACTGATGTGAACTCCACGTTGCTGCTCCTGAATCTGCCCCGCTTCGCTCATCCTCAAGCACCTGCTACATCTTAAGAAATCAGCATGTCTCATAATTCCCTCCAGGTTCATCTGGTGGCCCTAACAGCCTTTCATACTACTATTGAGGGGTTCTCTCTGTTTGCTCACCTCACAACTGCAGGATTTATAAAAGGCCTGGGGAATGTCTTCCTATAGATAAAGGTTTCTCAAAAGCCTCCGAAAACCCTGTTGAACTGACGTTCACCTGCTCCTTATTGGATTTATCTCGTAAAACAGCCTTCCTAGTGACTATTACCTCAGACTGCAGAGTCAGAGAGATTGGGGCCTTAATGGCAGACCTCCTCCCCCATGTCACAATATTCTACAAGGATCAGGTTTCTACCTAAACTAACTTCTGAATTTCGTCTGAATCAGATCATATACCTACCAGTTTTCTTTCCCAAACCACATACTTCCAACCTTCCAAAACCATATACTTCCAATTCTAGATGTCACGAGGGCGTTTATCCTTCTGTCTGGATAGAACTAAACCGTTTCGTAAATCCACTAGACTCTTTGTTTTGGTTGCAGACAGGTCTGCCATTTCTACCCAGAGACTCTCTAAATGGATTTCCAAGTGTATTGTAGTATGCTACTATAGTATCGACATTCCACCTCTACCGACGCACTTGACAGATCGCAATCTACCTCTATGGCTCTCCTTAAAAAATTTTCTATTTCAGAGATCTGCAGAGCCTCTACATGGTTTTCGGTGCATGCCTTCTCTCTAGACACAATATCCTGGTTGATGCCTCCAGATCTGACACTACATTTGGCAATGCAGTTCTCGCCTCTGTGATGGACTCCATTCTGAAGGCCCCTTCCCCTCCTTCTGGGAATACTCCTTGGGAGTCACCAAGAATGGAGCGCCCATAGGGACCCTACTCAAAGATGAAAGAGAGATTACTCACCCTGTGCAGTAACTGTAGTTCTTCAAGATGTATCCCCCTATGGGTGCTCAACTACCCACCCTCCTTCCCCTCTGCTTCGTAGTTTCTTCTGAGACTCAGTGGTGGAGAAGGAACTGAGGGGGTGGTTTGCCTGTGCAGTCTGACATAGCCTCGGTGCAGGGCATGAGGATACCAACAGCACGTGCGTGGGCCAAACAGACACTGCTAATGAAAATCTCCAATCAAGAGTAGAGCACCTATAGGGGAACACATCTTGCAGAACTTCAGGTACTGCACAAGGTAAGAAACCTCTGTTTATTCACTGTCACCCCACATCCTTTTTCAGAATCACAAGTTATATATCTAAGAACAAAGAATGTAAGTCACATTTACAGGACACAATCCTACAACCTATGAGTGTGACTAACATTGTTTGTTCCTAGTAGTATAACCTTTCATTTTCCTACATGAATGTATCTTTTTACCTGTATCTGTCTTGTAAAGTGTACGCTCCTCAACTGTGAAACGACATCTTGTATAGCACTGAATACATTATTAGCATTTAAATATTTTCTGTAGTTATACAAAGTGGTTGAATCTCTTTGAATATAGATGTGTGAGCTTTTGGAAAACATCATGTTTGAATTAATTTTCCTTGCTATGCTTCTTAAAAGGATACTGGCTTTTTGACTTCCTGGAAAGACGATGAACGTGCTCTTTCACTAGCTCTTTCTCTGTGGCTTCGCTTGAAGTGAGAGATTGAAAAAAGTCTTGGAAAATTAGATAATGGGAAATTTCTTCTTCCTCTGAAGACAAACTATCAGTCTGGCTTTTAACAACTGGAAGATGCTCTGAAGATCTATTTTAATCAGTTGGAGAAAAAAAGACTTCAAAATACATGGTTTCCTCTTCTGTTGCCCATTTACCTGGCATAGGAGCAGAAGTAATAGAAGCAAAGACACAACTAAATGTTAAAACCATCAAGTTCAAACACATTTTCATAAGCTCCATGGTAGGAGTCATCTTTATGAGACCGCCATGAAATATGGGGTGGGGGGGAAGAGGGCATTGTTAATTATAAAAATACTATGCACTTCTATAGCACATTTCACCCAGGACCTCACATTGCTTTAAAACGTCCAAGTATCATTCCCATTTTACAGAAGGGCAAGCTACAGTACAGAGAGACAAAATAATCTGCCAAACATCACCTGCTGCATCAGTGGCAGAATTATGAGTCTCGGACTTCAATTCCCTCCTATCTCCTAGGCCACACACTCTCATTTAATATAAATGCTTTCCATATCTAAAGGTTCCTGCTTAGAAGATAATATAGGTCAGAATAGCTCACCTAAAGCCCTATGATAGTTATACAAAAGATATGCATTGTACCGTGTACAATATATAACATCAGAATCAAATCAAGACTAATCAAAATGAACCAGCTATAACAATTTTATCAGATAAAGTACATGTATTTGGTTTTTTTTTTCTTGTTTGATCTCCATTACTGACTTTTTAAAAAAAGAACAAGTTTATTTTTCCTCCGATTTTAGAGCCTAAAAGTTACATAAAATTCATATTCTGAAGAAAACTGTTTCTGCAGGGAATGTAGGCAGGAAGGGCATTTGCTGATAAATGCCAGCTGAAAGAATTAACATAGGCTAAAAATCCCAATATAGTAGCTAAAACAAATATTTAATACAAATCTTGTGATTCTTAGTATTAGCAGTGTTGTCAGAAGCAGCACAAATTGGTAGATCAGTTCTCTATAAAAATACCTACTCGGGATTTAGCACTATTCAGTACCTGAATTGACACAAGTATCAATCAGAACAAAACAAATTGTTTCATGTTACCATCCAGGGTTAGCAAGCTAAAATTTTATGTGCCTCAACAGTGGACCAAGTGAATAAATCTTCACCTTCATCCATCTGTCCTTGCCTGCTCCCCACACAAGAAGAGAGAAAAAGATTGCAGCCTGTGCTGAAAAATATCAACAGCATAATGAGATATTTAATTTATAGTACACAAAATGATACAGGTATGCTACTTCCTATCAGATACACACTGGTTCATTTAAAGTTTTTGGTTTTTTTAAATATTCAGTATCAGGAACAATGGTGTAAATCTCGAGTGACACATGGTTAGACTAAGCAATCCTTGAGTGCATCCCTTTAGTTTCTCCTAGAAAGGCTGTACTATTGAAACCTAACCTCAGGTGAATGACTTCAGAAGAAATACTTTTCCTTACATATTTACGTAGATTGTAAGCCCTCATCTTTCTTCTAACCTGAAAAACACCATTAACACTTACAATCCTATACACACTTGTATAGTCAGGGATAGATTAATGGTAAAGGGATGCTAATCCATTAAAATCACTTCCCCACCGCCCTAAAAAAAGGGGGGGAAAAACAACCTTAAGGCACCTCTCCCTCCCCCAGACAAATAGTTGTCTTTCTCCCAAAAGAGGAAGTTTAGCCTACCTCACAAGGCAGCTGGCCAACATCAATCAGCTGTGCATGGCTGTCTAGTACCCTACCTCTGTGGCTCTCGACCTTTCCAGACTACTGTACCCCTTTCAGGAGGCTGATTTGTCCTGCGTACCCCCAAGTTTCACCTCACTTAAAAACTATTTGCTTCCAAAATCAGACATAAAAATACAAAAGCATCACAGCACTCTCTAACTGAAAAAGTGCTGACTTTCTCATTTTTACCATAGAATTATAAAATAGATCAATTGGAATATAAATACAGTACTTACATTTCAGTGTATAGTATATCGAGCAGTAGAAACAAATCATTGTCTGTATGAAATTTTAGTCTGTACTGACTTCACTAGTGGCTTTTATGTAACCTGTTGTAAAATGAGGCAAAGATCTAGATGAGTTGATGTATCCCTTGGAAGACCTCGGTGTACCCGCAGGGATATGTGGTACCCCTGATTGAGAACCACTGCCCTACCTCATTGCTCCATCTGGGTCCTTTTTGACCAGGGCCTAGATCCAAAGCTCTTGCATTAATCTACCTCTGTGTCAGTCTTTAAGTAGTTTAAAAAAATCTTGAAGGGGTTAATTGCTTTTATATAACCGGAACGATTGTTGACTAGTTGGATGGCATGCTTTCCCCTGCCACGTATATATACATAATTTCCACACTAGAAAAATGCTGCAGCTTTTGAAGTCTTACTATCAATGGAATAAAAAAAAAGCATTGAGATTGGTTTCTCTCTGCACCTGCTGAGAATGTAGAAACGCAACTTGTCAGTCTGAATTTGTACAGGAAGACAAGTAGTCAGACTTGGTCACTTTTTGTTTTTTAATTGGTAGCAGGTTTAATATCTACATACATGCTATGGGTAGTGTTATCCTGTTAAGCATCTTTTGTCTAAATCTAGAATTTTATATTTCAATAATTTTGAAGTTTATTAGTTTAACAAAGGCTTCTATAATAGGGTTTACCAGTCGAGCCACACAGCTGCCATCAAGGAGTACTTGGCGGTGCTGTGGGATGGAAGGAGGGTGCAAAGTCACCTATTCCATTCCCCCAATTACATTCTGTGCTAGTCGTCCCCAATCACAGGGGAAGGATAGTACCTTAGTCACAGATCACCAGGCAGATGAATGTTATAGCCATACCCCATAACTTGACCACAGGGACTCACTATGGCTCTGCAACCCAAGAATCCTGTGAAGGGAAGACTCTCTATTGATTGGATCCACTGGATTTAGGAGTGCTTTGCACCAATGGAGTGGTGCAAAATAGATTGTGTGCTGCCCCAAATTGGGGCCACTTTAGCTCTTAAAAACTTAAAGGGATTAGAAAAATTATGCTAAAATGACAATGGCTCATTAATTCTGGCTCATAGCTGCTGACTTTAGTGACAACAATAAGTTTATACTACTCCCATTTGCCCTCCAGAACCCACAAAGTGATGGGAAAGTGAAATGAATTCTTATCTGTCGGTTTCAATGTCAGAAATAAAGAAAGCATATTCTTGTCAATTCTGATGAAGTATCATCAGATGATGACTTAGCAATTTGAAGTTAAATTGCCAAATGACCTGTAATACTTAGAATCAATTGTAATATGATAACAGAATGGAGCTAGATGTTTAGACAAAGAATAATAAAGTAATGTGATTAGCAATTCGAACACTCCAAGGAAGCTAGGGCCAGAAGAGAAAGCAAAGGAAAATGGATGCACACATGACTGTTTACTTTCTTGTACAATGTTTGTCAAATATCCAAAACAAGCTCTGTGAATGAAGTCGTGATTCAATAAAGCACTTAAACAGATAATTAACTTTTATCAAGTGTTTAAATGCTTGAATCGGGGTCTTAGAGAAGTTGACACAGTGTCCTTAGTTTACACTTGGTTGACAAAGAACTGCCAACAGAAGGATGCCTTTGATCAATATTTGATCAGGCCTCAAAAAATTCAGACTTTTAAAAGTTTATGAGTAATAATGAAGATATTTTACTATGTAAATGGAAGGTGAAATAATTGAATGTGAACAAACAAAACAATAAAATCGAGGCAGTTACCCTTCTACATAAACAGTTAAATTAAAAAAAAAAAAAGCTTCCACATATATTGCATGTTGCAAAATCCTAAGAAACTGTAATAATCTTTCACCCAAGCATAGTTCTGCTGTCAGAAGTAAAAATGATCAAAGCTAGACTGGAACATGTGCAGAACACGTAAAAGCACTATACAAACAGCAGGCTGTAGTGAAAGACGGCAAATAAAATCACCAAGAATTTACTGTAGAAAGAGGATGTTATGCTATGCCTCTAATAAATTCTCTAAAAACAAGAAAATCAGAGTAAGTGATACAGTTACAAGATTAACTGCATAATAGTGAGGTAACTCAAAAAGGGCCAAAGCCTGAATACCTTGTAGACCCAAAACCCACCCAGTTATCAGCAATAATTATGGGTTGTAATTAGCTGTGTATGATATTCTAAGATCAGAGTAGTATTTAATTCTTGTCATTCCACCCCATCATAGAATCCAATAAAATGAAAAACAGGGGAAAAATCTGATTACATCTAAGAACACAAGATGGAAAGATTATGTAGATCAGAAGTGTTTGACATTTTTATAAGCTTAATTTTTTTAAAAAGACATTCTCTCAGCAAAGCAGGATTATAATTATAAAAATCAGATTTGCAGCATGTTAACATTCAAGTATTTAATATGTATTATGGAGCAGTCTATACAGATTATTTTTGTTGTGCATCTAGGTAGTACCAAATCACCAATTTTCCCTACATTTCCTAGAAACCAGACTGCAATATCTCACATTCTAATTTTCCTCAGTGATCTGAAATCATGACACAGATACATGTATAAAATGAAATGTGTACTTTGGCTTAACCAAAAAGACCAATTTTGTAACAGTTTTACTCAAAATGGCGTAAATTAGAACGCAAATGCTTAGGAAAATGATTCTAATTGGTGGAAACCTTGTACCATTTTATTGAGTCACAGAGAATGTCCATGATTAACTTATTCAAGGTAGTTCCATTATGCTAGATTTATTTAGCAATGAATAAAAAAAATCCTAATAAGGTATAGCATATTATTTATGGTAATTTGGAAGAAGTTCCATTCTGAAGAGGAGTTCATTGTTAAATTAACTTTAAAAAGTCTTAGATTTGCGTTTGAGAGGGAGATTAAAAAATAATAATAATTTAAAAATTGTGGGAGAATCTTGCAGCAACTCAAACACAAACTGACCATTTTCAAATCTGTAAGGGTATCCATTATATTAGCATAAAAGCAGCAGGGGTGGGGGTAGTTCTGGGGTTCACACGTCTGCGCAAAAGCATATATAAAGGTAATGTTATGTACATTTTATTTCAATAAAGACATAAGACAAACAGCGTAAAGATGCCCAGATGCCCTAAAGATAAATACATTTAAAAGATTCTCATTAAAATGAATCTGTAGTATTTCTTTCCTGCAAGCAAAATACCTTTCTTTAAATACAAAAAAAATTTTAAAAAAAAAAACAAAAACAGTATTCTGAATTGCAAATGCTTTTCACTTTTTTTTTTGCAGAAAATCTGCCATGATGACTTTTTTTTTTAATGAATACGGATTTTCCACAAAACAGGCTTGCTCTACATGCTAATTTTTTTTAACAGTTCATTGACACAATGTGCTAGCTACATACACAACAGATAATATAGTAAGAAAACACTCAACCTGATGAAAAGTTAAAATCTTCATTAATACACTGGAAAAAGTTGACATAACTCATGCCTTTTAAAATCAAAAATACAAAATTAAATGTTTTCCTAAAAAGATTTTCCTTATTTTAAGGACTCATTTGAAAATGAAGCTGCATGTAATTTGTACAATAAAATTGTACAAGTAAACAGGTAATATACATAAAAAATTAATTGACATACTTCTCAATTATCAGTTGTCCACCTTTAATTTCCAATACTGTACTTTCTTAACAAGCATACAAAATATCAAACTTCTCTTTAGAAAAAGTGCCGTTCTGTGACATCCTTTACACAAAAACAGTCCAAGCCTGTGGCATGTTAATGCAGTCGAGAGGCAAAGCATCCTAACTTTTACAAATTATACCTTCCATAAAAAGCCTCCTGAAAAGGAGAGTACACACCATTATAAAAATATCAACCTCTTGTGGTAGCTGCATTAGAGAACCAAGGCTTGAAGACTATTTCCATATAGCATAGAAAACCACTATGATAGCATATTAACTGCATTGGTGGCATGGGAGTGTACTGTATCACAGGATTATGCATAGTTACTATTAGGTACCTTCACTGTTACACAAAGTTTAAAACTGATTGAAACAAACAGCATAACAGGAGGTACCACCAGCCCATGCAAAACATCTTAAAATACTGAGCCACTGTGCAGAATACTTCATTCTTGGAGGAATCCGAAGGCAGCAGTAATTGATTTGCATCAAACCCAACAGGTGACCAAATAATTCTCCTTAAAGATTTGTATGCACAGTATAATCTGAGGTATTCCTTGTCCATCAATTGAGCGTGCCACTGCAAGATATTGTCTGTCCAGAGTACATGCCATCACAATGGTTTAAATATTCTGAATATTAGTAATTCTTATATTCTTATCTAGCCAGTCTCTTGATTTTTGAAAAGATTTCAACTACAGTAGAATATTACAGAAACAAAATATAAATGCAGGTATTTCTAAATGAAACTTACATGGACTAAAACTAGAGAATATTTTTAAACAAATATACAGTATGCAGGCAGACAAAGCAGGAAAACGGCCATTCAATTGTATAATAAAAAACTAATAAAATTTGGCTATTTCCAGAAAAACTATGAAGCGCCTCAACTAAAAGGAATGCATAATGAAATTCTAAGCTAATACAGGTCAAAAATGTAAAAAGGTTATAAACCTTAACAGGAAAAATAAAACAACTTTTACTGGCCATTCCTGTTGAAATGAGAATCTTAAAGTAACAGAAAAGTGGCTACAAACCCACTTAGAGCACCGAACAGAGAGAAAATAAGAGTCCATTTTCAATCTCTGTTATATCATAAAATCCTGTGTTTCTACAGGTCAAACTGCTGGTGGCAGAAACAGAATTCTTTATAAACTGCAGATGTCCTGTACATAAAAAAATTTCATTGGAGTTGCACTAGTTCTAAAGACTTTTCTGTTCTCGCCTACCTACTGTATTGTACTGTATGTATTCAATCTGAGATATAGAAAGTCTCTTTCTGTAACCCTTGATTACTGTTGGGCACCAAAGATAAGAAAAGCAAGACGGGGTACAAAAATGCAAAATTTCAACAGTAATGGCAATGTTTTTGTTTTAGTCCAAAAGGGTCCTGCATTTTCTCCCCCTTCAGTAATTTGATAAAAGGCTTGGTTTTTAATCTGGGGGTAGCAAGTCATGCAAGCGAAATCTGTCTCTGATGTGAGGTCGGACATCTTCATTCTGCAGAAAAAAATAAAATTACAGTTTTTAAAATAACAGAAGTATCTACATGTCAGATTTTAAGAGTTATGTTTTTAAATTATGTTAGTATACATAATAATACAACACCATTTACAGTGATTTATATTTTCAAAGAGCTTTACAACATTAACTAATTAACATTCACAAAAACCCAGTGAGATAAGTAGAATCTCAGTTTTACAAGTGAGGAAACAGATGTGCAGGTAGGCAAATCACTTAACTGAAGGTCCCATAGGTAGTGTCAGAGCTGGAACTAATCTTCTAGCCATGTACTCAATCCAATACATTCTGCTTTTTAGTAACAAAATAAGTACTCCCTATACATATTTTGGATTATTGTCCAGACAAGACAGTTTTGGAAAGTTCCTAAGTAAAACATTTTCAGAAGTTTCCAAGTGATGTAGGCTCCTAAATCACTTAGACAATTTTGAAATTTTACCTAGAGTGTATATGAAAAAAGATGAATACATTACTCACCAGCTCTACAAGTTTCTCCAGAAAAGGAATTAATTTTAGGAGTTCATTGTCATTTTTATCCATGAACCAGCTCTCTATAGGAATTCCATTTGAAAGCTAAAATAAAATCACAGATATGTTAATTTTTATGCTGAATATCTCCAGAAAAGACCACTGATGACATAGTGCGTTTTATGTAAAATATATTTTGTGCCAACAGAACTTAACAATGCATATTTTTTGTTCTAGAAGTTGTTTTAAAATCCACTTGTAAAAAATTTCCCTCCTTTGCACAAAACTGTTAAAAAGGAACACTAGTGATCCTCTACATCAGTGCTGACCTAAATAGCACTAAAACCTCTGCTGGACTGAAATACATAGAAATGTTCAGAAAGTGTTCAAATACAGGCAGATGCTGCAGACTTTTGTAAAACCAACGCTGACCCCAGTTTACATACACAAGTGAAGTTGAGTTTAACAGCTGCTCACTGAAATTAATGACATAAAACTGACAAAATTTGTATTTTGGTAATTGTTTAGAACATATAAAATTCCTTCAAAACTTAACAGCATTAATTCTGACATACAGAGTAAATACATTTTTAATTTCACCGTTTTGGACCATTTGAGTATTTCTGAGGAAACCCACTGCCCATGTTGACTGTTAACGGACAATTTATAAGGATATTACCATGCAAAAGGCAGAGAGGCCCCTGAAAATAACTGCATCCAAACACCAGTACATATTAGTAACTGTTGACTAAGCAACTAGGTACCCAGAGGCTGTTCCCCTTCGCTCAGTGAAAACTACGGCTATAACCCCAGAGCTCTTGAAGCCCTTCATGCATGGGATTTCCCCAAGAAATACTAACAGATAAAGGAACTAATTTCACCTCCCAGATGATGCACAAGTTATGTGCCTTTCTGAAGCGCAAGTCCCTGAAAACCTCTGTGTACCACCCGCAGCCAGTGTACCACCTGAGCACTAATAAGCCTATTGGAGCAATTTAATAAAACTCCAAAGGGGATGTTGAAACGCTTTGTTAGTTATGACCCTAAGCACTAGGACTGGCTAGTCTAACTGTTCCTTTTTACCATAAGGGAGGTCCTGCAGGCCTTTACGGGGTTCTCTCCCTTCAAGTTATTTTATGACCACCAGCCACAGGGAATTTTGGACTTGCTCTGAGAGGGCTGGGAGGAACAAGACATAGGTGCTTTAAGTGTGATTCAGTACATCATACAACGATGGGAATGACTCAGGGACGTAGGGGTGTTCACCAGAGGAAATTTAAGAAAGGTCGAATAAGTGCAGGTGCAAAATTATAATGGAGGGGCATGATGATGGGTCTTTTACCCCGGTGACCAGGTCTTTTTACTGCTTCCTTTGGCCGAGTCAAAGTTAATGCCCAGTGGCAGGGTCCATTTGAATTTATTAAACAGGAAGGGCCAGTGGATGATGATATAAAAATGACAGGCAGAAGGAAGGAAACCAAAATTTACCATGTGAATCTTCTTAAACCTTAGAAGACACAAGGAAAACCTGCTGTTCACTCCCTTCCCTACGGAGCCTGAACTAGGACTCCAAACACCCAGTGGCCAAAACCCGACACCAACTCTTGCAGGTTAGGCACTTACCGCTGTAAAGAGGAGGCAACTCTTCCAACTGACCAATGACTTTGCTACTGTATTTTACTTCTGCCCAGGGAGAACACAGTTAATCCAACACTACCTAGAAACCACCTTGGGCTAATGTGTCAGGAAGAACCCCAGGCCCTTACCATGGAGGTGGTGGGACACAGTCTGAGAAGTCATGATCAAGGAGGTTGGGATAATCAGGGAGTCAAAAAGCGAATGGAAGAACCCCATAGTTGTGGTTCCCAAACCAGACGGTTCGATTTTGCATCAATTTCAGGAAAGGTAACTCCATCTCAAAATTCGATGCCTATCTGATATTATGGGTAGACAATTTATTAGAGTGGCTGGGACCAGTGAAGTACCTGAGCACGAATAAACTGATGAAGGATTTCTGACAGATCCGTTTATTCCCATCCTCGCAAGAGAACACTTCTTTCTCAACCCCTTCAGGCATTCAGAACTCCAGGGAGTTGCAATAATTTTCCAGCTGTTTACGAATAAAACCATCAGTCCGCTAGGGCAGCAGTTCTCAGCTGGAGGTCTCAAGCCCTTTCGGGGGGCCGCAGGGCCCCGCGGCTGAAACCCATCAGCCCCAACTTTTCCCATGCATTCATACTACATGCAGGCACCTCGGATGTTGACCTTGGCACCGTGCTCTTGCATAACTTGGAGGGGGGAAAAACACCTGATCCTATATCTGAGCAGGAAGCTATTCCATCAAGAAAAGGCTCACTCAGTTACTGAAAAGAAGGCATTAGTGATTCAGTGGGCTGTGGACTCCCTCGATATTACCTGCTGGGCAGCCCCTTCTCCTTAATCACAGATCATGCTCCTCTATGCTGACTCCATGACATGAATGACTGGAACCTGCACATAAGGTGGTGGCACCTAATCCTACAGCCCTATAGCTTCAGGGCCTGCTCAACCAGAAAAGAAAAGCTCATCGCATGTGGCAAAACGACATCACACCAGCAGAAAAAAACGTCATACAAGCAACTCAAGGCTGAAGCCCAAAGGAAAATCCATGACATCAGAAATAAGTGGTGTCGAGAAAGGCCAAGGAGATTGAGCTTTATGCTGATAAACATGACATGAGTAGTTTTGTTTTTTTTTCAGGCAGTAAGGGCCATTTACAGTCCATGCTCCCATGGATCCACACCACTCTGAGCTCAAGATGGGTCAACGTATTGTAAGGACAGCAAAGCCAGATGGAAGGAGCATTTTGAGTTTCTCCTGAACAGTGAGTCAACTGTCCCTGATGCCAGTATCGAATCTATACCTCAACAACATGAAAAAGAATCTCTTGCTGACCCCCCTCACCCTCGAAGAAGTAACACGAGACATTATGCAAACTAAGAACAACAAGGCAGCAGGGCCTGATGGCATACCAGCTGAAGTCTACAAGTTTGGAGGTGAAGAACTGGTAAGGAAGCTCCACAAACTTTTTCTTCATATCTGGTATTAGAAGAAGATTCCAGACAACTTAAGAAACGCTAACATTGTTACAATCATTAAGAAAGGAGATAAGTCAAAGTGTGGAAACTATAGAGGCATTGCCTTGCTATCTACAGCAGGGAAAATTCTTGCCCGTATCGTCTTAAATCGATTATTTCCCCTTGCTTAGGAAATATTGCTGGAATCTCAGTGCGGTTTTAGACCATCCCGTGGGACAACCAACATGATCTTTGTTGCCCGCCAAATCCAGGAAACATCTCGGGAGCAAAATCAGGACCTGTACTGTACTCATTGACATCAGAAAAAGTCCTTTCCTTCAATTAACTTCAGTGTGTTCTGGATCATGATCTTGGTTCAGAAGCCCAGCTTACAATATGAAATTGAATCGTGCTGACATCGGTTGTGAGCCGTGAATTTCCCTGAACTAGTGCAGAATTTATACAATACAAAAACTGTATCACTAGCTTTTGAACAGGTACTGAAAATGGTTGAGACCCCCCTGTGGCAGACTACTGTTTTCAACACTAGTTCTATTCTCTAATGTAGAGGGACTCTGGAGATTAATCTCTCCATTTCCCTCATGTCTATACAATTATGGAGACTGGATTTGAGAGAGAGAGAGAGTGCGCGCGCATATATTTGGACTAAATCTGGATCATGGAATGTATCTTGAACACCTCTAGTATACAGGAGTCTGATAGTTGTATACATTTCACCTCAACCAGCAATTTGTTTGCTCATACTTCTTCTACTAGATCTGAAAGGGTGTATTTTGTGAACACGGCCCAAGTCAGAGTAGTCCTAACAGACTGGAATTTGCTGAATTTCTAGAAGAGGTAATTGGTTAAGTAAAAGTGTTAAAGAATTAAAAATAATCAAAATACAAAGGAAATGTTGTGAGTATGGTGAAGTATTCTGAAGAACGTTTGCCACACAGAAATTCTTTTCACTTACATTATTTTATTTTTTTAAATTAAACTATTTTTGAAATGCTCAAGGAACACCTAAAATGCGAAAATGTTCCTATTTAAAAAGTACCCTACATATTTTGAGGTGAATTTATTACAAATGAGTGAGGTACTTTTTTTTTTTTTTTTTACACCTACCATTTTCTGAATTTACCTAGTTAAATTAAAAGTTTTTGTTTTCATTTTCAGAGAAGGTTTTTACAAATTCTAAAAAGTGTGACTATCACAAAAATGCTTACCTGATAGGCAAAGGCTTGTGGTGAATTATCAATTATGATCGTTTTTGAAAGATCTCTACCAAGGATATTTAAATCTTTTATATAATTTCCTTGTACACAAACACAATGCTCACGGAAAAGTCGATGCCTATGGGTTAAAGGAAAAATTAATTAATTTAGTAACTTAAAAAATACGTTGCACAGAGAAAAGGAAAATTAAATGCTGCCAACTGTTATGGAAGTTAAAATCTTAACTTTTCTTTCTTGATGTGCTTAGCTCTTCTTAAGAACCTGCCCTTTTATAAACAGGCTCTCTCTTTTGGGCTATTCTTTCATCATCAAAATTCTTAGCAAATAGGTAGACCTTATATTCAAGTATTGCCATGCCTTAACATGGAACTTGTGTGTTTCTCTAAACATATAATGTTTAAAACCAAAGAGAGGGATTAATAAAATTCTGTACTTTTTTTTGTAATTCATTTGCCCATGACAGTTAAGATGCAGCATCTGGCTGTCAGTGAGGTCCTGCTTTTTAACCAGTTTTCCAGATGAGCTGACAGAGGCATACAAGGAGCTCAAGTGACTTCCCAAGGTCACATAGTATGTCAGGGGTTAGCCCCTCAGTGGAACCCTGGCTTCCAGTCCTTTGCTCTAACCAGTAGAGAATAGAGCCTCCCGATCCCTGTACATGCCAAAATAGACAATATTAGAAGGAATGTTTTCTGTTGAATGTTACCTGTGTTGGCAATTAACCTATTTCAGTTACAACAACTTATGAAAAGCCTCAAGGCCAAAACATTCCATCAACTGCTTTTTTCCCCCCAATTACCCAGCTCCCATTTAATTCAACAGAGAGAGGCTGTATAATAATTAGAAATGTTCGGATAGTGCTCAAGGAGTCAGGTTGTTTAAAGTAGTATTAAAAATACAACTGAAGCTTCATCACCTTATCAACTATAGAATAAACTGACTTTCAAATATAGGTTACATTAAAATCATATTACAATCTAAGTGCATCTTTCTAAGCTTTAAATTTTCTTATTATGACAATCTCTCTAAGGCTGCTCAACAACTTATGAAACCTGATTAAACGAAATTTTTTAAAAAAAGCTGTATCTGAAATGTTTAATTTCACAAAGGGGTGGAGCTCCCACTGTTACTATGGAAGAAAATAAGCTGATGGCTCAGTGACAAACAATTTGATATGTAAATTCTGAGTCATATGTGTGGAGTGCCTGAGAAGTTTACCTTTAGGCTAAAGTCAAAACTAATCAAGCCTTGATGTCAGCTTTTCAGTGGCATATGAATCACAAGTGTGGATCCAGTGCAAATTCTTAGAATTTAGTTCAGATGCACCAGCCCATTCCATTATATCTATCCTGTCCCAATAAGTTTAAAATTGCATTCTGAGTCATAAAAATTAGAGCTGTAAAAGACTTTTTCAGAGACTTGTGAAGTATTACATAGGTTACTCCCATTAAGAATGAGATAGCCATGTAACCTCCCACACATTGATGGGACAGATTCCTTTAATACTTACAATTACTATTTATGTTATTCATATTTGATTATATTTAAAGACTTTCATCAAAAACAAATTTATAATGCTGACTAAATGAGATAAAATGCATCTAAAAACATTTGTTTAGGTTTCCTAAAAAGAGTCCAAAAAGAATATTATTACTGCATGTTAAGGAGGACACTGGCATGATGAATATAACAGTAGTGAATCTGTGAATAAACGCCTTTTAAAAAGGTACAAGAAATATGTCCAGATTCCACACACCAATACTGAAGATCTATTTAACTGAAACTCACACATTTTAGATTCCATAAATAGATAAAAAGTACTTCTGTATTTATAGTCCTTAAATATAAACTCATAGATTCCAAGGCCAGAATGGCCCATTGTGATCACTTAGTCTGACTTTCTGTACAACACTGGCCATACAACTTCCCTAACATAATTCCTAGAGCTAGGCTAGCATATGGCTAGGGTTGGCAGGATTAGTAAATGTCTGTAAATGTTGATTTCATCACACACACACAAACAGACAACAAAAATTTGCATTGTTAATAATCAAAAAATGTAGATAGGCAAAGTAAGAAAAATGCTGCTTGAAAACTTATTAGAGCTTGATTTGAGGGTATTTATTTTATATATTTTGACATGGGATGTTGACAGTTAGTGTTTTAACAGTTATAAAGCTTTAACTTTTTGAATCTTAATAGCGATCATTAAATTACTGTCTGAGAACCCTATTATCTGACTTTCCCATAATCTCCTGCAACTGTGAAAACTTAAATCAACAAAAATTAAAGAAAAAAATGCCTAAAAATAAACAGATATCTGTCAAATTATGAAAAAAATAAACATCAAATTCTGCCAGGCCTAAATATAGCTTTAGCTTGGGTGCAGAATCTATACACTGTAAAACTTTATTATTATTTGTATGACTATAGCATGTAAGTGTCCCAATCATCGACAAGGGCTCTGCTGTGCTGTACATACAGGTAATAAAAAGACAGTCCCTACCCCAGAGTGCTTAATATTTACATAAAAATATCAATTAGGTGAAATGCTACTAGAATACTGAAGTTTTAGAAAGTATAAAATATTTGAATTAAAACAAGTTGATAATATATCTTTAAAGCCTTAAAGTAAATTATGATTGGTGTCCCATACTTTAAAAACAACAGGAGAAATCCTGATCTCACTGAAGTCAATGGGAGTTTTTCCATATACTTCAATGGGGCTGGGATTTCACCCTGTTTTCTGAGCTAACATGATGCAAATGAGAAGTTTACAAATGAGCTCTTGGGCATAGTATCTTGCATCCCCTAATCAGAGAAGGCGGGAATTATTTATTCCCTTTAATAAGGATATCACATTTCGGATGGATCCCTGAGGATTTCTCCTTTTTTTCTGCTTCAGCTTTCCCATCCAAAAAGTCTGTCATCCTTCCAGATGAGGATCACTATGCAAATCCCTCCAACATTTCCTTAAAAATCTTGAGGAATTGTTCTTGAGCAATACAAGACACTCCCCTACATCATAGCCCAGGCTTCAGGTAAAGAGACTAGGAAATGAATAAGGCTAAATAACTGTTACCAGAATCATCAACAAATCATTTCATGCTTGAATGAAAGATGCAAATATTTTGATCCTGCAGATAATAGATTTAAAATTAGTTTTATGAATTGTCCTATAAAAAGTCATTTTAAAAAGTCATCAAATAATTAATTATTTTCTGACAAAAACAATTTGTTTTCTTGATATACACTTAAAAATGAGTCAAATATTGATGATGTAGCAGAGAAAGAGGTGCTAGAAGAATTACATTTGTAATGAGTGGTTTCAGAGTAGCAGCCATTTTAGTCTGTATTCGCAAAAAGAACAGGAGTACTTGTGGCACCTTAGAGACCAACAAATTTATTTGAGCATAAGCTTTTGTGAGCTACAGCTCACTTCATCGGATGTAATGAGTAAATCTCAAATATGTTATGATGGATCAAGGGATACATACGCTTTAAGCGTCAGACTGGAGTACAAAAATGGCTAGGATTTATGTCGCTAGTATCCCTTGTACAATAATTCAATTACCTTTCCACCTCTCATTTTCCCGCTTCATGCATACACACTAGGTCAATTTAGTGAGGCACACTACAACGAAGAAGTTAATGTGTAATGATCCATTTATTTTTCATAAAATTATAATTAAGAAATCAGTTAGCCTAACATTAGATATTTACACGAGTTTTTAATCAAGTTTACCTGACCAGTTGCTTTTTAGGATCTAGTATGTTCAGTAACTTGTCTGCATACACCTTCTTAGAAGCAGTAAAAAGAATGATCTATAAATTAGAGGAGGAAAATGTTGCATCATTATTTAGCATCATATATAAATGAGTAAATATAATATAAAAAAAATTTCAGGGACATATCTAAGTATTATTACCTCATAAATCTGAGACATACGTTCCAGGAATTCTCTGAAGAACGGCCTTAACCGCACATAAACCTATAGAAATAAGAGATGGATTTAAATAAATAATACAGAAAGATTCAAAGTGGCTTTACTGTAGGGACAGTTGAAGCTATAGACAGTCTGTACAGATTATTAAAGAAAAATGGTCATTATGAATACACTGAACAGAAATGATAAATTACTCATATAGTAATATTTGAGCATTCAAAATATTTCAACTAACTTGCAATATCAGTCAACTCTTCTATGAGTGAAAAGGTAAAATGGTAAAGTAATCTTTAACTGACTTACTGGAAAACTTGATGAAGTCAGAAATCATTTTAAAAATACAGGAACCAGGTAATAATTTCTTCACTAAAAATTGTATTTTGCAACTCTGATCAATCTGCTTCAGGTTCTGTCAGTCAGCAGCCACACGTTACAAGACGATGAGTGTCAACATCTAGTTAGTCAGCCTTCTCAATGACCTTCTTCCATTAAGAATTACACATCTGATACACGGGTATCAGAAGCCAATAAAGAAGTTCCACCAATTCAAATGCCCCAGGCTGACAAAAACATAAGCATACCTAGTAACTCAGTAAAAATGTGTATGTGTGTCTATATTATATGGAAAAGGAGTACTTGTGGAACCTTAGAGACTAACAAATTTATTTGAGCATAAGCTTTCTACAAGCCATTACCCTCTGATCCCACTGAGGGTTACCAAAAGAAACTACACCTTTTGCTCATGAAACTCCCTGAAAAAGCACAAGAACAAATCCGCACAGACACACCCCTGGAACCCTGACCTGCGGTATTCTATCTGCTACACAAGATCCATAAACCTGGAAATCCTGGACGCCCCATCATCTCAGGCATTGGCACCCTGACAACAGGATTGTCTGGCTATGTAGACTCCCTCCTCAAGTCCTACGCTACCAGCACTCCCAGCTATCTTCGAGACACCACTAACTTCCTGAGGAAACTACAATCCATCGGTGATCTTCCTGAAAACGCCATCCTGGCCACTATGGATGTTGAAGTCCTCTACACCAACATTCCACACAAAGATGGACTACAAGCCGTCAGGAACAGTATCCCCGATAATGTCACGGCAAACCTGGTGACTGAACTTTGTGACTTTGTCCTCACCCATAACTATTTCACATTGGGGACAATGTATACCTTCAAATCAGCGGCACTGCTATGGGTACCTGCATGGCCCCACAGCATGCCAACATTTTTATGGCTGACTTAGAACAACGCTTCCTCAGCTCTCGTCCCCTAATGCCCCTACTCTATACTTGCGCTACATTGATGACATCTTCATCATCTGGACCCATGGAAAAGAAGCCCTTGAGGAATTCCACCGTGATTTTAACAATTTCCATCCGCCATCAACCTCAGGCTGGACCAGTCCACACAAGAGATCCACTTCCTGGACACTATGGTGCTAATAAGTCATGGTCACATAAACACCACCCTATACAGGAAACCTACTGACCGCTATTCCTACCTACATGCCTCCAGCTTTCATCCAGACCACACCACACAATCCATTGTCTACAGCCAAGCTCTACGATACAACCGCATTTGCTCCAACCCCTCAGACAGAGACAAACACCTAAAAGATCTCTATCAAGCATTCTTACAACTACAATACCCACCTGCTGAAGTGAAGAAACAGACTGACAGAGCCAGAAGAGTACCCAGAAGTCACCTACTACAGGACAGGCCCAACAAAGAAAATAACAGAACACCACTAGCCATCACCTTCAGCCCCCAACTAAAACCTCTCCAACGCATCATCAAGGATCTACAACCTACCCTGAAGAACGACCCATCACTCTCACAGATCTTGGGAGACAGGCCAGTCCTTGCTTACATACAGCCCCCCAACCCGAAGCAAATACCCACCAGCAACCACACACCATACAACAGAACCACTAACCCAGGAACCTATCCTTGCAACAAAGCCCACTGCCAACTGTGCCCACATATCTATTCAGGGGACACCATGATAGGGCCTAATCACATCAGCCGCACTATCAGAGGCTCGTTCACCTGCACATCTACCAATGTGATATATGCCATCATGTGCCAGCAATGCCCCTCTGCCATGTACATTGGTCAAACTGGACAGTCTCTACGTAAAAGAATAAATGGACACAAATCAGACGTCAAGAATTACAACGTTCAAAAACCAGTCGGAGAACACTTCAATCTCTTTGGTCACTCGATTACAGACCTAAAAGTCGCAATATTACAACAAAAAGACTTCAAAAACAGACTCCAACAAGAGACTGCTGAATTGGAATTAATTTGCAAACTGGATACAATTAACTTAGGCTTGAATAGAGACTGGGAGTGGATGGGTCATTACACAAAGTAAAACTATTTCCCTATGTTTATTCCCCCCCTCCTCCCCCCACTGTTCCTCAGACGTTCTTGTCAACTGCTGGAAATGGCCCACCTTGATTATCACTACAAAATGTCCCCCCCGCCGTCCACCCCACTCTCCTGCTGGTAATAGCTCACCTTAAGTGATCACTCTCTTGTTACAGTGTGTATGGTAACACCCATTGTTTCATGTTCTCTATGTATATAAATCTCCCCACTGTATTTTCCACTGAATGCGTCCGATGAAGTGAGCTGTAGCTCACGAAAACTTATGCTCAAATAAATTTGTTAGTCTCTAAGGTGCCACAAGTCCTCCTTTTCTTTTTGCGAATACAGACTGACATGGCTGCTACTCTGAAACCTATATTATATGGGTTTGGGCTTGAAGAAATACCTATAGCACTAGGTTAGGAGTCATGAAAATTACCTACTTGAATTTGTACTTCATTTTGGAAAACACACAAAAAAGAAATCTCACTGTGAAATGGCAAACCACCAGTATTACCCAGCATAATCTTAGCTGCTACATCTTGAACATGGCAGAAAATCAAAAATTTAATTAAGACGACGGATTCTTAGACAGGATTTTAAAGTGTCATATACCACCAGCCTTGTGACACTAGATTTTACAATTGGCAAATGGAAATTTCTACTACTGTTGAGCAGCGATGAGATCCTGGACACCAGGATCAGGAAGGCTACCAAAGGGCTAGGAGGGGGATATTGTCCTCTGTTTACCTTTTTTACAAACTTGTTTGCATATAGAGTTGCACCAGTTTAAGTAAAGGTGTTATTTTAAACCAATTAGTTAAACTGGTGCAAAAGACTGTGCACTTTTATTTTGATTTAAATCAGCTTTATTTTTGTATACCCTTCAGTCAATTAGGAACAAATTTAAGCTAAACTGAAATTAGTCACTCTTGTACCAAAATAAGAGTGTCCACACAGGGTTTGCACTGATTTCACTAAACAGGTGTAAATTTTCTGTGTAGGCAAGGCCTGAGTACTCAGAAGGAACAAACAGGGAACTCCACAGATTAATAGGAAGTTCTATATCATCAACAGTCATATTGCAATGGATCTTGGTCTTCTGATGGAAGCATCCATTTCTTGACCACTGAAGACCTGATCTTACTTGAACAGAAAGCTTTCTACAGTGTTTGTAGCCATAACCAACCTCTTATCACGTCTAGAATTTTTCCTCAGCTTTCCAAATCGGTCTTTTGTCCTATTCAAAAGATCCCCTTTATAGGTTGCATATTGCATATCAACAGCAGGGAGAGCCCTTCTCCCAGAAGACAGATTTCTCAAAATGGAGCAATGCCTACTGAAGATCCGAAATTGCCCCACATTGATGATAAACTTCCTCCTGGATCTCAAAGGGGTTTACAGCAGCCATTATCTACATGACTCCATTTGCCCTTCTGACAATGATACCTTTGCAACACTGGACATCCCTGTCTACAGTCCAAATTTGGACTGTCTTCAATTGTCTCTCACCAGGTCCCAGAAAATTACAGCCTCTCTATGCTGGTGGTCAAACGGGACCAACATGCTCAAAGGTGTGCAATTCACTCCTCCAGGACCATGCTGGACAGTGACTTCAGATGCATCAACAAAGGATTAGGGAGCACACTTGAGCAACTTAATGGTTTAAGGACACTGCTCTTCTCAAGAAAGAACGCTGCACAGCAATGTACTGGAATTAAGAGCTGCTCACCTGGCCCACAGATCATTCCTTCTTCACTTGCAAGGGAAGATTGTGCAGGAAGTAACGGACAATAAATCAGCAATGTATTATATAAACAAACAAGGTTGCTCATTCTGCCTCTTTGTGTGCAGAGGCAATAAAGAAATAGGATTGGTGCATCCGCCACAACATTTACCCTGTAGCAATACATTTGGCAGGGGAAAACAATGTGGTTGCAGATCGCCCCAGGAGAGATGCCTCACAGATGCATGAGTGGTCCCTGAAGAACCAATTGGTTCAGACCTTTTCCAGATGGGCTCAACCAATCATGGACTTGTTCATGACAAGTTCTTCTTCACGTGCTTGCACATGTCCATTCCATTGTAGCTATGTGCACGCCCCAAGTACAGTCACTGGAAATTTTTCCCTTAGCAGTATGCATCTGGTCAGCCCTGGCACCTTCTGGTGCCGTACGTCCACAGGGCCAGCATAAAGAGCCTCACTGACCTAGATGCACGCTCTCCTTAAGTCCTGGCCTTGAAGGTGACTTTTCTGTTCTTTTGGAGTTTCTCGCCAGGGAGTGGGGTCTCTTCCCCTTGGAATGGTTCACTTCTGAAGCTGACCCATGCTCCTCACTCAACAAGGCTGAAGGCACTGGCACAGTCAGAGAGACCGTGGCCAAAGGACGCAGAACTCTCCAAGACAGCAGAGACAATGGAATCACTGTCACTGAGGGGAAAAGACCTTTGGCAGGTCTAGCAGGTTTTAAAGCCTGGGATCTTTGGAATAACCCAGGCAGGAAAAGGACAGAAAAGACGCAACGGCTGAAAGTGAAAGTTCTGACAAAGGAAAGGGATTAGATGTGGGAACCGCTCCCTCAAAAAAGCATAAATGTGTGCTAAAACATTAACATTGAAAAAAACATATTAAAATAAAATACTAAGCAAGAGCAAGGAAGCTGTAAATCTAGCAGCGGACACTGTTAAGATACATCTTGAGCAAAGGACTATGGAGATGGAATTGGAGTGGTAGTGGGTTTGCACCTCCTTATAAACCTTGATACTGGAGCATGACGATGGATGGTGTGCAGTTGTGTATTCAGACACTGTTTGCTAAAATCTCCAACTGAGTGCACACAGGCACTCACACACACTCTGGTGGAGAACACACAGGGACAAATACTTGAAGAACCTTAATACACGTCATGATAGCGGTCTACTACAGACCACCTAACCCAAAAAGAAGGTGGATGAGGCTTTTTTAAAAAATAGCTAACAAAATCATCCAAAGCACAGGATGGGGAACAGTGTCAGAGAGACTGAGTGACTTGCCCATTGTCACAAAGGCAGTCTGTGGACAGAATTGAACCCAGGTCTCCCAAGATCTAGGTTAATCACCTTAACCGCTGGGCCATCGTTGCTGACTAGGAATCAAGTGCCTTTGACATCAACAACAGGGTGAAACAGGGTGTGTCCTAACCACTGTGTTTTTTAACTTCTACTTTGCATTCCTGCTCTCTCATGCATTTAAGGACAGCAATGATGGTATTTATCTTCATCTTGTTCAACATAGCAAGAATTAGAGTGAAAGCCAAGGGGAAAGAGCTGGTTCTGAGAGATTTCCTATTTGCGAATGATGCAGCTTTGGTTGCCCACAGTGAATCTTCCCTGCAAAATCTCTTGGGTAGATTTTGTGTGTCATGCAAGAGCTTCAGGTTGACAATTAGTTTCAAGAAGACTGCGATCGTGTACCAAAGGGTGGAAGAACCAATGCCTGACATCACTCTGGAGGGTAAATCTCTGCGTTGTTGACAGCTTTTGCTACTTGGGTTCTATGATCAGCAGAAATCTTGACCATCAGACTGAACTAACAATCAGAAAAGCAGCTAAGAATTTTGGGCTATTACAGAAACGTGCATGGAATAACAGCAAACTATTGCCAAAGGTGAAGATGTAAATCTATGAGACTTGTGTGCTGTCATCCCTGCTTTATGTTCAGAAACATGGACTACATATGCTAGGCACATTAGGAGACTGAATAGCTTCCACATGAGATGGCTGGGCAAGATCCAGAAAATAGAGCAGGAAGACAAAATACCAAACACAGAGGTGCTGGAGCGCACATGATAGATACACTTAGAAACTACTATCAAGAAGAGGAGGTTGCAATGGCTCAGTCATATCAGGAGAATGGAAGGAGACCATATCCCCAAGAACATTTTGTACAGTGACATTCGAGACAGCTTTAGAAAGTGGTGTCGCCCTTTATGGCAGTACCACGACATGTGCAAAAATTATATGACATCCTTTTATATCAGTGTAGAAAGCTGGGAGGACCGCACAGAATCCCATCCAATCTGGATGGTCGTAACAGGTCCTTATGCAGAAGATGATCCAATTGGAAATCCTTCGCAAGGACACCAGAAAGCACTTCATCCTATCCGCTATAGTGATGAAGAGCTGAGTTGATTTACGGAAAGGCTTGGTATGTTCTAAGTAAAAAGCCAAGGCCCTTCGGACATCCAGTGCATGAAGACACCTCTCTTCGCTGGTCTTGTGCGGTTTGGGACAGAACGCCAGGTGGAAGAAGTCCTGGTTCATAAGGAAGGTAGACACCACCTTTGGCAGGAAGGCTGGGTGGGGCCACAGATGAACCGTGTCTTTGTAGAAGACGATGTACGACAGTTCTGAGGTCAAGGCTCTAATCTCAGAGACTCGTCTCACCGATGTCTCCGCCACCAGGAACGCGAGCTTCCATGACAGGTGGGAAAAGGAGCAGGGGCCCAGCGGCTCAAAGGGCGGGCCAGTGAGCCTAGAGAGGACCAAGTTAAGATCCCACTGTGGGACAGGAGTCTGTACCTGCGGGAAGAGTATATCAAGCCCTCTCAAAAATCTGACTGTCATGTCATGGGAAAACAAATGTCTGTCCTTGGGGGTGAAAAGCAGGTGAAAAGTGGAGATGGCTTTGAGATGCACTCTAAGGGAAGAGTGTGCCAGGTCCTAGTTCCTCAAATGAAACAGGCAGTCTAGGACAGCCTGTATGGAAGAGCACAAGGGAGAGATGCCATGCTCGGATGCTCAGCGGGAAAATCTTGTCCACTTGGCCAGGTAAGTCAGTCTAGTTAGGGCTTCCTACTTCCCAGGAGGACCTATTGGACCTCCTCCAAACAGGTCTGCTCCTCCAGGTTCAGTCATGCAGTATCCATGCCGAGAGATGGAGGAATGCGAGGTTGGGGTGTAAGAGCTGATTGTGGTCCTGTGGCAGCAGGTCCGGTCGGTTGGGCAGGGGCCAGGAGGGGCCGCTGACAGGTTCATGAGTATGCCAAACCAGTGCTGGTGAGGCCATACCAGGGAGATCATGATAATCTGCACCCTGTCTCTCTTGATCTTTGCCAGGACCTTGCTGATGAGTGGAATCGGAGGGAAAGTGTACATCAGGCTCCCCGACCGCGGCAGGAGGAAGGCACTGGAGAGGGAGTCCTTGCCCAGACCTTGCAGAGAACAAAACTGATGACATTTTCTGTTTTGCCTGGTGGTGAACAGGTCCACTTGGGGAGTTCCCCACCTCTAGAAGACCATGTAGGCTACTTCCCAGTGGAGCGACCATTCGTGGTGAAAGGAGAAGGCCCTGCTGAGGTGATCCGCTAGCATGTTTTTGATGCCAGGGAGGTGACAAGCCTCCAGGTGGATCTTGTGGTCGATGCAGAAGTTCCAGAGATGGAGTGCCTCTTGGCGGAGAGCCGACAAGCGCGCTTCCCTTTGCCTGTTGATTTACAACATCGAGGCTGTGTTGTCCATCAGGACTCTCACCACCTTGCCCAACAGGTGAGGTAGGAAGATGCTGCATGTCAATCGGACTGCTCGGAGTTCTTTGACACTTATGTGGAGCACCACCTCCTTCGGGGACCACATACCTTCGGTCTGGAGATCTCCAAGGTGCGCACCCCAGCCGAGGTCCGAGGCGTCCGACACCAACTTGATGGAGTGAGGGGGCTGTTGAACAGAACTCCCTCTAGGACCTTCTCGAGATCGGTCCTCCATCATAGAGAGGTCTGTATTGCCGGGGGGATGGTAACCATCTTTTTCAGGTGATCTCTGGACTGGGAATAGACAGTTGTCAGCCATTGCTGCAGGGGCCGCATCCAGAGCCTGGCATGGTGGACAACATATGTGCAAGCTGCCACGTGGCACCAGCAGACGCAGGCAGACCCTAGTCAGGGGGAACGCGAACACCTCCACGATAAGGTCTGTCAATGTCCAAAACCTTTCTAGCTGCAGGAACGCTCTCGTGCAGGTTGAGTTGAGCACCGCTTCAATGAATTCTATCCTTTGCACTTAAACTTATGTAGACATTTTGTCATTCACCAGTAGGCCCAGGGAGCAGCACGTGGCTTGCAATACCGCAACATCCTTTTGGACCTGAGACCTGGAGCTGCCCTTGACCAGCCAGTCATCGAGGTACGGGTAGATCTGAATACCCCTGCACCTGAGGTAAACCGCCACCACCGACATGCACTTGGTAAACACCCTCGGTGCTGTCACCAGGCCAAACAAGAGGACCGTAAATTGGTAGTGGCCAGGTCCCACCGTGAATCGGAGAAAACGTCTGTGCCCTTGGAAGATTACTATGTGGAAGTAACTGTCCTTTAGGTCAAGGGCGGCATACCAGTCTACCAGATCGCCCTTGGCCTTTGGGATTAAAAAGCGTCGGGAATAAAACCCCCTGTTCCTGTACTCTAGAGGAACTTCCTCCATGGCCCCCAGCTGCAGCAACCCTTGAACCTCCTGCACAGGGAGAGTTGTGAGAAGGGTCCCTGAAGAGGGACAGGGAAGGGGGTGCAGAAGTGGGGAGCAGAAAGAAACTGGAGGGTATAGCCCTGCGCCACTGTGTTCAGGACCCAACCGTCTGAGGTTATTGCAGTCCATGCAGGGAGGAAAAAGGAAAGGCAGTTGGGAAAAAACAGAGAAGATGGATCCAGGGAATAGTCTGGTAGGTCGCCCTTGGGTGCACCCTCAAAACATCACTTGGCCCCTTGCTTATTCCAGGTGGAGCCTGACTGAGCATGGGGTGGCTCGGGTGGCACTTTTAGCCCTTGGCCTTCTTGTGAGGCGGGTCCTGCCAAGGTTGGTTCCCTTGTCCCCGAGGCTGCTGCGGTTTGAACCGCTTACGTGCCGGGCCTGGGACATACTGCCCCAGTGTTTTCAGGATGGTACGGGAGTCCTTTAACCCATGCAGCTTGGTAACTGTTCTGCAAATAGGGCCTGGCCATCGAAGGGAAGGTCCTGCATCGACTGCTGAGCCTCGGTGGACAAGCCCGAGAGGAGCAGCCAGGAAGCTCGCTGCACGGAAATAGTGGAGGCCATGGTGCGGGCTGCAGAGTCTGCCGCGTCTGAAGCCCCCTGGAGGGCCACTCTGGCCGCTGTTGTGTCCTTCTCGAGGATCGCCCGGAATTCCTTCCTGGACCCTTCAGGGAGCAAAGTCTTGAACTTGGCCATGGCCTGCCACATGTTGTAATCATAGCGGCCAAGGAGGGCCTGGTGATTGGCCACTCTCAATTGCAGGCAGGGAGCAGAGGACATCAAACACAGAGTCTGACACGCGACACTCTTCAATAGTTCCTGGTGCGCCTTAGTGTCATCTTGAGGAACTGGGTGAGGGGGTTCTGTGATAGCCTCGTCCAGCAATGACAAGGACGATGCTGGTACCACAGGAGCATCCATGTCCATTGGTGGTCCAGCAGGCTGCTCCCCTGCATCCTCCTGGACCTGTGGGGTCCTTCCTCCCGAAGTTCCGGGCACTGGAGGAAGTCAGGATGTTGAGGCCACTGGCCTGTCCGAGGCTCCCGACACCGAGCGGGCAGCCTGAGAAGGCTGGGTGAACCCCCAGGGGTTCCATGGTTACCATGATGCTGGCCACTGTGCTTGGGGCCATGGGACAGGTTTCAGTGCTGATGATGTAGGTGACAACGCAGGCACCGGAGGTTGCCCTGCAGTTAGGAAGCCCTGCTGGGTGCCGGAACTGTAGCCAGAGCAGTCACTATCCAGCGACCAGGATCTGGCGGAGTGGCGGATCTTATCTGATCAGTGCTCGTCGCTGAGTCTGGAGGCAGACCTGTCTGAGCAAGACGAACGTCTTGGTCAGGGCCTCGGAGACTGACAGTGTTCAGCGGATCGGTGTCGGAAACCCGGCGATCTATGCCTTATGCTATCTGACTGGTACTGAGACGTCGAGCAGGACCGGGAGCTATCACGTGCCAGTTGCCGGGAGGAACTCCCCAAATGTGGCGATCCCCGTCTCAGAGACTGACAACGGCAATCCGGTGACTTCAATCCCTCAGTTGGTCCCAGGATGTGTACCGAGCTCTCTGCGATGCAGGGGTTGGTCTCAGTGCTCCTACCGGGGGGAGGGGGGGAAGCATGCCTCAGTGGATCTGTGCCAGGCTACCGTCGAGGTACGCCTCAGATCCTGCTGTCAGTGCCCAAGGTCCAGGGACCAAAGAGGGCTCCGCTGAGCCTGCCTATCTGAGGCATTACGGATTCGGGCGGGCACGTGGTGGCAGGACGTCCCACGCAATGGGGAACGGTACCGCTGGGGCAGGGACATATGCAGAGATCCCAAGGCGGGCTTACCCCAAGACCTGGGTACCGCTGGAGCCGGTGTGGGCAGCACCGGAAGCGTCACAATCTCCTGAGCTGCCTGCAGAGCCTCAGGCATCGATGGCACCTGGAGCTGACAGAGGCCTGTGCCACTATCTGGAGTCACAGGCAAAGCATGGGATGGACTACACTGCTTGTCTTGAGCTGGGGCCTGACTTCCCGAAGGGGGTATTGAGCTGCCCAGTGTGGGTCTTGGCTCACCCCCAGCCCTTTCTTTTCCCTCGCAGGAGGTAGGGGATCTTCCCCTTCCTGTCATCTTGGCCGGAGCCACAGAGGGGCACTGGTGGCGACTCATGGATGTCGACGGCGGAGCACTGTGCACCGATGCTGCAATGCTCGGTGCCAAGTCAGATTGTTGCTCCAGTGCCGGAGTGAATGCTGACTCCATCAGGAGGGCCTTCAAGAGATTGTCCTGCTCCTTTTTTGTGCTGGGTTTGAAGGACTTACAAAGACAACACTTGTCGCTTATGTGCCCCTCACCCAAGCACCTACTATGAGGATCGCTGACGGGCATAAACTGTTTGCAACGATTGCAGGGCTTAAAGCCTGGCGACCGGGACATGCCCCGTTCCCCGGCTGAGTCCCGTTCGGGACTAACTAAGAGTTTGAGAACTACTACTAAGGGTAACTAATTCAACTACTAATTATATACAACTATATTACAGGT
Source organism: Natator depressus (assembly GCF_965152275.1). Classification (NCBI taxonomy): domain Eukaryota; kingdom Metazoa; phylum Chordata; order Testudines; family Cheloniidae; genus Natator; species Natator depressus. The sequence goes on from NC_134243.1 coordinate 82,021,556, forward strand.
TTTCAAAGTTCACAAAGACAGACAATGCTAGCCGAAGCAGCAGATGTTCCAGCACCATCACTGGCAGCAAGAAGGAAATGAGGGTGGGGGGAGCCAGCGGTGCCCCTTATACCGCACCATGCGGACATCACTCCAGAGGACGCCAGAGCTGATCCCCTATGGATCCTACTGAGGGGAAAACTTCCAGCACTGGTGCATGTGGCAAGCACACACACCTAATATGGAATGGACATGAGCAAGCACTCAAAGAAGAACACATGAATCTGTGAAATTTGTAACAAGCTGGGTCGCTCCCGAATTCGGCTGGTTAACCAAAAGCGGATTCATCAGGCACCTGACTAGACATTTTACACATACACCATGATCAAACAGTTGCCTATAGGATTACAGCATTCTAGTATTGCTGGTCCCAGGTTAGATTAAACTGATTTTTAAATGTACATTAGATTTTAACACCCCCCCCTCCAACCCCGCTGTCATGATGCTGGATCCTCCTCCCTCCCCATTTTGTCAGGGATGTTTTTAGTAAAAGTCAGGGATAGGTCATGATTTCCGTGACTTTTTGATCTGTCCATGACTTTTACTAAAAATATCCATGACAAAATCGTAGCCTTACTGATATGTATTCTCACCCTTACCTCCATATTAACATACCTTTCTCTAATGGTATATCTTCACTACCCGGATCGGCAGGCAGCAATCGATCCAGCAGGGATCAATTTATCGCGTCTAGTCTAGAGGTGATAAATCAACCCCTGAGCGCTCTCCCTCCACTGACTCCTGTACTGCAGCACCGTGAGAGGCGCAGGCAGAGTCGACAGTGGAGCGGCAGCAGTCGACTCACCGCGGTAAGTCGATCTAAGTACGTCGACTTCAGCTACGTTATTCACGTAGCTGAAGTTGTGTAACTTAGATCGATTCCCCTCCCCCAGTGTAGACCAGGGCTAAGAATTTCCCAGTTTGTTTTTAATTTAAAATTTCATAACCCAAACAGAATGTTATCATGTATTATTTCCAATTGTTTGAAGATATGAAGTATCAACCTTAAAAAAAAAAAAAAATTAACTTTTATGGTCAGTTCACTGGTGTGCTGAGACTCCTTTATGGCACTCTGCAGCAAGAGCATACTAGCCAGTTAAATTGCATTTACAGCTGCTTTGTTTCACCAGAGCATAGTAAAGCAACTGGAGAGTATATCCCACTTTCCCCATCCTACAAACCTGCCCTTTCTCTTGTCACTCCCTACATAACCCTGTGCACAGACGCCAAATGCCCCCTCCCTACTTTCTTCTACATTCTCCTTCATACAACCCAAGTTTCCCTCTCTCCCCTGCACCGTAAATTCCCTTGAACACGCAAACATGTGTACCCTTCCCACCTGCATCCCTTCATTGTCCTGCATACTCACACACCACTTTCTGCCTACCCTCCTTCACTGCCTACATTCCCTTGCATGTGCGTACACACATAAAGTCTTGCCCCGCCCCGTCCCGTCCCACCCCCAACTCCAGCATTTTCTGCTGAATCTGGTGCACCATGTAGTTTTTGAAAAGAAATAGCTATGATTAATGGTCATTTTTGCCATTACTTTCCATAACTGAGACAGAGAGATTTCCTCAGTTGCCCCAGGCCACACTGAGTCAGTGGCAGAACGAAGATTAAAACTTATAAGAATACTAGACTAGACTGTCTCTTATTTGTACAATAAAGTATTGTCTCAATGTAGAGAGGTACTAGCAGTGCCTCATGTTTTCAAAGTAGTAGGGTGTAGAGAGTAAGTTACAATCATAACAGGTAACGAACACAAGGCTTGATTGTCTAATCTGGTGTACAAGAGCAGGGAAAGAGATAACGACACAAGGAGCCTGACCTCGATGTGCCCTTGTAAAGGGACCAGGAACAATCCCGAGGGGAAATGCAGGCTCTGCTCCTGGCTAGCCCACTAGGGGCACTAGATGCCTAAATTCTGTGGCTCCACTCCCACTGAGTGAAGAGGCAGGTACACCTGTTGAAAGGGTGGTGGAACTGTCCCTGCACTGTGCACTACCTGGAACCCCTGAGAGGGAACACCAGCTGACTAAATCAGGATTCCTTATGGGGTTTCTGCAGCACTGCACCCCTTCAGCTCGAGCCATGACTTAAAAGCCACAACATGGACCAGAAAAAAGAAAAGGAGTACTTGTGGCACCTCAGAGACTAACAAATTTATCTGAGCATAAGCTTTCGTGAGCTACAGCTCACTTCATCGGATGCATCGGATGAAGTGAGCTGTAGCTCACGAAAGCGTATGCTCAAATAAATTTGTTCATCTCTAAGGTGCCACAATTACTCCTTTTCTTTTTGCGGACACAGACTAACATGGCTGCTACTCTGAAACACTGACCAGAGCATTTTTGAAAATGTATACCAAATTTTTCAAGCCAGCTGTCAGACTTTAACTATTAGCCAATCTTTGTTGAGAAAACCAAAATTATTTGTAATTATAAGTGTTTCAAAATGTCGTCAAGTGGCTAATTTGGAAAAAGCATATAGCATTTATTTTATTTGATATACAGCATGAAACAAATTCTTCTAAAGGAAAAATAAATCAAATGAAGAGCTATGGAACTCAAGAAACTGCACTTTTTAAAGTGATTCTCAGAATGAGTAATCTATATTTTTAAGACAAAAATGATCAATTACAAGCTTCAAAACTGGTAAGAATGAAAAAAGTAAACAGATATTTTAAAATAGTTTAATAATGATATCCAATAATTTGCAAGAGCAAACAGAAAAATTAAACATGATCTGGTTAAGTTAGCTAGTTAATCTTCGTTAAAGAAGTTATTTTGTTTTTTAATGAAAACCTTACATTCTCTTAACAAGGAAATAGAGACATTAATGATCATAGGCTAAAATTTGCGCCATGCAGTTTTTTCCTATATATAGTCCATGTAACTGTGTATATCCGACCTCCATCCATGAAAACAAGTACAACCCCCACCCCCACAATGTTTCCATATTGTTACTATGTTTTTTTAAACAACAATGCCAGCAGCTCAACAACAACAAAATGTTTGTGCAGAAGAGGGGTAGAAACTGGTAAGGACATAAATTTTAGTTAAATTTCTAAGGAATTATTACAAACAAAAAGAGGAGGAGAAAATATTCTGTAATATCGTAAACACTCTGACACAGCTCTAAATAAAAATCCCATAATTAGCTAGACAATCATTAAGACTTTATCATACCAGATGAACTAACTACTTATTTCTCCCTTCCTTCTTTCATGTCCCACAGAAATATCTGTCTAGTTACCCAGATATCAGATGATGACGACTACTAGTAGCTGAAAGCCCATGCTGTTGCACAGATGTGAAAGTTGGGCCAAGTAATCCACCATCTGTACAGTCTCCCTCATACAACCAATAAAACCAGTGCATTCCATTTAGCTATAGCATAAGGGTCGTGATTGGCTCAGTTACCTCTGATGTCACAACGGTCTGAGACTCTTGGCATGGCATAGATACATGCCTTGCTTTCACATGGATGTAATTTGTAAAGTCAAATGGCAGAGAACTTTAAAACTGGATGGTAACCTGGTGACATTCTAAACAAAAAGAGCTCTCAACCATGTTTGTAGCTGTTTCCATTGCTTCACACTTACTCAACAGACATTGTAGGCTTCCGAATGACACACAGAGTGACAATTCAGGAATCTAAGATAAGCAGCAGCAACCTAGCCAAATAAACAGTCTTGACCTGTATTTTAATGCTATTTTACTAAAGGAAGAATGTAACAGGAGCAGAACTCCGGATGTGTATTTCCTATTAAATTAGATGTCCACCACTCTGCAGTGCTTTAGGGGTCTTTTTCCTCTGTCCTTGAAAGAAATGCTGAGGAGTTATAGGTCAATGAAGTTCAGCAGCTCTGGATTTGCAACTAGACTCATCTTACCCAATCGTAAAAGACTCAAGATGAAGACCATCATATAAAGGAACAGAAACAGCAGGTTCTTAGTTGATTGTGGCTCTCCAGGTGAGAAAAACATAGTTCTAAAAGTCCAATTAGATCGAGGCTAAGAGGTCCCAATCTGATCGTAGCTTTCTTTGTGGGTGTCTACCACAGAATGAAGCCTGAACAACTGATCCAAAGGCTGCTGGTTTTGTTGCTCTTTTAGAGAAACTACTGGAATAACATTTCACCAAAAGGGGAATGAAAATTCTCAGATACCCCTGCCACATCCTATCATAGTAATGAGTTGAACAATCCAGTTATGTTTGGCTGCAGTGGAGTAGAATATGTGAAATGTCTTTTGATCAGCTACTATTGGGCTATGTAGCTGACAGGAAGATCAGTGAGACTCTTGAGCCCAAGAACTAAGTGAACAGAAAGAAATCTCTTGACTGAGTAAGGCCTACTTGTAAAGGGAAGCTATTCTATGGATGGAGGAGGGAGCAAGATGACCTAGTGTCTAGGATTGGTGGCTCTGCAGCATAAACTAAATACAGTGCAAACCTCTTAACCAAGTAACAAAAGGGAGTGCCCAACACAAAGTGCTAATACATTATAAAATAAATTCATACACTAGTACTAAAGAATTAAACATTTACTCTTGTTCTCCAGAGACAGAAGTATTGTAGCATTTAATATATACTATATTTATAATCACTTCATTCCTGCAGCATTGTTGGCCAGTTTTGGAATATACTTCAAAGTAAGCTGCTTGCTCATCCACCCTCCCACTACTGCAAAAGTATCGGTTCATGGCCTTCAGTTAGGTAGAGAATTCATAATGGTATGAAGCCCAGATCTCCATTTGCATAATTATTAGTGAAACTGGGTGTGAGAGAATGGAGAAATCCTGTAGGAAAAGTAGTACTGAGCTAAGTTTTACTCTTTCTTAAAAAAAGATTTAAGTATGTTTTTGATCATTAATTTCATAGTATTTCTTAAAAGAGTCTAACTGAAGGCATTAAATGTTCAGAGACTAATAGAAAACATTTTCACAAACTGATTTTCCATGTCAGGTATTGTTTTCAATGAGCTACACTGTATTGTAGTTTATAAACACATAACAGTATTTTCTTACCTAATAATTTGTCTTCAACTTTTGCTCAGACATTTACTTCCTCCTTGCCAGCAGGAGGAGACAACACCAGTGAAAGCTTAAATGACACTCTATGGGCGAGTTTGGAGATCTGAAATTCAGATGGGCCTATTGCATAGGAGATGACCAAATTGATAATTGAAAGAATCACTTTTCAAAAGCAGATGAAATAGCTAGCTATTGTCTACAATACAAAGCTAAGAATGTATGTAATATTAACCAGTTTCTGTTCAGGAATTATCTGAATTTTACGGTTATAACTCAATTCTTGACAGTTTAGTCTCCTGCTTATTATCCCTCACGCAGCAAGAGGTGAATGTTTTCTGGGTTGCCATGTCTGGTGTATAAGGACTTCAATAAAATAAACAGATGGGCAAGAATCCTAAAACAACATACTTGATGTAGACACAGGCTGTCCTTATCAAGTCTACTTTGTGAAGGTACTGCTCCTTTGCAATTCTAAGCTTGGAAGATAACTAAGGCACAATAGATGAAACTGCATTATCATCTTATTGGATAAAAAGAAGTACAGGCTTACGTACAATGTTATTAAATACAGATACAGAAACCTTGTAAGATAGTTTTTTCATTGACTTAAATTTCCTTTTGATTAGACCCTAAGCTGGCTCTCAGCTACACTCAGTAAAACACACCATCACCAAAAGAGCATAGTTACAGCCAGAAATACTCAAATCATACTGAGATCCTCAGAGAGGGAAGGAAAAAACAGGCTTTAATCTATTTGCCCCCAAAGAATTAATTTGAAGCTTCCTTTCCAGCTCATCCAGGAGGAAACTGAGAATGGCAGTCACCAAATAGGAGACAAGTTAAGAAACCCTTAAAAAAATTATTTTAGTTTCAAAATTCCAAGGGGTTTTATATGCAACAATGAAGAAAAACATTTTTAAAATTAGGAAAAATACCTGGACAAGTGTCCTTTTAAGGTGCCTGATGACTGGCTCATTCTCCAAAGATACTACAGAGGGGTCCAATATCGTGCGAACTACATGGAGGGGAAGCTGTTGCCTCTCCCAGGTACATCACACAAAAGGACCTGAGAACAACAGCCTGGGTCAGTGCAGCATCTTTGGCAGTTGCTGGAACAGATCTCCTCTTTCCCATGCTTGTTCCTCTATGGTATGTCAATGTAAAACATATAAAGCTAATAATACTGCCTGAAGCAGGAAAAATGACTAGCAGTTTCCACAAGACAATCTAAAGTAACTGTATTCACCAAGTAGAATCTAGCTGGGGCGGAAGAGGTGGAAACGTTACCGGCAAAGGATATGCAAGACTAGGTGTGCTAGACAGAAGCTAGTTAACTTCAGGCTCTGGAGATTAGCCTTTTTCACAGTAAGAAATGATCAACCAGCACGAATTGGTTTTCCCAGGCAGGGAAGAAAGTTAACAGTTTGTGGCAAACTATTACATGGGAAACGATACTGCCTGAACTTTCAATGTTCCTGCCTCCATCTGCTGGTAAGGAGAAAGGCTGCTATAGAATACTGCTGCTAAAAAGAATATTTACATTTTCTTACTAACCATTGTTGACATTTTTACTATTAATCATCATTACCACGTTGTAGTAATAAAAAGTACTCCACAATTCTTCTAATACATGACCACCTGCCTAACAAAATTTCAAATCTGCAACGTATGACTCAAATGGCTGTTTAGATGCCAATCAATGTTTATCTCTCTCCTGACATGAAGATATTACATAGGCATGATAACTTTATCTCTTTATCTATTAAACAAACAAAAAAGTATATTTTTCCTATATATTTCTAATTACCTGGTAAATGACATCTTGGAAAAGCACTGGAAAAGTGAGTGCAGCATCTTCTAGCTCGTTTAGACTACAATGCACTAATGTTTCATCCTAGAAAAAATAAAATAAAAAGATCATACTAAATTAAGATGCTTTTGTGACAGGACTGTTGAAAAGGACTATTTGCTTCTTTATGTTCTTTTGGAAGGGAAATATACTCTATAATTCAGTCTGGTCAATTTAATTTTTAATGTACTGCTGCTAAGGTTTGAAAGACAGCTATTAGTACATTATACAATTCATTAATGTTGCAAATCTGAAAGAATTTCATTTGTAACTGTGGCATTAACACAGTGCTTATAATATCAATCTCAACTTTAGCTGTTATATAATGAGTCTTCCTAGAGTTATTTGTTTTTTCCCCCATTTCATTAAAAAAATTAGACTTCTTTATTCATTAAATGACAACTATATATAACCAGTGACTGAATTATCCCGTAACAACTGCTTAAATACAATAAAATGGATCAACAGAGGGTGAAAACAAATAGTTCTAAAGAGAAGGATGCTTTCTTCTCTGTGAGAAAAGTTCTCTCAGACTTAAGGGAATCTCACTGGGAGACGCATCCTTTTGTAAATATTTCATCAAATACAGGTAATGCTGAATTTTCTCCTTTATTATATCTGATTTTCTCCATTACTCCTTTGGGAAGGACCTCTGGAGGGTCAGCTAACTTTTATTCATGAAGATTTAAAAAAAAAATTGAAATGTTTAAGAAAAATGTTGAATCATGCAACAAATGCAGTGAATTTTCCATTCTTGTTACTCAGTGACAGTTTCTCAAATTATTTCTTTATACTCGGTGTCTTTTTAATTGAAAATTTTTAAACCTTTTTGAATAATTTATAGTCTTTCAACATGTGCATTTAATAAGGTCTCTTTTTAATAATGGGAGCATCAATTTCCCAATGTGTCCAATATGTAAAATAAGTGGAACATAAATTCACTCTTCCCCCACTACTAACTTATGTCTATATGCATATTTACCAAGTCTAGAACTAAAGAGAATTCTGGTGTGCTTCTTGTTTTCAGTGGAAGAGCTGGCTTCCTATTAAGTTGTTCTTCAGTTAGTGGTGGAACATGTTTGATGAAATAATATCTAAAAAGGAAAGAGAATTTGTTGTGTAACTATATTCACATTACCTTAACTGACAATGCAGTAAGTCAACTAAAGTAATTTAAAGTAATTAAGACAATGTAAGAAACAATTTAAACTGAATATAACAAGCCATGAACAGTCATAATATACTAGTTTTACAATTAGCAGTTTTCAAATAGAGTTCACCACAGCAAGCAAGTTCTAAACATGACAAAGCACTTGTTCAAATAAAAGGCTTTTTTTATCCAATGCCCAAAATTATAAAAGTAATGTTTCAGTAAAAATATTAACACTTACGGATCAAAGACTTCCCAGTCTTCTTCATAGGTGGCTTCCGCATGAGCTGATGAATAACCACTGTCTGGAGATACTGGTGCTAAAATTCAGTGGAAAAAACCCAAAACAAAACAAAAAACCCCACAAGAGCTAGTCTTATTAGTGCAGTTTTAAAATGTGAAAATTTTGCACTTAATGCGCAAGTCTTCATAGCAGCGTGAAAATTCTCCACCTTCTTCTCCTCACCTCAGCCCTACGTCTTGTAGGGTGAAATTCACCTCCCAGCAGTGAACCCACACAAAGCTACGCTCTACTTAAATACCAATTTTGTGAAACTTTAAAGTGAGACTTAAATAGTGCATAGGCTTGTGATGGCCCTGTGCACAATGGTAAATTTAATGTTTCAAGAATTTTCATCCGAAAAGAACATGATGATTCTCTTGAAGGAAACACTGTAAATTAAGGAGGGACCTATATAAATCTGTCATTTGTCTATGTTATTTTGGTGACAGCAACCAAAGGGTTGGGAACTTTTTTTTGGTGATGGGCATTTCAAGAGTTTACATTTTATTCTAATACATTTGGCATTAAACATATTGACTCAGAAAATCTGACACCTGGAATCACAATATTCATTTGAATTAGGCTTTATTTTAATTTGGAAGTCAATTGAGTCACACCAGGAATGGATTTGGCCTGAGAAGTTTACAATGAGATTCTATTTTTGGCGAATAACAAAGTGTGTTTCCCAGGCTACTGCTCACGAAAATCAGCATGCAAGTAAATGCTTTGCGGAATCTTTGTTTATATAAAATACAGGAACACTCTGGGCTAGAAAGCTTCTACTCAAATGTGCAAACACATTTTTATTACTGCACATTTAACTTAAGAGTACCAGGAAAATGCAAGTTTCTTACCTGTAAGTGGTGGTAGATCACGATCAGTTGTTTCCTCCACTTCTTCCAAACCGTTGTTGATAGTAGATCTAACTTGCACTGCTTGGCTAGTGTAAATTGCTCCATTGGTCGATGTTGCAGTACTGGTAGTGATCTCATCCACCTGTTCCATATCAAGCTGTTTGACTATTTCTTCAGCTTCAACAGCTTGCCCAGGAGAATCTGATCCTGATGTTCCTGAAATGAGGTTTCAGTACAATCATTATCCTAACGTTGAATTACTTCACAGAGTATTAATATTCGTAGATGCAGAGATAATGTGTTCTGGAATAACTGAAGATGTCCCTAATTTAATTCATGATATTAAAATACAAACCAAAAGTGGGTGGAGAAAGCGAAATCTATTTTGGATAGGGTGAAAAATACCAAATTAGTTTCTTACACCTTGTAAATCAAAGTGAAGTGTTAGACATATACAACAAGGAAACAAATATGTTAATGCAACTAAGCCCATGCCTCCTCTTATATAGCTCAAGCAACCCTTCTAATAGTTAGGTACAGTTTTCTTTATGGCAACTGTAGCTCTTGCTCTGCAGGTCAGCAAGAAGGATCATCTGTTGCATTAGAGGTCTAAACAACTTTAAAAAAATATGAATTATACTTAGCTTTTATGTTAATATATATTATGTAGCTTTAGATAATAATTACCATTTTTGTTTGCTGGTGAGAAAAAATTGAAAACAGGAGAAAATATGGTCCCCAATAATGTAGTCCGGGGCGGACTGCCAGTGGCAGGATTATCTTCTAATTTTCCGTTTTGCTTTACATGTTGGTTTGTCATTTCATAACTTCCAGCTTCTGTAAAAGAAAAGGAAAAAAAAAAAGAGATATAAAACTGCAGTGGACTGATTTTATTCCTCATGTCTACTTGCGCTCTTTTCTTGTTGTAATTTTATTATATGAGCTACAGTGAATTTTCCTCATTCTCCACCACAGGTCAAATAAGCTGACATACGAATTTTACTAAAAAAGAACCATCACTTACTGAAAATTAAATATCTCACCATCAAAAATAACATCAGTTTTCTATAGCACTTTAAATCAGGAATCAAAATTAGCAAGAATCAGTTATTATAAAGAGAAAAAAGAGTTAAAATTAATGAGTAGAAATTTATAAAATACTTTATTTAAACATTTAGCAATCAATCCTGCAAGGTGCAGAATGCATCCTGCAAGGTGCTGGGCACTTTCAGTGCCTACTGATTCCAGTGTCAACAGGACTCCAATGGATATTGAGTATGTTTGTCACCTCCCAGGATCAAGCTCTTACTTAGCTATTCTGTATGCCATTTTTGATTCTCTAGTAAAATACTAGAACTATTCTTCGTAACCACAGATACCAACAGTCATGGAACATAATTAAGCAAATCTCAGTTTTAATTAACAATTGATTAAGGCTTTTTATTAATGTGTGTGTATTATCATGTGCATCCCAGAGCTGAAAAGTGCCAGCTCAGAACTGGTTTGGGTAAGAGCTAAAAAATAAAGTGGTGTCATTCTGATGCTGAAACAAAGATACTTACTTACCTTAGAGTAACCGGAGTTCTTTGAGATGCCTTTGTGTACACGGATTCCACCGCAGGTATGTGTGCCTCATACATGCGAATCTGGAATCTTTTAGCCAGCAATATCCGTCAGAGCTGCATATGTGCCTTGGATGCCCTCACGCCCCCTACAACCAGGGTATTAAGGGTGGAGCAGCTGCAAGCACCATTTAGTTCCTTCACTAATATTGAATATCCATGTAAGGATTCCAATCCAATTGGAAAGCAGAGCAGACCATGGGTTCCATGTGGACAAAGGCATCTTGAAGAACTCCAGTTACTGTAACATAAATAACTTCTGCTTTGAGCATTTGTCCATGTGGATCCCACTATAGGTAACTGACAAGCAGTTACCCCTTAAGGAAACAGGAATCTTATCTAAATGACTGAGACACCTCTGCCCAACAGGGCATCTGATTTAGAAACTGTCACAGCGGAGTAGCGATTGATGAATATGATGAACCAAATTCCAAGCAGCTACTCTACCAAATCTCAGAAACAGGTACTCTCCGAAACAAGCTACAGATGCTGACAGAATGCGCCCTGACTCGATAGGGAAGGGGTAGTTTGTTTAATGAACAGGAAATCCGAACACAGTCCACCACCCATATAGAGTCTCTGATATGACAACTTTGGCCCCTTTATATGTGACTTTTGGTAACAAGTCTGTCTAGCCAATTTACAGAATTTACAGAATGGCTTTGTCCTGGATAAATAAAAAGGTATAGCCCTAGAAACATCCAGCACATGGACTTTAACCTCTATAAGAAAGTCATTAGGTTTAGGAAAAAATATTGGTAAGCATATGAACTGGTTCATATGGAATTCCAAAACCACATTTGGTAAACATTTCTGATCTAGCTTGAAAGTGACTCTGTCCTTATGAAACACAGCATATGGAGAGCCAGTCATCACAGCCTGTATTTCACTCACTATGAGAGCTGATGTGATGGCTATCAAAAACATTGTCTTAACAGAAAAGTGATATAAAGAACACGATGACATGCATTCAAAAAAGATCCAAGTCTTAGATAGGGAAAAGCTCTATAACTGGTGGAAATGCATGAATCAGGCCATTAAAAAATTTAGACACACTGGGTCAGAGAAAATCAAATGACCTGCCTCTAGCAGGAGATATGCTGATAGAGAAACTAGATGAACTCTTAACAGAACTAAATAAGAATCCAGAGTGTTTCAAAGACAATAATCGTCCATTATATTCTGAACAGAAGAGTCCAAGTGGTGAACATGACTCCACTACGAGAAGCATTTCCATTTAACTAGGTATGTCTTTCTGTTTGGAAACAAGACCTCTTGTACCACTACTGAATACCAGAACACCATCACCCGAGTCTTTGAAAGGGGTAGGGAAAAATCATAATTCCCTAGCAGACATTTATTTGATCTGTTCACCAAAGGACAGATGACAGCACATTTTAAGAAACTTCTACAGGTAAATCCATGTTGCATCTGAATGGCTGGTCACAGCCAACCTCGCAGCCATCAATGCAAGCTGTCCTGAGAGAGAGAAACAAGGAAGGTAGGAGGACAAAGGGAATCTGAGATACCAAAAAAAGTGGAGGAGAAGGGGAAGTAGTAAGAACAGGGACAAGGATGATGAAACACAACTACAAAAATAAACTGTTTTCCTCAACCTATGTATTATCAGCTCAATCCAAAGCCCATTAAAGTAATTTCATTTTGGGATACTGGTGACAAACAGACTATTCTGGTCTAAAATAGGATTCATGGTTTAGGTCATTATCACCAGTTTCGAATGATGGAATTATTGCTTTACTAGGTAATTAAGAACACATTATTCTTTATACAACTATTTTTCTTGTCAAATATAAGAACTTGTACTCAATTGATGTAAAATAATGAGTTCATTAAGAAAATTTTGCACTAAGTAATCCCTACATTCTCTGAAAATAGAACATTCCTTTGTTACTGCACCAGACAAGTCATGGCTAGTTAGAAAATAGCTTGAAAGCTGCAGTCTGATCAGCTGACAAAGAATTCCAAGTCATGTAATTATCTCAATAAACACACAAGTTGAAAATAGAAAGTCTATCTATCAACCAGATCACAAAGCTATTCAACAACCCCTTAAAAAGATTTTAAAATGTTTTAAATAATCCAAAGAACAAGACACTTCTGGGTTTGCTTTTCAATAAAGCAGGGAGGGGAAAAGGGGGGGGAGGGATTTTAAGTTATGAGTTCAGTGGGAAATCTGTTTAAAGTTGGAAGCCTGACTTTATGGAGTAGGTTAGGGCTAGAACAGCAGAGGTGGTTAAGGATGTTAAAATATGAATATAAATTTTACATTTTAAAATTGGCATTACTACAAGCACAGAATAATACATGCCTGTGTGTGCTTTTGTGAAAGAATTTCATTTCTTGCGCTTATTTGACCAAGTGCCTTCAGCACCTGCAAAGTGGAATGATTCTTATACAAACTACCTGTTAAGGAATGACATTTCACTTGTCGTAAAACACTGTGAAGATGAGCAATTTCACATAACGAAGTATTCCTATTGCCTTTCTAAGTGGAAAATACTATGGCTAAATAGTTCCAAGATATGTGGTGGTTTTCCCATAACTGAATGGTTCTTAAAAAGAAAAATCATATTAATCAGATTGTTTCTCAGTCTCATCCACGCCGTATACTTACAATTACTCTCCAGGAAAGAACACTTCAGATATTGTGAGTCCAACTCTGCTCCCACTGACGTTAATGGCAAAATTTGCATTTACTCCAGCAGGGCAGAGTCAAGCCCTGTATTAATATGTCACCATACAAGTATTAGATCTTGATCCTCTAACTCTGTCCTATTAATATAGGAATGGAATATTTACAAACCTCCATTTACTTGACTTTTCCGCCTTACTCGAGAGATCTGTTTGTTAGGCTTTTCTCCTGTTCGAGGTGTGGAAGTAATCAAGCTGTTATCTATATCACGTTCAATTCTACTTCTCTTTGCAGGATTTTCTCTTTCTTCCTTAAAACAGAAAAGGAAAAACACACTGAATAGTGTCCTTTCTTCCACTAAATACACCAGAAAATTTTAAAAACACCAGATTTCATGGGGGAGACCAGCATTTCTCAAATAGGGGGTCCTGACCCAAAAGGAGTTGCAGAGTGGGTTGCAAGATTATTTTAGAGGGGTCGCAGTATTTCCACCCTTACTTCTGTGCTGCCTTCAGAGCTGGACAGCCGGAGAGCGGCGGCTGTTGGCCGGGCACCCAGCTCTGAGGGTAGCACCCCGGCACCAGCAATGCAGGAGTAAGGGCAGCAATACCGTATCATGCCACCCTAACTCCTGCGCTGCTGCCTTCAGAGCTGGGCGGCTGCTTACTGAGGGCCAAGCTCTGCAGGCAGCAGCACAGAAGTAAGGTGGCAATACCATACCATACCAGCAGCAGTGCAGAAGTAAGGTGGCAATACCATACCATACCAGCAGCAGTGCAGAAGTAAGGGTAACAGTACCACAACCCCTCCCCACAACTCCTTTTTGGGTCAGGACCCCTACAATTACAATACCGTGAAATTTCAGATTTAAATAGCTAAAATCATTACATTTATGATTTTTAAATTCCTATGACAGTGAAATTGACCAAAATGGACCATGAATTTGGTAGGGCCCTATCCATGAATCTTAATAGAATGTTAAATCTGAAACCTAAAGATGACAATCTGCAGCATACTGAAACTATAAGGTAGATTGTTGGGCTCAACAGGTAGTGATCAATGGCTCCATGTCTAGTTGGCAACCGGTATCAAGCGGAGTGCCCCAAGGGTCGGTCCTGGGGATCGAGTGGCTAGGCAACAGTTCTGCAGAAAAGGACCTAGGGGTTACAGTGGACGAGAAGCTGGATAGGAGTCAACAGTGTGCCCTTGTTGCCAAAAAGGCTAACAGCATTTTGGTCTGTATAAGTAGGGGCATTGCCAGCAGATTGAGGGACGTGATCGTTCCCCTCTATTCGACTTTGGTGAGGCCTCATCTGGAGTACTGTGTCCAGTTTTGGGCCCCACACTACAAGAAGGACGTGGAAAAATTGAAAAGAGTCCAGCAGAGGGCAACAAAAATGATTAGGGGGCTGGAGCACATGACTGTTCAGTGGCCTAAGTGAAAAGCATTGGTGTTCTCAGTCCAGTTCCTAGTGGACAGATACAGAATCATCACAAAAAAACACTATCATGACTGGCACCTAGTGGAACTCCTATTGATAGTCTCAGAAGAGAGGCAAAGAATTGAATGAGCATGGAGACTGAACTACCCTTTCATCCTAGAGGTGGTCCCTCCAAAAGAATAGACCACGGTGGTGTGGGGAAGCTACCACTGCTGCTGCCCTGGCTGTAACTGTTCTGTGGAAAATGGATTTCAGTCTCCAGGACTGTCAATTTTGCACCTCTCAGGAGCTTTACAGTCACTAAAAAAGTTAAAAGCCAAACTGTAGAGACAACTTTCCTTTTCCTGTAAGAAAAGCCAAAAGAAAACTCCACCACTTCTAAAAGATATTTATTTGATGAAAACAAACAAAGAATTAAAATAAAATATCCAGAGAAAAGACTAAAAGCAGCAAAACAAATAAATATAATAAGGAAAGAAAAGCCAATGAACAAGAGCAGTTCTGGCAAAATCACGATCAACAAAAGTGGAGTTAAGTGTCTGTCAACAGCATTCAAGAATAAAATGGCACAATATTATGTCATTGTTCTATGTGCTTTATATTAGCAAATTTCTACTGTAAAGATTTCTGTTTACAATTAATATCCTGAATATATCCAATTAGTATTACTAATTGCATCATACTGAAACTAATATGGCAATGTCACACTGATATCAATAGGATATCTGTTCTTTAGATTTTTCAGAAACCATGGAATAAAAATGCAAGTTAATGAATGGGTTGCAATGATTTCAAAGAAGAGGATGCACTGCAAGTCACAAAAGCAAAGCTAATGTAATTTATGATGTTACCAGAACCCACAAACAAAATAAATTTGGTATAACTTACTTCAGTCAATGTGTTGTAATGTTTCAAGTTTTAAAACTTTTAAAAAAATATTACTGGATGTGTTATCATTAAAAAAACCTACTATCTTAAACTTCTTAGAAACTGTTAAAAATGCTTTCTAAACAGGGCTCAGTCCTGCAAGGTGCCTGAGCTAAACGACATCCTTATCTGCATTAGTTTCTCTATGATGTCAGACTGGTGGTCTGTAACTCTGATATTAGAATTAGTATGACTGTTTTAAAGTTATCTATTCACTTAAATGGGAGTTGAGAGCATTATGTAGATTATAAGATAAGGCCCAATGTCATCAGAATTTTATTAACCATATTTTAGTTACTTTTATGTAAGTAAATAGCTTGAACTTTTTTGGGGGAGGGGTTAATGACCCACCCCCACAAGCCATCAGTGTGATGTCAGAGTGATGGACTATGACTCTGATGTTAGAATTAGTATATTTTAAAGTATATGTTGCTATACATTTATTGCCACAGATCCATACAATCTATCTCTTAATTTATATTATAATATACAGGTAACTGAACTATTGTATAATATAACACACATACCACCTGAAAGAGTTCTGATGTTACCATGGTAACCACAAGCCTACTTTGTGTTGTCATGAGGGCTTTGCAGTATAGCCCAGCAATATCAATCAATAGCATGCAATGTTAATGCCACTGCCACTACAAGTGCTGTTCTGGACACAGAAGACAAGACAGACAATATTTATGAAAAACATGGAATTTTATATTTAAAGGGAACTTGTGAAGATAAAATTTAGGATGAATATTTACGATTAAAAAAGGGATGGGGGAATTTTCCAAAATCTAAATCATCAGAAATCTTCCCAATTATTTTTTTAATTCCAATGAAAACTGTTTTTGTTTGCACTTAACCATATCCCTGACGTGTTCGCAACCCAAAGTATTTTGCTTTGTGCTAGAGCATAGGAGTCAGAAAGTGAAATCGATTTATTGCCTGAGTTTAATAATATGCAAAATTTAAACAGTTTTAACAATACAGAATTTTCCACAGGTAAAGAAAATGTTAACATATATATGATTTTACAGTTCCTTTAAGTCAGTGCCTATTTCCTGCTACAATGGGTGCTGAACAAATTCCTAGGACACACTGAGTTGCATGGTATCTAAGAACATAAGAATATCTATATTGGGTGAAACCAATCGTCCAATTAGCCCAGTATCCTGGCGAGTGCCAGATGCTTCATAGGGAATTGAAAGAACTGGACCATTTCAAGTGATCCATCCCCTGTTGTCCAGTCCCAATTTCTGGCAGTCAGAGATTTAGGGACACCCAGACCATGGGGTTGTGTCCCTGGCCATCCTGACTAATAGTCATTGATGGACCTATCCTTCAGGAACTTATGTAATTCTCTTTTGAATCCAGTTATACTTTTGGCCTTCACAACATCACCTGGAAACAAAGTTCCATAGTTTGACTGTGCATTGTATGAAGAAATATTTCCTTATGCTTGTTTTAAACCTGCTGCTTATTAATTTCATTGGGTGACTCCTGGTTATTGTGTTATGTGAAAGGGTAAACAACACTTCATTATTCACTTTCTCCACACCATTCATGATTTTATAGACCTCTAACATACTCCCATGTAGTCATCTCTTTCCTAAAATGAATGGTCCCAGGTTTTTTAATCTCGCCTCAAATGGAAGCTGTTCCATACCCTTAATCATTTTTATGCACTTCCTCTGCCTTTTCCATTTCTCATGTATCTTTTTTGAGATGGGGCAACCAGAACTGCATGCAGTACACAAGGTATGGGCATACCATGAATTATAGTAGCATTATGATATTTTCTCCCTTACTAGCTCTCTCTTTTCTAATGGTTCCTAACACTGTTTCTCTTTTGACTGCTGCTGTAGATGAGCAGATGCTTTCAGAGAACTATCCACGATGGCTCCCAGATCTGTTTCTCAAGTGTTAACAGCTAATTTAGAACGCAACATTTTGAATGTATAGTTGGGATTATGTTTTCTAATGTGCATTACTTTGCACTTATCAACACTGAATTTCATCTGCCATTTTGTTGCCTAGTCACCCAGCTTTCTGAGACAATTTGATTAGAATTTTTTATACTTCACTGCATCTTTACGTATTATTTTAACTATAATGCAAAATTATAAAACTGCCATTTTTAACACTTCACTTTAACAATAAAAAACATGTTCTAGTCTAAACTAATTTATCTGCCATGTATCTCTCTGAAATATTTTTGTATGTTTCTGGCATCCTGGCTCTTGTTCTTCTTTTAGTATCTACAGTTTTTAAATGGCAATATCAGAACTTCTAGACTGATAAGACTTACTGAAGAAAGGTTTTATAAAATCAGACCATCTTTTTAAAAAACAATAAAAATAACAGTTTTGAAAACTATTTCAAAGTGGCACTCACTCAAAAAAAGTAACGTACTGTATATAATCTTCCCCTAATAATTTGCACTGAGCAAGTTTTAAATATGAAAATCTGTGTGCTTCAGATCTGTGTCTAGATAGAGTTGAAAGAGATTCAGTAATTTAGCCTTGAAACTTCATGTCTAAGATGCGATAAATAGGCACAAAATTCACTGAGGCACACGGAAATTATACCTGATTATACTATAGCTGAATTTGGCCTCTTGTATTTATAAGGCAACATTTCTTATTTCTCCAATGAAACATCTGATATTAAGTCCTCAAACTTACGGCACTATCATAAACGTCTGTAATTGTTTTATACAGAGTTGGACAGTATCAGCAACTTTGCAATTTAACTTCTATATCTGAATTCACACACAACTATTATGGGGCAATTTGTGTATTCTATTGTTTATAAAGCTGTTCTGCCTCCATAAAACATGCCTTTCACAAATGCTTCTTCTTCTTAAGGCAATACTTGATCAAACTTTAGAAAAAATGAATACGACTCAAAAATTTTAAAAAAAGCAACAAAACACTGAGCTCATACCTTGGTCGTGCTTCCTTTAATAAATTTTTTAATTGATGACAACAGGCCGGTTTCATTCTGCTGTGGTTTTCCTCCTCCAACAGGTAAGCTCTCTTCTACCTCTGAATGTTTCCTCTTTGCCCGCAAAGCACGCTGGGTGTGAATTTGATGTGACTGCTGAGAGGCCTTCCGCGTTCTCAGCCTCATTTTCTACGTGTACCACATGTAAACCTGTAAAAAGGGGAAAACAAGAACAGTAGGTTACTGAGGCACTGTATTAAGCCTGAAAGTATGAATCCCCCGCAGGCATATATTTACAAACATTCGTCTGATGCACTGTGCTTAGTTTTTCACTCACTATGTATCTCCCTTAATGTAAAGAATACTGCATTTTCAGGCAATAGAGCTAACTTGGTGTCACGCTTTGCATCAAAGTATAAATCATAGTAGAGACTGTGCACTAGATGTGTGTTAGGCTATCACAATTTACCAAAGGAATAGAAAGCTGATCTCCTGGACTACCATACCTGGAGTTATTGTAAGAGACTGATGTATATGTCCTAAACATGTTTACGACATAGGACTTAGTTATAAAATATGCATCACGTGGTTGTTTTTTTCTCAGAAATTTCTTTAGTGCTCATCTAACTCCAACTGCTGAGTAGACAGATGAAATTACCTATCATATGTAGAGGTTTAGGTACTGCAAAACAACAACTGTTCTGAGGATTTAGGAAAAGATACCAGCAGGGAAATGGATGGTTCATGGTCACAATGATATGATTCTGAGCTTTTCACCCGTAGGCCACTTCAAATCCAACCCAAGTAAACAGTGACCAAAGTTACAAAAAAAATGCTGGCAGTTGAGTAGTCTCAATTCCATTCCTAGTACAGAGATGATCATGTAACAAAAAGTATCACTATCTACATGCTTTTTAGTAGACTCAACAGGCAGCAAAGTGATGAACTGGCAGGGCCTTTCAACAGAACAAGGTTGAACTGCATTAGAATGATTTATGCTGCTGCTAGTTATGTTGTACTTTCTATAACTGTTGACAAACATTGACATCTGTGGGAAATGAAGCCCTATCTGGCACTTTTAACCAGCACCAAATTCGCCAACTATTATATCAAAGAGTAAAAGGAGTTAAGGTTTTTCAAAGATTGGAATAAATACTTAGTGTTCTACAAAATTTAATGAAGGCCCACAGAAACTGTAACACAAATTTATAAAAATTGACCATTTATAATCTTGTGTGTATCAAGTAACAGAAGCATTACTACTCAGGGTCTAGGTTTATGTGTCTTCATATTAATATCTACAATAAAATCACATTTAGTTGTGAAAAAATGTATACAGAAAGGTTAAGGCAAAGAAATAATGAAAACCTTCTGTAAGACTTTAATCCATTTTATCTCTTCCCACCCATTCACCAAAAGAGGAGATTACTTACCTGTAACTGGAGGTTCTTCAAGACATGTGGTCCCTATTTGCACTCCACTGTGGGTTACTCATGCGCCCCATGAGGCTGGAGCTGTGGAATTCAAAACCAGCGTATTTTGATCTCCGTACACGCCCTGGCTCAGCTCATACCTCTGACTGAGGGGATAAAGGGCAGGGTGAACCAATCGCTTTTCCAGTTCCTTCTCTACTGTGAATCAGATAAGATCCAAAGCAGAGGGGAAGGAGGGTAGGTAGTGGAATACAGATACACATCTCAAAGAACCTCCAGTTACAGGTAAGTAACCTCCTCCTCCTCTTTGAGTACTGGTCCCTATTGTATTCCACTGTGGGTGATTGACAAACAATACCTAAATATGAGGAGGGTGCGAGGACGTAGACGGAAGGGCTGAGCGGAGTACCGACATCCCAAAGGAGGCATCAGCAGAAGAGTCCTGCACCAGGGCATAATCCCTTGCAAATGTGTGAATGGAACTCTGTCAGGCCACTTTACAAATGTCCAGGAGGGCTTACCTTCTGAAGAGTCTCTACAGTTGTTGCTTGCACGCTTGTGGAATGAGCTCTTACCCCGTTGGGGGGGTGGGGAGGGGAGATGGGCGGGGGGTTGAGAACTGATAGCAGGAGTAGAATGCAGCTGGATATCCATTTGGAGATTCTCTGGGTGAAGATGGCATGCCCTGACTCCTTCTGCTACAGCAACAAACAGTCTCAGGGATTTCCTGATTGGTTGTGTTCTCTGCAGGTAAAAAAACAACGCTCATCGAACATCAAGGGAGTGGAGTCTTCATTCTTCTGCAGAAGAATATGGTTTCAGGAAGAACACAGGTAAGTGAATGGATTGGTTAAGGTGAAATTCCAAAACTATATTAGGGATTAATTTGGGGTGCAGATGTAAAAAAACCTTATCCTTATGGAATACTGTGTATGGAGGCCCTGCCATCATTGCTCCAAGTTCACCAACCTTCTTGCTGATGTGATAGCTATGAGGAAAACGACTGATGGAAAGGAGGGACATGGAACAAGTAGCTAAAGGCTCAAAGGGGGGCCTTGTTATCACTGAGAGAACAAGATTCAGATCCCACTGGGGTGCAACCTTCTGAACAGGTGGAAAGGTTCTTATTAAGCCTTTCCAGAATCTTATGGTCAGTGGGTCGGCAAAAACTGAGTAGCCTTGAGAAGGTGGATGGTATGCATGATCATGGCCAACTGGATTTGTAAGTGCTGATGGCTAAACCTGCAGTTTTCATGCACAGGATATAGTCTAAGATGAGAGGAATATCTATAGTCTCTGGTAGAATGACTCTTTGTTGTGTCCAAGATGAAAAGCATTTCCATTTAGCTAGGTAACGTTTTCTAGAAGACTCCTTTCTACTATTAGAGAGAATGTCTCATACAGCTGAAGAGCAAGAACATTCTAAGGATGCTAACCTTCCAAATGTCAGGCCCAGAGGTGGAGCAGCCATGGATTGGGGTGTTTGATCTTGCTGTTCCACTGGGTAAGTAGCTCGGGGAACTTTGGAAGGATGATTGGTTGGCAGGATGACATGCTAGGAGGTTGGGAAACCAGAACAGTCTGGGCCAGAAGGGGGTGATCAAGATGACTCTCTGTCCTGCTTGATCTTCCATATGACTCATGGCAGGAGTGGTGGAAGAGGGAACGCATAGTTGAAGTGGTCTGACCAATTAAAAAGCAGAGCATCGTCCTGGCAGTGGTGACCTAGGGCTCCTCTGACGCAGTATGTGGTGCATTTGCTGTTTGCTTGAGAGGCGAATAGATCCCTGGTCAGGATTCCCCACAGAGTCAAAATGTTGCAGAGTACTGCATCATGAAGCTCCCACTCATGGTCAAGTGCAAAATGTCTGCTGAAGGAGTCTGCAAACACATTCTGCTTTCCCGGAAGGTAGGCTGCTCATAGGGTGCTGAAGCACCAGTTCCAGAGGCTGACGGCCTCTGCACCCAGGGAGGCAGACCTCGCTTCACCTCACTTGTTGATGTAGAAGACAACTGTAGTGTTGTCTGACATAAGGACACGGTGAGCACGGATGGAAAAAAAGACTTGCACACCTTCCATACTGTCCATAGTTCCAAGATATTGATGTGCATCTTGGCCCCTCGAGCTGTCCAAGCCCCTTGAGCTCAGTGGTTGTTCTTGTGCTCTCCTCAACCTATTTGGGATGTGTCTGTAACAATGATCCTGTCTGGAGAGAAAGGGGACCCCCACACATACCTGATGAGGAATTTGTCCCCCATAACAGGGAGGACAGTACCTTGGCTGGAACTGTCACCATGGGGTTCATGGAATGATGGCTTGGGGAGCATACTGACTATAGCCAAGTTCAAAGGCAACAACAGTGGAGACTTGAGAACAGGGTGATATAAGTGCACAAGCCATGTGACCTAGTAGGGACAGACATGTTTTGACCAGTTCCTGAGGGTTGCTTGTGATGTGAGCTATGATACTGTTCATGGTCTGAAATCTGTCCACAAGCAGGTACACCCCTGTGGTGACAGAATTTAGGGTTACCCTGATGAAGTCTACTCTAATGCTAAAACTACTGTTAAAACTGCTAAAACTATAAATGATTAAGATTGATAACTATTTACAATAAGGTTCTTTATTGTTTGTAGGTGAAGTCAAAGCTGCGGACACTAAGGGTTCTGACCTGGACCACGCGGCGGTGAGAAGGAAGTGGAGAAGCGAATGATCTGCCCTTCCCTTTATCCCCTCCATCGGAGGCACGAGGTGAGCCAGGGCTCGCATGTGGACCAACCATCACTACTTTCAAAATTTCTGTCTCCAGGTTTATGGTGCACATGCATAAGCCACAGTGGAATATAATAGGGACCATCACTCGAAAAAGAACATGAAGTTATTTTCAACTTTTTTACATGAAGGTGTAAAACAGCAGCATTTACTAATATAATTTGTGTCTTATCTTTTCTTCTTTATGATCTGAGGCTGCTAAATTCATTTTTTGTGTAATCTATAGTAGGGGCACTTTAACAGGGTAAAAAGAAAAGGAGTACTTGTGGCACCTTAGAGACTAACAAATTTATTTGAGCATAAGCTTTCGTGAGCTATAGCTCACTTCATCGCCGTCGAGAAGCGGCAGCGGCAAGAAGCGTCGCCGCCGAAATGCTGCCGAGAAACGACAACGCTTCTCGGCAGCGGGGTGTGCTGTGGGCGCACAAAAATGTCCCGGTGGGCGCCATGGCACCCACGGGCACCACGTTGGGGACCCCTGTTCCAAAGGCTCTGTCTGCATTGTGCATGTTCCATTTGCTCACAGCCAGTGTTCCCTCTAATTTTTCCCACACATGTGCAGAATGAATTTTGTTATGTGCACCAATATGGAGGTGATGTGACACACATCACATCTATATTAAAAAGAAAAAAGAAAAGGAGTAATTGTGGCACCTTAGAGACTAACCAGTTTATTTGAGCATGAGCTTTCGTGAGCTACAGCTCACTTCATCGGATGCATAGCATATTGTGGAAACTGCAGAAGACATTATATACACACAGAGACCATGAAACAAAACTTCCTCCCACCCCACTGTCCTGCTCGTAACAGCTTATCTAAAGTGATCATCAAGGGAGGGCCATTTCCAGCACAAATCCAGGTTTTCTCACCCTTCCCCCCGCCCCCCCCACAGACACACATACAAACTCACTCTCCTGCTGGTAATAGCCCATCCCTCTTTGAAACCTCTCTTTATAATGCGCATGATAATCAAGGTGGGTCATTTCCAGCACTAATCCAGGTTTTCTCACCACCGCCACCCCCCACACACACCCCCCTCCAAAAACCACACACACAAACTCACTCTCCTGCTGGCAATAGCTCATCTTACAATGTGCACAGCAATAATCCAAGTTTAACCAGAACGTCTTGGGGGGGGGGGGGGGTTGTAGGAAAAAAACAAGGGGAGATAGGCTACCTTGCATAATGACTTAGCCACTCCCAGTCTCTATTCAAGCCCAAATTAATAGTATCCAATTTGCAAATGAATTCCAATTCAGCAGTTTCTCGCTGGAGTCTGGATTTGAAGTTTTTTTGCTTTAAGATAGCGACCCTCATGTCTGTGATTGCGTGACCAGAGAGATTGAAGTGTTCTCCGACTGGTTTAACATTCATAAACCAGCCCCTTCAAACATTCAAAACCTGGATTAGTGCTGGAAATGACCCACCTTGATTATCATGCGCATTATAAAGAGAGGTTTCAAAGAGGGATGGGCTATTACCAGCAGGAGAGTGAGTTTGTATGTGTGTCTGTGGGGGGGGCGGGGGGAAGGGTGAGAAAACCTGGATTTGTGCTGGAAATGGCCCTCCCTTGATGATCACTTTAGATAAGCTGTTACGAGCAGGACAGTGGGGTGGGAGGAAGTTTTGTTTCATGGTCTCTGTGTGTATATAATGTCTTCTGCAGTTTCCACAATATGCTATGCATCCGATGAAGTGAGCTGTAGCTCACGAAAGCTCATGCTCAAATAAACTGGTTAGTCTCTAAGGTGCCACAAGTACTCCTTTTCTTTTTTCTTTTTACGAATACAGACTAACACGGCTGTTACTCTGAAACACATCTATATTGGTACACATAACAAAATTCATGTGCTGGGGGTGGGGCCAAGGGGTTTGGAGTGTGGGAGGGGACTTAGGGCTGGGGCAGAGGGTTGGGGTGCACGGGTGTGAGGGCTCCGGATCAGGTCGGGGATGCGGGGCTTGGGGTACAGGAGGGTGCTCCAGGGCTACAGCGGGGAGAGAGGACTCCCCCCCAGCTCTCTCTCCCCGCAGCAGCATGTCAGCTGGGCTGGGGGGGAGGGGAGGCGCCTCTCAGTGGCACAGCAGCTCCAGGGCTGGGGATGCAGGATAGGCACCCCTTCCACAGCACGTCCAGGCCAGGGGAAGTGCCCCAGCCGTGCCTGGGGCCGAGCTGAGCTGTGCCTTGGGCCAGGCCAGGCCGGCTGCGCCGCCCAGCCGCAGCAGGGCTGGGCACCCCGGCCATGGCAGGTCCTCCAGACCACAGAAGAATTGAGGCCGGCAGAGGGGCGCCCCAGCCACAGCAAGTTGGGGGCTGGGCTAGGTTGGGGCTGTGGGAGGGGCGTCCCATCTCCAGCAGGTCCCCGGGCGGATTCCCTAAGTGCCTGCATGGCGCTAAACAGGCTGCTGCATGGCCACGCAGCTTACAGAGAACTTAGCTCATAGCTCCTATGCACCGTCCTCATAGAGCATGCTTCATCCTCGGGCTGCAGGAGTTGAGCAGGATTTTTCCTACAACTGTTCTTCCAGCCACAAGGGGCCACTCTGGCGCTTTGCACAGTGCTGCCCCGGAATGGAGGAGTGTGTTATCCCAGAATTTGAACAAGCTAATTGCAACCATGCATTCAGCCAGCATGAATTAATACAATAGAACACCACGAAGTTAAGGGTTAATTTGAACAGGCAGAGCTTCTGGAGGTAAGGTCAAATGCTAGCTGCAGACCTGCAGTTTCTGCTAATCAGTATGGGAGAAGGTGAGAAAAGGGTCAACAAATAGAGACTGAGGGAAAATAAGTGGATGGAGATCTTGAGTTTGGCCACCTTTGATAGAGAAGCTTATTATGACTAAGGCTTTGCCTACACTAGCAGAGGTGTTAAAAAAAACACACACACACCCCCGAAAGACACACGTTTTGTTGAGAAAAAGCACCGGTGTGAACAGCGCTTTGTCGACAGGAGCATTCTCCTGCCAATAAAGCTACTGCCACTCATTGGGGATGGAAGTTTTTTGTTGGCAGGAGAGCTGTCCTGCTGACAAACAGCAGCTACACTGCGCACCTTTTAGCAGCACAGCTGTAGCAGCATAGCTGTGTCGCTAAAAGCTGCGTAGTGTAGACATAGCCTAAGACTGTTAGAAATGTTTTGTTGATAAGTAGTTTATTGAAGTTAGGAGAAGAGATGACCCAACAGAGGTCACTATGAGCTATGTGTTTTCTAAAAAGTAGTTATAAAAAGACTAGACAATAGAGTGTACTTTGGAGCAGTTCTCTGAAGCTAGCCTGAGATTTTGTTCCTGACACCATGCTCCCTGGTGGGGAAAAAAACGGCCATCGCTAACATGCTGCTAATTACTCAGTACCATCTCAGATTCTAGGTAATTATTTGTGATGTTCTAACCTATTGCTTATGTCTATGTGTACTTAAATCTAAAAAACAGTAGTTTTAGATAAGAGCACGCTTACTTGCATTAATCTTTCATCAGCCGAAAGTGCTGTGTTCCCACTGATTTATTCCTGATACCACCTGCCGTGAAACAGTTAAGTTACCACTGCTTTGGGTTCTGAAAACCCTGGGTAACAAAAGGAACTGAGAGACTGTCTCTCTTCAACTCTCAATGCTCCCCCTCAAAGACAGAAATAGAAGGCAAAATCAAGCTCTCAGAAGTTAGGAAATGCCGAAATTAATAATGCCCATGCAACCCTAACTCATCTCCCTTTTGCTTGTGCATTATGATTCATTTTTTAATTACATATGCATATACACGGGGGGTGGGGGGGAATTAAGGTTGTACACAGAACATTGATTCTGGCATTTCCTAACTTTTTGAGAGCTTGACTTTACAATTACTACATTCTTTTAAGGTAGTTTATTAGGATGATATGTATTTAATACATACATTACTAATTAGCGATGTAAACTCTACTACATATTATAAACAAACAGAAAAAAAATTCAAGCAAAACTAACCAATACCATTTCCAGCCTGCATTCTAACTGTATAAAAACAGTTGTAAAATAGCTATATCTGAAAATAAAATAAGAGTTAAGCCCAGAATCCTAATCAAATTCTAATTTGAATAACTATAACCTTATGGCCTTAAAAAAAATCTATGAATCTATTTAAATTTCTCCAGTAGTTTCAATCTAATACAGTATTCCTAAATTGTTATATGGTATTGCAGGGTGTTATAAAGTAACTGCCAATTCCACCCCAGAGATGGCTGCAATGATTCCTAAACAGGCAAAGTTTACATATTGCTGCAGGTCTTTTTTGGTATTCAAGATGCCATATAAACATAATATATAATTACTAATAGGGGTACCCATAGGTATATCGATGGCCAAATTACTGTGACAGAAAGGTCAAATCTGAGACATTCCTCCCTTCTTGCTCATCAAGATTAAGATACTGGACTGGAACTCAGAGATCTGGGGTCAATTCTGCCACAGACTTCCTGTGTGATCATTGTACATCACCATTTTTCTGTTTCTCAGCTCTCCTTTTTGAAAAGGGAGATAAATATTAGTTTTCCTCACTGGGGTGTTATAAAAATAAATTCCCTAGTGTTTATGAGACAACCACACTAATGTGATGGGAGGTCATAAGTACGTAAACTGATCAATCTAAAGAAAGTGAAACTTCCAATAACATATTCCATGAACTCTAGATCTTATACTTTAGGAATAGTTTTCATCAGATCATTCAAACATTCATTATCTCCTAATTATATTATAAAAAATTATACTCAAGTAGATTTTTTTTTGTCTATCCAGTCCAAAACAAAAAACAAAACAAAAAACAGCACAAGAACACAGTAGAACCTCACTAATTCACATTTTTGACTGAGATACCTATCAAATACTGAATATTACAAGTTAGGTATTAAGTGAATAAACAATAAAATAAGGCATGGCTTAATATATCCCAAAAGTTAAACTACAGTTGTTAAAATAAATGAACAAATTTTATTTATGCTTCATAAAGTCCTAGCAAAAGTACTGCAGTATATTTAGTGTAATAACAAACCTTAATAATATGACAGTTCTACAGCAATCTTCTAATAAAATTCTGATGAGAAACAGAGAAAGACTGACATTTTTGGGGTCTGAATGAGCTAAGTTCTACTGTAACAAGCAAATGTGCATGTATATGTTTATACAAATACCTGTAAAATTCAGATATCAGAAAGAATATTTAATTACAAGAAACATTAGTAATATAAACATAGAACTTGTGAAGGAAATCTCTCATAAAATATACAATAACTACAACTTATGTATCCTGTTTCAAAAAGGGAACAAAAATTAAGAAGTCAAAATATGAACTGAGTTAATGTTTCCAAATGGTATATATATATTTATCCTGTTAAGGTACTGTTCAACTCATCCGTACATTAATGCCACAGAGTTCTTTGGCTTACTTCACATCCTGGGTATCAAGCCTCAAGTTATAAATATCCCTAATGGACTTAGCAACAGTTACCTACAATCCTCTCAATGACAGAAGTTTGCTTTCCTAATGCTCAATGCAGCCAGCAGTGTGCTGCTTTTACTTGTATTACTTTTTGTGTGATTTTTTAAAACATGCACAAAACAAACTGACTTACTAGACTGTGTACAAATACTTTAGCCTAAACATGCACATGAATTTCCTTGCTCACACACATACTATTCAGATAGTGACCATAGTATCCTATTAAATTAAGAGCCTGAGCAATATATTATGTACCTGAACATTTCACTTAACCATATTCTGCTAAGACAAGACTTGCTTGTATCTTTACAATGTTAGTACAAAAGAGGATGCATATAAACTATATATTTGTACTGCCTTTGGGATTTTGGTAGAAAAAAATAATTTGAACAAACAAATTCCTTTGCAGCAGTCTCTTTCAAGAGCAGATAGCTTGGCCAATCTGGAATTCCCACCTTATAAAATAACATCATTTACATAACATCATGAAAAGCTGATAAAGGTGTTAAGATAGCACAAAGAGCTTGAAGACTAATAAATACATTTACCACAGATGTGCCCAACACTGAAAGATTATTTTATTTATATAACATAAAAATTCTGAGAAATATCCTGCCTCCCTTCTTTCCTTGTCCAATTCTTAAAAATTAAACAATAACAAAGTAAACATATGATGAAAGGTTGGAGACTGAAACTATGAGTTCACAATATTCTGAAATTCATTCTTTAAAGAAAAGGAATGGGTAGAATGGGATTATAACCAAGGTGGATAAAAATCAATTATTTAAAAAAATAAAATGTTTTTATTGTGTTATTTAATTTATAATAAAATTGTAAACCTGTTTAAAATGAATAAAAACAAGGAAGCCGGGGGTGAGATCTACTAGTTTTAAAGTTTGAAGGACAGCCGAAGTAACTTAGGAAACTGTCTCATTTTCAAGAGAGTCAGGCAAGCAGGAACTTAAGCTCCAGTCCCTTTCACTTAGGCATATTTGAAAATTTTCCCAGGCTGACCTGAAATAATCACTTTAACTAACTGACTACAATGTGAAACATACTTTTATAGTTTATGTGTACAAAACATTTGTTTTGTTTAATAAAAATAAATCATATTTGCTGTTGTGTGTTTAATTTAATTCCAAGCACCATCCTAATGCAGCTTGACACAAATCACGAGCAAAAAGTTAATTAACTAGTAAATAAGCAATACATCTTTCAGCATTTTTAACACACTAAAAATGTAAAATTAGTAAGAATCTGAAAATATTAATCTATATCATTGCTTAAATAAATGTATATAGTTATAGTTTACCCTCCTAAGTAGCAAAAAGAGGTACCAAATCTAGTGTAAAGGCTCTATTTAGTTGTAAATCAACATGTTTTAATGGTTTATCAACCAATAAGAATTCATCTGAATTTAAAAAATAACTGTAATACAAATGGAAAAATTTATTAAAATTATTTAAATCAATGCTTTCCACTTGGTGATTTAAATCGGGTTGATTCACACAAATCCATCCTGATTATAACTGAAACCTTGATTCGGCACTCTGTGACAGAGGGGAAAATAAGTAATAAAGGAACAGTTAAAACCAAGAAGTTTAAAGAGCTTCTCTCTATTCCCTCAAGTTCTTACGTACTGAGTTGTAAAGGTTCACCACCTTTTAAATATTATCTCTGTTCTACAGCTTAGATATTGTGCGTGTACTGGAAAGAGCCTCCTTTGTATGACTAGCATTTCTAAATAAAGAGCATATTTCTGCACAATTTTCAATCAGGGATGAATTTTTCTTAATTTTTTCCGTCACTGATGTTGGAGCAGGAACTAATTTTCTATGAAACTACTAAAAGCAGATTTAAGTGTGCACATACCATTAATTTAAAGCTCTAAAGACTACTTAAGGAAGATGCCACCCAAATTGAAAAGTTGGAAGACAAAACAGTTAGAAGGTAAAACAGCAAGAACAATGCTACACATGACAATGCTAACGGTAAATTATGCTTGATAAGAAAATTAAGAATTATGGAGGTGACCAGAAATGTTGGACTGCCACCCCTCAAGAGCCTATATATTCCAAGAATAAGTATGGTATATGCTGTAGACGATTAATAGCAGCACTGCAGGAACTGAAATTAAAGTCACTGCTGGTGTGTGGTTTAAATGAGTGGCAGGAGCAAATGAATTCTAAGCAAAGTATGTGAAAAAGTTTGGAGTTGTTTTTCATTTGTTTGTTTTTTTCCTACAGCACCCATCATTGTAGTATCTAAGCCAGGGGCGGGCAAACTACAACCCGCGGGCCGAATCCAGCCGGCACACTGTTTTAAGCCGGCCTGTGAGCTCCTGCTGGGTCAGGGGACAGACCATGCAGCTCGGCCCCACTCCAACCAGGGCGCTGGGTCAGGGGCTGCCCAGCGCTCCAGCCGGCGCACAGGGTCGGGGCCGCACCACGCGGCTCCCGGAATCTGCGGCATGGTCCCACTCTGGCTCCTACATGCTCCAATGGCCCCTTGCAGAGCTCCAATGGGAGCTGCTGGGGTGGTGCCTGCGGACAGGGCAGCGTGCACAGCCACCTGGCCACACCTCTGAGTAGGAGCTGGAGAAGGGACATGCCACTGCTTCTAGGAGCTGCTTGAGGTAAGCGCCGCTCGGAGCCTGAACCCCTAAGCCTCTCCCCACGTCCCAACCCCCTGCTCCAGCCCTGATCCACCTCCCGCCCTCCTAACCCCTCGTTCCCAGCCCAGAGCATCCTCCTACACTCCAAACTCCTCATCCCCAGCCCCACCCCAGAGCCTGCACCCCCAACAAGAGCCCTCACACCGCCCAACCCCTATTTTGTGAGAATTCATGGCCCGCCATATAATTTCTATTCCCCAATGTGGCCCTCAGACAAAAAAGTTTGTCCACCCCTGATCTAAGCATTCTCTGGTCAGATTAGATATGTAGACCCAAGTGCATTTCAAAAAATCTCATTCTTCTCCCTGCTCTGACTAAGGAGATTCTGCTTGGCTGATGTCAGGAAGACGCTCTTCCTGGCCAGTGATGACTTTTTGTGGAGGAGTGGAACATCCTTTGTTTAGGGTAAAGGGTTGGAATGGAAGAAGGAAGGTATCTTTATACTATACTCATCTGTGCTCAAGTCTTAGAGTTGTAGACTGGCATTTTCCCACACTGCCCCATCCATGCATCTCTAACAATGTTCTCAAAGAGAAGAAGGTAATTCAGTCTCAGTAATCCCTCTACTGAGACTATTCATAAAGATGTCAATTACTGCCATTTATGATGTGGACACTTGTCTGTGATCAACTCACTTTATATAGAGCAGTGAACTGCTCTAATGACAACTTTCTGTTACTATTAACTTAGTCTAGATTTGAACCTGTGACCCTAGAAGTGAAAAGCTCAATATTCCATTAACAATCACCTCAGCTAAACAGATCTCATTGATAAGAAACTTTGTCAATGTTACTTTTAAAAGATTTGGGACAAACAGTAACACAAAAGCCAGACTCAGAGATACAGAAATTTAATTAGAGTAAAAGTTATCTTTCAATTCATTTTAGATGAATCATCCTGGTCAGATCACATCAGCAAGTTTCATTGTTGTGAGGTGACCCAAGTTTTAAAAATTAAAAACTCAAAGACTCACTCGTTGGACTGCTGAAGTATTCATAACTATCATATATCAACTCCACATGTCACAATAACTTTCTGCCTTCTTTAGAAAGATTATATCTTTGACTAGGAATGAAGAGGGTTTGTTTGTAATTAGCACCTGTTCACAGATTCTACATTTAGATTATTCCTCTGATCTAAAAATGATAAACTTCCATGCACTCGCTGGCCCTTGCTTTGCCTACCTATGTAGTTTTGTTTGCAAAGTTGGAGTTACAAATTTCTTCACTAATAATGCATGATCTCCCAGCCTAGATAGCCCAAAAAATGAAATGCTGCTCTTAGTTTATTATTTTTCCATACAAAAGTCTTCTCCCTGTAACAAATGATGCACACTCACCTTGATCATCTTAAATCAATCAGTCCTTCAGCCCTCGTATAGATTGCGCCGATCACAACACGTCTTCCATTCTTCTTGTATCCTGGCCTTCCTTCTCCATGTGCAGCCATGTCTTTTCATAATAAAATCTTCCCATCTCTTTGGAGGTCGGCCGAGTGGTCGTTTCAGGTCCTGTGGGTACCACTCAGCAACAGCTGCAGTCCATCGATTGTCAGTGAGCCTTGCTATATGCCCAGCCCATTGCATTTTACTATGCCTGCTCTCAACAACGACGTCCTCCACTCCACTCTGCTGTCTGATCACTTCATTGGGGACTTGGTCGCGGATTGAAATTCCCAGCATTCTTCTTTCCATCGTCCTCTCCATGAGTCGCTGCTCCTCCATCTTGATCAGCGCCCATGTTTCGCTGCCGTACAACATTGCTGGCAGTACTGTTGAGTTGAAGAGGACATCCTTGATAGAATTGAATGCACACCAACCTGCTTTCTTTCTTCTCAAGAGATCACCTTCCTGATCGTGGAGCATGTTAATTTCTTGGCCCAAACAGACATATGGCTCAACTTCTTCTATTTGTTCTCCCTTGATTGTTATTTGGGCTTTTGGCAAGGTATCAAACCACATAAATTTCGTTTTGGAGTGGTTAATTTTCAGCCCGAGTTGGCTGCTTTTTGTGTTGACTTCTCGCAGCATTTTCTGTAGTTTGATAGTATTTGATAGTATGATGCACACTAAAATGATAAAAAGTAAGTCTTTGTATTTTGACTCAGACGATCCCCAGTGGAGACAAGTTGAGGTTGAATCTATCTTAAAATAGTTAACATATATCAAAATTGGCTGACAGTCTCAAATAGCAGAAAGAACATATAATTTGCAGTCTTATGTAGGCTGGGAGACCATATGTTATAAATGAAGAAATTTGCACCTCCAACTTCTGCACCATAAACAAAACAAAACTATATAGGCAAAGCAAGGGCCAGTGCATGGAAATGTATGATTTTTAGAACAGAAGAATAATCTAAAAGTAGGATGTCTGAACAGTGGTGGATCTTTCTGAAAGTCAAACGTTCTGGATTAGATGACCAGAATGCTCTATTTTAAATGAGTGAATTATAAATTCCACTAAAACCTACACTATTCCTGTTGTGTTTGTGGAATGAACCAGCTTTAGACACATTAGAGACACTGGACATTTAATTCATGCTGTAAGGCATGTAGAGGCCTATTTTTGGAAGTCTTGTTACAATCCTGGTGTAGACCAGGTTGCTAAACACTTCCTGAACATATCTAACTGGCTGTCATGGAAAACTATGACCTCACATAATAATTTTGTTAGTACTTTTGAACTGTTCATGTCCTCATGAATGTTAGTAAAATAAAATAAAATAAAAATAAAAAAGCTCAGAAATATAGGAAATTCTAGAGGTTCTTCTTGTCAACAGCTATGGTTGTTCATAGGGATTTTTTTTTTAAATAAGCTGTTATCAGCTTCCACTCTGTGCTGTAATGTATAATGTTATCCTTGACATATTTCAAAAGCAGTATCAAAGCAAAACAAAAACCTAGCATTATATGGTTATGCAGATTCTAAGGACTTAGGGTTGGGTACCACAGTCACCTTATTGAATTTCTTCTGCAGAATATGTAAATGACACCTGAATTCTCTAGAGGGGCTGCGTTAGAGGAAGCAGACAAGCTATAAAATATAGAAAAAGCACTGCTTTTATCATCTCCTGTGCCTGTCTTAAAGTCAATGACATCTTAGAATCAGAAACATCTTGAAGATATGTATGGATCTCCATGAACAACTCTCTTTCCTAAAGAAGAGGTGTGAGAAAGTCTTAAAGGCAAGCTCAGATATGCCAGTTGTACTTGGAAAACACGTTTATTTAAAGATGTTAGGAAGTTAAACTGTGTTGTGGTGAGAAGACTATGGAATAGCCCTCCTATATTTGTGGTGGAAAGGTCATATGCACTGCAATACTGGGGCAAATAAGAGAGCCTTGTTTGCTTGAGTTTCATCAGGAAAATTTTTTTACTCCCATTTACCTTTATCTTCCCACAGCATTAGAGACACAGCCACATATTACATATGACTTTGTCATGTGTGTTATCTATCTTTTAGAAAGCTTACGACAAATGATATGAAGGATCTGTTACCTTGGCTCCAACAGCAATATACCCTCTCCTTGTAGAATGAGACTCCTTTAGAGTAAATAAAGAACAATTTTATTGTTTCCCTACAGAAACACCTGAACTTTAGGTTTGGGTAAAAAAAAGAAAGAGAGAATTGGGTTCCTCCAAAATCCTGAAAAAACTACTTAGCATAAAAAAAAGCCTTTCTCCATAGCACAATTGGGCTGGAGGTATAAAAACCCTTACAGAGGGAAATCTAATCCAGTCTGTAGGAAGAGAAGAAGGGCACAATGTATCCAAACTCCTGTACATACTGTTCTTTGATTATCTCCAATAGAACGTACAATTAAATAGTTCCCTAATTGTTCCATAGCTGGAAACACAAAAATATAATTACATAATCTTTAAGGTAAGAAGGATTTTTAAGTGTGAGAGTATTGAGGAAATGCACATCATTAACATCCTTGAAATTACAAGTTTCAAAACATCAGTAACACACACCCACAGCTTCATTTTTATTCTATTGCCTTGTTGCAAAAAAAAATATATTACCACCACAAATATTTTAAACTACTTTTAATTATTCTCTTCCTCCATTTGGGACTATTCAGAATGTTCCTTTTGTACAAATTTTCTGCTAAAGGAAATGAAGTCAATCAACCTCACTGTGAAAAACCCCCAAGATACTACCACATTCAAATTTTCTTATTTTATAGTTAAAATTTGAGTTTTTTTCAATATCAATTATTGACACCATATATTCAATATTTGTATATATTTCCAACACATATTTATGCGGATATAAATCTATTCTTCCTCTGATCAAATTTGGTCCATTTTTTATTTCTCCCTGAAGAGCTGCATTATTGTCAATTTCATACAGGGAGATCCAAAGTGACTTGCTAATATATGTGTGCACACAAAAAATTGTGTTAATGGATCATTAAGGATGCCCAGTTAAAAAATGTGAAAAGTATTTTTTCTCCAAGAGTTAAGGTTCTAACAGCTATATTAACTTTTCAGTGCTGCTTTATACTGTTTATTTTAATATATATTTAGACATAACAGTAAAACACTGAAGAGACATGGTGAACTCCAAATTTAGTCAGTTTCAGATGAGTCCCCTAGCCAATTTTTGTGATTTAGCAACCTTATTTTCCTATTTTGTTAAATGTTTTTTCCTCCCCGTGATTGTGTGACAATCTATTCAGAAAGGGTAAAACTGACTATGTGGGGGAACAGGTTGTAGCTGTAAGACGTGTTTGGGTGCTACTAAAGTATAAATACTAAATAATGATTAAATGAATTATCACAAAGATTTCCCAAGTGCACTAAGAAAAAATGAAAAAAAATAACAATTCTCTACACTAAAGTCTGTCTTCAGCTACATCAGTATGATCCCACTGTTCTCAAATTCTGCCCTGAGCGGCACTTAAATTGATTCAATCTAATTGGCTCCAGTTTATTCTACCAATGATGACTCTGCCATGTTAACAGGTGTAAAATGCATCCGATGAAGTGAGCTGTAGCTCATGGAAGCTCATGCTCAAATAAATTGGTTAGTCTCTAAGGTGCCACAAGTACTCCTTTTCTTTTTGTAGTGACATTGTATTTTTGCACTATAAAAGTAAGCAGAGGTGACTCAAAATAAAGAGGAACCAGATCTGTTGAGGAAGAAGATGCCATTTTTATGTTGTCATTTTTCAGGGTACAACAACAAAAAACATCACAAGTTGCCATTTATTCACCCCCCACACACACACTGTTCCTCACACGTTCTTGTCAACTGCTGGAAATGGCCCACCTTGATTATCACTACAAAAGGTTCCCCCCCACAACCACCCCCACTCTCCTGCTGGTAATAGCTCACTTTATCTGATCACTCTTGTTACAGTTTCAGAGTAACAGCCGTGTTAGTCTGTATTCGCAAAAAGAAAAGGAGTACTTGTGGCACCTTAGAGACTAACCAATTTATTTGAGCATAAGCTTTCGTGAGCTACAGCTCACTTCATCGGATGCAATATGTCTTCTGCAGTTTCCACAGTATGCATCCGATGAAGTGAGCTGTAGCTCAAGAAAGCTTATGCTCAAATAAATTGGTTAGTCTCTAAAGTGCCACAAGTACTCCTTTTCTTGTTACAGTGTGTATGGTAACACCCATTGTTTCATGTTCTCTATGTATATAAATCTCCCCACTGTATTTTCCACTGCATGCATCCGATGAAGTGAGCTGCAGCTCATGAAAACTTATGCTCAAATAAATTTGTTAGTCTCTAAGGTGCCACAAGTACTCCTTTTCTTTTTTGAAGTTTAAAAAGTTCCTCAGAAAGGAGGTGCTAGAGAATTATTAAATATTACTATTATTAAATCTATACAACACAGACACATTCTCAAGTGCTGAAAATGTAAACAAGTTGGTATTTTAGTGTGGTGTGTAACTTGAGATTTTTTAGTTAACATTTATGATAGACCTGCAAGACTAAGGGCTTGTCTACACTGGCACTTTACAGCGCTGCAACTTTCTCGCTCGGGGCGTGAAAAAACACAACCCCTGAGCACTGCAAGTTTCAGCACTGTAACATGTCAGTATAGACAGTACACCAGCGCTGGGAGCCGAGCTCCCAGTACTGGTACCTACACCCCTCGTGGAGGTGGGTTTTTTTTAGAGCAGTGGGAGAGCTCTTTCCCAGCCCTGTGCCGCGACTACACAAGCCATGTTAAAACACCTCCACGGCAGCACTTTAACATTGCATCTTTTAGGGCTTGTCTACACTGGCAAACAGTACTTGTGAATTTATGTGGTTCTTGGATTTTTCAAATCCTTCCCTGCTGTGGAGGCAGCCCCCCTGGGAGGGGGGAAGAGATGGAATGCCTTGTGTCTCTCATCAGCAACCCCTCCAGCTGTTACTCCTGAGGGAATTCTGCACCAAAAAATTAAAAATTCTGCACATCATATTTTAATATTCTGCATATTTTATTTGTCAAAATAATGTAATATAATCACGCTGGTTTCAATTATTAGGTAATGTATTCAATTATTAGGCAATTTATTTAAACTACAATACAATGGATGAAGAATGGGAGGGGGGAGCATTGGAGGAAATCCCCAAGCCCCCTTGCCTAATAGTAATGTAGCTAGGTTTGACTCTTTATTTCTAGTTATTAGTCAACAAATATCTGCATCCATATGCACCGTGTTACTTCATAGGCAACTGGAGAACAAGTGAGGGCTGGGGAATCAAACTCACAATTTATATCGACTACTGACCATCTCCAGAAAGATCAGTAGCAAACAGTTCATGGAGTACATTCTGATGAGAAATTTTTTCAGTCCAAAAATTTAGACCAGTTCTAATCACTAAAGCACCATAAGCATCTATAAGGCCATACTGTCCTTTACACCACTCTGGCCGTGTAAAGGACCTTTAAAACTTTTACACCTGTTTTATGCTCCTGGGAGAATTCACAAAGACAATGGGAACAATTCACTAAGCAGGCAGGCTGCTACATTCTGCTCTGCCTGAGGGGACAGCCT
The DNA here is from genome assembly GCF_965152275.1 of Natator depressus. Lineage (NCBI taxonomy): Eukaryota > Metazoa > Chordata > Testudines > Cheloniidae > Natator > Natator depressus. Next base: position 82,059,715 of record NC_134243.1, read on the forward strand.
GCGCCACACCTACTTCCTCAGACACACTCCGAAGCCCTGCTCCTCATAGAATCATAGAATATCAGGGTTGGAAGGGACCTCAGGAGGTCATCTCCTCCAACCCCCTGCTCAAAGCAGGACCAATCCCCAAGTAAATCATCCCAGCCAGGGCTTTGTCAAGCCTGACCTTAAAAACTTCAAAGGAAGGAGATTCCACCACCTCCCTAGGTAACGCTTCACCATCCTCCTAGTGAAAAAGATTTTCCTAATATCCAACCTAAACCTCCCCCACTGCAACTTGAGACCATTACTCCTCTGCTACCACTGAGAACAGTCTAGATCCATCCTCTTTGGAACCCCCTTTCAGGGAGTTGAAAGCAGCTATCAAATCCCCCCTCATTCTTCTCTTCCACAGACTAAACAATCCCAGTTCCCTCCATGATAAGCGTTCCGCAATAGTGAGCAAGAGGGACAGAGTGCCTCTCTCTCTCATACACGCCTGCCCACCCCTTCACACACCCCAGCTGGTGATTTACATCTCTATTGGCTGCTCCGGGCACCCGAACCAACCTGCCTGTGATGCCAGGGAGGGGCGCATGACTGCTCTTGCAGCTTTCATAGAATCATAGAATCATAGAATATCAGGGTTGGAAGGGACCCCAGAAGGTCATCTAGTCCAACCCCCTGCTCGAAGCAGGACCAATTCCCAGTTAAATCATCCCAGCCAGGGCTTTGTCAAGCCTGACCTTAAAAACCTCTAAGGAAGGAGATTCTACCACCTCCCTAGGTAACGCATTCCAGTGTTTCACCACCCTCTTAGTGAAAAAGTTTTTCCTAATATCCAATCTAAACCTCCCCCATTGCAACTTGAGACCATTACTCCTCGTTCTGTCATCTGCTACCATTGAGAACAGTCTAGAGCCATCCTCTTTCTTTTGCTCCCCCATCAGAAGTCATTTTTCTGCAGGGAAGCAAAGAAATCTGTGGGGAACATGAATTCTGGGCATGTACAGTGATGCAGAATTCCCCCAGGAGTAAGCAGCTGTTTAGGGAATAATGATGCCAGGCTCCAAAGGGATTCTAGTCTAGTCCTCCTTGACTATTAGGATGATTGCAGTGATAGAGTGATTTATATAAAAGTAAGAGATACAACTGTTTGGGGGAATCCTCTGGATTCTAATACGGATGTGAATAATCGTTATCTTCCTTTCCCCACACCCATAACAAAAAATAACCTTTATCATCTCATATTTTCAAGTTTCATCCAATTCATTATTTTCCATCCTTATACACAGTTGTATACAATATACTGATGTATATATATTCATATGGCACTACAAAACTGTAGAGGTAAAACTGACCTGCAAGGATCAAAAATGGGCTTGTATTCTTTGTTGTTTATGACATTTAAAGGAGATCTTGCTGTTAGTAACTTGTGGGTTTGGTGGGGAGGTGGGGGGGTTTGGTGCGGGGAAGGGTGAATTGGGGAGGCTTTCTAATTTTTATATTAGAAATTCAGGTCTTCTCTAACATAGGAGACTTTACAGCAATTAGAAAGCTAGAGAAATTTTGATATCATAAGAAACAAGAGACCAAGAAGTGAGCATATAAGACAGGAAAGGATAGTCACACTGTTTAAAATGCCAGACTTTTTTGTTCATTTTTGTTAACTATTAACTTCACTGCCTAACAAATACTTGGAACAAAAGGTAGTCATCACCTCTACCTCTTCAATTAAGGTGAGAGCTCACAATAAACATCCTGGGGAATTCTTAAGAAGCTCACCAGCAAAACCAGGCAAGACCATTCTTGAAATTCTTAATATTTCTCATGTAAATAAGAGGAACACCTCCTTTCACCCAAACACTTCTTTCAGGCCCTTCTTCACTATACATCATGACTGAAGGGGGGGGCGAGGGGGAAGGAAAAAAAAAAAGAAAAAAAAAGCATAAGGAATTTTCTATACAGGGCCACTCAAGAAAATGAATCCAATTGATATTAAAGGTATGAATTTAAAGTAGATAAGTTAAACTGCTTTAAACCTCTGTGTAGATACTCTTATTCAGAATTAAAGTGGCCTTAATTCAGTTTAGCTTAATTCAACTTAATTAATTCTGAATAAGAGTATCCACACAGGGATTTAATGTGGTCTAACTACCACTTTGAAAGTTAATTCAGATTAACTTTACTGAGGCTATGCCTGAATTGCCCTGCAGTTCGGACCACTGCAGGTATGAACAGCAAAGCGCATCAACATGTTTAATGTTTTAATGTGAACTAGGAACCTTTTGGTTTCTGCAGGCAGTGTCCAGACAGGGGAGCTTCAGTGCAGTACTTTGGTGCACACTGCTGCTGACAGCCCCATAGTCCAAACTGCAAGGCAGCACAGACAAGCCCTGCATGTAGGACAAGCCCACATATACAAGTCCGTAAGTGTTAAATCAGTTTTGAAGAATGTTAGACATTAATTTCTAGCTTCCTTATGTCCTGTACACAGTGGGCTTGGAACCAAATTTGGAAATAATGCTTGAACAAAGTTCAACACAACTGACTTCTAACATTTTAGTTGGCTAATGTGGACAAGTTAAGGATGTTTTTTTAAAAAGTGCATTCTAGCCTAGGCACAGTTTGTTTTAAACATTTAACACAATTTGTCCCAACTCATAATTACTGACAAAAACCTGTTGAGAAGCCATTTTAACTATACCATGCTTTAACACTTTCCCCAAGCTCTGTTCCTGGCCATAAGGCTCACTCATGGTGTAAGTGTCACAAATGTGGACCCTTTTTAGCAAGATAGTTACCCACCAATAGCAAGCTCAGAAATCCCAATTATTTATTTAAAAAACACCCTTATTTTCAAATACTTATAATTTTTAACAGGTAGGCAGAGTAGCAGGTAGCATCAGAGACAACAATGATAGAACACTCCTCCAAAACATGTTTTTAAAAGTCAGAGATTGAGGGAAAACAGATTGAAGAATGCATTAATCAATTCTGCAGAGCTTTGATTGAGACCTCATGCGCCTTTTGAATATCACACAGGGTGGATTTGATTTAAATCAAATTGATTAAAATAATTATTGAAATCATTAGTCAGGAAGACTCGATTTAATCATGGATTTCTACATAAAAGTGCATTCTGGAATATGCTGCTCAAACAGTTTCACTTTTGTTTCTACTGCCTGTCCCTCCCTTCTCACATTTATCTCCAGACTGCTTCTCCTTGCCCAGCTCTATTCCGCCACCAACAATCTTCTATTCACAGAATATCACAGAATATTAGGGTTGGAAGGGACCTCAGGAGGTCATCTATCCAACCCCCTGCTCAAAGTAGGACCAATCCCCAATTTTTGCCCCAGATCCCTAAATGGCCCCCTCAAGGATTGAATTTACAATGCTCAAACCATTGAGCTATCCCTCCCCCCCAGTGGTTCCATTTACTCCTGTAGGCAAGTTTGAGTGTACCCTTATCACCACAGTTCATTTCCCTTATTATTTCCACTAGGAGCTTATCAGGATCTGGCTAGGTTGGTGACCCCACCACGGCTCCAGAGACACTATGACTGCCAGCTCATGCAAATGCACCTATTCATTGAACTTTTTGAAACTTTGCACTTTTAGAGAGAGGTGAGGGATTCACTCTGTGTACACAAATTTGCAGAGGGACGATAGGGTTGAGGTCTGCTATTTCTCACCTCTATATATTATTTATTTATTTTAAAACATTTTTGCTGTTAACAAGCATGTTATCTCTGGGGACACAAATCCACAGTTTGAGAACCGCAAAACTAAGCATCTCTGATGGTATCTTCTGAGCACTGAGTCCCATTGGGTAGATAGAAAGATTAACCTAAATAATCTATACAGAAGCCCCTGAAACCCCATAAGACTGGGTCCCTAACCCATGAACTACTGAAACTCATTTACAAAACTTTTCTTAAACATTACATGAATATATTGTCTCATACTATACAATTAGAATTTATAATCCCGATTCCATGATGAGATATCTTTGAGTTACAATGTATCTTAATAAAAACTATCTTTAGATCGGTTTTTTCCTCAAAAAGCATTTTATCAAAAAAAATCCGATTTAAATTAAAAAAAATCAGATGTTTTTGATTTAAAAAAAAACACACATTGATTTTTATCCACCCTGATATCAAATTAAGATGTCACTAATTCTGAACTTCAGAGGGAGTGTCCCAGTCAGTCACTGTAGTTTTTAATTTGTACTCTGAATCTGAAAATAGGAAAATACCATTTCAGTTGTTCCACTTTGTGTTAAGGAAATGTGACACTGGGTGCAGAATCATCAAAATCTTTTCCTACAACCCCCCAACTATTATTATTTCATTTTTATTGTGGGAATTTCACAGAATGATCAAATCATTCATGTGGAAGAGTGCTTTCCTGACTGAAAGCAGCCACAGAAGCATGAGACCAACTGGTTTTACAGTATCTACACACCTTTTCTGCATACAAAAGCTGTACTACTTCAGCGGTTCTCAAACTTCATTGCACCCCTTCTGACAACAAAAATTACTACACGACCCCAAGAAGGGGGACCAAAGCCTGAGCCCAAGCCCAAGCACTGCTGCCCCAGCAGGGGTGGAGGGGGGATGGGAGTCCCAAACCAGAGTCTGAGGGCTTCATCCCCAAATGTCGGGACTGTAACCTGAGCCCTGCTACTCAGGGTTGAAGCCGAAGTCTGAGCCCCACCACCCAGGGCTAAAGCCTTCAGGCTTCAGCTTCAGTCCCGGGCAGTGGGGCTCAGGCTTTAGCTTCAGCCCTCGGCCTGCGCAAGTCTAAGGCCAGCCCTGGTGACCCCATTAAAACAGGGCCACGACCCACTTTGGGGGCCCAACCCACAGTTTGAGAACCGCTGTACTAACTTAACTATACTGGTATAGTTAAAACAGTGCAACTGACCACAGTACGGGTGCTGTTATGCCGGTATAACAGTGATTATACTGCTATAACTAACTATACAGCAAGGTGAATAAGCTATACCAGTCTATTTGTGTCCTTACTAGGGGTTGTACAGTATAATTATTTTGGTAAAAAAATAATCAAACCCCTAATTGAAATAGTTATGCCAGTACAAAATTTCTGTGTAGCTGAGGCCAGTTTCAAATTACCCCTACCACTGGAAAAGTGTGAATATGCAGGAGCACACTTTGTCACACCTCCATCTCTAAAGTTGCTGCCACCTGAAACAAAAAGGAGAAGAAAGAAATATATGGAGAGAGAGGCTGCAAGAGCACTCTATTTGGAATATCTTTTTAACTTGAAAAGTAGGAAACCATCTATGACAGACCTCTATTTCCTGATCTCAAGCCACTTTACAGTTTGGAACCCTACTTCATGCACTGGTCCAGGACACATTTATATTGTTTATCAATCTTTGAAGGTGAACATTATGGTATGTTTTTTGAAAACCTAAGTGCAGTAAATCAACTGAATTTTCCTATCAAGCAGAAATACCTCTAAATAACTCCAAAAGTTTGGTTAGCAGGATACCCCTAAACTCAAGTAACTTTTTGACACTTGTTTTAAACAATGGAATCATGTTTGCCACTTTCAAATTCTCAGAATTTTCTTCCAAACTTACTGATCTTTTAAGAATGTCCACTAAAAATGTCAAGGTTCAAAGAACTTCCTGGCTCACTTCCTTTAACAATCATGGGCACTGTCTTGATGGGCTAACAGGGTGTTTTTCAACCATGTTTAAACTAAATCAGTTTAAAAAAGTATAATTGCTTTGTCTTTATTAGTTTTAAAAGGTGTTAACTAGACTGAATTAAGTAATTCAATCTAATGTCATACCTTTAAATCTAGTCTAGACAAGGTCTGTAAATACATTTAACTTTTTAATAGCTATTTCTGTTATCTATATATTACCTTTATCTACTGTAACTTCCTGTCTGCTGTTTCCAGAAAACTGATCTCTGACTTATGGCCTCAGGCAGTCCTAATAATCCTTTTCCTCACAGAAGCAATGTAACTCTTTCACAACTATGCTTTTTTAATTATTCTGATAGAAGCTCTCATTTTCAAAATGTATAAACAAAGTGTGTACCTATACATACACGCACTACAAGCATGTGCACATTGCTCCAAACAGCCAGAATACCACAGTTTGGGCTGGTCCTTTAAGGGAGATGGGCCCAGCCCCACAGGTGATGGATTTGGGCTTGAGCCAGTGGTTGGGTCAGATGAGCAGGCACCTCATTAATAGCCCAAGGGCAGCCCTTCCTATAAAAGGGCACCTGCTGCCTTAGAGGTGAGGAGACTAAGGGCTAGAAGAGGCTGAACAGAGCTGTCATCTAATGCACTGAGCTATAAGGGTAAAAAGGAGAGAACTGGAAGGAATCCAGAGGGGACCCAGGGAAGAAGCTCTTCCCTACCAGCCAGCAGGAAAGCTGGAGCTATGTGGAGGGAGGGGGAGGAGCAAAACCCTTCAGATGGAATGAAGGGGCAAAAGAGATTACAAAACCCTGAGAAGAAGGCTGGGACATTCTAGTTTTAACTGTTTCATGTTAGTAAACCAGATTATCAAGAGGAGACTACTTCAAAACCACCAGCAGTAGCAGTTTATGGAAGGAGATACACTGAAGGCAGCAGAAGTGTTGAACAATAGATGAGGTAAGAATCTATTACACAGGGTAATTAAACAAATTTAGGCCAGATTTTAAGAAATATTCAGCACCTGCAATTATCATGTAGTTCTATTGTAGCTGCAGATATCTAGACAAGAATTTACAAATGTGATATTAGACTGAGTAACCTACCTCAATCTAGCTAATGCTTTCTGAACATAGTTTAAGTCTAAGCAACTGAATTTTAGCATATGGTTGTTAAAGCTTTAACTTGGTCAGCATAGCTCACCCTAAGAACTGCTTAGCCCTAACCTGAGATAGGTAACTACATAATATTACACCTTTAAAGTCTAGCCTCTTAAGTCTAAGTTTGGCCTTGTGTACTTGCCTGCCTTCCACTACTTGCATATTCCACAAAGTCCAAATGTGTTGCAGATCACCAGCTTGACCACGTCACACTCACCACAAAAAAGCAATAAATATTGGAGCCTACCTATGAAGTAAAGGCAATCCTAAATTTATTTAGAAATTCCTATCATTCTTTTTTAAAATTAATTTTGTACCCCAGCTTTTGGGATGAGATGAGTAGCAGCAGCATGCATCCTGGGGCATCACATCAAACAGGAGCTGGTAATTCTGCAAAGTGAAACTCACTGACCTGAAAAAAGCCACTTTTTTTTAAATGAGGTGAAGGCTTGTTTAATCATGGGAGAGGCATCTCACTAAATAATTTTATACCTGATTAAACTATATGAAGGCAAAATAAATATTGCAAATTCAAAACTGGAAAAAAAAGGAAACAAAACATGTATGCTTGTACCAATATTTTCTCACCTATGTCCTCCATGATTATGGAGATGCCTGGTGGTAACTCCATAGTTACTACGCACAGTAAAATGGGCTTAAAATGAGGCATAAATTCCTGTTTACCTAAAGGCAGGTGGAAGAACAGTGTTAAATTTCCCGAAGTTAGTTTTTATGCTTTCTTTGTATCTTGCTTGATTTCTCCAACTTTTAACAGGAAGTCTGAATGTGAGCTCTGAAAGAAATTTTCTATGGCCTACATTTTCATAGTTGACCAACACTGTCTGCCTACACAAAACTTAGGCCATGTCTACACTCCTACATTAGGTCAACCTATGTAGGTGTCTCAGGAGTGTGAAAAAGTCACACCCTGAGTGACATAGTTAAATTGTATCAGAGGGGTAGCTGTTAGTCTATAAGGTGCCATAGGACTCTTTTCCACTTTTACAGATCCAGACTAACAGACATATTGGAGCATGAGCTTTTGTGCATGAATACCCACTTTGTCAGATGCACGTCCAAGTGGGTATTCACCCACAAGCTTATGCTCCAATACATCTGTTAGCCTATAAGGTGCCACAGGACTCTTTGCTGCTTTTATAGTTAAATTGACCTAACCCCAGGTATAGACTGCCCTAGGTTAATGGACTATTTTTTCCATTGATCTAGCTACTGCCTCTCAGGCAGGTGGATTAACTAAATCAATTGGAGAACCTCTCCCATTGCTCTGGTATGTGTCTACACTTAAGTGCTACAGCTGGGCCGCTGTAGCATTTCAAGTGTAGACAAGCCCTTAGACAGTGGATCCCACTTAGATAGTGGATCCCGCTTAGATCTGCTGCAACACGTAGGGGGTTCTTTAAGCATTGTATTTAATGTTAGTTTTAGCAAGCCTGGTTGATGGGGGCTGGGTTCTCATAAAACCAGCTGTCAGGAGCTACACTCATTAGATTTTCCACTACAATAGAAGGAATCACATGCAGCTGCTAGTAAAGAGAATATTCTTCAGCACCAGCTATACTTCTGCATCACACAGGTTTGCCCATAGATCTTAATGCTTTATAAACTACGATAAATAATTTTACTGATCAGGAAACTGAATCACAGACGTAATGATTTGTTCAGGGTCACACAGCAGGTCATTCGCAGAGCTGGGAATACACCAGCCTCCTGACACTCAAGAGTGTCACTGGGCCATCCTATCTGAAATGTCCCCCTCTTCCCTCCCCAAATCTCCTTCCCTAGACAACCAGGTAAAACCAAAGCCACTTACAATATTTTACACATGACTAAGGGCTTGTTTACACAGGGACACTCAAAGCTAATCAGAATTAACTTAAAGTTTGAATTTAAAGTGGATTAGTTAAACAACAAGCTCCTGTGAAGGTGCAGTCTTTCAGAATTAGAGGTCGGTCTTCAGCTTATTTTAATTTCCTAAACCAAATTAAGGTCACTTTAATTCTGAATAAGAGCATCCACATAGGGGTTTATGTGGTTTAACTAATTCACTTTAAATTCATACCTTCAATTAATCTGGATATATCTTTTCTGAATGGCCCTGTGTAGGCAAACCCTAAGAGCCTTGGTTGAACTAATCCCTGAAACTGACTTTATGGAAATCACTTAACATAAAATGAAATATGCCAACAATTGAAAATCCACCAATCCCATTTTTTAAGTGATCACAGTAGGGATCCATGAAGTCTATGGATCGTCTCTTAATTTTTCAATAGTAGTTGAAAAATTAAGACCTTCACCTAGAAATGTAAAACTGATACTAATAAATCCACTTTATATTTTAAAGTAGTGGCAATGTAGACAGTTTAACACAACCATACATCAACAGATTTGTTTCCAAATAGCTTGATCTATGAAAAGCAAAACTAAAAAAATACAAATCAATACAACATTACTCTGCAACAGGCATTACATTTTAGCATATAACAACCTACAATATTAAGAATGTTTTACAGGGCTTGACATTTTGAATGCCAAAGGCAATGTGAACCAGAATTCTACTTTACTGACCAAGCTTATAGGGAGAATTTACTATTCCACTGGAGAATCAGAGAAGGATTCCCCCAACAAAAAATTCCATCCTTAAGTATAACTTACTATGAATTTGATTGGGAGAGTGTGAAATAGTAAAGAAAAGCTCCTTCTAATGACTGGTAATGCAAAGTGATACTACATGAAGGAACAGAATTTGATTCAGGCTTAGTCCTTCTCTTCCTGGGACAGTAAAAGCTGGGAGCATCAGTGTCTGATCCATTCGTGCATCACAACAGCACTTTGTCAACAGGAATGCTCCTAAGACAAAGCAAGGAAGGAGTGGAATCAAGAGGGAAGAAAACTTGGCAGCCTGAATTAAAGTCCTGTTCTCACATCAATGCAGTCCATAAACAGTGTGAGATACTCACTGGCTGGCCAGGGGAGGCTGGGCTAAAATAGTAAGCACACCAGTTGGCAGCAAGGGGGACAGGGACCAGGAGTTCCAAGAATGAACAGACTGGAAGTTAGGGAAATAGCCAACAAAAAATCCATGAGTACATGTTACTTCACTTCTGAAAGTTCCAGTTTGTCTTCTAGTAACAAACAGTACACAATTCTGTCCAATCCAAATGACAAGAAACAGAAGTCTCTTAAATCTGTGTTTGAAAGAATAGAAATGGTAAAAATCAGCCCAGCAAAGGATATAGCTTCTAGACAGAATTTGGCTCTTCACTCAACATGGAGTCAAGAGCTAAAAGTTCTTTAGATTCAGAACACCTGTCCCTCTTCGGGGAAGAAATCATTATTTTATACTTAAGAAACCTCTCCAAGTGACTCCTCAGGGTAGCTTTAGTTTGGCTCTAGAGGAGGTCATGTCCAGTGGTCTTCAGCTAGATGAAGGGTCACTGCTACATGGGGTTCTCAAGGATGGTAAAACAGAAGAGACCAGAAAACTATTTTAAGCAGTCTGTGTATATGGGCACAGCAGACAATCTGTCCGTGAATGTCGTAAACAATCCAAAGAAACCATTACCATCTGCTCATAAATACATTGTTAATAAATATATACTCAATTACTCTAAACTAAAACTTAAATGAAGTTAACATACATTTCAACTCTTCAACCTATTTATTTTGGGATTCTCTTCTCCACCTCTTCAAAAATTCTGATTAAAAATAGTTACTATTCAAAATTAACACTCAAATTTTGAGTCAAACAAGAGCAAACGGTTACATTTTTGCTGTCGCCCCATGTGTAAGCCGTGCCTGTTACAGCCCTACTGCAAAGAATCTCCTAACAGTGATTTATTTTATTTATAAATAAATCATGCTTCATTACCTACCAGTTACAATAGGACAGGCCTCAGTCTCAATTTCAGTTTTAATTTTGTATTTCCTTGCTTTTATTAGTGTCACAATTTCACTAACTGGTGTCAAGAAAAGAAATAAGCACTTATATGAATCATGAAAAAGACTGCTACTGACAAACACAGTAAAATTAAGGGTGCTAAATGGCTGAAGAGTATAATGTAATTAAAAAGGAAACAAAGAACACCACTCAGCTTGGCTATTCCAAAAATAAGTTTTGTCATTATGTCATTCTTTTGATGAACAAAGTAAGACTTTTTTCACAGTAACTTGTTAGTGCCATCTTTCCCTCCAGCTTTAAATTTACACCCTATTGAAGTAAAGTTACCTTTAGGTTACTGAAATGCATGGACATTTACAAAATAATATCCTCAACTTCTATAATACCCTTAACAAGAGATCCCCAATAACTTTACAAACATTAAAACTCTGAAAACCTGTGTGGGGCAGGAAAGGGATATCTAAAGACAAATCCCAGAAATGCAGTCATATTTGAGACGGTACAGGGTAATGATTAGGAACTTTATTCTGTACCCCTGATGTCAGTGAGAAGACAATCAAGTCTTGACCAGAATGCCACACAATACTTTAGGAAAGTGAAGAATGCTTTACACAGTGTAAGTATCCTGGCAGGAATAACAGAATTTAGAGAGGCGAAATGTAATTACCTGAATTTGTCCAGAACCCTGGGGCACGCACCCCTAATTCTTACAAAAAGTGCCATGACATCTTTAAAGTCTACAAATGGGCAAGACGTGTGCAAAACCAAAACTAAGTAAAACAAAATAGCTTCACCAAAATCATATCACTTCCTAGGACAAATAACATCTGAGAAAATATAATATACCCATTAGACAGAAATAAAAGTAGTGGTGTTCTCTTGTGCTCACAGCATGTAAGAATTAAGGTTCCAGGATTTTATTTTTGCCACTGTCAAACATTCAGTGTGTAACTTTGACAAATTTCAGAGTAGCAGCCGTGTTAGTCTGTATTCACAAAAAGAAAAGGAGTACTTGTGGCACCTTAGAGACTAACATTTATTTGAGCATAAGCTTTAGTGAGCTACAAAGCTTATGCTCAAATAAATGTTAGTCTCTAAGATGCCACAAGTACTCCTTTTTTTCTTTGTGTAACTTTGAGTAAGTCATAACCTCTCTCTACCTCAGTTCAGCCATGTGTAAAATAGGTACAATATAACTACCTTACCTCAGTGTGTCATGACACTTTAATAATAATACATTTTATATAGGTCTTTTCATCTTCACAGCCCTTCACAAACATGAACTAATCAATCCTCACAACACCTCTGTGAGGTATTATTATTCCCATTTTACTGATGAGAAAACCAGAAAAGAGGTTAAGTGACTTGCCTGAGGCAACAGAGCAATAATTAATAAAGTGCTTTGAGATCCTCTCATAGACCACAGCACTATAAGAGTGAAAAGTACTGTCGTCATCAAAAAAGGAAAGAACCAGGCATATGCAGCATTGTGATCCTCATATTTATTTTTCATTTAAAAAATAATACTATGTGAAGTTGTGAAACCAAATATTCTAATAAAACAGAGTGAGACAGGTACTGAACTACATCCCCCAAAATCATCATTATGAAAGGGAACAAACACATCCAGCACTGCACTCTTTGCTATTATGATAAAAGGAGTGATAGCCGGTTCTGACATAGAGCCTACCAAAATTGTTGCAAAAATGACCATTGTGCCCATTCTGTGATGCAGTCCCAAGTATTATTGTAAAATGAGCAACAGGCAAACCCACTGCTGCACTCCCCAACATTATAGAAGTGAGCAACTAACACATTCAGTGCAGCAGTGTATTCCCAATATTATGATACAACTCAGTGATGGGGACATCTTATGCAGTGGTCCCCAATATTATCATAGTGAGACAGACACGTCCACTGTGGCAGTTCCCCAATTAATTACTGTAAAAGGCTACAGGGCTGTCTACCACTCCAATAATATTACTGTAGTCAGTTACAGGAATGTCCAGTGATGCTCTCCCCAATATTATTCCTTTAACAGTCAGCAACAAGCACATCCAAGGTTATGTTCCCCATTATTATTACCAATAGACAGAGCAACAAGCCTATCTGGCACTACTCACCCCATTCCTACTATTGTTAGAGTCAAGGGTAGGGACAGCTGGCACTGCGCTCCCCAATATCACTGCAATAAGAGTCAGTGACAGGCATGCACAGGCACAGTGTTCCCCAGCATCATTATTCAGTCCAGGACAGGCTCATCCCATACTAGGGTGCTATTACTTTCAGCGTTAGCCCACAGCCATGTCCAGTGCTTCACTCCCCAATATAATTGCTACAAGAGTCAGCAACAGGCAGGTCCTGTGTTGCACTCCCCACACTTCCCCGTGTGTGTGCGCGTGTTTGTGTGTAACATGGACTCAGATGCAGCCAGCAGAGCTACGCCCCCTAAACAAACCCAACTTGGGATGCACACAAGCCAGCAGCAGCAGCAGGGGGGTACCCCCCACTGGACACCCAGGCAGCCTACCGAGTCAGAGCATTAACCATACACACCGTCCCCCCAGAACAACCGGGGGCAGCCCGGAGGTGGGGGAGCAGCTTGGGGGAGGCATCTGGGATTCTAGGCGGAGTCGTCTCACCATAGGCCTAGGCCTGAAGGGGGAGGCTTGGGGTGTCAGGGGGGAGGTGACAGTCCCCCAGCACCCTCCCCCAGCACAGGGGGGTTCGGGGGGGAGGCTGGGGCCCCTCTCCGGAGGGGGGTGCACTGAGTGGCCTCTGAGGTGGGGAGGGAGGGCGACCAGGGAAGCGGTGTCTCCTCACGCCCGGGGCAGAGGAGCCCCCGACGGGGAAGGGTTTACACGGGGTGGGGGAGCCCGCTAGTAAGGGGGGGGCAAGGCCCGGAGGGGGGGCTCCTCCAGGGCCACTTTGGGAGTGAGCCCCTTGGCTCCCCCCGATCCCGGGCGGGACCCCGCGCTGGCTGGGAGGGGGTGTCAGCTACCTGTGGGTGCGGGGTGCCGAGGAGGAGGCGGGCCCCGGTATCCGGGGCCCCGGCGGCCAGGCCGGGCGGACGCCGCTGTGTTTACACCGCCGCCGGGGCTCCGCAGCCGCTCAGCAGCCAGTCGCCATTTCCCGCCTACCGACCTGCTACACCGCACGGAGGGACCCGGATGGGAGAGGGGCCGCCGCGCAGGCGCAGCCCTGCCGGGGGCGGGGGTCGGGACGGTGCCGGGGAGGAGCGGGGCCTCGCGCGGGGGGCAACGCCGAGGGGAGCGGGCGGCTGAGGCGGAGCGGCCGACACCGGGAGGGGCTGTCAGTGGGCGGTCGGGGGGGGGCTCAGGCTGGGAAGGGGGTTGTGGGGCGCCTCATGCTGGGGGGCTGTCCGTGGGGCGAGAGCTGTGGGGGGGGTTGCCTCACACTGGGGGGGGCTCTGAGTGGGGGTTGCCTCACACTGGGGGGGGCGCCTCACAGTGAGAGGGGGCTCTGAGTGGGGGCGTTGCCTCACACTGGGAGGGGACTGCCAGTGGGGGGGCACCTAACAGTGAGAGGAGGCTGGGGGGGGCGCGGCTCACACTGGGAGGGGACTGCCAGTGGGGGGGCACCTAACAGTGAGAGGAGGCTGGGGGGGGCGCGGCTCACACTGGGAGGGGGCTGTCAGTGGGGGGGCACCTCATACTGGCAGAAGAGGGTTGTGAGTAGCGGGGGGCACTTCACACTGGAGGGGGAGGCAGGCCTGGGTGAGCACTGCTTTACGCTATAGTGTGAGAGGGGCCCATAATCCGGCACTGTGAGGAGGCAGTGGGTTCAGATACCCTTGTGATTGGTATGGGATAAATAGATGGACAGACATATTCGAGAGACACGGTGGGTGAGCTAGTATCTTTTATTGAACCAATTTCTGTGGGTGAAAGAAACTTTCAAGCTTACACGGAGCTCTTCTTCGGGTCTGGTCTGGTCAGCAAGACGTGAAGAAGAGCTCTGTGTGAACTTGAAAGCTTCTCCCTCACCCACAGAAGTTGGTCCAATAAAAGATATTGCCTCACCACCTTGTTTCTGTAATATTCTGGGACCAATGTGGCTATAGCAACACTGATAGACAGCCTTTTCCCCAGTTTTTCCCATGGGTGAAATGCAGTTGGCAGTGCTAGTACGGACAGGCACAGTCAGGGCAGGAGTCTGGCCTACTGCTGACAGCAGCAGTAAGCAACGCAGTAAGATGCAGAGCCCTGTCCTGACTTTGTCCTCACCCATAACTATTTCACATTTGGGGACAATGTATACCTGCAAATCAGCGGCACTGCTATTGGGTACCCGCATGGCCCCACAGTATGCCAACATTTTTATGGCTGACTTAGAACAGCGCTTCCTCAGCTCTCGTGCCCTAACGCCCCTACTCTACTTGCACTATATTGATGACATCTTCATCATCTGGACCCATGGCAAAGAAGCCCTTGAGGAATTCCACCATGATTTCAACAATTTCCATCCCACCATCAACCTCAGCCTGGACCAGTCCACATAAGAGATCCACTTCCTGGACACTACAGTGCTAATAAGTGATGGTCACATAAACACCACTCTACACCAGAAACCTACTGACGGCTATACTTACCTACCTGCCTCCAGCTTTCATCCACACCACATGATCCATTGTCTACAGCCAAGCTCTAAGATACAACCGCATTTGCTCCAACCCCTCAGGCAGAGACAAACACCTACAAGAGCTCTATCAAGCGTTCTTACAACAGTGGTAATGAGAGTGATCCATTTCAAACAGTTGACAAGAAGGTGTGAGTAACAGTAGGGGAAAATTAGTGTGGAGGAAATTAGGTTTAGGTTTTGTAATGACCCAACCACTCCCAGTCTCTATTCAGGCCTAATGTAATGGTGTCCAATTTGCCTGGCACTGAAGTTAGACTTACCAGCCTGTAAATGCCAGGATCGACTCTGGAGCCTTTTAAAAAAATTGGCATTATGGTAGCTATCCTCTGGTCATCTGGTACAGAGGCCGATTTAAGTGATAGGTTATATACCACAGTTAGTAGATCTGCAGTTTCATATTTGTACCCTTCAGAAGTCTTGGGTGAATACCATCTGGTCCTGGTGACTTATTACTGTTTAATTTATCAATCTGTTCCAAAACCACCTTTATTGACACCTCAACCTGGGACAGTTCCTTGCATTTGTCACCTAAAAAGGATGGCTCAGGTGTGGGGATTTCCTTCATGTCCTCTGCAGTGAAGACTGATGCAGAGAATTCTTTTAGCTTCGCCAATGGTCTTGTCTTCCATGAGTGCTCCTTTAGCACCTCAGTCATCTAGTGGCCCCACTGCCTGTTTGGCAGGCTTCCTGGCTGTTATGCACGTACTTTTTTTGCTTTTAGTTTTTGTGTCTTTAGCTAGTAGCTCTTCACATTCTTTCTTGGCCTGCCTCATTATACTTGACTTGCCAGAGTTTATGCTCCTTTGTTTTTCTCAGTAGGATTTGACTTCCCGTTTTTAAAGGATGTCTTTTTGCCTCTAAACCATCTCTTTTACTTTGCTGTTTAGCCATGGTGGCATTTTTTGGTCCTCTTCCTAATTTATTTTTTTCATTTGGGGTATACATTTAGTCTGAGCTTCTGTTATGGTGTTTTTATTTCTCCCCATGCAGTTTGCAGGCACTTCACTGTTGTGACTATTCCTTTTAATTTCCATTTAACTGACTTCCTCATTTTTGCATAGTTCCCCTTTCTGAAGTTAAATGCTACTGTGGTGGATTTCTTTGGCATTTTTCTCCCTACAAAGATGTTAAATTTTGTTACATGATGGTTGCTGTTACCGTGTGGTTATGCTATATTCACCTCTTGGACCAAATCCTGTGCTCCATTAGTACTAAATCAAGAATTGCCTCTCCCCTTGTGGGTTCCAGGACAAGCTGCTCCAAGAAGCAGTCATTTATGGTGTCTAGAAGTTTTACCTCTGCATCTCCTCTTGAGGTGACATATACCCACTCAGTATGAGGACAGTTGAAATTTCCCATTATTGTTGTATTTTCTGCCTTTGTAGCCTCTCTGATTTCCCTGAGCATCTCACAATTACCATTACCAGCATCCTGGTCACATGATTGGTAGTATATTCCTGCTGCTATACTCTTACTGTTCAAGCATGGACTTTCTATCCATAGAGATTCTGTACAGTTTGATTAATTTCAATTTTACTTTATTTGACTCTGCTTTCTTTCACATATAGTATTACTCCCCCACTAGCGCGACCTACTCTGTCATTCCTATGTACTTTCTATCCTGGTGTTACATGTACCATTGATTATTCTCATTCACCAAGTTTCCATAATGCCTATTTTATCAATAACCTCATTTAATGCCATGCTCTCTAGTTCACCCATCCTAATATTTAGACAGTGTTCAGAATAATCATTTCAAGTCACTGACTACAGATAACACTTCGTTTGTTTCAATAAATCAATTAGTTTTAAATGCAAAACATGTTTTGAAAAACTTATTGGTTCTTACATATCCAGCACACTCAAGATAATTTTATTTAACTAATAAAAAAATGCTGTTTTGTGCATTTTAAATTGAATTCCAGTTTCTATCCAAATACAGTTTGACACAAATCGTGAGTAAAAAATTAATTATCATGTAGTAAATAAGAAATGTATCATTCACCATTTTCTAACGTTAACAAATGTAAACATTAAGAATCTGAATAAATACTACATAATTGTTTAAATAAATGTTTATAAGATGTAGTGTTTGCTACTGGGAGCAAAAAAAGCAGCTAATTTACTGTAAAAGCTATATTTAACTGCAAATCAAAATGTTTTAAAGGTTACCAACCAATGAGACTCAATCTTCCTTCAGGAAAAAAAACTAAAAAGTATAAATGCAAAACAAGATTAAAATCAATTACTTAAATCAAGGTTTCTTGTCTGCTGATTTAAATCATGATTAAAATTGGTGATTTAAATTGCTTTGATTTAAATTATTCCACCCTACTGCAGACAAAGTCTACACTATACTTTGTAAGTCTCAGATGATTCTGTTGAATAAGAAAATCTGATGATAAATCTGATTTTGGATGTCCCTAACAACTGAAGATATCCAGAAAGCAATTTTGCTTTTTGGCACAACAGTATTTTTACCTGGGCAATTATTTACATGGTCTCTCAGTAGCCACTATGGTACAATTAATTTTGGGAAACTTCTAGACTAGGAAAAAAATTCTGGAAGTTGCTTTATGGGAGTTTGTCAATCCCCAAATTCCCCAGTTGACATCAGGGCAATTTCCAGCATGATGTCTCAGTGCAATGACAATTTGTCTTGTTCAACACTTTTGTGACCCAGTGGATAGATACAGAACATATTAGCTACTGAAACAAGAAGAGAGGAAAAATAAAATATTAAATTCTGAAGAAAACATCCAAATATGTATGGATATTTTGCACACATGGATTTCTAGTGTCTCTTCTATTGAAGGATGAGTATATTTTTTGGGTGGAAATCTTTGTGTGGTGAGTTGTCTTGCTAAATGATTTTATTCAGTTTTAAAATAAACTAGGTTAGGAAAGGTATCAGAGTAACAGCCATGTTAGTCTGTATTCGCAAAAAGAAAAGGAGTACTCTCTGAGGTGCCACAAGTACTCCTTTTCTTTTTAGGTTAGGAAAGTGATTTTGTAATAGTTGGTCCCTTTTACTATATGTATCATCTCACTATATTTTAGTCAGGTTTCAGAGTAACAGCCGTGTTAGTCTGTATTCGTAAAAAGAAAAAAGAAAAGGAGTACTTGTGGCACCTTAGAGACTAATAAACTGGTTAGTCTCTAAGGTGCCACAAGTACTCCTTTTCTTTTTTCTTTTTACGTATATTTTAGTCATTCATTTTGTGACAGAAATCAGCTTACTGTTGTCAGCACTACAAAGAGCATGTTGTATTCTGTTCTCTTCCAAATCAGTAGGTTTGCCAGTTACACTAGAATTCCACAATTTGTATTGTGGATATATGAAGAAAGCATGCAGTTTGAGTTTTAGGCTACCACATTGAGTTTGAGGTGTAGAATAAATTTAGTTAGGAATTCTTCCAGTGGATTGAAAAATCAAGAATAGGTGAGGAGTGCAACAATGCCTGGGGGTTACACCTTCACAAACTTTTCCAGGTCTATGTTTTAAATGCAGTATTATTTGGATAAGTTAAGAGATCTGATTAATGACTACTAGCTGTATTGTTGATTCAGCTGTGAGTTGGAACTAATTATGCTAATTAAGCAGTAATGAGAAAGTTTATGTTGCAGTATGCCTTAGGTATTAAAAGCATGAGATTTAAGAAAGCCATCCAAGAAGTGGTTCTGTTATAGCATAACACATGCCCTGTCGTGCCTAACAACAATTGCAAAATTGCAGTAGATTAATATTAGAAATATTCCTAGGATTTCAGTAGGCACAAACCATAAATACCATTTTCTCTCACACAATTTGCTAACATCATTATTGTTCAACAATAATTACTATTCAGTCACAGTGACGTGCTCTTGAACAATTAGTCACCTTTTAGATTTGTCTTTGGACAATTATTTATTTAAACCATACCCCAAAAAGTACAAGAAGGTAACAATGCAGAACTTGCAAAGCAAGAAGAATATTATTGTTATATTATAATTGGATGTTAATGGCACTAGCACTTCAGTGTTTAATCATCCCTTAAAGCCCATAAATGGCCTTGTGTACTATCTGAAATTTTCAAAAAGCACCAGTCACCATAGCATCTGCTGTGCCATAAACGGCTGTTAATATTGCTAGACAAATTAAGATTTCCAAACTTTAAAAGGTTTTTGGTTTTAAAAGCTGCTTTAACTTTTTTTTAGGTTTCTAGCTTAGTAGGAGACACATTGGGAAAGTGCCAGAAAAGGGGGCAAATAAATAAATATACTACTTTGATTTCTAACTTGCAGAGCTGAAATCCTTAGTATGTATCTCTGTTTCCATTTTCTTTTCTGGAAGGAAAAATAAATGAAAAGAGGATTGAGGAGGAATATGGAAGCAAAGGCCTGAGCCAAAGTTCATAGCAATACCAAGAAAAGGTAACTTTTAATTCAAACTGTAGTATTTTCCCCCAACCTTTCAAATGTTCTTTCCTTCTCAAAGTATGTGAAGCCAAAGAAGATACAGAGAGGCTGCTTGGGCTGTGGTGGCCTCAGTATGTTAATATGAGGTGCTCAGATAGAGTTAGGGACATGATGTAAGACAGTGGCTCTCAACCTTTCCAAACTACTGTAGCCCTTTCAGGAGGCTGATTTCTCTTGTGTACCCCAAGTTTCATCTCACTAAAAAACTACTTGCTTACAAAATCAGACACAAAAATACAGAAGTGTCCCAGTCCACTATTACTGAAAACTTGCTTACTTTCTCACTTTTACCATATAATTATAAAATAAATCAGTTGGAATAGAAATATTATACTTACATTTCAGTGTATAGTATATAGAGCAAGATAGACAAGTCATTGTATGAAATTTTAATTTGTACTGACTTGGGTAGTGCTTTTTATGTAGGCTGTTGTAAAACTAGGCAAATATCTAGATGAGTTGATGTACCCATTGGAAGACCTCTGTGTACCGCAGGGGTACATGTGCCCCTGGTTGAGAACCAATGATGTAAGAAAATAGAGTTCAAAGTTCTATGTCTCTTTCATTGAATCTGAACAGTGCAGTGTCTGCTTCCCCAAGTGCCAGGGCAAGATACGTTAAAATTGGTTGAGGAAATTGAAGAAAGTTGTTGCTCAGTGGTCGGGGGAAGCCTTTATAAAAACTCTTCTCCTCCTTCCCTCATTACTGACATGGTTTTGCCTCCCTTTGTCTGTGAGGTGCACTGTTTGGGTACTCCCACTTCACCAGTTTCTCCTAGACTCTTGAAAGGCTGCAGTAGCCAGTTCATTTCTTTCATCAATAGTTGTTATTTCTATTATGTTAGGACTCAGAGGCCCCAACTTGGTCAGGGCCCCATTGTACTAGGTACTGCACAGATGACAACACTAGTCCCTGTCCCAGAAAGCTTACAATGTAAATTGGGCAAAACACAACAGTTGGGTATCGTGTAAGGTAGTAAGGTAAGTGAATGCTTTGTTATCAAAATCACTCTCAAGCCAGTTGTCTAGCTATTATCATTAGGCAAAAAGAAAAGGCGTACTTGTGGTACCTTAGAGCCTAACGAATTTATTTGAGCATAAGCTTTCGTGAGCTATAGCTCACTTCATCGGATGCATGCAGTGGAAAATACAGTGGGGAGATTTATATACACAGAGAACATGAAACAATGAGTGTTACCATGCACACTGTAACAAGAGTGATCAGGTAAGGTGAGCTATTACCAGCAGGAGAGTGCGGGGGGCGGGGGGGGACCTTTTGTAGTGATAATCAAGGTGGGCCATTTCCAGCAGTTGACGACAAGAACGTGTGAGGAACAGTGGGGGGGGGAGGGAGGGGGTAAACAATTTGTTAGTCTTTAAGGTGCCACAAGTCCTCCTTTTCTTTTTGCGGATACAGACAAACACGGCTGCTCCTCTGAAACCTGTCATTAGGCAGTTTCCAATGGGCTTTGCCTCAGTAAACCATTCCTTTATAGTACTGACCACCTCACATTTTTAAAATCATGAGATTTTTAATAAATAAAGTTGGGATTCTCTTAATTTGTCTTTTTAAAGCTGTTAAGTTCCCATTTTCAAGTTTTTCTTCACAATTATAAAGACTAGAAACTTTTTTTAATGAAAGCTGAGAGTCTCACGTAACAATAATCCAGGAACAGGGGCTTTAAGAAAAACATTAAATATAACTAGACCTGCAATTTTGGCAACACTGCTTTTGTCACCTCCACAAAGTTAGTACAATTAGCTCCATGTGCAGCTATGCTTGCAGGTAAATTGGAAGTTAAAGCTGTTGAAATATGCAGTGATCTAAACCTGTAATAGTGCTCCAGAGGTTGCAGTTTTCCTATTCATGTCTAGGTGATATTCAAAGTGTTCACACTGATGTTTACACCCTTGCATGGTTTGGTCCTTGCTACCAAAGGGACAACTTCTGCTGTGTATTACCACAACTACTGAGATGCACTCTCACCCACAGGCTCTACCTTTGAATTTCTGGGTGCAGCAGATGGGGCTTTTTTAGCATATAGCTCTTGTGGCTGGAACCTACTTCCCTCGTTGCACTGACAGAGCCCACATTTGATGTGGTTCAGCAAATGGGGTAAAACTAATCTGGTTACTCAGGCTTTTGTCTTAGGGAAGTGGTAGGTTATATATATTTTTATTTATTTATAGCAGGGTGGAGGCAGAGGTTTGGTTAGTTCAACATATTCATTTACACAGATGAATCTAGTATCAATAAGAAGCACATTTAAAATATAGGCTAGGGAAAAAAACAACTTGGCTACTTCATGTTATCTTCCTTTATTGGCTCTACTGCGTGTGTGTCAAAAGAGAAGTAGTAGTATTCACAAGACCTTATTGAAAAAAGTTAGGAACTAAAATTTTTTAACTGAAAAATAGTAAACTATTGCACTACTTCACACTCTGTCCCTTTTATCTCCCCAAAGGGAAACTATTGAATTTAAGTCGATGGCAAATTACTTACTGGAAAGCCCAAACACATAGTCAGTTCTCACCTCAAGGCTTTTTACCTAATTTAAGGAGCTGTGTTTAAAACTCAAATACATTTTCAGTTACAATTATTTCTAGAATGTTTTAGACAACCAATAGGAACATTTGTAAAATATTTTGTGGACTAGTGTAGCACTCTAGTGTAGAGCAGGTGGCCATTTTTGCCATGCTTCCATTTTCCTACTGTAGACAAGGCCAAGCAGTTAGTGATACAAGCTTTAGAGGAAGAATGTAGCATTTAGTGCAAGAGAATCTAATTTGAATTTATGTAAAGCTTTGAAAAAGGATGGCCAGTTGGTCCTATTAGCTGCTTTCTAGAGAGAGTACTTTGTTGTGGGCATTAAAACAAGAATTTGATGAGCTGAATACCATTCTAGCTGTGTGGGTTTATGATGCGCACACAGATCAGGACTAGCTTGACTATTTTTATTTTCTTATTTACATCAACGCATAGAGAAAACCCTGGTGATGTCCTTTAAAGGTGCTTTGTTTTAATTTTTCTTTTTAAACTAATACTACAGACTGTGGGAATCAATTTAATTTTGAAGTCTAGGTGGTGTTTTTAGGCAAGCAGGTGTTCAAGAAGCAGTGTCTCTGAAATCTGTCACCGTTTTGTATGCTGCCATTTCCATGGAAACTGATACTGACTTAGCAAGAATGGTTTGGGTATTTCTAAACTACCCATTTTTAAAAAACTGGATAGGTTAAAGTCACTTATGTTTTTGTTGACCGTGTGTCAGTTTTAATTGTAGCAGGGGACGGAACATAGCTACGTTTCAAAGGCTCTGTTCTGTAGTTGCTCCTAGGAAAGCAGTCAGCTCAAATGGTTCTGCAGTAGCAAAATCCTGTGATTAAATTAATTTTTTAAAAATATTTTTAAAAAATTGATCCACTTACTTAAAAAAAACTTTTTAAAAAACCCTTGCACCAGTCTCCTCCTTTCATCTACTTGAAGGAAGATAAGATCTCGCAATGCACTCACATCTCACTCCCCATAAAAGTCAGATTAAATATTTTTATCTATTGAAATGAGTAAGAAGTACAAGCGTTCAGCAATTTGTCAAATTTACAAAATTAATCTTCCAATAGCGAGTTAGGGAGCCCTGGACCTTTAAGACTTCTTGAGAGTTTGAACCTTATCTTAGTACCATCTAAAACAATGGTTCTCAACTAGGGGTCCAGGGCCCCCGAGCAGGTTTCAGGGGGTCCACCAAGCATGGCCGGCATTAGGCTTGCTTGGGCCCAGGGCAGAAAGCCAAAGTCCCACCGCACAGTTATGTAGCCCTGGTTGCCAAAGTCCCACCACACAGGGCTGAAGTCAAAGCCTGAGCAACTGAGCTTTGCAGCGCTCCCTGTGGTGTGGAGCCCCAGACAATTGCCCGGCTTTCTACCCACTAACACTGGCCCTGGCTTTTATATGCAGACAAACAGCTGCTGTGGCCCAGTGGGGTCATGGAATTTTCACAGCACGTTGTGAGGGTATCAGAGAGAAAAAGGTTGAGAACCTCTTGACTAAAAAACAGATTAATCATATACCTGCATTGTCATTCTCTCCTCATGCTGGAGCCAGTGGTTTGAAGATTCTATGATTACAAGTGAATCTCCTCTATGAATACCCCTTTTACAGGCAAGAGTGTTACTTATAGAACTCATTGGTGCCACAATATAATTAGCTTAAGCATTAGGATTGAACTAGCCATGCTTATAGCCACTCAGGCTATTGTCCAAAGTATAAATTCTATATTTGGGATGGGACTGAGCACATAGAATCGTAGGACTGGAAGGGACTTCGAGAGGTCATCTAGTCCAGTCCCCTGCACTCAAGGCAGGACTAAGTATTTTCTAGCCCATCCCTGGCAGGGGTTTGTCCAACCTGCTCTTAAAAATCCCCAATGATGGAGATTCCACAACCTCCCTAAGCAATTTATTTGAGTGCTTAACTACTCTGACAGTTAGGAAGTTTTTCCTAAGGTCCAACCTGAACTGCCCTTACTGCAATTTGAGCCCATTGCTTCTTGTCCTATCCTCAGAGGTTAAAAAGAAATTTTTTTCTCCCTTCAACAACCTTTTATGTATTTGAAAACTGTTGTCGTGTCCCCTCTCCACCTTCTCTTCTTCAGGCTAAGCAAACCCAGTTTTTTCAATCTTCCCTCAGAGGTCATGTTTTCTAGACCTTTTTTGTTGCTCTACTCTGGAAGCTACTGGAGAATGAAGGTGCCGCTGATTGTAGCTTACAGCTTTAGTTTTGTTCTCCTGTTTTCTAGTTTAAGTAGTGGCTGGAATGATGTCTTTTTTGGCATGAACAGATCATCATATAACCTCTAAAGAAAAACTGACAGTTTCCCATAACAATGCAGGGTTTTTTTCACTGAAGTGGGATTGGTTTGACAGTATAATTCACATTAGGAACAAAATTCTTTAAACGTTGGCTCACTAAAGAATGAAGGGTAAAGTGCTCAGTGACCTAAATTAGGTTCCATAAATTGATACCCTGTGACCACCAAAAGATGTTTCTATTGGTTGTAATTAAATATTTTCCAAAACTATGGAGAAAATGAGATTTCTACCTGTGTACTCGCTTTGCTATAAAGGGATAGTCAATCTCTCTCCACAGTAGTCAAATATAGCTGGAACCTTCCTCAGAGCACCCCTGCTAAAAGCCCTCAAGAAGTGGAATTCTCTCAGTAAGAGATCCAGACACCAATATCAGCATGCACTATGTTTTTCTGGACTCCTACTCCAGGAGGCAGGATTAGACTCTTTCTGACATTTTTCATCGTCATTCTATAGCTTTGATTAA
Source organism: Natator depressus (assembly GCF_965152275.1). Lineage (NCBI taxonomy): Eukaryota > Metazoa > Chordata > Testudines > Cheloniidae > Natator > Natator depressus. The sequence goes on from NC_134243.1 coordinate 82,084,912, forward strand.
CTAGGAAATAAACTGCAGAAGCCATACCTGTTACTTTTGTCCTCGGAATCTAAATTTAATTAATATAGGGCCTTATTTCAAAGAAGAATTGAGTTACTCATAATGAGTTAATAGGTTATCCCTTCTAACAGTACCAAACATGAAACTTCCTCTGTTTTCCTATTAAAACAGCTTGAACAAGTGTGGACATTTATAGTTTCTTCTGCCTGTCTATATGATGTAAATTATTGGCCTGTATGCATGCCTAGGAATGTGAATGTTAGGACTGGGCAATGCACAGTCTCACTGGTTATGATCTGACAAGTCATTTTGACTACTGTAAACAGACAGCCACTGTCACCTGAATGGTTTGGCCAATACTGAATCTGTCTGAAGATCACAAAAATGAAAACTATATGAAATAAGTTTGACAATGACTACCCCTGCATTACAATAAGGGCCCTTTGTTTTTGTTTTTTGATTTTCCACAGGAATTTACTGGTGTTTATTACAACAAAACCAGCTGAAAATCAGTGCAAAAAATTAGGAATTTTTTCTGGATAAATATCAGGGTTTACTTTAGTGGGACAGGATAGATTTTCATTTTCTTCCCATTTTCATGCATCAAATCTTCAAACCGTTATCTGCTAACAGCTTGAAATGTGTATGTGGTGGCCTGAGATTCATCAGTATGTTCAGATGCACATACACTTCAGAGCTTGTGTGCCTCTTTGTTCAATGTGTGTATCTTCTGGACCAATAGAGCCTTACTTCAACAGGCAGCTTTGCATATACACACAGACGAATGTAGTATCATAATAAATATCTCATGCAATGTACTGTATTTTCCTCATAAGTTTTTTTTATATATTTGAATGATACAAAAGTAGAGTAAAAATTGGAAAATGCATACTTCTTGTAAAACCCAGGAATTTTCCCCGTAAAAATCGGATTCAACTGAAAACAAAGGGGCTTAATTATAATTCACAGCAAGAATGGTATTAGATGGTGAGTACACCAACCATCCCATATGAACTGTATCCACTTTAGTGATTTTACTAGTGTCTAAAAATGGCAGACTGCATAATTGCCTCCATTTATAACAAATGTTGCCAGGCGACAGCAGCCACAGAGGATGTAAAATATTGAGACCTATTCCAGATAGGATATTTGTTCAGACAGAGCTACTAACCATATCAAGATGTGCCAGTGCATGGCAGAATATTACACCCAATTTTGGTGCAAGACATTTTTTTAAATGAGACAAGGTGGGTGAATTTTTTTTTTTTTTTTTTTTTTTTTTTTAAGTAGACAATCCATTGTTTCACAAATAAATATTCAAAAGGGGCAGAGTCCCAAATGTAGGTAAGAAAGTTATGATTGTGGAGTTCCTGATGAAATGGTGTAACAGAGAGAGACCATCACACAAATCAGACTTAGAGAGGACTGAGCAGTTAAATCTGAAAAACAAACAACTGAGTTACATAGTGACAGATTTATGTAGTAGGTATATGCAGTGTTGTCAAGCTGGTGTTTCATTAAAGAAGGAAAGAATATCCGTAAAGTTACTCTAAGCCAGTGGTTCTCAACCTATTTACCATTGTAGACCACATCCAATACTACCTGTGTGGCCCGGAGGATGTCACATGGGCCGCAGCTGTGCTGATTGGGCTGAAGATTGAGACCCACTGCTCAAAAGGGTTTGTTTTTGTGCACTTGGGTGGTGGCAGCATCTACCCATCCACGGTCAGAGAGAAGCTGTGACCTTGGGAGTTTAATACCAGCCTGGAGTACACAGCGTTAATTTTTAAAATCCTTGCAGGCTCCACCGTCTGCACTCAAAGTGTCAGAATGGGGAATCAGCCTTGACACCACCTACTTTACTGTTTTCACAGGACATTAAAAATATTTAGTGTCCACATTTCATTCTGGCATTTGGTATTAAGGGAAAATTATAACTTTCTTAAACCAACCTAGAAGGGGAGCTAGGTTCTGCAGTGGCCTAGCCTTTCTGCATATGAAAATCTAGGTTAATATCTTGTATTTAGAATCACAAGTGAAAGCATATCTTGAAGTGAATAGTCTCATCCAAAATAACTATGCTGGTTGGCATATAAACAGCAGCTTTCACAGCACTTGCTTACGCATGGCTAGTATTCAGCAATCCATCACTTTTATGAAGACATTAATCCAGTACAAAAATAAACAAAACCCAACACCACACACAAGAAGTCGAGGTGAAAAGAATTAACTTCAGATACATATGATTTGTCTAAAATAGCCCACAAAGCCAATAATGAGACAGTGAAAACTTAACTTAATTTATTAGAACCCAATAAATGGTTTCAGTAACTGAATCTTGAACACCTCATTCAGGACAAAAGTTACATTTTGAAAGCATCTTAAGTAAAATCTTGCAGTGTACAAAGTACAGTGTTATCTACTGAAGACTGCAAATTTAGAATTTTAAGATTTGTATCATAATGGGGTATTGTTATGGCATCTCACTGAGCAGGTTCAGCTTTTTATTTTCATGTTGAAAATATACTCACATCATGCAATATTTTTAAAGTGTGTAATGAATAGTCCTGGCTTAAGTCGACAAAGCTCAAGTCTTCCAAAAAAAAAGTCAGCTGCTTAAGCAGAATCTTCTCCAAGCTTTGTTTTCAGGAAGTTATTGTATAACTACGACTTGTTACTGAAGTAAAAAAACCTGATGACCTTTTACTGTTTACTCAAAATTTATTCAAAATGTTCACTTAATCACCACAATGAACCTTAAATGTAATACGATGCTATTTTAAATTTGAACCTGAGTACAGAGATAGCAAAGTACAATCACCCCTGTCATAGGCCCCATAAATTCTATTCCCAGTAGCCCTTTTTGAGAGGCAGGTAGCGTTAATAACCTTAAATTTGAACTTACTGTAAATAAACAAAACCATTTCTGTGGAATTCAGAAAGTATTTCAACCCAGAATACAAACAAGTACAAACTCTTCTGAAATAGAAAAGCAACAGTGCAGATGTCAAATGTTTGAAGAGATCTGTATCAGAGTATTAAACTTTAAATTAAAATGACAGACTTGAGCTGTTCATGAAATTAAGAGGGTTCATATGATTATATCTCGTGATTGCAAAGACTGCACATACTTTCCTTTAGTTTTCTCTAATGTGAGCTATTTATACAGAACTGTTGTAGACTACTTCTAATTTAAGAAACACTTGTACCCTTTAAAGGTGTTAGCAAATAAGTTTCCTACAGCTTTGTTAAGGGAAGTTTTAAAATACTGATTCAGTTTTCAGTTTGACTGGTGAAATCAGCTAGCCATACCTCTTCCATCATGGATGAAGTTACTAATACTCTAATATCACTGATTTCCAACTATGGATATAAACTTTGGTCACTGTGTGCTAGGATTAAATGGCTCTAATTTCTGGAAAGTTGCTGTAGAATGTTTCAGTCACCTATCTCTGTCCTTAATTTATTAAGGAAGGTGCAACCCATAAATATTTTTACACATTTCATTCAGTTGTCTCAATTGAAAGCTTACCTGCAAAATACAAAATACAGCACCCATGGAAAACAAAGGGGTATTTTCATTCATACAGATGATATTCCTGTATAAAAGAAGTCCTTCGGCTGTCCAATTGTTTCCACAGTATATTTGTTCCATATGTAAGATACAAACTGTACAAGTTCTCCAGTTTACAAGATTTCCTAATTTGCAGAAACAATTCAGCCTAAATTGATAATATATTAGTTTGTTTTAAAAGCAAAGATTACAGGTAAGGTACAGTCTTTAAATTTAATTGGCTCACTATAACAGAACAGAAATGTCATTTTGATAATACAATTTGCAATAGTACAACTATGTACATATATACACACAGCATTTTATGTCTCCTTCCATTACTTAACTAACATTAAGTAAATTTATTTTAAGTAACCCTATTATTGTTTCTTTATTACCATCTTAAGGATTACTGAAACAAAAATGGTTCAGTTTTGCAGTGCTTCAGTTCTGTTGCAAATTCTCTTAGATATTAATTCAGGCTTTAAAGCACATCATTGAAGCGTGACTTTCTATAGTCTCCAAGGTCCATTTGAAGTTCTTTCTCTTCATCATCTGCAATTGAAATATTCAGATCCAAATTAATATACAACTAAATGATCACTACTGAAACTCATTTAAAAATAGCTTTCCAGAACACATCCGGTTACAGATATATGTGGGTACTGACATGGGTGCACACCACATTAAACCTGCCTGTTCACAAGAACAGAGTAGACATGCCAGAGATGCCATGATGGCTATATCTAATTACAAACCCAGTGGTCTTCATTTTTTGGGTTGCCTCTGCTGAAGAAGTGGGATTTTGATGGTGCTAGATACCCTTATTTTGGAGTGCTGAGTTTCAGAGATTTGATTGATTTTAAGACATTCTAGGACTGGTTATATTTATCAGTTGAGAATGTCCCTTTTAAATGTGCCAGACAATTCTATTAGATCCAAATCCTTTCCAGAAGAATGAGACTTTGTGCCTTCTCCATTTTCCCCCACCTTCACAGACAGTGCATTACAAGAAAAAAAAAAACACCACACAACAAAACTGTGTACCTCATGCAGAAAAGTTACACTCTTGCCTCTAGCTCCCACTGCCAAAAAAAGCTGTATATGGTCTGACAATGAACCAAGCTATACATTTCTTCTCTCTCTTCCTCATGAGCATAAAAAGGAGGAACACTCCAAAAATCTTTGGCACAGTCAATTGTGAAGCAGTGGAATCCATGCCCAGTATTTCAAATTGTACTTTTAATCAGTGTTTTTGAAGTCTGCTATTTTAAAGTTCACATTTGTGCTTCTAAGACACCATAGTACAGTGTTTTATGAAGTCTTTAAACAGCAAACTCTAAGCTTCAGTCTTATATTAGCTCTAATACGGTTTTTATATTTTTCTTTCGTCTTCAGGTCAATTCAATCTTTGTTGTGTGTTCATCTTCAATGTCATCATACTGCCTATGATAAAATTCTCAGTTATCCCTTTCTGCTCAAAAGATGAATGCAGTTATCCAGAAAGGTTATCATCTGACTGATATCCACCATGTAAATTTATGACATTTACCTGCTCAGGACTTGGGAAAAAAAATATTTTAAGCCAGACATTAGCCAGAGGTAGAGATGAAAGAGTTCTTTGGAGGGTGAGATCCAAGGGAAATGCCCAACCCCACTGCTAATTCCAGATGCTGCAAAGTGGTCGAATTTCTAATCAGATACCATGTCTGAACACCGCAGAGAGGAATGTATCCTTCATATCAGCCTTCGATTGGTAGGCTTTTGATAGATTTGTAACTTCATCCTCAACCACTGGAAGGGAAGAGGAGTTCTCACTTTCACCGAACTTTCCAATACCCTAACAGCCTACCACAGCAATTGTCAACCTTTACTGTCCTGTTCTATTTCTTCTTTCCAACCTAACATGGGGCTCTGGCCTTTTCCTTCCTGCTTTCAAATCAAGAAAGCTGAAGTTCCAAATACAGCAATGGCAAATTCTGAAAGATATTTGAAAGCTTAGAGCTCCCCTTCTCCAAATTTGTTGTATCCCTCCCATTCCTAGAAGTAACATGGGCAAGTTTCACTCCTGGAAGAGGTTTAATTAGATCTTTCCTCAAAGTGTGTCTTATTCAGAAAGTTCCCACTGAAATCTTCCTTCCTAAAGTACTTTGCATTTGCAAGCTGGAAAGTGTCAGTTTTAAGGGGTAGTATCCTTCTAACAATTCTGGAAGGAGTCTTACCATCATATTACATACTGCAGTAGTCCAAGTCTCAAATTTAACCTCTGTGAAATGCGCATTACAATGAAACCAGGCTGCCATTGGTTCAGGGGTATTTCAGTTGAGCCAAAGACTCATAATACAGGTGTCAAGAATTATTAAACAATTAAAGCCACTCAAGAAGACTGCATCCCCTGGGTGATGTCTCTTATATGAATGTGAAATTTTCAAACACTGATGTTGCTATTAAATACAACCTGGAATATAAACATTGTGATAAAAAACAAGAGCTGCTTAACTTGATTTGTTTGTACCTACAAATACTTTCTGCTTTGCCTTTAAAGCCACAGAATATTTTCCAAAAACATTTCGGCTTCACTTTAGCCAAAGACCATTGAGATTTTTCCCTTCCACTCATTACAACAATGAAGCCATGTCACCAAAAAGCGCGTTGACTAAACACATTTTTAATGCTTCCCCTGAGCAAAGTATTGTTGGCTTTTCCCTGCCATTGATCTGTACACCAAGATCAGGCAAATAACCAGCACACAGAAAAACAGAGCAAATACCCAGCTGTCATTCCTTTTCCCTTCAGTTCCAAGCCACTTCTTTCATCTTGAACCTGTAGAGATCATATCTGCTACTCTTCTTTTCAGGCAGATGCTCACAAGTTAACACACTGACCTTTACTGACAAAAATTAAGCCCACTGTCACTTTTGATGTATACAGTATGAGTTCCAAAAATCTAAGTTTCCTATCTGCTAGTCCAAAATAAAGCCGCAGAACCCAGATTACTGAATTGTCAGGCATCATATCTGTAAACGTCCGAGACTTTTACAAAGCAATTTCTCTTTGCCACCAGCTGATCCAAATCGATATTAAGTACAAACAAGTTAAAGCAATTTACAACCCAAGGCTTATTTGAATAAATACAATTTAACCACAGCTCTCTGTGCCTCTGACTTTTCAATTTCCCACCAACATACCTTATAGAATCGTGCTGCAAGAACTGGTGTACAGAATAGTATACTAAAATATGCTGTGTTGCATGCCATTATAAACAAGTTATGTGTACTCAATCTCATCACTTGCTCTGTAGAATACAAACCACTATGACACTGGGTTAGTATTGAAAGGTCAGTCAAAACTGAATCCAACCTAAGAACTCTCACACTGATCTATTCAGTTGAGCAAGAGCTGCATACTGCAGGGGGAACAATCCTGCACTCGTCCATAGCATTGGACTAGATGACCTAATCAGTTTTTCCCCCATCTCTAATTTATGATTCATAGAGCACAGCAGTAAAGAGAGAGAGAGAGGGGACTGTACTGAGTAGAATACAGAAAACTAGCACTAGAGATTTAAGAGTGGTCATAGTATTGTAGGGACTAAAATGAAAAGCTAGGCAATATGGCCAAGGTTTTAAAAAACTGGAGTCATATTTAGTCACCAGCCTGAGCTGTCAAAAGAGATGAGCATCCAACAAGTACCTACTGAGGGAGCAGTTGGATGCTCATCTCTTTTCAAAAACCAGACTGAAGCCTAACTTTAAGCTCCTATTTTTGAAAATCTGGATGCATGGTTTAGACAGTTACACATGAGTGTCTAGATAGAACTCTTTCCTTAACTTTACAAGATGTATGGTTAAGAGCAGAAATCCCATACTTCTATAAGTCAATGGCAATAAAACAAACAGGCTATGTATTCTACTTGGTCAGATCTCCAAATCGAAGATACAAAGTGGGTTTTACAGACAGACAGTTAGAACTGAAGACATAGCAGCCCTATTCAGATGAAACTGAAGACAGTAATCCAGAGCATTTAGAAATGCACCTGTCACCACTGATCAAAACTGCAAGAACAGGAGCCTCATGCTGGAAGCGCAGCAGTAGGCTTTGTTTGTCAGTAAGTTAATTCATTGCTCAAAGTTCTGATCTGTACTTACGTACTCTTTCACCTGTTCATTAGCTTCCCCACGCCAACGCGGCCACAGCATGATGCATATTTAAGTGCACAGCTACAGGAGTCGGTTGGTTCTAACCATATTTAGGGTCTCTATTGACTACGCTTAGAAGAAAGTCTTTCAAATTTATTTCCTGCTGTACAAACCCTGTGATCTGGGAACTTTTCAGGAAAAGAATACGCGGTTACAATAAGATGATCAAGAACAGGCACCTATAAAACTTCAAAATATTTTGTCTTATGCAATTTCGTTTTAGCTGGAGATACATTTAGTACCTGAAACAATTTCTCCATAAAATTGTGCAAACTTTTCACAAACTACCACTACACTGCCTTACAACATTAACAGTGTAATTGGAAACATGCCATGAAGAGTCAATACACTGAAGTGCCCGCAGAACAAAAAAGACGGAGGCATGCACATATAAGTGGATATTAGACTATCACTGAGTTAACTAGTTTTGAAGTTAATAGGGTAAATTGAATGTCTGTTGAATCTGTGTATTAAGCACAAAAATGTTTAGTATAGTTTTAGCTACTAAGTGCTGATAAATTTTGTGATCAGCAAACATATGACACCCTAAGATAGTTGTGAATACTATAGATATAAGTAGTAGTCTCAAAATACATGTTAATATGCCTTTGAAATTGTTTTAATAAATGCAGAAGCATGTATGTTCAAAATAACTAGCTATGAGACTTCCTGATTATTGAAGGCAAATAAAACTGTTCCTGAAATTTCAGTCATGCTAACTTTACTAGCATAATAAAGCAGATTCTTTCAAAGATTTATACAATGTTAAAATATACTGTATTGAAAACCGTTATAAGGTTGGTTTTGAAACAGTAAGTATAGACATAAGTAAAAGACTGCCTGAAGAACATTTCTTTTATGCTAAGACAGTTTTGATTAGCTAGTAATATTGAAGCTGTACACAAATTCAACAAGTAAACTCAGTGTAGATTTTTCTTTAGTGGGATGGAGACAAGGCCCAAGCTCACCTTGGACGTCTTCTTCTCCACCATCACCATCCTCTTCCTCATTGTAGGCCAGTTCAGCCTGCTTGTCTGCCTCATACTCACCCACGTTACCATCATCCCCATTATAATCCGCCAATTTAGAGCCATGCTGCGGATCAACAGGGGATTCATTCTCATCAAAGAATCGGCCTGTGAAGTAGGCAAAGGATTAAGTCAGAAGCAAAGAGGAAAGGAAAGAAAAGAAAGGATTCTAACAAAGCAGATCATAGGTTAGATTCTTCAATCCTCGTAGCCATGTCAGTTGTGAAAAACGAATACTGTTTTATGAAAACATCTCCATGCAAAAAGATTTACTTGATTATTTAAAAGGAGTTTGGAGAATTCTGCTGGTCAGTGGCACATGCCAGCTAGCTCTTACAGCATTTGGTTACTATGGGCTTCACAATTTGGAGAAAAAAAAGTGTTTAAATAGAAGGCTCCATATATGAAGACCCAGAAATACCATTCACTTGTCCTCGAATGCCAGGATTTATCCATGACAATGAAGAATTCTGAATTTAGATTTGCCTGACTTTTACCATCACATTGGCAAAAATTCAAAAAAATCTCCTTAGAAAGCACATTGGTGGTTTTCTGCTCACGGTGGTGAAGTATAAATACTTCAAAAGGAATTCAGCTAGTCTCTTGAGTGCACCATGCTGTCTGTGGGTCCAATCCAACAAAGATCTGTGTGGAGTCTTGAATATTTTTGTTGAACTATGTAGTTACTATATCTTTATACTAACTTTCTTGTTATGATTTAAAGGTTTCGAAAATATAGTAAATATCTTCTTAAGCTTTTAAACGGGTATGAGGAATAGTTCCACAATGAAATAAAATACTACAAAAATGTGAATTAGTTGGAACTACAAAACGGATACACAAACTAAAAATATATGAGGAAAGATGAATGGTTTAATGTCAAATTGAGAACAGGTGTTCAGTTGAGTATCCAGGGGGGTCCGAGTCCACTACAATTCAATAAATTTGTCAACTACTTGGAGGAGGGAGTGCAATATGCTAATCAAATTCGCAGATATGAACCTGGAAGGATTGCAACTGGAGACTAGATTAAAATGCAATACAATCTTTATATATTGGAGATGAGCAGAAAATTGAGATTTGATTATACCACAGTCATGACAGATGAAAAGTCACATATGTAAAAAGCAATTAAATGCAGAAAAACTGAATGGGAGAATGCCACTTCAACATTAGTATAAGTGTGCGTGCAGTGGATGATCTGACAGAGTGGCATTGTTTTAGGAAAAGCTAATGCTTCACTGTGAACAGTAACATGTGATTAACAGAGATCGGCAAATACTGAGTAAGGTTTTCCACAAATATTTGCTTGAATTTTTAAGTGAGTTCTCTTCAGCTATGTTTGTACATCTTTTTTATTGCACTAATATTCACAGAAAGCAAATCTGAGTTTAACTGGCACAAGTGTCCACAGAAAGGAAATTGGAAGATTACATGCACAGGTATGTACTACATGCATTTATTTAAAAAAAACAAAAAACCCCACAGGGAACAGAAACAATACCATGTTTCCTATTTGAGCAATCACAGGTAGTGCACATGTCTATTGAGCGGTACCGACCTATTCTCAGAACTTCTCAAAATTAATCCATATATAAGACGACTCACAAAAATAGTTTCATATAACAGGTTAGAAGAAATTATGACCAGCTCACAAGCAAAAAAGTCAAATTTAGATACGAGCGTGAAATGCGGAATGTATCGAAAAGATGTTAGAGACAACTGCTTTAATTAGCACTAAGTTAATTACTGCGTGTATTCTTGGTACTGCATTTTAAACAAATAAAGGTCAGAACTCAGGAGAGAAGTACATGTGTTAAGTTTTCAAATATGAAGAGAATAGATCAACTTTAGTCAGCCAAAGTTAGCATAACCTACAGTCAGATAATTCAGGTTAAAAACTGAGGCACACAGGTAGGAAACAGAACATAGCTGCTAAAGAGTTGTGGCAGATATTGAAGGCTAGAATGGATAAATATTTATCAAGTTTATTTAAGAATAATTAAACCCACTGTGCCACAATGAAGCAATATATCTGAGGACAAACAGGAGTTCCTATCAACCCAAGTGATTCTGTGGTACTGACTTGTAGCCATCATGTGCCAGAAACATCAGAAAATTGTATTTTTGAATAAAATTTCCCTCTAAAAAGAGAATCTATGGCCAACAGATGGCACAGTGCCAACTGATATAACAAGACTATAGGTTCTGCATTTTTTCATTGTTCGATTGTTTTCTAGCTTTGCAGAGTCATTGTTTAAGTGTGTATTTGGGACATTACTGTAAGATTTCTTACTATCTGAGGCTTTATTCTGTAGCATATAGCACGTGGATAGACTGGTATGCCATCTACCTACATGTTACAGGACTAAGAAGAGCCCCAAGTGGTTCAGATATTCAGTCCATCAACAGAATGGGTTTTGTGAACAGCCAGAAGGCACGGTAAGGTGGACAAGTGCCACTTGATAAAAAAGTTAAAAGGGAGTTCCATACCCTTGTTTCAAAGAAATGCCAAGCCCTTCAGAATTTCTAAAAGGATAAAACTATATGGAACACATGTAAGGACACAAAATGATCTTTTAATACACTCAACTCGCCTCCAGTGTTACTATTTTATTTACATATGCCCCGCTTTAGTAGAAAACTAAACAGAATAGTCTATATTTGTTTATTTTTAAACAGCCTATTAGGTTGGTTTCGTTGAAATTAGTTATAAATACTATCAAATAAAGAGATTCATATGCACAGATGAACCTTAATTTGCTATTAAGAACATACTCACTTTGGGGAAATTTTTTGTTGGAGATTCAAACAACTTCCATGGCTATAGTTCCATTAAATTTTCCTGATTTCAAATATTCGTATAATACAGTATTTTGTCCATTGATACGTGAATAGAAATAGTTTAATCTCAATTGCATGACACTCTGCTTAAATGTTTAAAAAAAAAATCAAATTTCAGTATCAGTATATAAGACACATGAAAAACATCAATCATTCTGAGAATTCGTTAAGAAAGTTAAGCCTCAATGTAAAACATGAAAGCAGGAGATGAAGTGTTTGGACCAATTTCTATTGTTCAAAAAAATAAAAAAATAAAAAAAAATAAAGCAGACCAAGTGTGATTCAACAGGACAATAAAATTGGCAACGAAAACCATTCAAGTCCTTAAAAAGATCAAAAAAATGTATTTCACTGATATTGCACACCAAGTTTCTCAACTTAAAAATAAGGGTATATAATTTCCGATCAATGTCAAGGAAATCTGTAGTATATTTAAAAATATTCAGTTTACAGAGATTGAGCTTGGCATGAGAGTTACTTTTCTGTTTAGTTAACATACCCAGGTGTTCCTACTGTGACAAGATTATTATTTATTTGTATTATGGAAGCACAGAGGCTTATTATTTATTTGTATTATGGAAGTACAAATGAGATCAGAGCTCTGCTGTGCTAGCTGTTATATGCACACCCGAGGTATGAGACACACACCTTGTTCCAAAGGGTCTAACAATCTAAACAAAGGATAATCTAAACCAAGCAGTGTACCATATCGCTGTACTACAAGAGAAAAAGAAAAATATAGGTTTTGATACTATGGTAAAAAGGTGCTATAGAAAATTCCAAAAGATATTACAAAAATAAGGGACCACTGCACCCAACAAGAAAACAAAAGCTTTCAGTAAACTGGTCATGTAGGTTAGGTGTTGAGTTTTTCCCATTTAAAGCTTGTAGTGAGAATTCTGTTAATTTACAAAACAGATTTCCTGGAGATTTCACTTTTACTTAAACTCTCACTCTTTACCAAGTGCCCTGCAAAAGCTTGATATTTTGTTATATTAATATTTGTAAAGTGCTATGGACTCTCAGAAGCACCAAGAGCTAAATTATTATATTTATATGATCCATCATCTGCCCTTTTTCTTGAATGAGCTGATTGCAGCTAGGTATGGAAACAAGCTAAGTAACCGCTCCTACAAAACCATTACAGTTTAGGAAACTGTCCACAAGTATTCCACTTCTGGTGTGCATGCCTCCCCTCCCACCATGCATACAAAGTTGGATTCTTCTGAACAGCACCGTCCCCTGGGGCCTCACCTGTGCCTTGTCACCAAAGGCATATGGATTGGACAGCCACAACCAGCCTTCATCTCCTTACTACCAAAGACAAGCTGGAACCCATGCTGAGCACTGTGCAGTTTCCTTCTCTATCAAGTTTTTAAGTCAGTATTGTAGTTATAATTCTTAGGTAGATTAGTAAAAATTTTAAACTCATTGGCAAAAAAAAATTTAGATGAGAGGTGCTCCAGTACAGTACCACCTGGACATGGTGAAATCAAAATCCCCAGGATCCTGTCTCTCTTGCAAAGCCACTATTCATATTAATAATGGACACCTAAAGTGCCTCTTCTGCCTCACTGAAGCACACATATTGCTCAAGTGCTCAATGTCATGCTTTTTCAGACACACACAAACACACAGAGGGAATCCCACCTAAAACTTTTCCTCATGGAAAGGTCCCTGAGGGTATCCTCCAAGCCAGAGTAGACAGTGTCAGTTAGTGCTCCTGCAAGCCCTGGGTCCAGTCCTCATCAAGCAAGTTCCATACATCCATCACAGAATCAGCAAAAACCTCCAAACTCTCCTCGCTGCAGAGTTCTGAGGAGAGAGGAGGAAAGAACACCGCTCTCAAAGGGATAGGAGAGACAGATCTCCCTCATCAGCACCCAGTAGAGTAGGAGACAGTTTGAGACCCGTTGTGCCACTGACACCTCAACACCAGCAGGTTTCCAGATGGCCTCTGCACTGTTTCATGAGCTGGTACATGCCTTGACTAGTACCAAAGCACCAGCACTGAAACATCCGGCATCAAACCACCTACCATGTTACCTGCTAATGCGTGAGATGCACATCCAGAACAGATCTTTTTGGTACCAGGAGACTTAACAGTAATCAGCCTCCCAGAATTGCCATTGCTGGCCTCTAATAATAAACTCCTAGCTCTGGGGGCATCTGGGTCAACCACCTCAGTTTGTATACAAGATAGTTAGGAACCATCTACACTGCCTGAGAGAATGGCTCCACTTCTGGAGGACATATACTCTTCCCTCTTCCACTTCAGCCAAGTAAAGTAGAGATGTCACCCACATACTTACCATGCTCTCCTCATTTTGAGCCAAGCCATTCTGACATGGACAAAATTCCACAGGACAACAGGAGGTGAAGGGGAGGGAGGGAACTCATCCCTGGGCCCTCTTGGGGAATCCTCTCTGGCCAACAGTACCACATCCCAAACAGATACAATCATAGCCATTCTGGGGCCGCTGGGAGATGCAACAGCAGAAAGCTTCATCAACTGTTTCTGTCTCCAAAACCAGGTCCTCCCTCACATCTTAGACCACATCAAGAAGGGCGACTGGTGCACCATACTTCCCAACATCTGGACCAGGATTTAGACCAAAAATTTCTTCAAGAGACAGATGTCCAGCCTATCCCAATGGCAATACAGTATCACCTAATGAAGCTGTCACTCCAACTGTTCCAACCCAGTCAGGTGATTACTGGATCTTCCAGGAGCACCTCCAATGAATGGCTGATATTTTGGAAATTCCAGTAGAAATAGCGCAAGAGAAGTTGCACATACTTCTTGACATCCCATATTCAATTTCCAGAAGACTGTCAATGCCAAAATATCAAAAGGTTTCTTGGAACAAACAAGGGATCTGCGGCAGACCCGAAGATCAGTGACACCCACGTCACAGAAGACAGATAGGCACTACCAAATCCCATTGGAGGGGTATTAGTATTTCTATAATCACCCCATACCTGGATCCTTGATAGTTGCAGCTGTCCCGAAGAGGTCTAAACAGAGACCACCCAAAGCAACACCTCTCCGGCTGTAAAGCCCATTCCTCAGCCAACTTACAGACACACCTATCACACTCCCAAATACTTCCAGCTAGATACAACTTCCTGAATTGGGCCAGAACATCATTTTATTGAGACACTCCCTCAGGAAAATAGGAAAGAACTTAAGACTCATCATTGAGGAGCAACTGGTAACTTGCACCTCCTTACAAGCATCCTTAGACGTCTCAGATGTCAATAAGCACCATAGCAACCCCAACTACTACATGCAAAGCATCTTGGTTGCAGTTGTCCAGTATTCTGAAGGAGGCCCAAATGACCACTGAGGAGCCATTCAAGGATCATAACCTTCTCAGTACCATACCAATGAGGCCTTACCTATGCTAAAAGACTCATGAGCCACCTTGTGCTCTTTGGGGGCATACAGCCCCACCTCCAGGAGGAAGCAATACAGGCCAACAGATAACACAGCCTCCAAGGAAGAGGGAGAGGTCCCAGAGGAGACAATTTTCTGACCCTTCCTCCACTCCCATCGGCAGGTTTGACAGCGCAGATGACAACCACACAGAACCACAGGATCGATTTTCCTGCCCTCACCTAAAGTAGTCCTCGACTTTCACCTAAATAAGCGATCCACCTGCTAGTTTTCTTCCCCAAGCCTCATACCAGTCAGGGGTGGAAGCTAGATTACATACTTTTAAGATGTAATCAGGACTCTCTCATACTGTTTGGATTGAACAAGAACATTCAGGAATTCACCTAGAGTGTTTCTGGCATTTGACAGAGTGAAAGGACACCCCATTTGTACCCAAAGACAGTTGTGACAAAGTTCCTCCTCTACCTTGGTGGCTCTTGCACTTATTGGCGGATTTGCTCGCCTTGGAGCTTCACGGCAGCCCTCAGTTTGGCCGTTTTCGTGAACCCGAAGTCCAGGTCAACTCCTCCTGTGTCTGACCAGGAGTTGGGAGGTTTGGGGGAACCCGGGCCCGCCCTCTACTCCAGGTTCCAGCCCAGGGCCCTGTGGAATGCAGCTGTCTAGACTGCCTCCTGGAACAGCTGTGTGACAGCTAGAACTCCCTGGGCTACTTCCCCATGGCCTCCTCCCAACACCTTCTTTATTCTCACCATAGGACCTTCCTCCTGGTGTCTGATAATGCTTGTACTCCTCGGTCCTCCAACAGTACGTGTTCTCACTCTCAGCTCCTAGTACCTCTTGCTCCCAGCTCAAACACAGCGCACCACAAACTGAAGTGAGCTCCTTTTTAAACCCAGGTGCCCTGATTAGCCTGCCTTAATTGATTCTAGCAGGTTCTTGATTGGCTGCAGGTGTTCTAATCAGCCTGTCTGTCTTAATTGTCTCCAGAAAGTTCCTGATTGTTCTAGAACCTTCCCTGTTACCTTACCCAGGGAAAAGGGACCTACTTAACCTGGGGCTAATATATCTGCCTTCTATTACTCTCCTGTAGCCATCTGGCCCGACCCCGTCACACTATCTAAATGGGTTCTGGACTGCATTAGAACATGTTTGAGGTAGAACATTGGGACCCACCTAAACAGATCAGAACCTACTCTCCCAGAGCTCAAGCAGCTTCTGCAGTTTCACTAAGGTGTTCCAATCTCAGATGTGTAGAACAGCTACCTGGAGTTCAGGTCACACCTTTACCCAGCACTAATCCTTGGAAGAGAGCTCCAGGTCTGATACGTTCTTTGGAAGAGCTATCATACAGTCATTTTTCAGTGACACTGAACACGAGTTCACTGCTTGCAAGTCACAAAAACTGGAATACATGTGGACAAATCAGTCAAAGAAAGAAAGAAACAGGCTTTAGGAAAAGTAGCTGTTCTTTGTGGACTTCTATAGCAACAGTGTTCCCTTCCAAAAGGCAAGGGAAACCAAAGAGTCAACACAAGAATTCCATTAACTAAATATTTCAGTATCTTTAGATATTTGTTCCTACTAGAATAATAGACTACAATGCACTGTTGGAGAAAGTTTGTCCAGTTCACATTTTGTTAGGTATGCAAAATAATTACTCTGAATCAAAGTCAGTTCATTCATTTAATTGATTCTGCTTTACTTAAAAAAAAAAAAAAAAAAAAAAGAAAAAGAAAAAAGAATTGTTATACCCTTCCTGCCTAAAAGGAGCCCAAGTGTTTCAGACTTACTATAGACAAGTTAGTTTTCACTGTTCTAAAGCTTCACATTCAGAAGTAGATTTAAGAACGTCTAATCACCAAAACTTGTCTTTTGTTTCTTCCATGAATAACATGCACACCATTTGGATAATGTGCTTTTAAAAAGTCAATAGTAAACAAAAGTTAAGTTTCCAGAAGTCACTTATTTTTACAGATATATGTTTATAAAATGCTTTTCAATTTGAAAAAAAAAAACAAAAGCAAGCAGAAGAGAGTTTTTGTGGGTTTTTTTTTTTGTTTGTTTGTTTTTTTATAAAAAGCACAAATCTGGGATTTTAAGAGGAAGTACAAAACCTATCCCAGTACATAGAACCATACTTCACAGGGAACTTTTCATCTGAAAAGTTTGAAGAGCTTTGTTTTGATGTAAGGAAAAAAAAACCTGGATGAAATATATAAATCAATGTAAGTGCTCATGCCAGTGCAACCTTGAGCTTCTAACGCTACTAAATGTCAACAGATTTACAAGAAGAAGAGACTTGCCAGGAAAATAAGACAAAATAAAATACAGTGCTAAAGTTATTGTAAATGGCCTTTTCTCACCCCAAAGGCATTGTAAACAAGTAATTCTTAAACAGTTGAAATTAGGTCTTGAAAAATAACTGGGTTAAGATGTACTGAAGAGCAGAGTATCCTCAATGCTAACATGAAAAACTTGATGTTTCAAAGACTGAAAACTACAATTTAAAGATGAAATATAAACAAAACATACTGTGTGTGTAACACACAACATGCAGTCCACGTGATAAATTACAGAGCCACGTGAAATTGTATTTGTGATGCACCTTTGTTTCACCTACACTCTGCTCACTAATCCATCCTTGGCAGGACAACAACTCATTCTGCACATTAAGTGCAACTTGCTTCTGTCAGAAGAAAAACAATTCTCCAACACGGATATAAGGCAACATAAGGGTTCTTTTGGAAGATATGTTTGGAACAGAACAAGCTTCTCAACAATATGCAAAAAGCAACCAAACCAAGTCAATTTCCTCCCCCATTATAGTACCAAACTATTTCTTTGGTAAGAGCATTCAAGACATAGCCACTAAGAAGAAAAAGTTAAAACGGAGTTAAGTCATATTGATAGATACAAGCAACTGTCTACCTGCAAAATACAAACTGATTTTAATATTTTGATTGAATGTCTTCATACTTATTTAAAATGTAAATTTTGTTATAAATTTCTACATTTTTAATACCCATAAAGATAGTTTAATAATTAAAACTAATCTCTCTGAATAGTGACATGCTATTGTCTTAAGAAAATTAAGGAATGTACTTTCTGTCGTAATATCTTTACATATTTAAATTTTCTGCATGTTTAATTTCTATAAGGCCACCCACACAATTGGTCACTTTGTTTTTAATGAGTGTTATTGCAATAGATACAAATGAAAAGACAGATGCATCCCAAGGTATTGAAGTACAATGGTATTGACTAACTTACTTTGCTTCATCTTCTGGAAGTCACCAACTCTATCCTTTGGAGCTTGTTTTCCAAGTTCAGTTTTAATTTTGTGTTCTTTTTTACTTTCCAAATTTTGTTCAGGAATCAAGAGCTGAGGAGGATTTGGAGGTATCTGCTTCACAATATTAACATTTCCTTCATTGTCAGCATTTAAATCTACAGCATGAAGAAATGTGTTATTTTGTCCTTTTAGTTTTCCTTCTGTGCCATGCAAAAGGGAGCTTACAAAGTTTCCTCTAAAGATAATTTAGTGTAGTCCATACTTATATTAATGACGAGGGCAAGGCACTGATTGCTTCACTCAGATACTTTTCAATGTGTTTCTAACCCCATAAGCATAGGATTGTGCTAAGCTTCCTCCCCACATGCATTCTGTCCTGGATTTTTAATCAATACCTCCTGTACAGCATTTAAGATTTCAAGAGTAATGATTTAAATTAGGGCTGTCAATCGCAGTTAACTCAAGCGATAAATGCAAAACAAATTAGCTAGATTAAAAAATAATTCTGATTAATTGCAGTTTTAATTGTGCTGTTAAACAGAATACCAATTTAAAGTTGTTATAAATATTTTTGGATTCTTTTCTACATTTTCAAATATATTGATTTCAATTACAACACAGAATACAAAAAGTGTACAGTGCTCACTCTATATTACTGTTTTTGATTACAAATATTTGCACTGTAAACGAGAGTATTTTTCAATTCAGTTCATACAAGTACTGTTGTAGAATCTCTATTGTTAAAGTGCAACTTACAAATGTAGAACTACTTTTATTTATTTTACGTAACTGCACTCAAAAACAAAACAATGTAAAACTTTATAGAGTCTACAAGTTGAAGCATGAAGGGTCATTATGTTGGATCATATTAAAGAAGTTCTGTATTAAAATCACAAATGAGTTTGATTCCCCATAGTTTAAATTCCAGGGTATTACTTAATTAAGAGGCCTCTTGGTTTTTGGTACTGTTTCTCTCCCTCTATCTGTGAAACTTGCAAGCTGCTAATTGCGTTAGTACATTCTAAGACAGAGTATGTTCTCAAAGCAATTCACACAGAGAGAGACTCAAAGCAATACTCTGAAACAACAGAAACAGCACCCAGAGACTCCCCGCCCTTTTGTTGCATTAACAATTGTGATTAAAATAGAGATAGAGGATGTATGTGGATGGATGTTTGGTGTGGATAATAACTGAATGATCAGGGAGGTGCCAGCCTACGAATCCAGTGTCCATCGGCTGAAGAAGGCGTCAAGTGGAAATAACCAGAGGACCCCCGGAGGTCAGACTGGAATCCACCCAACAGCCTCAAGAATGGGAGAACCAAAGAACAAGGTAACATCTAGCAGCAGGGAGCCGTCAGGAATGTGCTATCTGCTGATTGATTCAGCAACAGCATGATGAAGCAATTCCCATAGACTGGCCTAGGAAGAAATTCCTATAAAAATGGACTCTAGAAAGTGAGAACTTTGGGGGTCTGATTCTGCAAACCAACTTCCAGGAGCACCAGATGAGCATCTGACAAGGCCCTGCTCCCTCCTCATGTCCAGGCCACCTGGCCAGTGGCTTGGCATGAGCAACTCTAAGGCTGGTAACTATGATAACGACCTTGCAGAACGTGTGTGTGTGTGTGTGTGTGTGTAAATATGAGATTGAATGGAATGTTATAACTGCTTGCTGTGATTCTTTCTGTATTCACAATAAATGTGGTATTTTGCCTTTTCCTCTTTAGTAAGATCCTGCTGGTTTTTATTTTATTGGTATAACAATATGAATGTTTGGCATATCTGGCAGGTAGATACCTTGCAACGCTGGCTACAACAGTGCCATGCCAATGCCTGTTCTTCCTTTCAGGTGACCTAAATAAGAAGCAGGCAGCATTATCACCTGTAAAAGTAAACAAACTTGTTTGTCTTAACAACTGGCTGAACAAGAAATAGGACTGAGTAGACTTGTATGAGGTGAATTGAAAAATACTATTTCTGTTTTTCTTTTTTACATTGCAAATATTTGTAATAAAAAATAAAATAAAGTGAGCACTGTTCACTTTGTATTCCGTGTTGTAACTGAAGTCAATATATTTGAAAATGTAGAAAAGAATCCAAAAATATTTATAATTACATGTAAATTGGTATTCTATTATTGCTCAACAATGCAATTAAAACTGTGATTGAGACTTTTTTTTAAACTGTTTGACAGCCTTAATTCAAATGCAAAGCCACTGCAAATGGGGTGGCAGATACACATCAATAAGGAACACAGAGAATCCTTTCAGAAAGTGAAATCCTTGCCCCACTGCCACTGAAATCAAAGCTCTTATTGAATGCAGTGGGGCCAAGATTTCACACAGTCTCTACTGCTTTTCTTAGAGATGAGGAAAACTAATTTACCCAGAATGAAATAGCTTTTGTGGAACAAAGTCAGAGCCATGTACAATTACAGAAATAGATGTAGAAAGAGTCATTTCTTAAAGACCTACTATTTGGATATTTAAAACATTTTTAAGCTTATACCTATGCAAACTCTGAACACAAAAATCCACTAGTTTTAGTATCTTAAGTTTAATTTCTTTAAGAATTTGCAATGGATCATTAAGGGACATATTTTTTCTTTGACCACTGGTAGTTCTACTGGCACAACTTATAAATATCCTAAAGCTGTTTGGTCAATTTACACACAAACAAACTATGTTTCACCTTCCTAACAACATTTGAACATGCATTTTGAACTATGGTATATACAGAATCCAACCTTTCCCCAGGACTTCAAAAACAGAAACCAAACCCACATCATCATCTTCTGTACCCTTGCTCTCTGCCTGACATTAGTAGAACTAAATCTAACTGGTTAGGCTTAGAATAATAATTTACTGTTTCTTGTGGTTTTAAAAGTCAGAATCAGTGGATGCTTGCAGCTAACCTTAAATGATTTGGTAGCAGAAATTAGCTATTGAACAAGATCTTATGAGATTTTGAAGTGTTGCCCATTAGAGTTCATACCTGGAACCATATTTGGCATATGGGGCTGTAAAGTAGGAAGATTCAGATTGGGTTGATGACCTTCACTTTGAGAAGTTGAAATAAGAGGCTTCTTTAAAGCTAAAGAAAATAAATGGATTCACAATAAGAGTTTCGTCCAATAGAACCACCACTATATTCTAGGCTTTGCTTTAACAAAGTTCTATTTATACCAAATTTCATTTTAAAATCCCAGTGCTACAATTGAGAAATTAAAACTTCTGGGTAAAGGTTTCAAAAAGAGCTTGAATGATGAAGCAGCTTAATCCCCAGTGACTTAAGCACTTGACATTTTTACCTTCTACCAAAAATCCGAATGTTTTCTGACCGAAAAGTCTGTATTGACACAACTCCTAACATATATGGGTTTTAAATCATCTGGACTATGTTCACTGACTAATTGGCTGTCTAACATTTCACAGATTTAAATCAGAATGATATCAAATAGCAATATCCTATCCAATTAGAACATGATTTTTCCAACCAGCAGGAGTATCTTCAGCTTTAGCAGGATCATTCTCTTCTATTCCAGGCATGCCTGCATCACCTCCTGATTTGATTTGCTCTGTCAAAATAAAAACATGAAGTTCTTCTGTATTGTTCTTTTGACTTTAATAGTGAATTTCGCATTGGTGAAAGGCACTGGGCTGACAGCACTGGAATTGGGTCAGTTATCCACAGACCAGGCAGCGTGTCAGCAATGACAGCACAAGATTCCACACACTGCCCTGCTAGTGGACTTCCACTCTGTTCTGGAGGGACCAATGAAAGGGCAGATGGGACTTGGAACTCCGTCTTTTCCCTCTGTGCGGAGAAGGACAAGGGCATCATAGCAATAGCTTTTGTAATCCGAATATCTAGCCAATCACAACTGAACTGAGGCAAACTGCTGACTGTCCTACCTCAAAAACAATAATGATTCTGTTTGATGGGGAGGGTAGAACACAATTAACACATTTATCCAGTGACGCAAAAAGGAAATACCTTTGCCATTAGGGATGTGATTGCTTGAGGGTTCTTCATTCTTTACTAAATTTTTCTCATGTGTCTCTTGAACAGTCTTAGATATCGCTTGATCATCATTCAAACCCTGTTCAATGTCTTGTCTTGGCTGGATTCTCTGCGCATCCTGTTTTTAAAACAGATTAAACATTAATAAAGATGACCCTTAAAAGGAGGGGGGAAATCACTCACTACACCTTGCAATGCTGCTTCTCTGAACATATCTTGCAGAGTTCTCACTCCTATGTCTTGGCTCCTTAGGAGAATGAACCTTGAGAGCAGTGGGTAATATGACAGAGCATGAGCCAGACCCCCTATAGACCAACATCTGCCGTTGCCTGCCAGGCATATATGCTGCCCGTGCCCTCCAAACCAGACATGCCAAACCCACCAAAAAAACCCAACAACAACAACAACAAAAAAAACACACACACAAAAATTGGGCTTGTTTTTGGCTTAATTGGCTTGTGAGTTGCTTGACGACTAGTTTTTGGGTTGTAGCTTGTTGCTTCTTTTTTTTTTGATTGGCTCCCAGCAAGCAGGGGCAAAAGGGGGGGAAGAAGAGAAGATAGAGTCCGGGGTGCACAGCGGGCCCACCACAGTCCCAGATTGCATGCCAGGGAGGAAATCTAGTCACAGAGTGTTGGGGTTCTTAGGGATTGGCTTGTTTTGGCCTTGTTTTGAAATGGGATTAGCTTGATTTTTGGTTTATTGTGAAAGTCGGGGTGCTTATTTACTGCGTGGAAGTTGGTAACTGTGCGCCAAACATGAGTCAATTCCTGCAGTTGTGCAGGAACAGACTATCAGAAAGAAATGCCAATTCAAGAACATGGTGTCTCAGGGCAAGAGGGAAAAGAGCCTTCAGAAAGGTAACACAAAAGCAGACTTCGAACACAAACACAGAGGTCCCTGAGCGAATCTAGGCTTATGGCTTGTAAAGGGCCCACCTTGACCATGTTTCTCTTCCTCCAACAGGTGCATCACAAGAGTAAGGATTCCTGAATACCCTGTACCAAGTCAATGACTCCATTTACAGCAAAACAGATCTTAACTGGTTTATATGGTGCTCAATTCAATAATTCCCTTTTGCAGGAACAATTTATATCCCCAGAATAGAATAAGAGTGAAATTACAGAGTAGGTATACCTCTATCTGAACAAAGGTGCAATTACTCAGATTTGTACCTGAAGTTCATTTTACAGACATGAACTTCACCCACAAATAGAGTTGCTAGGCTGCTGTCTGGCTGAAAGTATGCCATCACATTTATATCTAGAGAGAAAAATGGAGGATTGTATGGTTGTACAAAGCTTTCACTGGCATGAATTTGGAGTGGCGGAACTACTTATACAATTTGTGAAGCAGATATCACAATCATCCCAAAGGACCGCCAAGAAAACAGTTACTCCACCATAATACATGTATTTTGCTTGTACTATATTGTACAGTAAAGGTTAGAAAAAATTAGTTTTATCATTAATAGGTTTTCTACCACTCTGCCTCTAGTAGGAAGTTACCATACATAGGCCTTGGACTAACAGGTAGTTCCACCACATATCTCATGAGCAAAATCTAGCATCCAGCTCCACTATGGGATACAGCAAGAGTTTCTAGAGCTGCTGATTCACAAGACAGACCTTAAATGTGTTAGAATTAAAACAAAATAAAAAAACAAAATAATTACAAGGTGACATTTTGGTGAACCCAAGCCAGTGTGCTAGACATCCA
Organism: Natator depressus; assembly: GCF_965152275.1. Lineage (NCBI taxonomy): Eukaryota > Metazoa > Chordata > Testudines > Cheloniidae > Natator > Natator depressus. Next base: position 82,108,973 of record NC_134243.1, read on the forward strand.
AACTAGTTCCGATTTTATTGCTCAAAATGATGATGATATTAAATTGAAACAAAAATCCCCTATTTCAACAACAGGATTATTTTTAGCCACTATTTACCTTTTGTTCTTGTACACCTTGGTCCATTAACTTCTTTATATTTTCTTCATGTTGCATTTTCATGTCTTTGATTTGTTGTCCACACTGCAAACTTAATTGGAAGCACACTAACAGTTACACATTTGATTTGGATTATACCAAGTCTCCCATAATTGCCTGGGAGAAAAAGAAAATGGACTGGCACAGGAAGCTTGAGGAGTAGAAACTGGGATATAGTAGAAAATACCAAGGTTTCAAAGGTGGGGTGAGCAGAAGGGTCTGTGACCAGCAGAGTACACTCCCTGAAAGCCCGGAAAAGAACCCAAAATTCCTGAGTTTCACCATTCCTCTATCAGCAAATATCTGTGAAACTCACGAGTAAAGTGTCTCATCCTCTCCAGTGCCCATCCTCATAAAGGATGGTAAACTACTACTACCAGATACTCTGTTGGCTCTAGTAACAGGGTCTGTGCAGTGGATCTAAAGATTCCAACCATGCTGATGAACTATGTGGGTGTCAATATTATGCACTAGGATGGTATGTTCTGTCAGATTTAAAAAGAAAAAAAAAAACTAAAAAAAAAAAACAAACAAAACTATAGTAAAAATATTAAGGGTACAGAGTAAAGAACTCCAGTTAGGAAATGCCATACTTAAGGTACTATGCAAAAGAAATGTGACCATAATTAAAGACAATTGTAATGCACATGCACAAGGAGACCAAATTACAGTTGTACAGGTAACCTTAATTATGGCATTACTTAAGTTCTGAGTGCTTGAATTTGAACCTTAATGTTTTTAATACCGTTTATGTGTACCGAGTATATATATAAAATATTACTAATTCTATATTGAGAAGAGAATCTTTGCAAGAGTTTCATATTTGTTTATAATAGAAAAGCCAGTGGTCAGTAAACTGATTTTGAATACAGATTTAGAAACCCTTTCAGTTAAACAAAGTAACTTTCCACACACTCTCACCCACCTGAATTCTCTATTCTTCTGAAATCACTAATTCTTATCTTCAAAGAAACAACATTTATTAGAACTGTGTTTATTTGCTCAAAATGGATCTTACATCTGAAATGTATAATTAAGGTATTTAAATATTTTTGGATAAGTTTCAGAACCGATCATGGAAACAAATTCCTACAAGCTGTAAAATTAACAGTATGTTTAAGAATGCCCTAGATGAAAAGCCCATTCATTTGGTTAAAATAGCAGCAAATTACTCTTATAAAACTGCAGTCCACAAGGACATATTAGGGTTTCTCTAATTATTAGAAGTTCGTTCAAGTTAAAAGGAACCAGGATACAATGCAGTGCATTCCTTCCTGTGCATGTATATTGGCTGAATAAACAGTTATGCTAAGTGACAGTTTTAATGTGTTCCATTCCATACAATGTTTATTTATGGGCACATAACTGAAACAAGTAAAGGGCTATCATCTCAAAATGGGAGAGTTGCTTGGCTTACTCCATTAGGCTTTCAGGAGTTAAACCCAGGGTGGTTATGTCTGCCTCCTTCTACTCTCTCTATTTTATCTCTTGTAAGGCTTGAGTTGACAGAGAGGAAGGTAGTATCTTATGTACTAGCCACAGCCAATTAATACTGATGACAAAAGAGCATGAGATTATCACAGCAGCTTCAAGAAGGAAAGGTGGAGCACATGAACAAATATGAAAGTAACAGACCCTTAAAGCTATTTTTAAAAATAGTTTTTAGGCCTAGAAGTGAACCAAGGATGGTCCACAAATTAAGGAGTTTGGGGATAACATGTGAAGAGGTAGTAGCCCTGCAAAGCTTTAAATTTTCTACTCTATGTATTTTGTCCTGAAAGCTTCCAATACACATATTTTAAACCAAACACATTATAAATTGTGCTTTCAGAAGTTTTAAGCCTTTTCTCAGTGTTACTGTGTCTCACCCTTCCCTACAATATGTGGGGGGAAATAATTGCTTCCTAAAATTTGATTTTTCTTCTAAATTTATAGCCGACATTTCAAGTTAATTTCAGCCTAAGCATAGTATTTTTACCTCAATTCCAATCTAATAAAGTGGTCATGAAGACCTTGATAAGCACACCCGTAACACTTCAATTACCCACAGTTTGATTAAATATAACTGTTCTTCTATTGTCTCAAATCACATTGTCTCAAGTACGATTTAAGTCAAACTGAATAAAAAGCACAATTCTGGGAAGTCACATTTCTCTAGAGACTTTCCCACTCCCAACAAAACACAAAACACCAGAAAATAAAGGTTTACATTAGAAATCCTGACAGCTTCTTTGATTTGTCAGCTATCTATTGGTTAAGGTCTATTTGAGGAATAAAGATCTATTTGACTAGTTTGTGATTTAACGGGAGTTCACATTTATGGGAACGGTACACAAATCTATGGTTAATACAAAACACTGAAAAGCATCATACCTCTCATACTCCAGCCTCCTCCCAAGACGAGTATTGTTCTTCTTGTACTCATGAAGCTGGTCCTCTTGACGAATGAATTCTTGGCGTAATTCTGCTAGTTGTTCTAGGCCAAATTTCACAAATTAACATGAGTAGAAAAATGCCCCCCTTTAATACCTTTTACCATTGATGCTTCTTAGATGAAAAATGCTCATTTTCAAATCTTTCTGATCTCTACCGTATTTATTGATTCCCTGCCCCCAAGGAATCTTTAAAAAATATTGCATAGCCACACAGCATGCCAAATAAGTTATTATTGTGTATGAATTGATTTCTAGTTTACATTTATTTTGAAGCTAAGAGTACTACTTGTGATAAGATACTTTCAGGATAAGAATATATGGTAAAAATTTAACTCTTCATTCCAAAGGGCTATATGATGCACCTACTTGTCAGAAATAATTTCATGTTAATCTCCTTATATATTATATTCTCTCCTAATGTATCGTCTTATTTTGAAAAATATAGCAATATAAATGGAACCCTCTCTCTCGCTACAGGGTCAGCCATTTACACTATAGAATCATCATCCTTAGTATGCAGCAGGACATTCTGTGCTTCTTTTACTCCAAGAAATTTTTTAAAAGAATACATGTCATACTTTTACACCTATCTACATTAACATTTAACATACACTTTAGTTTTCAAAACAGCTACTTTAGAAGTTTCACCTCCCTGCTGCTTTGGGTGCAAATGTGAGATCTAAAATGCCTACTCATATTTATTGGTATTAATTACTTGTAATTGCTTTAAACAGAAAACCAAGATACTAAGCAAGTTAGGAGTCAACACTACTAGGGCCCTACCAAATTCAGGTCCACTTTGACCAATTTCATGGCCAGAGGGTTTTAAAATTGGTCAATTTCACAATTTCACCTGTTAACATCTGAAATTTCACAATGTTGTAACCGTGAGGGTCCCAACCCAAAAGGTACCCGGAAAGTGGGTCTGATCTCCCCTCTGCTCTCACCCTCCCCCGCAGCTGCCAGGCAAGGGAAGGACAAGTCCTGTCTTTCCCAAGCCCAGCAGGGACACAGCTAGGAGCTCCCTGATTGGGGCGCTTCCAGGAGTAGGGGGATACTGGACCCACCTTCACAAATCTCCTCCAGCTGCAGGAACCTCAGAGGTTGGAGGTTCCTGCATACCCGGCCCCACACCACTCCCGAAAGGTGGCAACGTGCCCCTGCAGCTCCATGCACTGCCCCTCTCTGCAAGCACCGCCTCCACAGCTCCCATTGGCCACGGCTCCTCGTTCCCAGCCAATGGGAGCTGCAGGGGCAATGCTTGCAGAGAAGGGCAGCATGCAGAGGGAGACCCCGCCCTGGCCGCTTCCGGGAGCGGTATGGGGCCAGGGCAGCTGGGGAGCCTACCTTAGCAGCAGCTCCGCTCTGGGATCGACCGGGAGATACTCTAGGATCAACCAGTCAATCGCAATCGACCGGTTGGTGACCACTGTCGTAAATGGATTTTCTGGTCCTTTTTTTATTTCTATAATTTTCTATGTTATGCAGGAGTCAGACTCTCTCTCCCGTCACTCCTTCAGTCATAATTTTTACATCAATAGACAAATTACTTAATACAAATTTGATATTACTGGTACCTAGAATATTACATTACATTTCACCTTGAAAATGATTTTGGGTATTTTAGAAAAGTTTTTGGTAGAATGTATCCTCTCCCTCCACTGCATAACATGAAAAGGGTGATATGGAAATCCATCCAGCCCTTATTATCTAAGCCAGATAAAGAATTACGTTTTATAAAACTTCCGCAGCTGAAAGACCCAAGCTGCCACTTGTTAATACTCCAGCCTCAGACATACTCTAGATTCTTCTTTCAGCATGCATTCCTCAATACCTAGGGAATTCTAAAAGATTTTAGTGTTCGTATGCTATTCTCAAACAAATGTGCAAGTAGTAAGTTCCTTACCTTTTAAACGATGTATGTCTGCCATTTGATATGATATGTTGTTCTGTAGTTTGATCTGCAAAGAAAGAAGTTTAAAGATGTAAATATATATTTACACCTAAATAAGCCAGAAGCATTTGAACACATTTTGATCTCACAATTAAGTAAAAGTGTCATTTTACAAACTTGTGTGAACCGCTTTCAGAAATCACAGATGGAAGGTACTGCAAGTAAAATCAATCATACATTTCCCTTACAAGTTAAGTCCCTAAGTTTTGCTGAGACAGGTTTAGCTAAACCCACCTTTAATAGAAATATTTTCTGAAAACTAACAAAGTAGATATATTTATCTTTAAATCTATCATTTGTAACATTAAGATTGCATTGTGGTACTGCATGAAAAACTGAACATACGAGTCACGATTTCACTGTCCAAGCCTAAGTGCTGCAAAGTAAACAGTATTAATAGTGAAAAATCATTTACAAATGTTTCAGTTGTACTAAAGTGAAAAGCAATGGCAAAACAACTAAGAATATTTGCTTTAAACAATACTTTTAATATGAAAGCATGTCTTTAAGAGATCTGCCTCAGCTCTGATGGAGCCAGATTTCTATGAAGGATTTTTTGATTAGATATTTTTATTATGTAAAAGCACTAACAATTACAACCAATGAGAACACATGCAAAGGTAAGTGTAAATATAAAGCCATTATCATGCCAAAATACCTTATATTTCTTTATTTTTTCAAACAACGAATCAACCAAAGCAAAGACAAAAAATGTTAGAAGTGAGGGAACAACGTCTCGAACCAACGAAACACCATGCAGAGACAAGGAATTATGTCAGAAACTGACCCCTGCACAATTAGTTTTTGAAAGAAACTTGTCTCTGTTGGGGTCATAAGTATTCCCCAGTAGGGCTGCTAGACTATTAGGTTTAAACTAAACATTAGAATTCAATTATCTTCCTTTTTAAAAAGTAGCCACAATTTATTTATAAAAAGAAAAGGAGTACTTGTGGCACCTTAGAGACTAACAAATTGAGCTGTAGCTCACGAAAGCTTATGCTCAAATAAATTGGTTAGTCTCTAAGGTGCCACAAGTCCTCCTTTTCTTTTTGCAAATACAGACTAACACGGCTGCTACTCTGAAACCAAATTTATTTATAGTTACTTTTAAAATTGTACAATATGGACATATCCCTTTTTTCCCCAAAGCAAAGGGGTATTAGATATTTCAATCCCCACCTACTTTCTGAAGTTTTAATATCTTTGAGTCAGACATTTGGAATACCTGTTTTTTGTTTTGTTTTTTTTTTAAAGCTACATCTTCTCTCAGGTTGGAATAAATGGAAGTGCTATGAAAAGTAGGTACTTTATATAATACCTCTCTCTATAGAGCTGCTATCTTAAAAATAATAAATGCAGCTAAATAACCATAAACTTTCAATTGTTAACATTCATCTCTTTTTAATTAAGTACAGGTGAAAAAAAACACCCTAAAACCACAGGGAAGTATTCATAAGCCTTTTCAAGTGGGAAAATAGATTTAGTCCTCGCTGCAGAAGACAGACTTAAAAAAAACCCCAAAAAAACCAGTTCTCTGTTATAAGCAAGTCTTATAATTTAACTCAATCACTACCAGTTTACCATGGAGTGCTCCCAGTACAGTTTTATAGTTGCCAGTTATAACAATGTACTAATGAAGAGTTCTTTATTCTACCACAGATTCTGTGTAAGTCAGTTGTAATACTGTATCTCTAGCTGAATATGTGTATTCAGGATGACTACATTTAGGTAAAATTCAAGCAGCAGACTTAGGGTTATGATCTGAAGTAGTACAAAAGAGCATAAGCTTTCGTGAGCTACAGCTCACTTCATCGGATGCATGTAGTGCATGTAGCTTATGCTCAGATAAATTTGTTAGTCTCTAAGGTGCCATAAGTCCTCCTTTTCTTTTTGCAAATACAGACTAACACGGCTGCTACTCTGAAACCTGTTAAATATGCTTAATACCGTACATGCTGTTAAACATTTGGCTTTTAAAATCCATGCAGTAAGAGTAAAAAAGTAATAAGCCAAGCATTTTAGAATATAAGACAGTCTCTTAGTTAGTGTCATAGCAATATTTAGAGAGAGCTGGCCAAGAAGTAGGATGAATTTGATAAAGTTCACATAAAAACACCCCACCACTTGATTTCACTGAAATAGTGATGAAAAACTCAACAAAAAAATTGGAGTTTTGTAAGTTACAGTTGGCTGAAATTTTCCAATCACTAAAAAAACCAAACCAAAACAAAAAAACCCAAAAAAACCACACCACTATCCTGGTACTGTACAATGTAGTTTTCCAACTGCCTTACGGGTCACAATTTTCAATTAATTTTAGTATCCCTGTAGAACATACTTTTTAGTAATTAACCAAACACAAATAGCTGCGAAGTCAAATGCAGTAGTATGATTTTTTTTTTTTTTAAATTCTGTATCATTTGTTTTCCAGAGAGGTATATCAACTTCTAAAAATACATACTTAATCACACTGTCTATTTTCTAAGCACTCAAAAGTTAATTCTCAGCAAACACTGAATTATTGGAAAAACCTATCACCTCAGTGGCAAGATCTATATAGCTCATTCATTGCTGCAGTGGGAAATAACGACTTCACTACAGACAGACCAAAATATGCTGGGCTGCCATTTAAGAGGCAAAATTTGTGGTGCTCTCCCACCATATTTCCTGCTAATCGGAATAAGATGCATTTTTCATTTAGACATGGGATAACTGCTGTTTAAGTAGGACAGTTTTTAAAACCAACCTTGACAGTTCTTATTTCAGCAGGTTAGTCAAATTCCACTTACCAAACTACGCCATCACACTTCATATCATGCTATTTGATCATGATATTTTGTTGCAAAATTAATGAAGTGTGTGATGTGAATCAGAAAGAAAGGCATTCAAAAAAGCAGTAAAATTTGTCACACAATGGTATTTCCTTAAATTCTATGACAAGAATAGTAATTAGAAAAGTACAAACTGTTCAACCACAAGACCACGATCCCCAACTCCATTCAAACGACACTGCACTTACTACCATACATAGTGTTTCTTACAATATTCAATCACATCACTCATCTCAAACTATTACCATCACATCTTTAGTTTCTTACTATTAAAAAGAGCTGCTTGTTTAACACAGCCTGGCAAAGTTGTCATGAAAATGTACCCCACCAGCACAAAATCTATTCATGCACTCTTTTCCATGACAAACCAAATGGAAAAATATCATTTTGCATAGTTAGTTTAAAATATCCCTACAGAGTGGACTAGCACCAGCCATGACTGATTTTAGCCAGGAAATTATGAAAGAAAAAAAAAGGTATTTTTGATCTTTCAAAAAATCAAAATAAACTTTCTATACAGAGTTTTGCAAGATAAAGTGGTGAAGAAAAGTGCACAGGCAGGTACTATCTTGGTTTTTCAATGTGCTGTTTAAACGAGTCATGTTTCCATAACAGGTCACCCATTAAGCTAGACAGAACAGTAGTTCCCTAGCTTTAAAGCTTCGGATCTCTTTTTCATTAGTCAGAACAGATCAGATCAATGGAAGAAAACGAGTTCAAGAAAAAATGAGCTGACCTGCAGTATATTAACCCACTTCCAAGGTTATAGTCAAATAGCCAATATGCCACACTGAGTAAAGCCTCGAGTTTGTTTCTTGCACCCATTCCATCATCCTTCAGGAGCTGCAAAACGTTAGGATAACAAACTCACTAGCCCACATATCTATTCAGGGGACACCATCACAGGGCCTAATCACATCAGCCACACTATCAGAGGCTCGTTCACCTGCACATCTACCAATGTGATATATGCCATCATGTGCCAGCAATGCCCCTCTGCCATGTACATTGGTCAAACTAGACAGTCTCTTCGTAAAAGAATAAATGGACACAAATCAGATATCAAGAATTATAACATTCATAAACCAGTCGCAGAACACTTCTATCTCTCTGGTCATGCAATTACAGACATGAAAGTTGCGATATTACAACAGAAAAACTTCAAAACCAGACTCCAGCGAGAGACTGTTGAATAGGAATTCATTTGCAAATTGGATACAATTAACTTAGGCTTGAATAGAGGCTGGGAGTGGCTAAGTCATTATGCAAGATAACTTATTTCCCCTTGTTTTTTTCCTACCTACACACCCCCTCCCCCTTCCTCAGATGTTCTTGTTAAACCCTGGATTTATGCTGAAAATGGCCCACCTTGATTATCATACACATTGTAAGGAGAGGTTTCAGAGTAACAGCCGTGTTAGTCTGTATTCGTAAAAAGAAAAAAGAAAAGGAGTACTTGTGGCACCTTAGAGACTAACCAGTTTATTTGAGCATGAGCTTTCGTGAGCTACAGCTCACTTCATCGGATGCATATGCAATATGCTATGCATCCGATGAAGTGAGCTGTAGCTCACGAAAGCTCATTGTAAGGAGAGTGATCACTTTAGATAAGCTATTACCAGCAGGAGAGTGGGGTGGGGGGAAGAAAACCTTTTGTAGTGGTAAACACCCATTTTTTCATGGTTTGTATGTATAAGAACATCTTCTGTATTTTCCACAGTATGCATCCGATGAAGTGAGCTGCAGCTCGCGAAAGCTTATGCTCAAATAAATTGGTTAGTCTCTAAGGTGCCACAAGTCCTCCTTTTCTTTTTGCTAACACGGCTGCCACTCTGAAACCTGTCACTAGTCCTAGAAGAGGCAGCAATAGTAACGCCCAAACTCTGCGCCTGAGGTTTGTTATTTCTCTATATTGGGCACTGGAGAGGACTGAGAGTCGAAGGAAAGAAGACGAGACCCCCGACACCAGGGAGCACAGCACCGCAGGAAGTACAGAGGGACTCTCACTTCCAGGGGTACTTTTCACACCCACCCCCCAGCCCTGCCAGGACGTGGGCCCCGCCCCCCTGTACCTTGCTGTCCTCGCATCTGGTAGCCTGGCTGTCCTTGGCTTGCAGCTGGCCGCTCAGGTGCCGGCAGTCCGCCTCCTTCTGCTCCAGCTGCTTCTGCTGGGAGTCCACCCTGAGCATGAGGTCCGAGTTCCTCTTCTCCAGCCGCCCGCGGGCCACCTCGCCGCGCCTGGCCTGGCCCTGCAGCCCGGCCACCTCCTCCTGCAGCCGGGCCTGGCGGGACGCGGCGCTCCAGTAGTTGAAGGCGAGGATGGCGATCAGCACCAGCAGCGCCGCGAAGACCAAGGACGGGAGACGGCCGCCCCTCCTGTTGGCCCCGAACCCCACCATGGAGGAGGCCGGGGGGGGGCTTCGCCGCGCGCCGCCTCCGCCCACCGCTGAGGGGAGAAGCCGAGAACGGGGCCCGGGGAAGGCCCCTCAGGACCGGCGGGACTGGGGGAGGCCCCTCGGGGCACCGGGGGAGGGCAACGAGGGGGCCGCCGCAGAGGGTGGCGGGACAAGGGCAGCTGGCGGCGGCCGAGGGGACCCCGAGCGCCGTCCCGCCCCGCACGGGAGAACCGCTGCCGACCCCGCCCGCCTCCTCCCGCGCCGGTCCCGGGCCCCGGCCGGCGGCTCCAGGGCAGGCCCCGCCACTTCCGCGTTACCGCGTCTCGCGAGAAAGCGCCCCCCGCTCCCCGAGCTCTCGCGAGAGCCCCGCTGCCGCGAGCGGGGGGCGCGGCGGGGCTGCGGCGGCCTCTCTCGCTCCGCGGGGCCTGCCCCCCCCGCCGGGGGGAGCCGTGTCAGCCCCGACCCGCGGGAAGGCGGGGGAGGCCACGGGGCGCCTGAGAGGCGGGCACAGCGGCGGGGGCGCGCGCGCGCGCTCCCCTGGGCTGGAAGCCCGCGTGACGGGGACGGGTGTCGAGGCGTGAGGGGAGCGGGGAGAGAAGTTGGGGGGGGGGGGGGGGGGATTAAGGTTTTGTAGTGACCCAGCCGCTCCCAGTCTTTATTCAGGCCCAGTCTGATGGTGTCTAGTTGGCACATCAATTCCAGGGCTGCAGCTTCTGTTTCTGACATTTTTTGGGGGGTGGCAGAATTGCCACGTTGAGGTCTGTGGTTGAGAGCTCCTGGCGTGAGAGACGAGCCGTTGCCTTGGGTCAAAACCTGTCTTGGAGACGAAGCGAAGAGCAGGGTGCCCTGGTCCGGTCTCGTCCTGGCCCGAGACGGGCAGCCGGGTGCCTGCAGGTTCCCTCACAACACGCTGCTGGGTGACCTTCCAGCGCAGCCGCCAGCTCTTCCTGGTGGCCCTGCTGACATTTTCCCCTAAAATCCTTAATTAACCTCAGGAAAAACAAATATAGATGCACATACGCGCGTCCAAATCATTGTAAATTTATATCATTGTAAATTTATTTCAGAGTAACAGAAGTGAGCTGTAGCTCACGAAAGCTTATGCTCAAATAAATTGGTTAGTCTCTAAGGTGCCACAAGTACTCCTTTTCTTTTTGTAAATTTATTGAATCTTTTTGCAGACTCCATAATAAAGATAATGTAGAGTTGTCTCTCTTCTTTACAGGACCTAAACAGAACAGAAACACAAATAAGGTGCTCTGCGGGTTCTTTGTCTTTTTTGTTGTTGCTTCTTTTCCTTTTTTGGGTTGCTTTTTTAAAAAGACTTGCGAGCTAGTAAGTCTGCTGCTGTGAAAAGTGATATTAACAAACATACAAATTTCACAGTAACGGCCATGTTAGTCTGTATTCGCAAAAAGAAAAGGAGGACTTGTGGCACCTTAGAGACTAACCAATTTATGTGAACATAAGCTTTCGTGAGCTACAGCTTACTTCAACTGAATGCATCCGATGAAGTGAGCTGTAGCTCACGAAAACTTATGCTCAAATAAATTGGTTAGTCTCTAAGGTGCCAAACATACGAATATCACTTTTCACAGCAGCAGACTTACTCAGTCCTGGCAAGCCTGGTGACAAATTAAGCCCTGGATGGGGAGGTGGGTAGGGGGGAAGGGGAATGCATGACAGGCTGGCAGAGGCAGCAGGGGGTGAGCCCCATGATCAGAGACTTCTGCCTGCCACTCCAGAGCTGGAGCCCAACCCTACATCCCCAGGAAGGTGGTGAACTCACTAGTTGCCTCCTCCTCCAGTATTTGTGTCTCCAGAGAGAGGCAGGGTCCAATCCCTGCTGGTGGCCCTTGTGGAGGGACCACTGCTTCCCTTTCTCCCCCAGTCACTGCCCAGGAGTCTGTGGCTGCAAGAAAAGCCTCTGGTGGCCATATTTGAGAAACGCTGTCTTAATGGGCCCAGTGGTGTTTAATATATTAAAGATCATAAAAGGGGGGTGAGTAGTGAGGTAGCAAAGTTTGTAGATGGCACAAACTTATTTAGATTATTAAGGACCAGAGGAGATTTTGAGGAATTTCAGAGGGATCCAACCACACCAGGTGAACAGGCAATGTGATGGGAAGTAAAATTTACATTAGAGGGAAAATTTAAATCAGTCATGCACATAATGAATTTCTTAATTAATTGTAACAACTCAGGACATGGGATTGTAGACAACTCACTGAAGACTTCAGCTCAGAGTGCAGCTGGAGTCAAAAAAGCAAACAAGATGACTTGTACTCCATGCTACAGAGGAAGGTGAAAACTCCCCAAGATCTCTGCCAATCTGACGTGGGGGAAGATTCCTTCCCGACCCCAAATGTGATTAGTTTGATCTGGAGCACATGGGTGAGACCCACTGGCCGGAAATCTGGGAAAGAATTTTCTCTGGTAACTCAGAGCTCTCCCCATCTAGTGTCCCATTGCCAGCTGTTGGAGAGATTTGCTAATAGCAGTTGCGCATGGGCTGTATGCTTTTGTATGCAGTCTCATTATGCCATTCCCTCCATAAATTTATTAAGCTCTGTTTTAAAACAGGTTAGGTTTTTTGTCCCACTGCTCCCCTTGGAAGGCTGTTCCAGAACTTTACTTTGCTGATGGTTAGAAACCTTTGTCTAATTCCAAACCTAAACTTATTGACGTCCAGTTTATATCCATTTGCTCATGTGCCAACATTAGTCTTTAACTTAAAAAACTCCTCTCCCTCCCTGGTGTTTATCCCTCTGACATATTTATAGAGGGCAATCATATCTCCCCTCTGCCTTTGTTTGGTTAGGTTAAACAAGCCAAGCTTAAGTCTCCTCATGTAAGGCAGGTTCTCCATTCCTCTGATGATCCTAGTACACCTTCTCCAGCACCTGCTCCAGTTTGAATTCATCTTTCTTAACCATGGGAGACCAGAATTGCACACAGTACTCCGGATGAGATCTCACCAGTGCCTTATATAATGGTAATAACACTTTCCTGTCTGTACTGGAAATACCTCACCAGATGCATTCTAGGATTGCATTAGCTTTTTTTCACAGCTAGATCACATTGGTGGCTCATAGTCATCTGGCGATCAACCAATACACTCAGGTCTTTCTCCTCCTCTGTTGCTTCCAACTGATATGTTTCCAACTTGTAGCAAAAATTGTTGTTGCTGGTCCATAAGTGCATGACCTTGGATGCATAAGTGCATCCGAGAGTGCTGAAGGAATTGGCGGCTGTGATTGCAGAGCCCTTGGCCACTATCTTTGAAAACTCGTGGCGAATGGGGGAAGTCCCGGATGACTGGAAAAAGGCTAATGTAGTGCCAATCTTTAAAAAAGGGAAGAAGGAGGATCCTGGGAACTACAGGCCAGTCAGCCTCACCTCAGTCCCTGGAAAAATCATGGAGCAGGTCCTCAAAGAATCAATCCTGAAGCACTTACATGAGAGGAAAGTGATCAGGAACAGTCAGCATGGGTTCACCAAGGGAAGGTCATGCCTGACTAATCTAATCGCCTTTTATGATGAGATTACTGGTTCTGTGGATGAAGGGAAAGCAGTGGATGTATTGTTTCTTGACTTTAGCAAAGCTTTTGACACGGTCTCCCACAGTATTCTTGTCAGCAAGTTAAGGAAGTATGGGCTAGATGAATGCACTATAAGGTGGGTAGAAAGCTGGCTAGATTGTCGGGCTCAACGGGTAGTGATCAATGGCTCCATGTCTAGTTGGCAGGCGGTGTCAAGTGGTGTGCCCCAGGGGTCGGTCCTGGGGCCGGTTTTGTTCAATATCTTCATAAATGATCTGGAGGATGGTGTGGATTGCACTCTCAGCAAATTTGCGGATGATACTAAACTGGGAGGAGTGGTAGATACGCTGGAGGGGAGGGATAGGATACAGAAGGACCTAGACAAATTGGAGGATTGGGCCAAAAGAAATCTGATGAGGTTCAATAAGGATAAGTGCAGGGTCCTGCACTTAGGATGGAAGAATCCAATGCACCGCTACAGACTAGGGACCGAATGGCTAGGCAGCAGTTCTGCAGAAAAGGACCTAGGGGTGACAGTGGATGAGAAGCTGGATATGAGTCAACAGTGTGCCCTTGTTGCCAAGAAGGCCAATGGCATTTTGGGATGTATAAGTAGGGGCATAGCGAGCAGATCGAGGGACGTGATCGTTCCCCTCTATTCGACACTGGTGAGGCCTCATCTGGAGTACTGTGTCCAGTTTTGGGCCCCACACTACAAGAAGGATGTGGATAAATTGGAGAGAGTCCAGCGAAGGGCAACAAAAATGATTAGGGGTCTAGAGCACATGACTTATGAGGAGAGGCTGAGGGAGCTGGGATTGTTTAGTCTGCAGAAGAGAAGAATGAGGGGGGATTTGATAGCTGCTTTCAACTACCTGAAAGGGGGTTCCAAAGAGGATGGCTCTAGACTGTTCTCAATGGTAGCAGATGACAGAACGAGGAGTAATGGTCTCAAGTTGCAATGGGGGAGGTTTAGATTGGATATTAGGAAAAACTTTTTCACTAAGAGGGTGGTGAAACACTGGAATGCGTTACCTAGGGAGGTGGTAGAATCTCCTTCCTTAGAGGTTTTTAAGGTCAGGCTTGACAAAGCCCTGGCTGGGATGATTTAACTGGGAATTGGTCCTGCTTCGAGCAGGGGGTTGGACTAGATGACCTTCTGGGGTCCCTTCCAACCCTGATATTCTATGATTCTATGACCTTGCACTTTACACTATTAAATTTCATCCCATTTCTATTACTCCAGTTTTCAAGGTCATCCAAATCTTCTTGTATGATATTCTGGTCCTCCTCCTTACTGACAATATCTCCCAGTTTTGTGTTAGCCACATATTTTATTAGCAGACTCCCAACATCTTTAATAAAATCATTTTGTGCCAACATCATTAATAAAAATGTTAAATAAGATTGGCCCCAAGACCGATCCTTGAGGAACTCCAATAGTAACCTCCATTCAGCCTGATAGTGCGCCTTCCAGCATGACTGACTGTAGTCTGCCCTTTAACCAGTTCCTTACCTTCCTTTTGATTCTTGTATTAATCCCCATCTTGTCCAATTTAAGTGAAAATTTCCCATGTGGAATTGTATCAAATGCCTTACTGAAATCCAGGTAGATTAGATCTACTGCATTTCCTTTGTCTAGAAAATGATTTCCTTCTCAAAGAAAGAGGTCAGGTAGGTCTGGCATGATTTACCTTATGTAAATCATGTTGTATTTATCCCAATTACCATTTACTTCTATGTCCTTAACTACCCTTTCTTTCAAAATTTGTTCTAAGAATTTGCATATAATTGAGGTCAAACTACCTGGCCTGTAGTTTCCTGGATCAGTTCCCTCCCCGGCCCCCCGTTTCTTATATATAGGTACTATATTTGAAATTCTCCAGTCATAAGGTAGAATCCCCGAGTTTACAGATTCATTAAAAATCTTTGCTATTAGGTTTGCAATTTCTTGTGCCGGTTCCTTTAATAATCTTGGGGTGCAGATTAGCTCCCCCACCCCAGTTTGGTCCCATTAACTGTTTGAGTTTGGTTTCACCTTGGATACAGTAATTTCTACTTCTGTATCCTTGTTCCCATTGGCCACCATGCCTCTGCACCCAAAATCCTCATTACCCTTTTTAAAAACTGAGGCAAAATATTTGTTTACATGTTGGGCCGTGCCTAGATTATCTTCAATCTCGACCCCATCCTCAGTGTTTAGCAGTCCCACTTCTTCTTTCCTTGTTTTCTTTTTATTTATATGGCTAAAAACCCTTTTATTATTGGTTTTGAGTTCCTTTGCAAGGTCCAACTCGGCTTGTTTTTTGGCAGTTCTCACTTTTCACCTGTGCTTTCTGACCTCCAAGAGTAGCTTCCATTCCTTGTAGGTTTTCTTTTAATCATAGAATCATAGACGATAAGGGTTGGAAGAGACATCAGGAGGCCATCTAGTCTAACCCCGTGCTCAACGCAGGACCAACCCCAACTAAATCATCCCAGCCAGGGGTTTGTCAAGCTGGGCCTTAAAAACTTCTAAGGATGGAGATTCTACCACCTCCCTAGGTAACCCATTCCAGTGCTTCACCACCCTCCTAGTGAAATAGTGTTTCCTAATATTCAACCTAGACCTCCCCCACTGCAACTTAAGACCATTGCTCTTTGTTCTGTCATCTGCCACCACTGAGAACAGCCAAGCTCCATCCTCTCTGGAACCCCCCTTCAGGTAGTTGAAGGCTGCTATCAGATCCCCACCTCACTCTTCTCTTCTGTAGACTAAATAAGCCCAGTTCCCTCAGCCTCTCCTCATAAATCATATACCCCAGCCCCCTAATCATTTATGTTGCCCTCCTCTTGACTCTCTCCAATTTGTCCATATCCTTTCTGTAGTGTGGGGCCCAAAACTGGATGCAGTACTCCAGATGTGGCCTCACCAGTGCCGAACAGAGGGGAATTAATAACTTGTTTGAAATGTTTGCTCTTCCAGTTTGGTCTGCAATCCTTCCCTATGATTTTTTTCCTGTTGTTTGAGATACAGGCAACAAGATGCAGGCTTCAGATAGTTTCTGCAACTTTGACAAACTAATTCCAAGATTCTTCCACATTCAGATCCTTGAGTTCTTCAATTCTTACGGATATACCAGGCTGCTTGCACTCCTTAACATTCAACACCTTAACAAAGTAATTGTAAACTTGTCTGACAATTCTTTCTGCATTTGGAAAGTTTATCGAAGCTCATTATCAACAACAAATTACTTGAATTACACAGCATGACCAGGGTTTACTAGTAACATCTGTCTTGGAAGAGATTTCATGTCTTTTAAGGGTAAAAGCAATCTGTCTTGTCAAAAGCCAGAGTGGCTCCCAGTCCTCTGCAACTTTCAAAATGCTCATTACTGTTTGTCCCAATCTGGGGAAGGGGGTGCCTGACTACTCCTGGGGTGGGGGAGCATAGAGGAAAGGACAGCATCTGTGTGTTTATAAAGAAAGCTGCAGGACCTCAAATCTTCTCCCTACACATACATACTCTTTAAATGTACTGTTACATCTGCAGGTACAGCAGCAGCTGAGTCTTTCAAAGCCCCTTCTGCCTTTTCTCCCTGCTCCCTTTACTGCCCCTAAAGTAACCAGTTGGGGGAGCCATTCACATGGACAAAGCTCTTACAAGCCACCTTGCTCGAGCCCAAGCTTCTCAGTTCATTCTTGGGTGGCAGTAACAGATGCATTCCACACCCATTAACCTGCCACTTTCCAGCAAGTGCGGGGAATGTGGGAGCAGGAATTAAAGCTATAGGAGTAGGGACCACTGGGAAGAGGAACATACACACAAATGCTTGTAAAAGAGCAAAGTGAAGAAGGGAGGGAAAGACCAGGAAAATAAAAAGAAAAGGACAGACAGAGAGAAAATAGATGGTGAAAGGGGAGATGGAGGTGTTGGGATATGTTGTAAAGAGACACTGGAGGGGTGGGAGCTGACCCAAGAAAAATTAAAGGTTGTGAATCACTAGCCTGAGTTCTAACTTCGGTTCATAAACAGCTAAACAACAATCTCCCAGTCACTGAGATAGGATGAACCTTCGGCTGCAAAAGGCAAATATTAAAGCATGTTTTCTACTAGGGGAAAATACGTGCTTTTACCTCTAGGGATAAAATTATACATGGAACAGCTTGGGGGAAAATGGCAATGAGATCAATACATTTCTTTATGTAAATGAAGTCCCTTTGAGTAATATTTATGGAAGGCTTTTTGAGGATAAGTAGCTTGGAGGGTTGTTATAGGGGATTGTTACTGATATATGTTGCATTATGAAAACAAGCTGAGACACATCTGGGGTTATAATGAGGTTGAATCAGGTGAAATGGCAGAATGTTGTGAAAAAAGCAGTCTAAAGAATACACTTGTGTACAGGGAACAGTAACTGATTTGAAGTTTCAAGCCAATCGGGAAGAGGAGAGACATCTGTTCGTGAGGAGTGGTTGGGGAGTTTCAGTGCAGAGTCAGGTAGTTTGAGAGGGGATGCCTTCTTTAAATCACACTTGCAAAAAAGAAAGAGTAATTTTTAAAATGGAAGTTACTGTGGTGCCATTCCAGACCTCCAGGCATCCATGTACCTGTGATATTCCTTCAGCAACAAACAACCTCTGTAGTTAGGGTATGTCATAAATAGAAAGGGAAGGGTAAACCCCTTTAAAATCCCTCCTGGCCAGAGGAAATCTCCTCTCACCTGTAAAGGGTTAAGAAGCTAAAGGTAACCTCGCTGGCACCTGACCAAAATGACCAATGAGGAGACAAGATACTTTCAAAAGCTGGTAGGAGGGAGAGAAACAAAGGGTTTGTGTGTCTGTCTACATTTTGTCTTTGCCGGGGATAGACCAGGAATGAAGCCTTAGAACTTTTAGTAAGTAATCTAGCTAGGTACGTGTTAGATTATGATTTCTTTAAATGGCTGAGAAAAGAATTGTGCTGAATAGAATAACTATTTCTGTCTGTGTATCTTTTTTGTAACTTAAGGTTTTTGCCTAGAGGGGTTCTCTATGTTTTGAATCTAATTACCCTGTAAGGTATTTACCATCCTGATTTTACAGGGGGGATTTCTTATTTCTAATTCTATTTTTATTAAAAGTCTTCTTGTAAGAAAACTGAATGCTTTTTCATTGTTCTCAGATCCAAGGGTCTGGGTCTGTAGTCACCTAGGCAAATTGGTGAGGCTTTTTACCAAACCTTGTCCAGGAAGTAGGGTGCAAGGTTTTTGGGAAGTATTTTGGGGGGAAAGACGTGTCCAAACAGCTCTTCCCCAGTAACCAGTATTTGTTTGGTGGTGGTAGCGGCCAATCCAAGGACAAAAGGGTGGAATATTTTGTACCTTGGGGAAGTTTTGACCTAAGCTGGTAAAGATAAGCTTAGGAGGTTTTTCATGCAGGTCCCCACATCTGTACCCTAGAGTTCAGAGTGGGGGAGGAACCTTGACAGGGTAAAAAGCAAGAAGTTCTGAAAGGCTCCACTAGAGATTATGAACAGCTATTAAAAAGGTGAAGTATTGTTTTAGACTCTTTATTTGTAATATAACATCTGCCGCACCAAAAGAACTGTCCTTGGAAGAAGTGGCCCTGGGAAAGGGTTTGTCACCTGTAACTATGGGCTGGGCTCCTGAAGGGGAGTGCAGTCTCTGTTCAGCTCTGGTGGACATAATCTGGTGGGACAGAGGCTGACCAGCAACATATGCTGTGGAAGGGTACACAGAGATAAGAGAGCTCCCTTTTCTCCAGAAAGAATGACCAGAGAAGAGGAAAGCCTTGCTATGGATCACTCTGTGAACAGGGGTAGACTTGGATAGACCAGGGCTGCTGTCAGATCTTGCCAAGGAGGAACTGACTGGGGGCTTGGTAGGACCTGCAGAAAGCAGCCTGAACAGTGCTGTAATCTACAGTCTACCAACAGGCTGCAGAAGTGGGGGAAGGATAAGACCCTGGACATTGAGACAGAGCTTGCAGAAAACCTAGGGTGAGTAGCTTCTTCCTTTTCAAGGTCCTAGCACAGGCTGGCTGGCCCTTTAAGAGGAATTGGGGACCTAGCAGTAAACCCTTAGCTGATCCTGTTCTGGATTCAGTTACAGCTAGCAATCCCAGCTGTGGAAGGGTCAGGGAGAGCCGCAGAGAAAGGGAAGAGAACAGGTTTCTGCTCTGATTGAAGGTAGGTGGAAGAGAGCCTATAGGGACCTGGTTATGTTCTTGTGGGGGTCTGGAAGCAGGGAGACTCCTGGGAGAAGTGGCTGGGATCCCTGGGGACTGCAGGCAGTGGGGAAACCTGCTGAAAGAAGGGCCTCCAGGAGAAAAGCCCTGGGAGGCAGGGCTCTGCTTAGGAAGCATAGAAGAACTCTGCGAGTAGGGGGGCGGAGCAGGGACCTTGAGCAGAGCTGAAGAGAGGCATAAGAATCCCTTATCTGTATTTTCAGTTGGACTTTTGTTCACCTGGAAGGTGCATGAAATTAAAGGTAAGCTGGATGGAGGGTTAGGCTATGGAAGATGCAGACAGATAGGCCATTATAGTGCCAAAGAAGTGGTCAGCAAGGGTGGTGGAGATGGAGACCCCTGCAATGCCATGCTCTGATGCCAGGTGGGCCATGGTGCTCTAACCAGAGCTGCTTGCAGGGCCCATGGTTGGGCCTCCTAGGAGAGGAAGTACCCATACCCCCATTCCTCCTTCAGTGGAGTGAGAGCTGGTCCTAAACCCAGCAAGAACCTGGTACTGCAGTGGCTGAAGAGCTTGGACTCCCTCCAGCCCGGGTAGGATGACTTTTGGAAACCGCTGCTACTAAGGGAGAAGGACCCTAGGAAGGGAGCTGTGGTCCAGAAAGGGTGAAGAACTATGTGTGTGTTTGTTTTTTGGGCTAAATTCAACTGTCCTGCCAGCTGAGAGGGAAACTGAGGCACAGTTGGGGGGGAGTAACCAAGGCACCAGCTGTTATTGAACAAGATTGCACCCCTTAAATCACCTCTTAGACAAATACAAAGGAAACCAATTAAAGGAAATACATAGGATACCAAATAAAGAACACCTGTCTCTTTAAATCCTGTATTTACTGAGTAATAGTCATCTTTAATTAATACCCATTAGTACTGAAATTATGCAAAAAGAAAACATACAGTGTAGTTCATGGTGACCTGGATTTTGAAGTCTGGTGTTGTCAAGGTAAAGACATACTAAGGTAAATGGGCGGGGAGAGGACGCTGACTGAGTGCATAATACGTTGGTTTTCATATGGCTGTGCGTTATCTATATGTGTAGCTAATGAGCGTACAAGAACTACTTTAAAAGAGCATTGTTTAGGTTGCAAAATCAAATACTTAAAGCTAGGAAATGCTAGAATTATGGTTGTCTGTGTAATGTTAATTCTGCCCCCTTGTATATCCAACTTGTGCACTGAATGAGACAGGAGTTTTACGGAAAATATGTGGTCACATAATTAAAAGCTAATTTAATACACTCATACAAGTGGGCAGAATTAAGATTGGACTGGTAACTGTAAATCTGGTATTTGCTAGCTTTTGATCACCTGACTTTCCAGTCTAAGGGCCTGTCTACACAAACACTTCATTCACAGCAAGCTGGGGTATAAATCTATCCCGCAATGGCCTGTCATGAACTAAGTGTTTGCGTGGGCCCTTCTGCTCACTAGAAGTTCTGTATTGTGATTTGATCTACCCTGCTTTCAAACAGGCGTAGATTTCTACCGAGGGAATTCTTGAGCTACAGGATAACTATGCAGACTTTCAGCAGAAGAAAGCTGTTCATCTCAGAAGGGGGACAGCCCACTAGTGTCATGTGCTGGGTCTGGTAATAGTTAGGGGACACCTGGCCAGGGTGTGTGCGTCTTGCTCTTCCACCCCAGTATGTGGGGGTCTCTTGCCTATCTGGTGCCTCCAAAGCTGGGGATGGGATGCGATGCTGGGGCCATGATCTGGGTACAGAAAGTCTGGTTTGGGGCAGACTGTGTGTGCATTGCTTCTGCTACTGCTGTAGCGGTGGTGTGACCCGGGCTCTTGTTCTAGTGTGTGCCAGCACTTTCCTGAGGAAAACAAGCAAGAGAAGGGAAACAGTGATAAATACTTTATAACTCAGCTAAACCTTGATGGAATTTCATGAGACAAAGAAAAGGCACTTCTTTAGCCCAAGGCTACCTCCATGCCAGATTTCAAAGACCATCCTCAAACAATGGAGGTATTAGATCTTCCCAGAAAAAGGTCTCAAGCATCTTTTATAATCAAAGGTGCTGAACTACCTAAATATAGTTTCTACCAGTTCCTCCTATAACGTATCTGATGGTGCCTGGTTTTCAGGCACAGAGATGTCCAAGTGTCATTCATTGCATTGGTAGTTATCTGTGGGCACTAGAGTAAGACCAGGAGGAAACAAGTCTCACAAGTAGGCCCTTAGAGTTTCAAGAATGTAAATTTTAAAAGCTGTAAATATTTTGACTGTGTCCTTTTCCCTCTACGTTTATGGTCACTCGGATACAGTCAGTCTCTTGGGGCAGAGGCTGTCTGTATGTGTGGTACTGCACTTCAGACAATGAGGCCCTGATCTCAGTTAGGACTCCTGGGCACTATTTTAGGATACACATGTTGTTGTTTTTTTTTAAAATACCCTCCTAGTAAACATTCCTCCACCCTCTACAAAGCAAGGCTAACCCAGGACTGTTGTGTGCATTTCATGCGACTCTAATTCTTCAAGATATTCAGCTTTTCTTTGACATGTGAATGGTTCTAAAGAATAACGTGCTGCCTTTCTGCACCTCAGTTATCTCCAGTGCCACAAGATTTCCTGGACACCGTGTATTTGAATTGTAATTTGGACATGTTTCTGGCAACAGTGTTGGTCTCATGCTCACATGAGAGAACTAAGAAGAGAACTAGTGAGTTGGTTACCACTGACACAGTTGGATTATGAGGTGGCTAGAATGCAGTGCACATTCGTAATCTACACAAAAGGTAATATTGGTGTAGGTCGGGGCGGGGGTGTTTGGTTTTTTAAAGGTGCTGAACAGCCACAACTTCAATTGAAGTTAATGGTGGCTGCTGATGCTCAGAATCTCCAAAAATCAAACACACACAGCTCATCAGGGTGAGAAGGCAATCAGTTTAAAAACACCTAATCCTACCCTCCATGTGCAATCAACTCACAGGGATTGATCAAACTGATCAATTGGGTACCTCAAAGCCCAGTAACTTGCATGTGTTACCTCCTGTATTATTTCAACCCTTTTAGGCATACTTCATCCCCTTGTATTGCTACTAAATAGTGTCTTAACATCTTCTAAATTGTGATCTCTAGACTATAAGCTCTTTCTGTGTCTTATGTGTGGAAATTACCTTGCACGTTGCAATTGCTACTGGAATAGAAATAATATCCCAGATTCACAATGTGAAACTATTGTTGGTAGAACAAGTTCACCTTACAATTAATGTGTTCATAACAAATATATAAAAGCTGCAAAAAGGGTGCTGAAGTTCTAAAGTTAAGCATCAAATATCATGAGACACATGATAAAACAGCAAGAGTTGGCGTCTCTGTGAGACTTTCAAGTAGACAAGCTTAGCACACTTCTGCTAACTTGGCTATATGTGAGTTTGCTTCAGTCACCTGCTAAAATACCTGACTTTGGAATATGAAGGCAGTTCTTGCCATGGTTACAAAATGTGTGGGCCACACATTATTTATCCAACCACTGACCTTTTTGTCAAGTCCTTTGTAGTGTTGACCAACTGGCAGATACAACTGCACCCAAGTTAGATTTCCTCTTGTTGAATAACTATAATTGTTTTAACAATCATCAGAGGGGTAGCCGTGTTAGTCTGGATCTGTAAAAGTGGCAAAGAGTCCTGTGGCACCTTATTTACTAACAGACATATTGGAGCATAAGCTTTCGTGGGTGAATGCATGCATCCGACGAAGTGGGTATTCACCCACGAAAGCTTATGCTCTAATACGTCTGTTAGTCTCTAAGGTGCCGCAGGACTCTTTGCCGGTTTTAACAGTGAAAGCACATCAATAACTAAAATCTAATCTTACACTTTAAAGGGCCAAATTCTGCTCTGATGCACACGGGGGGCTCTCAGTTAAAGTCTCATTAACCTATAATTGCAGATCCTGGAAGGCTGCTTTATAGTACCAGTAGCTTTGGACTAATAAACATACTTAACCTCTTGTATGTAACATAAAATAAAGGACTTTCTATCTGTCAAAGGTGTATAAGTGAGAAGTAAATCCTCCTGGAGCCATCCAACACCTACCCTAGTCATGTGAGCATAAATAAGTGGGTTCATCCGTACAACCTGTAAGTTTGGGAAGCTCACACTGTTTGATTTCACAGAGTGGCTCTTCTTTTTTTTCCCTTTCATTGTCTTTGGGACCAATCCTGGGAGAGGCTTAGCACTCTTGGCTCCCATGGAAGACAACAGGAGTTGAGGACACTCAGCACCTCACAGGATTAGGCTATTTGAGTGTCATGATTATGCCAAATTTGTCTAATCCCTCCCAGAACTCCTCCGTATGCA
The DNA here is from genome assembly GCF_965152275.1 of Natator depressus. Taxonomy (NCBI): domain Eukaryota; kingdom Metazoa; phylum Chordata; order Testudines; family Cheloniidae; genus Natator; species Natator depressus. The sequence goes on from NC_134243.1 coordinate 82,132,800, forward strand.
CCCCCAATGCAATTTGACTGTGTTTTTTGTATGACAAAATTCTTTCACTCAAGGAAAACTAGAGCTACTGTAGTAATTTACTAAAAACCGTTTAATCTAAAGTAAACAGTATGACTAAGACTCTTAGGCAGGGGTTTCAGTAGTAATCTCTTCGTGTTTTAGTTAACTGTGTCACAGTTCAGCGTCTGAGCACTAGGTGGTGCTGGTTTCCATAGTGCCTTGCCGTCATGAACACAACTGAAGCAAGACTTTTCATCTTTATTGAAGTGCTATAAAACTCTATTGCAAACAATGCCCATCAATTACCGCGTAAGTACTAGGTTAAAATTAACTTAATCAGCAATTAAGAACTGATTAATCCTTTTTAAGGATTAAGAGATTCAAGGAGAGTGCACTGGCTATAAGCAATTATGCTGAAATCGTGCTAATTCTTTGTTTTCCCAACCTGTTATGTTAATGGTCACTGCTGCTTTCTGCTTTTGAGTTGGAATGCAAGAAAATAGTAGACTTGGAATTGGGATGCCTTGGTTATAGTGGTAATGGGTCCGTACCTTTCACTTCTAACTGGATGGTATGAATGTGGACCAGGTCTGTAGTGAGTGAAGCCATGATCACTCACGCAGTCATGGCTGCTGGTCTCAGCAGAAAGACCAAGGAATAAATGGAAGGAGAATTCTTCACATCTTCCCATCCCAGGCTTCTCCATCTCAAGACTGAGACACGTTTAAGGCTAGAAGGAGAGTGCCGTGCCTGTGCTGTAGATAAGGTGCCTGTCGACAGTACTGTCAGTCCACAAACTTTCACAAGCATTAACTTTAAGCAAAAAGTAATGACAAAAGAACCAACTCTGCTTAAGCATAGCCAATGTCATTATGCCATGTGTACAAACCAGATGTCTTCCTATCCATAGGAGGCCGTGTGCTCCCTACCCTGACAATCAGTGTAGGAATGTTGTTCTGCCCCTTGAGCAAGTAGAATGAAAGACATCAAAATGCTACGGGTATCCTACTTATGATTTGGTGAAACCTTTTGTTTTGAGGCTTGGTACCTGAATTTTCATGGTGATGTGGGTTATCTACAACACCTCAATATATTAATTCAATTGCGTGGTACAATTGGCTTCTCTGCTGAAAAGCTTACTCGTGTGTACAGATCAGAGCTCTGAGTGTGACATCTGTGATGGCATGGAGGCTTCATTTTCTGTAATGGAGGCAGAATGTGCTGTGGTGAAAAGTAATTAGGAAGGAGCCCCACTCCTGCCTTCTTTATAATGACTCAAATGGTTTAGAGCGCTTGCACCAAACAGGGGATTAGAATCCTCAGGTTTGAGTGCAGGAATACAGCTACCTGAATATTCAGCTTCCTTGTGCTCTGTGTTCTTAGCTAGTGGTTTTGATTCCTGGTTGGTTTTTCTTGTAGTCTAAGAAAGCTACAAATTAAAAGCATCCCAGACTATTGGTGTACTAGGTAACCTCTGGTATCTCTGACTAAATCTATAAAGGGCTTTTGTAGTCTCAGACACTCCAGAAACATGCTAGATGTTCCATCTCTTTTTGGCCCAACTCATCAACAGGAGAAATAATTAAATCACATGGATCTGAAAATATTTCAGTCATATTTAAGAATCCGAGAGGGTTTTTAAAGGCAGGGACAGATGGAACTTCCCTATTCAATGCATGCTGGGGTGCAGGAGGTCAGATAGGGCCCAGGCCAGGTCACTGTCCTGCCTGTGGGTATGTGGGGAGCTCTGCCTTACATGTAGCCAGTGTGCTCTTTTGGTCCTACATCTCCATGAGCTCCAGCCCCGCTGCTGGTGGGAGTGACATCCCCAGCCCTGCTCCCAGTTCTGGGGTCTTGGCTTGGCAGGTCAGCTTGGGCCCACTAGGATGTTGGTGACGATGCCAGAGGGATCAGGGCCCAGCCAGAGAGGGCAAGCTGCTCCCCACGCTATCTATGGTGGGCCCCAAACCTGAGCTGTGCTGTGACTCTGCGCTCCAGGTCCACTCACACAAATTGGGCTGTCTCACTGCTCCGTCATGACAGAGGAGCAGCTGGGCCAATCCTGCGTGATGCTGCAACTTGGCACACAGGATCGCAATGCTGCTTGCTCAGACGGCCAGCTTCCCTGTCAGTTTGGGTGGCATTGTGACCCTCTGCCCTGTGTTGCAGGTCACCACTCTGACCTAGCCTGATTTCTGTGGATGCAGTTGCACCCAGGGACCCCAGCTAAAGCCACCTTTGTGTAAAGGACACCCCATAGCAGAAATTTGGCAGGTTTTTTGTATTATAAATAAGATTCTGCAAGTTAATATTGGAAAAGCAGCAGTTTGGTTGACCCAAGGCCTAGAAGGACTGTCCACATAGATTATGCATTAACCTATTAATCACATGAGCTTTATACAGCTCTGATCTCATTTATGTATCACTAAAATAGTAATTGTTGTGGGTCATTATTGTGTCCATAGGGCCATAGTTGTGCTGATAAAGAGAGCAGGGCTGAGGATCCATTATTGTGCTACTCACAGCGTGCAAGGGACGGGAAAGCAGCCTGCTCTTCCTCACTGGGGATCTCAGGCTTGGGGAGCCAGCTGTTTTAGGGCTGGTGTAGCCAACTCCTGTGCCACCGGGCCTGCAGCTCCACCTTGTGAAGGGTGAGAGATGTGAGGTAAGGAGGGGCATGTCTGCAGCAAGCTGCGCTCCAGCAATCCACACCTCCGGGATGGCCCGTGGGCATAGTATAAAGCATCCTGGAAGTTTGAAGAAAATGGAGTCCTTCAACAAAAGGGCATCAAACTGGGTTGATGGGTTTTTTTCTTTTCTAGATTAAAGGGACACAGCGATATACCAGGCAGGGATGGGACACATCCCACACATTTCCCAAGAGACATGCTGGATCCGAGATGGCAATCTAATGGATGCTAGAGATGGAGAATTGGACACATGAAGTCATCAGGTAACTCTGAGCTGGCCCTGCTGTTTGCGTTTTGAAATCAGTAAGTTACTCACAATTCCATATGGGGAGAACCAAGCCCCAGGCACAGTAAATAAAAGCCAAGTTTATTTGGCATATGATATGAGAAAATCACAAACAAAATTGATGTTAGCAGGATATAAACACAGACCAACTGCTGCACTAAGAGTAGCTAGCTTGGTTCTAGGCTTAGTTACACAGTACACTGGTTATCTCAGCTGGGGTCTTCACCGATTGCTCTCTTCTTGCCAAACAGGCTGTTAACCAGGACTCCAGTACATTTCTTTGGAAGTCTGTGTGGCCCACGTCCCATTAAAGTATCCTGTCTCCCCCTCTTGTTGGTGCATCCCATATCTCTCTGAGCTAGAAATCACTAGGAGTTACTTGTAACCTCGATAGTGGAGCCCTGGAATTGGATGTGGTGACGATAAACTGGGGCAATAGGTGCTGTCCAGCATGGGGAAATAAATTGGACATGTGTCCTGTCAGGAAGGAGAAATGAAGTAACTGAGTTGCTGCTTGGTCAGAGGAGCTAAACAAGCCCTGAACAGTGCTGAGAGGAAGCTGAATTAGCGTTGTGTGGGCAGGTGCTGAAGGGTGTGATGGTCCCACAGAAATCAACGCGACGGTGCACATGCTTAAAAGTTAAGGGTGGACTGCTGGTTCAAGGCATCAAGATGAACAATCTCAGAGGTGTTGGGTCAGGTTACAAAATTATTAAACAAGATTTCCAGGACTGAAATTGTAAAATGAACACATGAAGGTGAAGTTTATACAAGCAGATACTTTATAACAGGGAAGCACAGTTTGGAATGGGAATGACCTGTTTTTGACCCCTGAGAATAGGAACACAGCTTCCAAAGTCAGAAATTTAACAATACACAGCAGTTGTGGTTATGTTTCCCTGTGCCAATACTGTGATTGCAAAAGAAAAGCGATGTAAAGACCAGATGTCCTGATCTCCAAGGAAAGCTTTCTCTAACAAAAATGCCCAGTTATGAAAACTAATAAAAAGACAAACCTTTTGGATACAAGAAAACATTTTAACACTAAGAATTAAAAAGGAGGAAATAACCAACTGGCAAGTGAAGTGCCAGGAAAGCACTGCAGAAAGAACTAAATTCAAACAGCAGTGTGGCTTTTTCCAAATTTAGGGCAAGTTGCACAATGCTTTTTGGGCTGTGAATTGTCCTATCACCTGCAGTGGGGTTGCTTGTGAAAGCTCAATCACATGAGTAGGGCCCTACCAAATTCCTGGCCATGAAAATCACCTCACAGACCGTGAAATCTGGTTTCCCCCCCCGTGAAATCTGGTCTTTTGTGTGCTTTTAGCAAATACTCTACAGATTTCATGGGGCTGACAGTGTTTCTCAAATTGGGGGTCCTGACCCAAAAGGGAGTTGCAGAGGGTGGTCGCAAGATTATTTTAGGGGGGTCCTGGTATTGCCACCCTTGCTGCTGCTGGCAGCGGCTCTGCCTTCAGAGCTGGGCTCCCGGCCAGCAGCCACCACTTTCCAGCTGCCCAGCTCTGAAGGCAGCGCTGCCGCCAGCCGCAGTGCAGAAGTAAGGGTAGCAGAACCACAATCCCCCCTACAGTAACTTTGTGACCACCCAGTTCAACTACAAGAGTAGAATGTGGCCCACTCTGCATATTAAAATAAACACAACACCAACATACTGGATGCTTATCCTGTTTTTCTTGTGTCTGAACTGTATTAAGTGTCTGGCTAGACAGTTCTTGTCCCAAGGATCTTTAGTCTCCTACATTTACCTAATCCCACTGTGTTTAAAAAAGGGATAGTAATGCATCCTCACTGTACCACTTAGAGAACTAACTGTCAGATTCAGTAGGGAGTCGGGGGTTAAAACATCCCTCTTTGCTTTCATGTTTGGTTTCTAGATGAATAGGGCTAGCAACTAATCAAAAAGGATGTAAAAAGTAATTTCATCATTTGTATTGTGAAAAAGTAGCTATCAACATGCAATTACACAACAAAATCCATACATAAAGCAAGTATCAGTCTAGTGAAAAAACTGAAATCAAATGTTATCTCCTCACCATCAAGAGCTACCTCAGCAGGGAAATAAAAAGGTTGGTTCTTTTTAATCACATCCCTGACAGTTAGCAGCACAGTGGATAGTTTATATATTGAGGGTTGCTGATTCAAACTACTCAGAGCATCAAAAGAGTTTGTGAGAAAATCCATTAGCCTGAGGGACTCTGCTTCATGGAGCCATTGTGTAGTCTGGGAAGGGGGTGAGGCAAATCTGTAATCAGAGAAGAAGTATGTTATGGACGATGTCCTTGTAAAGCTCGTGTCTAGGGTGACCCCGCTTGGCGTGACCTCCAGTGGCAGGTTGTGGCAGAACCAGTGGGTTAGACCCTCCACTGGTGTCTGGTCTTCAGCCCTCTGCTTGGGAAACTCAGCTGGCAAACCCCTCTTGCTGCTCTTCAGCCTTCCCCCAGGAAGCTCCTCCAGTTTCTCCAGGGACCTCCCACAGTCTCCTAGCAGCTCTCACTTGCTGTTCTTTTGCTACAAGGCAGCTCTGACCCACCAGCACTTTCCTCCTTCTGTGACTCAGGTGTCCTCTCTTAAGCCAAACTGGGGTCAGCTGAGGAGTCATGGGTGCATTGACCTCTTCCCTCAGAGGGCCACTGTCACCCCGTGACACCCTTTACAGATAAGATACACAGGAGGCACCATCAGGGTCTGCCCTGGGTGGGGGAGAACCTGATGACTGGCTTCTCTTGCTCCTCCTCTGACCACTCTCCTACAGGCATTGGTATTTAGGGAACGGTGCTGGTGGCCCTCCTCCCACTTTTGATGTCCATCACATGTACTCCCCCTGTGCGGGATGTCTCCCATGTACTTCCCTTTCCTTTCTGCCCCCCCACCCTGAAGCTTGCTCCACATTCAGGAAGCCTCCCACCCCCCAAACACCCTTTCACTGGAGGAGAGAAACATGAGAGGCCCTCATGGTCTGGTCTCCTCCTTTCCTTCCCCAAAGGGAAGTGTGAGGAGGGGCTTCCTCTCCTGGGCCACTCACTTCTCCCTGTGAAGCAGAAGCAGAAGTGGCCTTTTCTGCCTTCACTCTCTTCCCTTGATGGAGGACCTATACTAGGAGTTTGGGTTTTCTTGATGTTGCTCCACCCCCTGCATCCCAGGAGAGGAGAAGCAATGCAGCAGCTTTCAACAGCTTGATTGCTTTCCTTTTCTGCCTCTCCATCCCACTGCGTGTAGACGCCGCCTCCCTAAAAGCCCTGGGGCTGGAGTCACATCACTCAGCCTGATCACCTGCACTAAAGGAGAGCTCAAGAAGGCAAGGCCTCTTGGGCCCAGCTTTTGCTTTCCTGAGTGGCCTGTGAGCCTTGCCTTAAATTGGAGACCAAGTGTGGTGTAGCATCGGTTGATGGGAATGGGGAGAAGGGGCGAGGACAGGCAATACGTGTTTTGGGTCTGATTTATTTCTTTTGAGCAGGCAGAAGAATGCCACTACAGGAAAGACCACCCTGTGTTAGGGTCACAACTGCCGTAGCTGAGAGCGCCACAATGGCTCAGCCATAGCAGAGGCAATCCTGTAACTCTGGTGTCCTCAGAACGCCACTTGCTCCTGCTGCCAGGTGGTGGCCAAAAAGTATCAGCTTCCCTCGTGTGACCCCCACCCAACTGGTAGGCTCATGGATGGCAGTGAGGACAAACCTGGGGATCCATCGTGAGGAGAAGCTCCTGGGGTTGGAGAGTGGAGTTGGCTGAGGGGAAATGGAGAGAGAAGCCACCGGGTGCCAGCTCCAGCACCGCTAGGCCTCAGTGCTGAGGTAGCTGTGCGTGTATCGCCTCCCTCAAGCCAGTGGGGTGAGGCTCTGTGCCCTGCGGCAACTGGCAGCACCACAAACATTGGGCCCCACACGGAAGCATCTCTGTAACAGAGTTAGAAGCCCACGAAGGCTTTGCCTACATTTTGTTGAGTTACAACATCCTTCTCCTACCGATGGTTGGGTCTGCAGAGCGTGTCGGTGGCTATGGCTTGTGGGAGAGAAAAGTGAAAATGCCCTGGGCTTGCTGTCGCTTACAAGAAGGTATTTTTGGTTCCATTTCACTTGCTGCACATACTGTTTTCCTTCTTATCCCAGTCCCTTATTTTCCCCCATGCTGATCTAATAAACATGTTGCCTTGTGGGATGGCCCTTGGTAGCTGCTGAAACTGAAATGGATCATCTAGAGCAGTGTTTCTCAACCTTTTTGAGACCAGGAACTGGTTTGCTGCCTTCCTAAACTGTGTCAGGGAGATCTTGGGGACTGGTGCCGGTCCACAGACTGGTTGTTGAGAAACACTGATCTAGAGACTGTTCTTCAAGTGGCCCTGCATGAAGTGGGGTTGGATTACTCCCTGGAGATCTCCGGCTGGAGTGGGTTACAGGATAAGGGCCAGTGAGCAAATGAATGTGAAGGTTTGATGAGGGGGAAGCTGGAATGGCTAGAGAGAGATACAGGAGCCAGGCAACATGTAGCCGCACCCCAGCCTGGCTGGTGTGCACCTGGAGCCCAAGCAATATGTTCTGAGGGGCTCACAAAAAGTGACTCATTGCTACCCTTATTTTACCAGATTCCTTGTGCATCCCAGAGCAGTCAGGGGGGATCTGTGGTCGCTCAGATACCCCGGTGAGTTACAAGAGCCTGGAGAGAATAGTCACATTTTTGTTGATCTCTTAGACCCCATTTTAATAAAATAGAACACTCTGTGTTTCGATTGTTGCAACATTTTGGTTTGTAAATTTTAATAATAAACGTGTCTTGTTTATTCTGTTTCCCTTTCTTTTGCTTCCACCTGCTTTCTTTTTTCTGTTCATTTTAGAATATCTCCACTCTCTGTTTAAAATATCTCAGTGGCCTGAAATCCATCCCAGCTTTCCAGGTAGAGGCAGTGGGAGCTAACTTAGATTGAATCCAGGAGTGATTTACATCAGGCCAAACTTTAACCCACGTCTCCTAACAGCTGGGCAGTATGGGTCATTACAGTTGCTTTCGCTTTGTCTATTACTTGCGTCATGCCTAAACTAAAAGAAAAAAAAGTGTAATGCCCAATTCATTCATTCATTCATACTAAATCAGTTGAAGCCTGTCTCCAAATAAATTCCTGTAATTAGTTATTGCCATAGCAGTGAGCTTGTTCTGATTGACACTACACTCCAGGGGACTCTACTCAGCAGAAAGGTCCACTCTTGCAGATCCCTTTGCAGCATCAAGTTATGTGCTGGGCAATCTGAAATTTCATTTAAAAATCTTTCTATAAAATAATAAAACTGCTCAGTGCTGACTTTCTTGCTGCATACAAAAGGCACAGTAAAGGAGGGAAGGCTTTAGCGTGTCAAAGAGAACATTAAGGTTCCACAAGATAAGCACTCAGAAGTTTGGAAATGCCAGAGTTAAAGTTGCATGGGAATCTGCAACCTTAATTCTGCCCCTTATAGAATCACAGAAATGTAGGGCTGGGAGGGGCCTTGAGAAGTCATTAAGCCCACCCCCAGGCAGTGTGCCACAACCAAGTAAACCTAGACCATCCTTCACAGGGGTTTGTCCAACCTGTTTTTAAAAACATCCAATGATGCGGATTCCAGAACCTCCTTTGAAGCCTGTTAAAGAGCTTGACTACCCCCTATAATTAGAAAGCATTTCCTAATATCTAACCTAAATCTCTCTTGCTGCAGATTAAACCCATTGCTTCTTGTCCTATCTTCAGTGGACACGGAGAACAATTGATCACCATCCTTTTTACAACAGCCCTTAACATATGTGAAGACTCTTACCAGGTCCCCCCTCACTCTTCTTTTCTCAAGATTAAACATGCCCGGTTTTCTAACCTTTCCTTGTATGTCAGGTTTTCTAAATCTGTTATCATTTTTGTTGCTCTCCTCTGGATTCTCTCCACATTATCTGTATCTTTCTTAAAGTTTGGCACCCAGAATTGGACACAGTACTCCAGTTGATGCCTCACCAGTGCTGAGTGGAGCGGGACAGCTACCACCCATGTCTTACATACAACAGTACTGTTAATTACCCCCCCAGAACAATATTAGCCTTTTTTGTTGCTGCATCACATTGTTGACTCATATTCAATCTGTGATCCACTATAACTCTTAGATCCTTTTGAACAGTCCTACCACCTCGCCAGTTATTCCCCATTTTGTAGTTGTGCATTGGATTTTTAGCTTCCCAAGTGAAGTACTTTGCACTTGACTTTATTGAATTTCATCTTGTTGAATTCAGACCAATTCTCCAATTTGTCAAGGTCATTCTGAATTCTAATCCTGTCCTCCAAAGTTTTTGCTGCAGTTTGATGCAATCTGAAAACTTAATAAGCATACTCCACTCTATTATCCAAGTCATTAATGAAAATATTTAATAGTACCACGCTCAGGACTGACTTGTGTTGCTCCCTACTAGATACAACCTCCCAGTTTGACAATGAACCGTTGATAAGTATAATCTCTCAACCAGTTGTGTGCCCACTTGATAGTGATTTAATCTAGATGGCATTTCCCTAGTTTGTTTATGACAATGCCATGTGGCCAGTAATCCCGTCAAAGAAGGAAATTTGGTTGGTTTGGCCTGATTTGTTCTTGACAAATACAAGTTAGCTGTTCTTTATAACCCTATTATTCTCCAGGTGGTTACAAACTGATTGTTCCAATATCTTTCCAGATATATAAGGGCTTGGCTACACTTGCGAGTGCAATAAAGGAGCCCCGGGCAAACTAGCTCACTACCCGTCCACGCTGGCAAGGTACGTAGAGCGCTCTGAGTCCATGGCTACAGCGCTGCTGGTCTCCACCTCGGCGAGTGGAGTAACGTTTGCTGCACCCCCGCTGGAGCACCGCGTTGCCAGTGTGGATGCCCTGGTCCATTAGTGCGCTCTGATCGGCCTCCAGAGGTGTCCCACAATGCCTGTTCTGGCCACTCTGGTCATCACTTTGAACTCTACTGCCCTGCCCTCAGGTGACCAACCATCAGACCTGCCCTTTAAATTCTCTGGGGATTTTGAAAATCCCCTTTCTGTTTGCTCAGCCAGGCATGGAGTGCTCTCAGTGCATCTTTCCAGGTGACCATGCCTCCACGAGCCAGGTGAACCCCAGCATGGAGCAATGGCGAGGTGCTGGACCTCATCAGTGTTTGGGGGAAGGAAGCTGTCCAGTCCCAGCTGCACTCCAGCCGTAGGAATTACGATACCTTTGGGCAGATATCGAGGGACATGATGGAAAGGGGCCATGACCGGGACGCACTGCAATGCAGGGTTAAAGTGAAGGAGCTGCAGAATGCCGACTGCAAAGCGCGAGAGGCAAACTGCCGCTCTGGTGCTGCCCCCGTGACCTGCCGTTTCTACAAAGAGCTGGACATGATACTTGGGGGCGACCCCACCTCCACTCCGAGTACCACCATGGACACTTCAGAGCCCCGTTCAACAAGGTGGGAGGAAGAGGAGCAAAGCGGGAGCGAGGGTGCTGAGGCGGAGGAAGACACCCCAGAATTCCTAGATGCATGCAGCCAGGAGCTGTTCTCAAGCCAGGAGGAAGGTAGCCAGTTGCAGCAGCCGGTGCTTGGGGAAGGACAAACACCAGAGGAGGTTCCCGGTAAGCGGCTTTTATTTTGGGAAGAAAGTTATTTGGTGCGGGCTCTTGGGGCGAGGAGGGTTAGGGCTGTGTGCATGCCTAGATGCGGAGTAGGGTGTTGATGTGCTCTCTCACATCGTGGTAATCGGCCTCAGTGATTTCTGCCCAAGTTCTAGATGAGACTTTTGAAATGTGCTTGCACAGGTTTCGTGGGAGAGCCACTGTGGTCCTTGTCCCAGTAAGGCTAACTTGTCCATGCCACTGTGCCGTGAGGGGCCGGGGGACCATTGCTGCACACAGGCAAGCTGCATATGGGCCAGGGCGGAATCCGCATTGCAGTAGAAGGCCCTCCCTTGCTTCCCAGGTCACCCTCAGCAGCGAGATAGCTTCCAGGATGAACTCCTGTGGAAAATGTGGGGACAGTGTTCAGTATAGGGACCCCCTGCTGCTCTTGGCTCTCCCCAAGGCACAGAAACCCAGAGGACAGTACAGCCGTGAAACAATCAGTCACGCTTGACCCTGTGCTTACTCACCATTTTGGGGCTTCTGTGGGTTATGTGCGCTTGCTTTGGGACGGGCAAATTATGCTATTGTGTAGACTGTGCTTGCACTTAAGTACAGGGGAATCATTGCTCTGTCTGGTGTGAATAATGCTGCCTCTGGTAAGTGTTGCATTGTGCCTTTACAGATGCAACCGTGAGATCTCAGCCATCCGTGTTATCACAGGCCGAAAGACTCCAAAGATTCAGAAAGAGGCCACGTAGAAGCAAGGAAGACACGTTGCATGAAGTAATGCAGCATTCAAGTAATGAAAATTGAAAAGTGTAGGAGTGGCGGGACAGTGAAAAGAAGATCCACCAGCAGAACGAGGAGTGCTGGCACAAAAGCGCGGTGCTCCGGCAGCAAAGCACGGATCGGCTGATAAGCATAATGGAGCACCAAGCGGACTCGATCCAGGCACTCGTAGTCATGCAGGCGGAACGCTACTGTGCCCGACCCCCCCTGCAGCCCTTGTCCCAAAGCTCTTTCCCTTGTGCCCCCATGTCACCTCCAACCCACTTTCCCCAACATCCAGGTTCTTACCACCACCAGCTGCCTCCAGCACCTGTAGCTTCACCACCCAGCCCTGAAAACTACAGCCCTTACCCACTGCACTCAACCCCCATCACCATGCAGTACAGCCACCCTGAAGTGCAGCACTCATTGCACAGCACTCCAGACAGGAAGGCTGAGTATGAGAACAGGACATACGCAAATCTGTGGTTGAACCGTTCCCCACCCCAGCCCCCTGCCCTTTCCGTTTCCCAGGCAGTTGTGTTTCTTTTCAATAAATGGATTTTTTGTCTTTGAAAACATTCTTTATTATTGCATAAAGTAAAAGATACCATAGCCCAGGAAACAGGCACTGCAAGTCAGCGCAGCAAACACAGATTCCTACTAACATTGGAACCACTGCACTTCACTCCCGTGCAGGGCACCAGACATTACTGGTGGCTTTCAGCCTCAAATTGCTCCCTCAAGGCATCCCTAATCCTTGCAGCCCCGCACTGGGCCCCTCTTATAGTCCTGCTCTCTGGCTGTTCAAATGCAGCCTTCAGGTGTTGAACCTTCGAGTTCCATGCCTGAGTGAATTGTTCATCCTTCCCTTTACAAATGTTACGGAGAACATGTGTGGACAGAAGCACAGGGATTGCTGGGATGCGAACTTATGCATCACAGGGCGTTGGGACAGGACCCAGAATGCTCTGCACTCCCTGCCCCCTTCCCACAAGCCACAGCGCCAGAATGGGAAGAGGTGCTCTGTGGGATAGCTGCCCATAATGCACCGCTCCCAATGCCGCTGCAAGGGCCGCAAATGTGGCCACGCCAGTGCGCTTGTTCCTGTCCGTGTGGAAAGACTGCAGCACTTTCCCTACTGCGCTCTCCGAAGGCGGGTTTAACTCAAAGCGCTCTACGTCTGCAAGTGTAGCCATGCCCTATGTTAGGCTGGCTGGTCTATAACTCCTGGATCCTCTTCGTTCCCCTTTTTAGAGATAGGTGCTATGTTTGTCCTTCTCCAGTCTTCTGGGACCTCAGCCATTCTTCAGTAGTTCTCAAAGATAATTGCTAACGATCCCAAAATTGCTTCAGCTAGTTCCTTAAGTACCCTAGGATGAATTTTGTCACGTCCTGTTGACTTGAATACATCTAACTTACCTAAATATTGTTCAATATGTTCTATCTCTATTTTGGCTTGCACTCCTTACCCCTCGTTGGTATAGTGTTGAATATCGGGTCATAATTAACATTTTTAGTGAAGACTGAAGTGAAATAGGCATTAACTCAACTTTCTCTTGATGTCATCAGATATTAACTTTCCTTCCTCACTAAGCAGAGGACCTACACTTTCTTTTGTCTTTTTTCTTGCTCCTAATGTATTAAAATAACCTCTTCTTATTGCCTTTACACCCTTGGTAGGTGTAACTAATTTTTTGCCTGAGCCCTTTCTGATTTTGTTCATACATGCTTGTGCTATTCTTTTTTACTTCCTCTTAGCAGTTTGACAATGTTTCTACTTTTTGTAGGATTCCTTTTTTGATACCCTTGAGGTTATGCATTACCTATAGTCCCTACCTATATGATCACTTAATGTATTATTTGAGAAATGATATGATATACATTTTTTCTACAACCTTAGATACACACTAATAACATCTCTTTACCTTAGCCATTAATCTCTGATGTTGAAGTTTAGCAAATGCTTTCTGAAAATTTACATTTAACGATTCCCCTATCTTGCCACAATATTTTTAAAGAATTCCGAGAGATTAGGAAAGGAAGACCTACCCTCCTGAAGTCCACATGTACTCTCTTGAATGAGATTGTGTTTTTCCAAGTGTTCCTTAAGATTTTTTTCCCAGAGTACTAGAGTATGTCAGCAGTGGGCAGCCCTTGTCAATGACACTCCTTCAACAGATTCTCATTCTCAAAAAGTTAATTAAATTAAACTTTTAAAAAATCACCTTGGTAGCCAGACATAAGCAGAATACAAGACGTTTCTCTTCCCTCAGGAAAGCTGCCGTCATGTATTATATCAGTTAATTGGGTTCAACTAACACTTGGAAAATTCAGTTACTCCTGAGCAACTTGGATTAAAATAATGGAAACCCTGCTATTTAGCAGCATATTATGTCTCAAAACATACACATTTCCCTTGTGCATAAAAGCACTCAGCGCATAAAGATGGATAGCAAACTGAAGATTGGCAAAGGCTATATGTACAGTGTGACCTTGATTATTCAAATGTCATGGGAGGCACTTAATACATTCACGTAGTTGAGAGCGTCTTCAGTGCAAGCAACAGACGTCAGGGACGTGACCCTATTTTGGATAAAGTGAGGATCAGATCATAGAAATTGTACCGTATCCCCAGGGCAGAACTGAGGGAATAATCTGATTGGCTAGCTGGAAATCTGGTCCTGAGGGGTCTGAACGGAATGGTTTTAATACAGCAGCTTAAGCCTGTTTGTGTTATAATGATCTATGTTTTTTTCCAAAGAAGGCATTATGAGACATAGCTGCTCATCTGGAAGTGTTTCTTGCATGCACACGGTACTGTGCCTTTAATTCAGCCTGCGTTCATTCCCTTTCACTTGCAAGCTTGAACCCTTCCTCACATCCTCAGAATTGCCTTCAGTTGGAGTTGCAGCAGGTGTTCGGCACCTCCAGGATCAGGATGTAAGACACCAATATGTGTGATTACAGGGGACAACTGCCACTTTCTCGGGTATGAAGGGACTGTGCAGGGCCCAGGGCTGAGCAATACACTAGAACTGTGCTGTTATGTCACAGACATGCCCTGTTTTGGGAGATCCCTTACACAAGCCAGTTTCAGTTAAACTTCACTCTTTAAGATGAAGAGCAGCATTTCCCCCTGCACTTCTCTAACAGATTCTGTTGAAAGTTTTTTTAAGACTTCTCAAATTCAGGAGCATCCGTCTTGCACTATATGCTGAGTCTGAGCTTCAGCGTCATTTCATCCTGTGTTTGCAGAGCAGTTTGTTTACCTGCCAGTGGAAATGTTGGTGAGGGACCTTCCTCCTGGTTTTAAATTATAGTACTCCCCTCCAAATCAGCTTTTAGTCTGACCATTCAATAGGCATGATATTCTGTATAATTATTTGTATTGATTTACGTTGATCTCAGTGGCGACAATACACTGTTGTTTTGCTGCTGATGACAGGCCACGTGGTGCCCTACTTTATGCACTTCAGTGTGGAGAAAAATGGGCCCAATCAGTGGGAAAAGGAAGCCATTCCTCTGCAGCATGTTCCTTCCAAACTTAGATGCTGGGGAAGCTCCTTCCTGCAAGATCCCCCAGGGACGGGCTCCGTGTTGAGGGAGACAGTCTGGGGTTGGAGAGAAGGTACCAGGCAGCAGCCACTGGAGGATTCTGCAGAATGTAGATTTGTTAAGAGGGATGTGGGCAAGGATTACTGACGGGAGCTCCGGCTACTGACCTGACCAATATTTCCAAAGTACCATTCATCATGAAATGCTAATAATTGCATGGGATGGCAAATGTCTACAGAAAAGGTGAGTGGGGGGCGGGAAACTCAACCTGATCCTCTTTGGTCCTCTATTGCTGAGGCTATAAAACCAACCAAACACCATGTTTATTGCTACAGTCAACTCTTAATGGTGTGAATCTCTGCTTCTGTGTTGACTGGATTAGCTAGAAAAAGTTCTGACCTGTGAGGGCATGACTGGGGTCTCTGGCATATGGCTTCTGATGGCACAAACAATTAATTCAGTGTTGGGTAAGTGACTATCATGGTAGCATCATCCAGAGAAGTCAAATGTATCCATCCACCATCAGCACCCCCCATACCTTTAGTTCCGGCACATATTGTTGCATAGCTAGTGCCCCATGAGTTATGAGAGTGAATATAAGACACAATGAAACTTATATGCAAGTGAAAGTTCCAGGTGAGCATATTGTCTTAGCCCTGGTCTACACTAGGAGTTGAGGTCGAATTTAGCAGCATTAAATCGATTTAACCCTGCACCCATTCACACAACGAAGCCCCCCCCCCTTTTTTTTTTTGACTTAAAGGGCTCTTAAAATCGATTTCCTTATTCCACCCCCGACAAGGGGATTAGCGCTGAAATTGGCCTTGCTGGGTCGAATTTGGGGTACTGTGGACACAATTAAACAGTATTGGCCTCCAGGAGCTATCCCACAGTGCTCCATTGTGACCGCTCTGGACAGCACTCTCAACTCAGATGCACTGGCCAGGTACAGAAAAAGGCCCGTGAACTTTTGAATTTCAATTTCCTGTTTGGCCAGCGTGGCAAGCTGCAGGTGACCATGCAGAGCTCATCAGCAGAGGTGACCATGATGGAGTCCCAGAATCGCAAAAGAGCTCCAGCATGGACCGAACGGGAGGTACGGGATCTGATCGCTGTATGGGGAGAGGAATCCGTGCTATCAGAACTACGTTCCAGTTTTCGAAATGCCAAAACCTTTGTCAAAATCTCCCAGGGCATGAAGGACAGAGGCATAACAGGGACCCGAAGCAGTGCCGCGTGAAACTTAAGGAGCTGAGGCAAGCCTACCAGAAAACCAGAGAGGCAAACGGCCGCTCCGGGTCAGAGCCCCAAACATGCCGCTTCTATGATGAGCTGCATGCCATTTTAGGGGGTTCAGCCACCACTACCCCAGCCGTGGTGTTTGACTCCTTCAATGGAGATGGAGGCAACACAGAAGCAGGTTTTGGGGACGAGGAAGATGATGAGGATGATGAAGTTGTAAACAGCTCACAGCAAGCAAGCGGAGAAAACAGTTTTCCTGACAGCCAGGAACTGTGTCTCACCCTGGACCTGGAACCAGTACCGCCCGAACCCACCCAAAGCTGCCTCCCGGACCCGCCAGGCGGAGAAGGGACCTCTGGTGAGTGTACCTTTTAAAGTAGTATACATGGTTTAAAAGCAAGCATGGTTAATGATTAATTTGCCCTGGCATTCGCGGCTCTCCTGGATGTACTCCCAAAGCCTTTGCAAAAGGTTTCTGGGGAGGACAGCCTTATTCATGGTAGGACACTTTACCACTCCAGGCCAGTAGCATGTATTCGGGAATCATTGTAGAACAAAGTGTTGCAGTGTATGTTTGCCTGCGTTCAAACAACATCCGTTCTTTATCTCTCTGTGTTATCCTCAGGAGAGTGATATCATTCATGGTCACCTGGTTGAAATAGGGTGCTTTTCTTAAGGGGACATTCAGAGGTGCCCGTTCCTGCTGCGCTGTTTGCCTGTGGCTGAACAGAAACGTTCCCGCTGTTAGCCACGGGGAGGGGGGAGGGGCTAGCCACTTGGTGGGGGGAGGCAAAATGCGACCTTGGAACGAAAGCACATGTGCTATGTATGTAATGTTAATAGCAAGGTTTACCATGAAAGAGTCTACCCATTGTTCTATAAAATGTGTCTTAAATACCAGTGCCCCTTTTTTTTTCTCCACCAGCTGCATGTGTTTCAAGGATCACAGGATCTTCTCCTTCCCAGAAGCTAGTGAAGATTAGAAGGTGAAAAAAACGCACTCATGATGAAATGTTCTCTGAGCTCATGCTGTCCTCCCACACTGACAGAGCACAGACGAATGCGTGGAGGCAGACAATGTCAGAGTGCAGGAAAGCACAAAATGACCGGGAGGAGAGGTGGCGGGCTGAAGAGAGTAAGTGGCGAAGAGAGGGCTGAAGCTGAAAGGTGGCGGCAGCGTGATGAGAGGAGGCAGGATTCAATGCTGAGGCTGCTGGAGGATCAAACTAATATGCTCCAGCATATGGCTGAGCTGCAGGAAAGGCAGCTGGAGCACAGACCGCCGCTACAGCCCCTGTGTAACCAACCACCCTCCTCCCCAAGTTCCATAGCCTCCTCACCCAGACGCCCAAGAACGTGGTGGGGGGCCTCCGGCCACCCAGCCACTCCACCCCAGAGGATTGCCCAAGCAACAGAAGGCTGGCATTCAATAAGTTTTAAAGTTTTAAACTTTTAAAGTGCTGTGTGGCCTTGTCCTTCCCTCCTCTACCACCCCTCCCGGTGCTTCTCTCCTCCACCACCCCTCCCGGGCTACCTTGGCAGTTATCCTGCAATTTGTATGATGAATTAATAAAGAATGCATGAATGTGAAGCAACAATGACCTTATTGCCTCTGCAAGTGGTGAGCAAAGGGAGGAGAGGAGGATGGTTAGCTTACAGGGAAGTAGAGTGAACCAAGGGGCGGGGGGTTTCATCAAGGAGAAACAAACAGAACTTTCACACTGTAGCCTGGCCAGTCACGAAACTGGTTTTCAAAGCTTCTCTGGTGTGCACCGCACCCTCCTGTGCTCTTCTAACCGTCCTGGTATCTGGCTGCGCATAACCAGTGGCCAGACGATTTGCCTCAACCTCCCACCCCGCCATAAACGTCTCCCCCTTACTCTCACAGATATTATGGAGTGCACAGCAAGCAGTAATAACAATGGGAATATTGGTTTCGCTGAGGTCTAACCGAGTCAGTAAACTGCGCCAGTGCACTTTTAAATGTCCAAATGCACATTCTACCACCATTCTGCACTTGCTCAGCCTGTAGTTGAACAGCTCCTGACCACTGTCCAGGCTGCCTGTGTATGGCTTCATGAGCCATGGCATTAAGGGGTAGGCTGGGTCCCCAAGGATAACTATAGGCATTTCAACATCCGCAATGGTTATTTTCTGGTCTGGGAATAAAGTCCCTTCTTGCAGCTTTTGAAACAGACCAGAGTTCCTGAAGATGCGAGCGTCATGTACCTTTCCTGGCCATCCCACGTGGATGTTGGTGAAATGTCCCTCGTGATCCACCAGTACTTGCAGCACTATTGAAAAGTACCCCTTACGGTTTATGTACTTGCCGGCTTGGTGCTCCGGTGCCAAGATAGAGATATGGGTTCCGTCTATGGCCCCACCACAGTTAGGGAATCCCATTGCAGCAAAGCCATCCACTATGACCTGCACATTTCCCAGGGTCACTACCCTTGATATCAGCAGATCTTTGATTGCGTTGGCTACTTGCATCACAGCAGCCCCCACAGGAGATTTGCCCACTCCAAATTGATTCCCGACTGACCGGTAGCTGTCTGGCATTGCAAGCTTCCACAGGGCTATTGCTACTCGCTTCTCAACTGTGAGGGCTGCTCTCATCTTGGTATTTATGCGCTTCAGGGCAGGGGAAAGCAAGTCACAAAGTTCCATGAAAGTGCCCTTACGCATGCGAAAGTTTCGCAGCCACTGGGAATTGTCCTAGACCTGCAACACTATGCAGTCCCACTAGTCTGTGCTTGTTTCCCAGGCCCAGAATCAGCATTCCACTGCATGAACCTGCCCCATTAGCACCATGATGCCCGCATTGCCAGGGCCCGTGCTTTGAGAGAAGCCTGTGTCCTTGTCCTCATCACTCTCGTCACCGCGCTGACATGGCCTACTCACCCGGTTTCGTTTTGCCAGGTTCTGGTGCTGCATATACTCCTGGATAATGCGCGTGGTGTTTAATGTGCTAATTGCCAAAGTGATCTGAGCGGGCTGCATGCTTGCCGTGGTATGGCGTCTGCACAGAAAAAAGGCTCGGAACGATTGTCTGCCATTGTTCTGACAGAGGGAGGGGCAACTGACGACATAGCTTGCTGGGTTGGCTTACAGGGAATTAAAATCAACAAAGGGGATGGCTTTCCATCAAGGAGAAACAAAAACAACTGTTATACAGAATGGGCCCCTCAAGGATTGAACTCAAACCTCTGGGTTTAGCAGGCCAATGCTCAACCCACTAAGCTATCCCTCCCTCTGGTATTTCAGGCAGGACTGAATCTCCATTAAAGTTTTCAAGGTGCCCCTGACAGACCTCACCAAAATGATTGTCAGCTGTTGATTTCAGGGAGGGGGGAGCAAATGAATACAAAACAAATCTGGTCTATTTCTTGTTTTGATCCACTCCATCTATCTTTTACATCTTTGGCTGGCAGCTGACTGTGCAGTAGGACTGCTAGCCATCCTCCTCTCCTGCCTGCCCAGCAGAAGATGGTGCAATAGGACTGCTAGCCATCCACATCTCCTGCCTGCTCACCATAAGATGGTACAATAGGACTGCCTGCAGGGCTAAAGAGAATGACCTGGTCGAGGCACTCCTAATTTAGTCCCTGCTCCCATGTCTGCCCAGGCGCTCCTGACTGACCTTACCGAGGTGGCCAGGAGCACCTCGGACACGATGAGGATGGTTTTCAGGTCTATTGCACCGTCTGCTGAAACAAGGCAATGGGTTGCTGCTGCTGTGTAGCAATGCATTACCACGTCTGCCAACACCCAAGAGACATACGGTGACGGTGAGCTGAGCGGGCTCCATGCTTGCCGTGGTATGGCGTCTGCACAGGTAACTCAGGAAAAAAGGCGCAAAACGATTGTCTGCCGTTGCTTTCACAGAGGGAGGGAGGGCCTGACGACATGTACCCAGAACCACCTGCGACAATGTTTTTTGCCCCATCAGGCATTGGGATCTCAACCCAGAATTCCAATGGGCAGCGGAGACTGCGGGAACTGTGGGATAGCTACCCACAGTGCAACGCTCCGGAAGTCGACGCTAGCCTTGGTACTGTGGAAGCACTCCGCCGAGTTAAAGCACTTAATGCACTTAGAGCATTTTGTGTGGGGACACACACAATCGACTATATAAAAACAATTTCTAAAAAAACAACTTCTATAAATTCGACCTAATTTCATAGTGTAGACATACCCTTAGTCCCTTCTACTGTTATGCCCATGTTGTACCTTAAGGCCTGGTCCACACTAGAGAGTTAGTCAGTGTCTGCACTACATTGGTGCTCCCATCCATGTAAATGGCCCACGACATCAAATTAATAACTCCACCTCCACAAGAGGAGTAATGCTTAGGTTGATATAGTTAGGGTGATGCAGTGTCTCTGTAGGCACCTGTTAGCTGTCAGCTGCTGTTAGCTGTCAGCTGGAGTCCTCCCCACTGCCTGGAACTGGCAGCCTGGAGACTCAATTTCACAGCAGGGAGCCTACCAGCTGTGAAATTGGCATTCTTGTCAGTTTCACAACTGCTCTTTTTTCACATTTTGTCTCTGGCTCCAGAAGAGGTTCCTCTGGTCAGAGCTGCAGACCACTGACAGCATTATGAAGACGCTTGCACTGTCACTGACCAAGACTTGCAATCTCCAATTCTAGCAGGATGGCTCTTTTTATGATTGCTTAATGGCATGTCCCCAGACCAAGGGTTAAGTGCAAAAAAGGAACATATCTATTAGCATATACACTCCATAGAAGGAAAGACTCCCTGTGTAGGTCATAGATGCCTGTATGCTCCCAGAGCCAGAGAGAAGCATGCAGAAAGACACAGGGCTCAGGCTCTAGAGACACAAATAGACTTTCACTACCATAAATGTACGTATACTTTACATATCTAACTTTATTTACATATGCAAAGTGTGTAAAAGTGGACCACAGTGTTGAGTATTGCATATTTTATAAATCTGAAACAGACACAAATAGAACACAACGTGTTGTTAAAAATGGCTAGAAGACCAGAAACAGCTGACCTTGGGAAGTTATTTAGCTCTATTTTCACATTTTAAATACCATCAAAACATGCTGTATTTTGTGCCCTTGAGCTAGAGCAATCTGTTTTCATCAGAATCTGATGGTGTTCTTGTTACACCCCATGTACAGAATGATGGAATAATTCCAGTGCCCGAGGGCAAGAAGTGCAATGTTAAACGTACTTATTTTACACTTTGTTCCTGAGTAAATCTGATTAGATGCTCTGATAGTTGGTATGCAATTCATTGATGAATTGTTCCATAAAAGTATTATATGTGCAGTTCTTGAGACTGCCAAACATTTGTTATACTTTGGGTCTGATTTTTACAATCCAGCTTTCCTTTTTGCAGATGTAAATCTAAATATCTGATTGCACTTGTCAACCAGGCAGTGAGATCTGCACATGTCCTCATCTGTAAGTGCAAAAAGGAAGACCAGGCTGAGGCTCTATATAAAAACAGGCCTTTGCATTTATATAGTGATTAGTACGGTGTCTAGAGCAATGACTCCAGAGGCATCACAGATTAATAGTTGTGTTGTTATTGATATATAGACTGTAAACATTCAATGCAAAATAAATTATATAAAATGCAACATTATACTTGAAATTTTCGAAGCAAAATGTCAGGGAGTTCCAAGGTATGATGGATACATACAGTGTTTTGTATTATGGAATATGGCAATAGCTTACCTGTGTTCATATGGATGTGTCATGTGTCCCAGTTATCGTTCTGTTGGAACCGTAATTTTCAGCTTCCTGACTTATACAGGTGTAAAATCTGTCAGTGTTGTATTTGTATTTGTATTCCTGAGTGATCACAGATTGAAATACAGTAAATGCTACATATCACTGATAGTCCACCTCCAGTACCTGGGTTCTATAGGATGCTCTGAGATGAGCAGGGTGGGAAGACTATGGACCTTTCATATTCAGTCATGCTTGGCATGCATTTGGCAGTAGTTCTGCCTGACACTGTTAATCTCTCTGTGGAGCCATGCACATGCAGTGACTGAAGAATTCCTCAGCGAAGCTGTACGTGAATTAGTATATATTCCTCTTCAAGAGTAACTTCCAGCAACATTATAGTTACTAATGCATATCAAAAGCACAGCAGACCATAAAATTACTCCAAGCGCATTAACATTTTTGTAAATGGTTACTCTTTCGATTAGATTCTTCTGGATGTGTGTGCGCTCACTTACCCGTGGTAGCAGATATATTTCTATTGACCCTGCTAATTTTCAGCCTCAGATTACCCAGTTTGGGTAACAAGTGTGAATTGGAATAGGTGGGTTAATGCAGAATGTCTCTATGGTTCAGCTTCTCCTTCTATTCACTTCAAATAGGTCCACGTGTTATTCCTCGACTTTAGCAAAGCTTTTGACACGGTCTCCCACAGTATTCTTGTCAGCAAGTTAAAGAAGTATGGGCTGGATGGATGCACTACAAGGTGGGTAGAAAGTTGGCTAGATTGTTGGGCTCAATGGGTAGTGATCAATGGCTCCATGTCTAGTTGGCAGCCGGTATCTAGCGGAGTGCCCCAAGGGTTGGTCCTGGGGCCGGTTTTGTTCAATATCTTCATTAATGATCTGGAGGATGGTGTCGATTGCACCCTCAGCAAGTTTGCGGGTGACACTAAACTGGGAGGAGTGGTAGATACGCTGGAGGGGAGGGATAGGATACAGAGAGACCTAGACAAATTGGAGGATTGGGCCAAAAGAAATCTGATGAGGTTCAACAAGGACAAGTGCAGAGTCCTGCACTTAGGACGGAAGAATCCAATGCACCGCTACAGACTAGGGACCGAATGGCTAGGCAGCAGTTCTGCAGAGAAGGACCTAGGGGTGACAGTGGACGAGAAACTGGATATGAGTCAACAGTGTGCCCTTGTTGCCAAGAAGGCCAATGGCATTTTGGGGTGTATAAGTAGGGGCATTGCCAGCAGATCGAGGGACGTGATCGTTCCCCTCTATTTGACATTGGTGAGGCCTCATCTGGAGTACTGTGTCCAGTTTTGGGCCCCACACTACAAGAAGGAGAAATTGGAGAGAGTCCAGCGAAGGGCAACAAAAATGATTAGGGGTCTGGAACAAATGACTTATGAGGAGAGGCTGAGGGAACTGGGATTGTTTAGTCTACGGAAGAGAAGAATAAGGGGGGATTTGATAGCTGCTTTTAACTACCTGAAAGGTGGATCCAAAGAGGATGGATCTAGACTATTCTCAGTGATAGCAGATGACAGGACAAGGAGTAATGGTCTCAAGTTGCAGTGGGGGAGATTTAGGTTGGATATTAGGAAAAACTTTTTCACTAGGAGGGTGGTGAAACATTGAAATGTGTTACCTAGGGAGGTGGTGGAATCCCCTTCCTTAGAAGTTTTTAAGGTCAGGCTTGACAAAGCCCTGGCTGGGATGATTTAGTTGGGATTGGTCCTGCTCTGGGCAGGGGGTTGGACTAGACGGCCTCCAGAGGTCCCTTCCAACTCTGTTATTCTATGATTCACTCTTTTTAATGGCATTTAGCTCTTATATAGCACTTTGTAAATGTCAAAAGAAAATTATCATTAGCCTTCTTGGGGAAATTAAGGTCCAGAGCGATGTAAGTGACCTGACAAGGTCATTGAGCAAGCTAATAGCAGACCCAGAAGTGAGCTGTAGCTCACGAAAGCTTATGCTCAAATAAATTGGTTAGTCTCTAAGGTGCCACAAGTCCTCCTTTTCTTTTTGCGAATACAGACTAACACGGCTGTTACTCTGAAACCAGAAATAGAGAAGTGAGGTTTGTGACAGGTTTCAGAGTAGGTTTGTGGAATCCCAGTCCAGAGTCCTGTCTACTGGACCACCCCATCTAGACAAATTAGAGGATTGGGCCAAAAGAAATCTGATGAAGTTCAACAAGGACGAGTGCAGAGTCCTGCACTTAGGACGGAAGAATCCCATGCACCGCTACAGGCTGAGGACCGACTGGCGAAGCGGCAGTTCTGCAGAAAAGGACCTGGGGATTACAGTGGACGAGAAGCTGGATATGAGTTAACAGTGTGCCCTTGTTGCCAAGAAGGCTAACGGCATATTGGGCTGCATTAGTAGGATCATTGCCAGCAGATTGGGGGAAGAGATTATTCCCCTCTATTCAGCACTGGGGAGGCCACATTTGGAGTACTGCGTCCAGTTTTGGGCCCCCCCACTCCCGAAGGGATGTGGACAAATTGGAGAGAGTCCAGCGGAGGACAATGAAAATGATTAGGGGGCTGGGGCACATGATTTACGAGGAGAGGCTGAGGGAACTGGGCTTAATTTAGTCTGCAGAAGAGAAGCACAAGAGCGGATTTGATAGCAGCCTTCAACTACCTGAAGGGGGGTTCCAAAGAGGATGGAGCTCGGCTGTTCTCAGTGGTGGCAGATGACAGAACAAGGAGCAATGGTCTCAAGTTGCAGTGGTGGAGGTTTAGGTTGGATATTAGGAAACACTATTTCACTAGGAGGGTGGTGAAGCACTGGAATGGGTAACCTAGGGAGGTGGTGGAATCTCCATCCTTAGAGGTTTTTAAGGCCCGGCTTGACAAACCCCTGGCTGGGATGATTTAGTTGGGGTTGGTCCCACTTTGAGCAGGGGGTTGGACTAGATGACCCCATGAGGTCTCTTCCAACCCTAATCTTCTATGATGATTCTATGATCTCCCCAGAGCTATTTTTAAAGAAGTAACTACGGGCTACGTAAGTTTTATTACCTTACTTGTCTTCAAGAGTAGTATCTAAACTTGGATCTTAATTGCTACTTACCAAAATTCAATTTAAGATTTGTATTTTCAGAAACTTGATAACTAAATATTGTTTAAACTGATACTTACAGAAACTTCAACTAAACTTACAGTCCAGTAAAATTCAGTCTAATGCCAAATAGACTTCTTGCTAAACAACTGTATGCACTCACATTTCACTGTCATATTCTGTTCATTCCTGACTTTCTCTCTGTTACCTTGTGCCAAGGGAACAGTTTATTTGAGAACTAGTCTCCTGTTGCAGATCAGAGGTCTTCTGCTGCTAGCCATCAATAGTCAACAGACCTGGGACTCTCTGCAATGCCAGGCTCTTAAAATGCTTATGCTCCTTGTCACATGCTGACTGGCCCCTTTAAAAGAGAGCAGGTCCAGTGACTCATTACTTGCTGCCCCAAAGGGTTTAAGGGCAGGCACTTGAGCCTTGCAAAGAGGAGACACCAGCAGAGGAGGGTGACTATCCACTGATCTTTGCTCAGCCCAGGGAGGTAAGGGTGCTGCTGGAGGACGCTGTCACAGAGGCTGCAGAGAGCAGAAGGCTCCTGCAGGAGACTCTGAGTAGCCAGGGGAACAGCAGAAGGTGTTTACCTGTTGACCTGTGAGGCTCCGTTTACACTACGAGCTCGGGGTGTGACTTTCCCCCGGCGTCCTCACACTCTCCAGTTGAGTGAGCGCGAGTGTGAATAGCAGCATAGCTGCACTGGCGTGAGTAATGGCAGCAGAGGCATGGCTGAGTCATGTCGAGAACAAAGATGCCTGAAACCAGTGGGTATGTTCTCAGCCAAGCTGCCGCTGCCCGTGCTCCTACAGCGACGCTGCTCGTTGTTCTCTGCCTAGCTCAGTGGGAGCTAGGCAGGTGTGCGTACACACGCAGTATAGGGGTGGCCTGAGAGAGAGCTGAAGAAGGCTGGGCTTTAGCTAGAAAGGGCTGGGAGTGGCTGCTGCGGGAGAGCAGGCCGAGAGAGGAGACGCACTCCAGGACTGGCTGAAGATGCTGGAGCTGAGTAGGAACTCTGGGGTTGGAGTGATGGACTTTATTTTGGGACTTTGGGGATTGTTTTCAACAGTCTGTTGTTAAACCAGCCCCGGGCAGGGATGGTGTTTGCCTGTGGGGAGCCTATTAAAGAGCTCTGAGAGAAACTGAAACTGAAAAAGGCTTCTACAGAGCCACACCAGGTCTTGAGGTGACATGTGGGAAGTGATGTGCCCTATTACACTCCAACAGCTGTTTTCTGGTCCTTTCCAGCCTTTATTTCCTCTGTTTTCCTTCCCTTTACCCCATTCTCCTCCTCCCCTCTGCCTCACTTCACGTTCCCTTGGTGTACACCCCCTGCCCCCTGTTTTCCTTCAACTGCCATTTGGCCGGAGCTCCTACTGTGGAATCTTTTGGGTACGTCTACACAGCAGAACCAAAACCCATGGCAGCAAGTCTCGAAGCCTGGGTTGACAGACCCAGGCCAATGCTAGGGGGCTACAAATAGCAGCATAGATGCTCCAGTCCAAGGGGGAGGGGGAACATCTTCATGGCTATTTTTAGCCCTGTAGTGTGAGCCTCAGCCAGTTGGCCTGGCCTCTGAGTGGATTGCTGTGGATTGCTGTGTAGACATATTATTCCTCCCCACCCCGGACATCAGCGTTCCTTCCCCCATTAACGGGGTCATGTAAAGCATTCTGCTGGTTCTCTTGAACACAGCAGAAGACAGGAATATCACTCCAGACCTACTTCGTTACAGAAGTACCTGCAGTGCCAGACTCGGGAGGCCAAAGCCTCTAGGACAGGAGAAAAGTGGAGCCTGTGAGTATGGCACTTAGTGGAAAAAGGCCACAAAGTGAGTACAAAGTACTTTTACACCCACATAAAGGCTCTTTTATGCTGTCAAAGTGGTGTAAAGGGGCACTAGTATAAATGAGAATCAGACCCTGTGAGTGCTTTGAGTTTCTCAGGTGAAAGGTTGTGTTGTTCATTAGCTATTTACGTTAGATTGTTATTGTGTAAGTGTTTTTGTTAAAGGTCTGAGGACACCGTCCTGTCCTCAGTTATGCAGGTGCAATTGCTGCATCCCTTGTAATGTCAGCTGTTTTGCTTATGCTCAGGACTTGCGGAGATGTGAGTTCTCCCTTATCCAGACAAGGTCAAGTCCGTGAGATGAGAGAGGAAGGATTTCTTTTCCCTTTTTTCCACTTGATTGCAAACATTTAAATCTTTTAAAATATGCAAGAAATGTTTTTAAACCCTTCAGACCCAAAGTATTTTCTCCTTATAGAAAAGTCACACTGGAGAGTGAAAGCAGCTTCAGTCTCAGCCTTTAATCCTGACAATGTGTGATACCAGCAATCAAAATGTGTGACACATGATCAAAATGTGGAACACTGGTGTTTGGTAGTGTCTTGTTCCATAACTGACAATTTGTAATGGCTTTTAAACTACAAAACCTGATTTAATTGAGGTGTTCTCACTGTGGGAATTAAATAAACCAGCTTTAAAAAGAAAATCTTGAAAAACAATGTTCACTGCGTACAATCATGTGAATTCCCTGAACTAGCAAAGAGAAGGACCGGAGGAGCTAAAGGGGCTTTTCGATATCTAATGGCCAGCTCACAGAAATAATAAAGCCATACTACTAATGGAGGTGGTTCTTTCAGATCAGGACAGGTTTTGAAGCTGACCATGGTGGCTTGCATCCCCACGCCTAAACACGCTATTTCTGCACCAGCATTTATTGCACAATAAACAATACATGTATTTATAAATAATAGATATCTATTGTCTAACACCTCTGTAGCCATGGGTGATTCTCGAGTGAAAAATATATAATTTCAAATGAATTGTCAGTTATTTCTATTTATATTGCAGTAGCTCTTAGGGGCCCCACACAGGGATCAGGACTGCACTGTACAGAGAGAGACAAAGCAAGCTGCTTCCTAGTACAGAAAGGCACAGCTCACCCCACTTCAGTCTAGGCCGTCTGTCTGCATACTGATTCTGATGGCATGCTTCCCTACAGAGCCCCCCTGCCTGCAAGCAGGATCAGGAAAACCCCAAAGAATTTAAAGTGCTAAGTCACTGTTTTCAGTACACCACCTTAGTAAAAAGACAGTTCCTGCCCCAAAGAGCTTGCAGTCCGGGTTAATAAGATGCAACAGGTGCATAAGACAAACAAGTGCCTGGATGCCAGGGAGGGAGAGCAATAATATGAGCCTGTTTTCATAAAGAGTATCACTTTTAGAATGAAAGGGGTTTAGGAAGCCAGTTCTGATCATTCACCCCTCACAGCTGCATGGCCTGTCATAAATCTGTATTTAACACATTTTAAAAATTCATATTTATCCAATAGAGTGGAATTCAAGTAGAAGCTTTCACTTAAAAATGTAAATCCAAGGAAGAATGTCAAGAGCTCATACAGGCTCAGTTGTCGCTTTTCCTCCCCTCTTTATCCTGTCAAGTTTGAGTGGGGATGGCAATCCATACTACAGCTGTGACTTATCCCAGCAGCTCCTGCTTATGATCAGTCAGGAACAAAGATCTTCTGTTGCAAGTGAACAATCTGAAGTTTAATTTTGTTTTTAAACCCCACCAATACATTCTTTCTGGAATTCAGACTTTAGCAGGAAAAATACCAGTCCACTTGGTGACGTACAGTGATACAGAGATGGGAGAAAGCCAGTTACCTTTTGTGGTCCTGCCTCTTCTCAGGGATAAGCTGCATTCATTGGCACTTTGAGACCCGCAAGCCTTTGCTGATGTGGCACATTGGCAGGCTCTGACAAACCACTTCTCATTGTCTACTTAGCAAGTTATTTATGTCTAGACAATTTCAGGTGCCAAAAGGGAGGTTCCCCTTACCGGCAGGCTGAAATGCAGGGCCTGCATCCTCAGAGAAAGAAGTGATGCCAGATGGATGGAAAGAATAGCTATGTTAGTTCCTTAGCTGAGTCTTTATTTCAGCTGGGCTCTGGGTTGACTTTCTGGAGTCAGACTATCAGATGGTTTCATATGCTTACCATTAGTTCTAGTGGTGAGTTCCTGACCTAGACAGTAGGTCTGGCAAGAGATGGACTATATCTGTCATGTGGATGATTTAAAATCCTGTTTCTACAAACAAAGACTCTAGTCATGACCTGATTCGACAGGTTAGCACATTAGAGATTAGGCCAGTCCATGAAGTTTGAATCCAGAATCAAACTTCCCCAAAGGTTTGGGGAGTTCAGATCAAGGGGTTTGGGTCAGGTCACACCCAGATGTGACATGCATTTCTCTACTGAGCTACATTACACAGCATTTGTGCAATGGTTTTCTGGTACCTTTGAGTAATATATAGAATCAAAAATAAGAGATGGAAAAGATTTCTTCCAAGGCAGGTTTGTTCTCTGCATTATACTCTCCAGTGCTTTTCTGATCAAGTTGAAAATATTCCAAGCAAAGAGACTTCTTCCACTTTCCTTGGAAGTCTATCCCACAATTTAATTCCCTGTCAGGAAGTTTGTTCTGATATTTACCCTAAATTGTCATGTTCTCATTGCATCAGTAAGCATCTACTGCAGGAACCTGTCATCTTGGCATAGAGAGCGAATCTCATTTTCACCTCATTCAGCATTACTGGGGGATTGCATTATGGACGGGGGGAGGGGGAATGGGAATCATGTTGTCTGTCCAGTGGTTTGCACTGTCCTTTTGTGGCTAATGCAGATACTGGTATAGCCTCATGAAGATGAATGATCCCTTTCCTTTTCTTCCCTGTGGTAAGTGACGAGCTGAAAGGGAGGGACATCCTGTCGCTATTTGTGAGAGCAGTTTGGAGTCTAGGGAATCCAAAGTCAAGACTGGGTTCTGATCTTCATTACACCAGGGTCGCTCCTGGGACTTCAGTAACTTAGGTCAGAATTTGACTCGCAGACACTTATAAAAAAAGAAATATTTCATTGTGCCATTGGTTACCATACAATTTCTTCAAGCAACAGCAATCAAAGAACAAGCAGTTGCAGAGCAAGCACTAGCAAATTCTAGGCATGTGGTCTGTCATGCAGGCCTGAGGCAGCCCTTGTAATCCTGTCTGCTTGCGAGTGGTTCATGCTAAGAATGGGCTACGTCTCAACCTCTCTGTTTCCTGCAGAACGTGCTGCTTCACTTTCTTTGCCCTCGGAAGCCAAGGTCTGGCGCTAACACCCAATGTACAGCTACAGAGAGAAGCTTGCTCTCTTCTTGTTGAAAGAAAAGAGGGTTATGGCCTAACCCAAACAATGCTTAAGCCCACTCAATAGCTTAAAAAGAGGGAGTGACACATTAAACAGCCAGAGAAATCCCCACAGATGGACTCTTTTTGAGCAATGTTTTCTGTTGGACTTCTCTAGCCACTTTTGTTATGTGCCCTCCCATCCTTAGAGTATGAGCAGCAGCATTGCGAGGACTTTGAAAGCGAGGTAGCTGGCAGCTGGGGGGGCGAGCAGTCTGCCTAGAGGAAGGTGTGAGAATATTGGCAGGGAAGCCCTGACCTGATCACCCCCAATTCTTCACACAGAAAAGCGGATGCATTTCAGAGCAGTATTTCATCAGTGAGTAGTTACACATTGGCAATGGCTTCATGCTGTGAATAACACAGGGGCTGCCTTTGTTTTGCCTTTGGGGAAATACAGCGGTTGTAAGATATCACAGCAGAGGGCCTGACTCGCACTTCTGGGTGCAGTGCTAACTACCCTCAGTAGTTCTGCCGACACCTGAGATGAACTGTACCTATTAGCAAATATTTGCTGGATGGAGCCTTGCCTAGCAGTTGGCGGGGTGGGTGGGGGGTGTCTCAAGTGTTGTCTTGAAGTGACAGTACCAGCCCATTTGCCCCCAGTGGGGAGGACACATGGCTATGAACAGAATTTTTTCAGCTCTTAATAATAATAATGAAGTCTGTCCTTGCAAAGTTCCAGTGCAGTTTGGGAAGACCCTGCAACATTTGCTGCAAGTGCTTTTGTACACGTGGCTGTGAAAAGTGTATAGGTCATAGCAGATGCTGCCTCACCTGAGTGTATTACATTTTGATGGGTGGCCTGGCCTCTGAGCAGTGTCTTTTCTTGAGAGGCAGCAGCCGTTACTGTGCTGTGTATTGTGTGTCTGTCTGATGGTACAGCGGTTCTTGTTTAGTGCCTTTTTGCTTGTTTTGCTTGGTCTGCGTGTGTATGCAGTGCTCCCCACATTCTGCAAGAGCCGTCCCCAGGTACATCATTGCCCGTGGAAGTAATCTGTGCACATTAACACGAGTCTTACAGTACTGGTGTGCACCTGCATTGAGAGCCCTATTGCTTATGTCCAGACTCTGGATGCCTTAAATTGGAAATACCCAATACTCACCAGGAACGCGTATTTGTAGGTGTAGCATCATATTGCATCAGGAAAGGCGCAATCACCACTAAGTAGTAATGTGATGTGACGCGATGCAAGAGGAGAGCAGCGGGAGGCTGGGAGCACAGTATAGAAGTTGATTTAGAAAATACGCTCTGCTGTACTTAGGAGCGAACATTTATGAAAATTACTGTCTCCTTTGAGCTAAATAATGGACACTTGTAAGTAGCCCTGGTTATGATGAGGGGTGTGCTGACCAAATACCACCTGCAGGTCAGTGAGCTGGGCGAGTCATTTGTGCGCACACTCATCCCTCCTGCTTCATTCACTGGAGTGCCACCGTTCTGACGGGAGTACCTGCCACCACTGTCTGAACGGTGAAAACAGGACACAGTCTGGAGACCGCACTCATGCTATTCGCCTGGTTAGTTTGCTTGGGAAAGCGCTCCCTTCACATCCATTTGTTTAATATAATGTTTCTACCTCCCAAAAAGGCAACATCCCAGTGGGGAATCTGCTGCTGTTTTTTATAAACCACACATAGGGGAGGGGAACAAGCAATTCAAAAAATATTTCCAAACAATTTAGGGAACAAATATTTAAGAACATACAAGAAGGCGCGCACACACTTGCATGCACACAATCACCAGACAAAGAGAGACCTGCAAATTTACAGTCAGTAATTCCCTCCCCAGTCTCTAGGTAGGAACTGGTGAGTCACCCTGGGTGACGTTCTGGCCTCATTGATGTTAACAGCAAAGTTCCCCTGGACTTCAGGGGGCCAAGATTTCACGCTAGGACTAGAGAGAGGCACGGTTGAATACTCGGGGTTGTAATCCCAGCTGCGACCCTAACCTTTGTTGTGGCCCTGGGCAGCTCTCTAACCCCTCAGCCACAATTTCTCCATCTGTAAAACTCGTGATCACATGTACTTACCTCCTTCCCCACCCACCCCACACCCAATGGCAAAGAAACCAACATCCAACAGGAGCTTGTTGTAAAATGCACTTAGGCCAGGTCTACACCCAAAAGTTAAACCAACCCAGCTATGTCACTCAGGGGTGTGAAAAATCCATACTCCTGAGGGATGTAGTTAACCTAATCCCCAGTGTAGACAGTGCTAGGTTGATGGAAGAATTCTGTTGACCTAGCTATTGCCTCTTGGGAAGGTGGGTTAACTACGCTGATGGGAGAACGTCTCCTGTCGTGAGAGCATTCCAGCTCTGAGTTACCAGTTGGGTCTGTGGCTGGCCACATGGCTCTGGCTCCAAAGAGGTTCCATATGCCTAAACAACACCAGCCTTTCTCCCCATCACCCACCCTTCCAAAAACAATTCATTACCTCTCAGAGCTAAAGGCTTCCCCCTCCTGTCTCAGATTCATTTTCTTTCTATCTCTCACTGATCCAACAAGTTTGAAATTTCCCAAATTAAGTTATTTGCGAGGGACTTGAGGGATGGGAATGGTAATACTATGGAAAAGGAGCATTGTTCTTTACTGGTTGCTAACTCAGGGCGATTGTCTGCTAAATCTAGGAGCTCTTTGTCAGCTGCCTCTGAATGAGGCAGCTGATGAGAATAATGAGCACACGCGGAAGATATTTTCTTTGGGTGCTAGCTTTAATTCCCCCCCGTATGGTATGCAGCAAATCAGAACTGACGTCCAGATATTTTAAAGAGCTGGGGAAGGAGCATGGGGGGGGGGAATTTGAGGGTGTGGGGTGGGGGGAGAGGGGATGTGAGGGGAGAGCACTGAGGGGAATTTGGGGCTGGTAACTGTTGTTTTCTATAATAATATCCTAAAGTACATTGTAATTGTTGTAGGGAAAATTTAAAGTGAAGGTAAGAAAGTTAGAGTAATCTGTGCAAGTCACTCCATGCAGCAGGACAGCATGGCTTTGTCCTCTGCTATTACAGGGAAACTCTGCTTAGAGTGAATTTGGGGGCAGCAGGGGAACAAAGCCACCACTGCACTAAGGGTTAAATCCTGCCTTGGTACCAACATACCTGGAGTAGCTGGACTTAGAGCTGGCAGGATCTGGAAGTGGGGACACAGGCAAGGAACCCACCTCTCCACGGCTGCTACTACGGTCCTGAGGATGCAGCAGCCCTTGCTCCCCGAGGATAATGACTGGTGGCGCAGTTTCAGAGGTACACCCTGCCCACACCCAGGCCCTGCTGCACTGGGACGTGCAAGGTTCCTTCCCCACTCTGAACTCTAGGGCACAGATGTGGGGACCTGCATGAAAGACCCCCTGAGCTTATTCTTACCAGCTTAGGTTAAACGCTGCCACCACCAAAGTGTTACACAAAGAACAGGGGAAGTGCCCGCTTGGAAACGTCTCCCTCCCAAAATATCCCCCCAAGCACTACACCCCCTTTCCTGGGGAAGGCTTGATAAAAATCCTCACCAATTTGCATAGGTGAACACAGACCCAAACCCTTGGATCTTAAGAACAATGAAAAAGCCATCAGGTTCTTAAAAGAAGAATTTTAATTAAAGAAAAAGTAAAAGAATCCCCTCTGTAAAATCAGGATGGTAAATACCTTACAGGGTAATCAGAATCAAACCACAGAGAATCCCTCTAGGCAAAACCTTAAGTTACAAAAAGATACAAAAACAGGAATCTACATTCCATTCAGGACAGCTTATTTTATCAGCCATTTAAACAAAACAGAATCTAACGCATATCTAACTAAATTGCTTACTAACTCCTTACAGGAGTTCTGACCTGCATTCCACAAGTCCTCCTTTTCTTTCTGCAGAGCAGGGCTCCAGTCTGCAAGGGGCATGCAGTAGGGTATAAAATAAACGGGGAGCAGTGTGGGGAGCCTCCCCATGGCTTGGATAACCCAAGCTCCCTCCACCTCTGTCCCTGGCTGGTGCATTGTGGTAGCTCAAGCTCCTATTTCAATCCACTGCAGTCACTGACCCGGGGCCTACAGCATGCTGGCACCTGACACCAGCTCAGCAGGTGGGGAGTTGTGATTGCTGCTGTTGATCTGATTATTCACTGTGTGACTGCAAATGGCCAAACACACCGGTGTGATCATTGCCTTGTCGTCCACCTCACCCTCATTTGCTTCACTCACCTTTTACATCTTGTCTTTTAGGGAACGTCTACACGGGAGCTGGGAAGTATCATTTCCAGCTTGGGCAGCCATTGCTACTTTGAGGCTCTAGCTTGGCAGAGCTAGTGCCTGTACATCTACCAGATCTGGAAATTACAGCTGTGTAGACATATCCTTAGAGTGTGAGTTCTCTGGGGCAGGAGCTGCCTTCTACTAACTGTCTGTGAAATAACGGGGCCCTGATCCTGAGTGCGACAGCTGGGTCTCCTCTGATACCAATAATAATAGGTGTGGACTCTCCATTTTCTGTGCCCAGACAGACCCACACTAACAGGCTGGGACTCGTCATAACAGCCGGAGAGAGGGCAGGATCTGTCCCATAAGAAGTTTCCACCAAATGAGCACCTTTTTGTGCCTGCGTCGTGCATGTTCACAGGTATCGTTAATGCTCTCACTTGCTGCATGAGTTTGAAGCTCTCCGAACTCCAGATGCTCAGCTCCTTGGAGCCGTGCTGAGTTCCAACTCAGAACCTGCCCCTCAAGCTTTTTGGAGATTTACATCTGTGTATAAGTTGTTAATATTTGTTGGGTGCTGCTATTCCATTTCCCTTCTGCTTTGCTTCCATGAGTGCAGATCCCAGGCTCAGCATCGCTAAACAAGTCCTAATAATTCTCTATCATGGATCACTTCAGTCACTGGGGCTGTTTGCTCTTGTCTCGTTCCCACCATGTCCTGGGCTTCCTCTGGTTCATTACCTTTGTTACTTTTCCTTTCTGCAGCTGCACTGCTGAGCTCTCTGCAGCTATCATTACCTCCGTGGTTGATGTGTTAGCCTCAGCGTGGGTCCAGGGCTCCATCGACTCTCTCAAGGGCTTTCTTTCATTCCAGCTGTGTTATGATTTCATCAGTTCCCCTGTCCATTTCAGCTTGTGGTTCAGTCTGCAGGGCTAACTAGGAGGAAGTCTCCAGCTGTGTGGTAAATCCTGAGGGAAGTTTTCAGTCAGGCTTATTTCTTTGCCTTACATTGAGGGATTTCTTTCTGGCCCTTGCAGAGCTACAACCAACCTTTTTAACGGCTTGTCACATTTACGGATGTTGAAGGTGTCTGTCCAATGGAGGAGCCTCTCAATCCTGTCCATAAATCTGTCAGGCGTATCAGCAGCCACCTTTCCCTTAAACCTACAGCAGTCCCTGCCCACAATAGATGATGCTGTTTGGCATCCCAAAATGATGCAGTTCATTGATTTTGTTTTGTTTTGTTATACAGAGGTACCACCAGGTCAACAAAATGTAGTATTTCCTCCTTGTTTCTCTTCCTGCCCCTGAATATTTACTGACGCACTTTCAAAATCCTGTACCACTTGTGTAAGTCCCCTCCCCACACACTTTTCCTACCACTCACTCTCAAGGATCTTGTATTAAGAAGAGCAGAGCTCACACAGACGTCCTTGTTCCTGAGTCCATCCCCCTCCAACCCTTTAGTTCTGTGGGAAATTTTATTGGACTTTAAATAATGGAGCCGGTTTGTGGTGTGACTTTGTGCTGTGCAGAATAACGGGATTACACTCACCAGTGAAACTTCATGTATGATAGTCAATCCAGGACGTTTGTCTGGGAGACCTGCGTTTGGGGTGGTATCATCGCCATTTTAACAGGGGGATACCAATGGCTACTTCACTACGGAGTCAGCCACCCTTCCAACGCTGTTTTGAACTGACAGAATGAGGTACATCTGCTCAAGCCAAAAAGGGATTCTGTTTGAAACTCTAAGGCATTAATTGGCCATGCAGCAGTACAGTAGTACATTGCCTTTACAAACAATTGAACACCAGCAATATGGCATTTGAATGTGTCTTATTTATCTCAGTCATTTTGCATGGGAAAGACAAATGGCTCAGTGTGACTTTGTGCTGGCGCTTTGTCTTCTTTAATGTAGTTACAGGTAAAGTCTCCACGTAAAAATGAACTTTCCAGGGCATCTTCCTGGAATGACACCGCAAACATAAAATAGATAAATACAACTTTGCTTGCATCCTGCCCTCGAGATGAAACATGCTAATATCTTTACACTTGGATTATTTTAAAAGCATCTTACCTTCAAGCACAGAAAAGCTCCTTATTGGGAAGAGAGAAATATATTCTATACATGCATGTCCAGGCAGTTCTGCAGACCAGATACTTTGCTTCTTCTTTCCTTTTTTTAGTTTGGAGGTGTCAGCACTCTCAGTTCCCATGGGAACCTCATCTTCGCTGTTGCCAGCAGCAAATCCTCTGTAGAGATACTGGGATTGGAGTATCGGTGGGCTTTCATGCAGTTGGTCTATTATTGCTGGCTTCCTGGTCGACAAAAAGCCTTGACTGTAAAGTTCTCACAACTTTGTGAACTTGAAGTCACCTACTCCATCACAAGGCATTACTCTTATCAGCCACCCTCACTGTGCATAGCTAAGGGGACAACCCAAATCGAATGGCTTTTAACTTGTAGAGGCAAATAATAAGAAATCGATCAGAAGCTGATTGCAAACAATTGTGGGCCTGATTCTGCTCTCTCTACACAATGCCCAGTGATCTCAGGGGGACAGGACAGGAGCAAGCCCTGTGTGTACTGCAGGAACACTTTCTATGTAAGTTCAGTGTTGGGCTGTCCCTCCTGTTCAGAGAGTAGCCCATTCTTACCAGACGAAATGCCTGCTCCTGCTAAAGTCCATGGCAAAGCTCCCCAGCTTACATGGAAACAAGAACAGACCCATTGACTATAAATGTCATTAACAATATGATGAAATATTATCTGTAGACCACTGGTTAACGTTTGAGATGGTGAATTGCCATGCTCAACACCTCACAGGACTTAATCCAATATGGTACTTTATAGTCCTTAATTTAATTCACGAGGCATGAAGTGGGCCCCACTGGGATAAAGGATTAAAAAAAAGGATAAACAGCGTAATTGCAAATACTTAAAAATATTTTTTTTAAAAGTAGGTCATTTCAGAGGGGTGGTACCCATGAACTGAAGGTATGAGCCACTGGCAGATGCTGGAACGCTGTGGGCATTATGACCAGCTAGATTGACAGATAGTCCACTGTCTGGAATTGATGTTTCTATTCACTAAGCAGATTTTCATTCTGCACTTATGAATACTCCTGCTTCACTTTGTATTTAAAGACACTGCAGATACTTTCAGAAATCAGTAATTTTTGGATTGTGAACAGTACCTTGCTGATGTACAGGGGTGGAAGTGGGCTGGACTGGTTCTGTACAGCAACACAGTGAGGGCTGTAAAACTTGGGTCTGATTTTAGTTGTTGGCTCGGTGTGTGGGTACTGGGTGGTGTTAAATAGCCTGTGATATACATGTAACCCTTCTGCCAGGCCAAGTTGATAGCCGCAAGGGCCAGGTTCAGTACACAGGGGTTCCCTCTCATCAAAGCAAATACAAAACTGGCTCGAGCCCCCACCCAGTGACCTTGGAAAATCTTACACACCCCCTGGGCGCCTCAAAGAGGCAATACTTCCCCTCTCGCAAGCACAGAGTCTCGGTGTAGTAGAGAATCTTTAATAACATGAGGTAAACGACATCAGCATTAAATTGGGAAAACACCACAACTAGTGTTCATTAACCAAACCATGAGCAAAGACCCACCCCAGAAAATTGGGCCACATCCTTTCCCTCGGGTTCTTGAGTCCCAGAACCCAAACGTCTCTTGAGTCCAGCAATCCTCAAATCACCCAAAATCCAAAAAAGTCCAGCCCCAGAGTTCAAAAGTTCATCTGCAGAGTGTTACTCCCCAGTCTGGCTAAAATGTGCCTGTGTGTGGGGGAAAGAGGTAAGGGGTACCTTACGTGTCCTGAA
The DNA here is from genome assembly GCF_965152275.1 of Natator depressus. Classification (NCBI taxonomy): domain Eukaryota; kingdom Metazoa; phylum Chordata; order Testudines; family Cheloniidae; genus Natator; species Natator depressus. The sequence continues at coordinate 82,171,005 of NC_134243.1, forward strand.
GCTGACTGCCCCACAGGGCTCTGCTCTGCTACGCTGTCTCACGACCGGCTCTGCTCTGCACAGCTCGCCGTCTCACGAACAGCTCCGCTCCACCACGACCGGCTCCGCTCGGCTCAGCTCGCTGTCTCACGAACACACCGCTGTCTCACGAACGGCTCCGCTCCACCACGACCGGCTCCCTCTGCACAGCTCGCCGTCTCACGAACACGCCGCTGTCTCACGAACAGCTCCGCTCCACCACGACCGGCTCCACTCTGCACAGCTCGCCGTCCCACGAACAGCTCTGCTCAGCTCACCGTCTCATGAACACGCCGCTGTCTCACGAACGGCTCCGCTCCACCACGACCGGCACAGCTCGCCGTCCCACGAACAGCTCTGCTCAGCTCGCCGTCTCGCGAACGGCTCCGCTCTGCACAGCTCGCCGTCTCACAAACAGCACTCTAGATCTTCCGGCTCCCCACTACTTGACACAGTGCTCAGTGATTTCAGCTCATAGTAGTGGGGGCCTTAGTGCTGGTGCATCATAAGGCCAAAGTGAATGCAGCACAGTACCTGTAGCAAGACTCTTAATAGACCCAAAATTAGCTCTGACATTCCACCGTGGAGAGAGACAGAGGTGCAATTGGTGCTTCAGGCCCTCACAAAGGGGCCCACACCACCAGGTACTAATACCTGTCTCAAGTCTCTCTCTCTTCACAGAGTTTTAGAACCCATGTCCCTTGCCTAGCGAGTGCTACTCAGTTGATGGTGAGTCCCTCCATCATAACAAAAGGCCAAGTACAGTTCCAAGCACAGTTCCCATAATCAGGGTAATAACAATTTACTCTTCCCGCCCCAATAACAAAGACACTGGGGATCCCACAACAGCCAAAGTGACCATTTGGGCAGTTATGGCCTCATTCTAGGCGGGGTGGGTGTGCCTATGCAAATTGAGATCAGCCCCTGAAGTTCTTTTCCACTACTTGCCACACCTCACCACCAGATGTCAGGGTGGAGCCCATCCTGACTCTGCTTACATACAGGAGGTCAGACTAGATGATCTGGTGGTCCCTTGTGAACGTGACAAGATCTCTGTAGTGCATAGATATCAGGGATGCTGAGTGTGTTGAGGAGGGAATTCTGGCATTGTGAACATGGCAAGGGAGGTTTGAGATTAAAACCCACCACAGATGCACTGAGACAATGCTGTGGTCATGCGGTTTCCAGCTGATCCAGTGCCTGATCCTACAGTGTGTACACAGGCAGAGCTCCCTTTGACTTTGGTGGAAGTTCTCCTTACTTACCAGAATGAAGGATTATGGTCAACATTGAGGAAATCCGAACTCCTTTTCGGTTTTGTCACTTCCACAGGCCTGTTTTCTTGCCAATGTGTTTTTTGCTTCGTTAGGCAATTCACCGTGTTATTTTTTTGAGTGTACTGAGGCTTCCCACTTAAAGTCCTTTGTCTGGGTGAGTGCTTCCTCAGGGCCAGATTGTATCACCCGTACTCCTGTCTGAGTGAACCTGCTCCCAGAGTAAGGCACTATGCAGTGTGAGTGTGGATAGTGGAACCTGGCCCCTGTCCCTCTCGGTGCTAAGAGTTACGATTTGCTAGCCACTCGTGCAGGTGGAAGAATGCTACTGCAGCTGGCTGGTCACCTACTGTTGGGCCGGCTCTGGTACAGCCATTAGAAGTTTGCCAGGTCTCAGCCCGAGCAATCCAAGAAGAATCCCTGTATCCCATGATAGGTCACGCCGAATGAAAGGGTCCCTTAGTTCTGGCAGCTGAGTTCTCACACTGCTGTAGCTGCACAGTGGATGTCCTCAGAGAAAGGAAAAGAACAGTCCAACCTACAGATTCCTCTGCATGTTCCTGCTTTCCAAGGGGGAGTTAATACGAAATGGACCCTCGACACACCAACATTTCAGCCTTCTCCGAAAAATCCTCCCTGAAATGCTGCTGTTCAGTTACTTTTCCTCCCAACTGGCTGCTCAGAAGCAAAGTGGGATACTACTGCAGGCTTTCACTGGGAACTGGGGCCGGAAGCTCAGACTATCCTACCCTTCCCCAGAGGTGGGTGCTCTCTGTGTCCCCTCACTCTCGGTGGAGGACTGAGGGTTTCCATGGCAGTGCGGACATGGCAGTAGTTTGAGCAGCCCATGCTGCTGCTTTCCACTTGACTAGAAAGAGTCTCAGCAGTTCCTGTCTCCCTCCTGCATGTCCCATCTGCACTGTGCTGAAGCCTCCCACACGGGTGAGAAAAGGACTAGGGGCTTCAAAACAGCCCTGGGTCTTTGTGCTGAGCTCTCAGATCCTTCATACCACCTGCTTCATGTTTCCAAATCAGAGGCTTTCTCTGACACCAGGGGCCTATATCCTGGTTCAAAAAAAGATCCTGTCTTAATTTGCCACGGCTGCTGCCTTTGGCTTTTTGTTCTGTTGCGATGTTCCCCCACTGAAGCACTGTGCTGTGTCGTCGTGTGGGTTTTCTGCAGTGGTATAGTAAAGATTTTATTGTGCAAGGGTCTAATATAGCCATTTCAACTGACTAGTAAAATACAGCGTTCCATAATGAAATCACTCCCGTTCTGCTGCAGGGCTGTGTGCCACAGATGGAATCCCTGGGAAGTGCTATTCACTTCAGTGGTGAGAGGCTACAACAGAGGGAAGTACAGAGGCAGCAAGGGAGTCTGCAGCTCAGACTCTCCAGTGTATTTAAGGAGGAAAAGTCCACTGGGTACAGCATATACGGGTGTCTGGCTGTTTAAAACCTTCCCGACCACTGATCAAACATCTCGGTCTGTCTGCTTGCAGTTACCCTGAAATCAAGGGAGGCCAGCACGTGCACCTGCCAAAGCCACGTATAATCTTCACTGAACTCATTCCACTTACTGTTGATGGCCATTTCCTGGAGGAATATTGCAAACCTCAGTGGTTGTGGTCCATTGATCTCTCTCTCTCTCTCCTTTTGGCATAGACTGCCAGGTCTCTTTATGCCACAGCCGTTGTCACTACCCTTCAGAAATAACACAACATGCCATTTGGGGGGCTCGCGCTAGTTGCTAGCAGACAGGTGCTTCCATCCCAATCGGCATCGGGAACAGAGAGGCCAGGTACTGACTAGACCCAGAGAATGAACATTTCTCACATGTGCTCTTTCTGCGCAGCGGCAGAGCCACATTAGTGGGGCCACGTGGAAAATCCGGTGTTGCCACTGAACACGCGTGGCATCTTGCGTCGGCACTGAAATGACACTAAGCAGCCCAGCACGCATATTCTGAAATCACTCATTTGCGCAGGGCTAAAAACAAGCTCTTCAAACTGCATTATGTTCCCTGCAGAAGAGGAGCTTTCCTGTGCTGTCTGAACATGGCCGCCCCCATCTAGGAAGTGGTTTGGCTGTGCTCTGTGAAGCCAGATTTTCAAAACATGAAGGTTAATTAGTGTTTGCTTTTAAGCTTTTAAGTTTGTCTGGTTTGTTCTTAAATCTTTCTGCTTTCATGTTCCCTTTTGTTTTCACGAAGAGCTGGCTTTAGAACTTCATCCCTTATGGTTCCAAAATAGACTTGGATTCAGAAACAGTGAGAACAAAAATGAGGAAAGGGTTGTATCAGAGGTGTGGTGGATATCCTGTGTACACATCTGGCAAACAGAGCTCCCACTAGCTTGTGTGCCAGATCACAGCATTACACTCCCATCTGGCTGATGCCATCCCACCAAACCTGGTCCTGCTCCCACTGTAGTCAGTGCCCTCAAATAATTTTGGTGGTTCCTTTCTGCTCCCTCTCCAATTTTTCAGTGTGGATACCACAAGTGGATGCAGTGTTCCAGTATCTGGCTCAGCAGTGCTGCATACAGAAGTAAAATCACCTCTCTATTCCTGCACGCTATTCCCCTGTCTGTACATCCAGGAGCTGAAATGGTCCTTTTTACCACAGAATCACATTGGGAGTTTGTGTTTAGCTGCTTGTCCACCATGGTCCCTAAATCCTTTTCTGAGTCACTGCTTTCCAGGAGACAGTCCCCAATCTGTAGGTACGGCCTACATTATTTGTTCCTTGCATTTGGGTGTATTAAAACACATTGTGTTTGAATGAGCTCAGGTTACCAAGCAATCCAGATCTCTCTGTATGACTGCCCTGTCCTTATCACTATTTACCATTCCACCAAATTTTGTGTTATCTGCAAATGTTATCAGCAGTGCTTTTATACTTGCTTCCAGATCACTGATAAAAATATTGAATTGGGCTGAGTACCAATCTCTGTGGAACCCCACTAGAAACCCCTCCATTCAGTGATGATTCCCCATTGACAGGTATTTTTTGAGATCTGTCAGTTAGCCAATTCTTAATCCATTTAACATGTGCTTTCCTCTTGTTGCATGTACTAATTTTGTAATCAGAATGTCGTGCTCTCCTAAATCAAATACCCTACTGTTACCTACATAGTTACCTTTATCAACCAAACTTTTAATCTCATCGAAAAATGAAATCAGGTATGTTCAACAAGACCTATTTTGCATAAAGTCATATTGACTGGCATTAATTGTATTTATAACTGTTAATTGTTAATTGAATCCCATATCAGCTTTTCCATTATTTTGCTCAGGATTAATGTCAGTCTAACTAGCCTGTAGTTATCCTGGTTATCCCACTTGCCCTTTTTTTAATATTGGCACAACATGAGCACTCTCGCAGTGTTCTGGAATTTCCCCAGTGTTCTAAGATTTATTAAAAATTAATGTCAGCAGGTCAAAGGTCTCCTTAGCCAACTCTTTTAGGACTCTTTGGTAGAAATTATCCAGGCCTGCTCATTTAAAAATGCTTATCCCTAATAGATGTTGTTTAACATCCTCCTTGGTTACTAATGGACTGGAAAGTACTTCATCATCCTCATGTGATATGAGGATAGCCTCATGCTTCTTTCCAAATACAGAACAGAAATATTTGGTGAACACTTTGCCCTTTTTTACATCGCTAATAACTATTTTCCAATCTACTTCTAGTCAAGGGTATATACCAGGGGTAGGCAACCGATGGCACGTGTGCCAAAGGCGGCACGTGAGCGGATTGTCAGTGGCACTCAGACTGCCCGGGTCCTGGCCACTGATCCAGGGGGCTCTGCATTTTAATTTAATTTTAAATGAAGCTTCTTAAACATTTTAAAACCTTATTTACTTTACATACAACAATAGTTTAGTTATATATTATAGACTTATCGAAAGAGACCTTCTAAAAACATTAAAATGTATTACGGGCACGTGAAACCTTAAATTAGAGTGAATAAATGAAGACTCGGCACACCACTTCTGAAAGGTATATACCACTGCTAGGATTTGTTTTGTTTCTGATATACATAAAAAACTCCTTATTGTCCTTAGCCTTATCAGCCGTGGAGTTTGCCTTATGTCTTTCATTTCTCTAATCAATCATCTACACTTCATGGCTTCTAACATATCAATTGCTATCTATGTCCCCTTTTACCCACTTGTTTTTTATTTCTAATTTTAGCTTCTTGGGCTTTTACTCAAAGTTGTCCTCTTTCTTGATTGTGGAATTGTGGAACTGTGGGGTTTTTGGCCCTCTCATAAACTCTTCTTAAAGAACTCCCAATTTTTATTCACATTTTTCTGTTTAATTTTTTCATCCCAATTAATTTGGCTCAAAATTTTCCTCAGCTTTGGGAACTTAGTCCTTTTGAAGTATATATGACTGATTGGCAGAGTCCTCTGTTTGCCCATATCCAATATAATGAGGTCATGATCACAGGTCCTTAGGCAACCACCTACTTCCATGCCAGTGATCAGTTCAACTTTATCCATCATAATGAAGTCCAAAATAGTTACCTTATGTTGGGTGCATATTGAATTACTCCTGAGGGCATTCTGCATGAAAAAATTAAAAATTCTGCGCACAATATTTTAAAATTCTGCAAGTATTAGTTGTTAATAAATAAATGCAGCAGCTTCAGCATGGCAGTAAGGAGCACAGGCCACCGGCTGTACAAAGGTGGAAGATCACCTAGCAGCCTCCCCACGCCCAAACCCCAGGACATGGACTCAGTGGTGAGGCTGCTCCTGACCTGACAAAGCACAAGGCCTGGGCCTGCCCCAGAAACACTCTGGGTCCCTGCTCCTCTGTGCCATGCACAACAGGTGTGGGGCAGGCAGGCTCAACCAGGCAGTCCCTGCTCAACCAAGCGTGGAGGGGCTCAGTGTGGGGGATCCAGGTGTGGGGTGAGAGGATTCTGTGTGGGACAATCTGGGTGCAGGCAGCTCAGTGGGGGGTCTAGGTGTGTGTGGGGGATCTGGATGCACAGAGGCTCATTGGAGGGGTTCCAGGTGCAGGGCCAAGGGGACTCTGCAGGGGCTTCCAGGTGAAGGTGGTTGGGTCTCAGCAGGGGGGTCTGGATGCTGTGGGAGTGGGGTTTGGTGGGGTGGGGGTTGGGGTGCAGCTAGTTGGGGGTCAGTGGCATGGGGGTCTGGATGTGGGGGCTCAGGCTCATCGGGGCGGGGGTTTGAGTGCAGGGAGCTCAGTGGGAGGTGGTCTGGGTGCAGGGGTGGGGGTCCAGAGGCAGGGGGTCTGGGTGAAGGGGGGCTCCAGATGCAGGGGTTGAGGTTCAGTATGGTGGGATTCGGGTATGGAGGGCTAGGGGGGTTCTGGGTGAGGGTGAGACTTGGTAGGGGTGTCTAGTATGGAAGGTCCAGATGCATGGGGATTGGGCAGATGGGGGAGCAGCTCCCGGTACAGTGACCCCTCCCCCCACAGCTGAGGACCAATTCGGGCAGGAAGCAGGGGAGGATGCTGAGCTTCCTGCAGCTGTGGGAAGTTTCTGGGGGTAGGTGTGACACAGCCCCAGCCACTCTTTGCAAGGGAAGAGAAAGTCCTGTCCGCTCCTTCCTCCAGTCCAGCTGGGACTAGCAGCTGATTCCAGCTCAGGGTAGGAGCCACTGGCTGGGGTGTCCCCAGCCCAGCAGTGATTTACCTCTTCAACGGCTGCTCCGGGTGCCTGAAGCAATGTATCTGCGCAGCATGGGAGTGGTGCGTGGCCGCTCTTGCAGCTTCCCTTTGCTACCCTGACAGAAAGTCATTTTTCTGTGGGGAAGCAAAAAAATCTGTGGAGGACATAAATTCTGCGCAGGCACAGTGGTGCAGAGTTCCCCGCAGGAGTAATATTGGACTGAGAAGTCCATGCTTTGGCCCTGCACCTTTAGTTTGCCATTTCCTGAGCACATCCGGGCTGAACTCTAATATCCAGAATATGGCCCTCATTGTCTAGATTATCTAAAGGCACCATCAAAGCAACCATTGCTGAAAGTGGAAATGCACTCTCTGTGTTGCAGTTTAAGAAGTGGGTGGGTAAAATTAGGATTCTAGGAATGTTTCCATATGAAGCTGTAGGTTATGATTTCACTTAAAATGTGTCCTTTATAGATTGATCATTTACAACAAAGGGCAATACAGTCTAAATGTTTAGGAAAGAAAATGAAGAATTATTTCACTGCAGTTTATCCAACTTAAGAAAACTACTCTCTCCCCATCCCATTTGATGTTCTGCTCATCAGTAATATGTGGTGACCTGGGGGAACGTATTACTCTGATCTAGAAACAGAGCCTGTGTTCTCACTGATGTACTGAAGGTTTATGTGGGAAGGAGCTACTCATTCATGTCCCCTGGGTTTTAATGGGACGATAAACTGCTTGCTTGCATTTGGGGAGTGATGAACATAATTAGCTAAGAACTGCTTTCTTAAATACAATTACATTGGGGTATTTTCCTTCAGATGGCTAATTAATTAATTTTTTTCCATGTAAAATATCTGCCTTTGCAATAAATTAAACATGTTTTTCCCTCTTGTCTGTGATTTGGCACACTCTCTGATTGGAATCCAAACCGCGCTCAGTTTAAAAGCTGGAGGGGCAAGGGAATATCAGACAGACACAGAGAAAATAGAACATGGGAATTTGGTAAAGTGGAATGGCAACTTATCTTGTCACCCAGTGCAGCTAGCACAGGACCATTACAGGGCTACTTATTGAAGTTTTAAGACAGACGTGTTGCACAATGCATATACAGTACCCTTTGAAACACACTGTACCTTTCCCCTTAAAAACTGATTCACCTCGATAATGTGAACTCTTTATACGGCTTTATGAGGAAAATGCCATATACTGAATGAAAAGCAGGCATCATTGCATTGATTTTTTTAGGCTGGGATCAATAAAATGACGTTAAGCATTTGCACAGTAGGTAGGGTTGCCAGTTTTGGTTGGACGTATTCCTGGAGGTTTCATCACATGACATAATCTTTAATTAAAGATTAATCTTTAATTCCTGGAGACTCCAAGACAATCCTGGAGGGTTGGAAACCTTAACAGTAGCTATGAGTTTGTGAAGGAGCACTTAGCATTTAGTTTATTAGTGTATATTAGAGAAAACATAGCTCTGCAAAGTATTAAATTCATAAGAGAATGGAAAATGTAGTACCGATCTATAAAAAGGGGAATCAGGACAACCCAGGGAATTATAAACCAGTCATCTTAACTTTGGTACCATGCAAGATAATGGAGCAAATAATCAAACATCAGTTTGTAAGCACCTAGAAGAAAATAAGGTGATAAGAACAGTCCACATGAATTCATCAAAAAATCATGTCAGACCGACTAATATCCTTCTTTGACAGGGTAACAAGCCTTGTGGATGGGGGGAGCAATAGATGTGATATATCTAGACTTTAATAAGGCTTTTGAAACGGTCTCACATGACTGTCTCATAAACAAACTAGGGAAATATAACCTAGATGAACATACTATAAGGTAGGTGCACAATTGGTTGGAAAACCATGCTCAGAGTAGTTGTCAATGGTTCACACTCAAGCTGGAAGGGCATACTGAGTCGGGTCCCGCAGGGATTGGTCCTAAATCTAGTTCTATTCGATATCTTTATAAGTAATTTGGATAGTGGCAAGAGTACACTTACAAAGTTTGCAGATGATACCAAGCTGAGAGGGCTTGCAAGCACTTTGGAGGACAGGATTAAAATTCAAAATTTTTGAATTTTGGAGAAATTGGAGAAATGGTCTAAAGTAAATAGGATGAGATTCAATAAGAACAAATGCAAAGTACTCCACTTAGGAATGAACAATCAATTGCATATGTACAAAATGGGAAATGACTGTCTAGGAAGGATCAGCTGTTTTGTGGCATGCAGGAGGCTCTGGGGGGAGTGGGAGGAGCGAGGGCACGGCAGGCTCAGGGGAGGGGGTGGCAAGGGGTGGAGTGGGGGCAGGGCCTGTGGCAGAGCCAGGGGTTGAGCAGTGAGCACCCCCAGGCCCATTGGAAAGTTGGCCCCTGTAGCTCCAGCCCCAGAGTCAGTGCCTAGACAAGGAGCCGCACGTTAACTTCTGAGGAGCCGCATGGGGCTCCGGAGCTCCAGGTCGGCCACCCCTGGGTTAGACATTAGGGAAAACTTTCAAACTATAAGGGTGGTCAAGCACTGGAACAAATTACCGAGGGAGGTTGTGGAATCTCCCTCACTGGAGGTTTGTAAGAACAGGTTAGACAAACACCTGTCAGGGATGGTCTAGATCAGTGGTGCCCAACTTTTCCCTGTCACGCCCCCCTTACCATTAATGGAATCTGTCCGTGCCCCCCGTTACTGCACAGTCGGCTCAGCAGAGGAGCTTGGGCTGAAGGCGAAGCTGGGGGCAGAACTGGGGATGGGGAAGGAGCTGGAGCTAGAGGGAGAGTTGGCCTGGGGTGGAGAGGGAACGAGGGCAGAGCTGGGCTGGGCTCAGAGCAGGGGTCAGAGTGGAGCTGGGGCTGGGGCTGGACCTGGGCTGGGGGCGGAGGGGACTGTGACTGCGTCGAGAGCTGGGTTGGGGGTGGAGCGGAGCTGTGGCTGGGGGCATACTGGGGCTGGGGGGCGCTCCCTCCCCCCCCCGTGGAGGCTGGCCCTGCCCTGCTGCACGCCCCCCTGAACATTCCTCTGTGCCCCCTGAGGGGGGCATTTCCCACAGTTTGGGGACCACTGGTCTAGAAAATACTTAGTCCTGCCTCAGTGCTGCAGATGGGACTAGATGACCTATCAAGGTCCCTTCCAGCCCTACATTGCATGAAGAAAAACAAGAATACAGCATGGTCTGGCTAGACATACAGTAGAAGACCCTCCACTTTTTGCCCACCAAGTCCAGTCTGAGATTCGTTATCAGAACATAGGACTGGAAGGGTCATCAAGTCCAGTTCCCTCCTGATACAAGCAACCCTGTTATATAATCCCATTCATAAACTTGTCAAGTTCCATCTTGTTAAATTGTTTGCCCCCCATTGCTCCTATCTGGAGGCTGTTCCAGAACCTCACTCCTCTGTTGGCTAGAAACCACCTTCTAACTTCCAGCCTAAATATCCAGCCATCTCTTGAAAGTCTGTGTAATCTGAAGTAGTCAAAGATTTTTCTGTTGTCAAAGGTGCTGTGTAGACTGAAGAAAATGCAGATGGGTGACTAGTGAGAAAACGGCTGTGTACTCTCTCCTGTTAGGCCACAAGGTCCCATTCCACCAGCAATGAACAGTAGACTTGCGTATGTTTCACACAGTGTAAGAGATCATTCAACCCCAATCAGTAAACCAATAATTAATCTGTAAATGCAAAAATCTTCTATACAGCTTTCGTGCAGATGGAATTATCAAAAATTCTGCACGTGGAATTGCTGATAGCAACTAGTAAAGATTCCACCCAAATTTTTGAATTTGTAGATGTAAAATCAATACAGGATATCATTTTCTTCAAACATGCAACCAGAAATATTTAAAAATGCTATTGAGAGGGAGAAAAAACTTTCCATATATGGAGTAAATAATTAATAAAAGCAATTAATATTTTTATTATGCCTTATGCCTAGAACACACTGTGTGACCTAATGGATCAGCCAGCTTTGCTTTCCTCCATTTCAGCACCTCCCAACCATTCTTGTGGCTAGCCCTCTGTTGCTAACGATCCTCTCCCATTCTCTTGCCTATGTAGACCATTATTTTACAACATACCTACAAATAGATCCTACAAGAAAAGTACCAAACTTCAGCAGTGCATATTTCACTGACTGTTACGTCCTTTCCCACCTCCTTTGGATATTCGTAACTCTCCTTTGCCATCACGCCTACTGAAAATGACAAGCATTACGCTACTAGAATACAGAGACCAGTGCCTGTCATGCTGCCCAGTACTGTCTCACTGTTTACTTGTATTCTCTCATCTGTCTATATCCAGGTGTTGTCTTAAAGGTAGGTTTTAAGCATCCAAGGGCTGTCTTGTGGTTAAATGTTTGTACAGCACCTAGCACAATGGGATCTTCATCCATCGCAGGGGCTTCTTTGGGGCTACAGTAATTCAGACAATACATTTCGCCAGCCTTGTGCTCAGTCATGCCTTACTGTGCAGGTAGTACCACTGAGGTCGGGTGGAGTAAGACATAATGCTTCTCAACAGGATTTAAGGGTGGCAGACTCAGATGCTGAAGACGTAAGCTCTTCAGGGTTGGAAGCACATCATCCTGCATTTGGCTGTGAAGAGTTGTGCACCCCGATAGCACGGTGCAAGGAAGGTTTAGCCAGCATCTTGGTCCAAGGATCTGACAGCACTTTACAAAAGTGGGTAAAAATGACCATCATTGTTATACAGAGTGGGGGAAACTGAGACACAGAGCGATTCCCTTGCCCCAGGCCAGAGGCAGAGTCAGACATACAGTCCAGGCTTCCTGACTTTGTCTTCTGCTCGAACCACTACACATCCCGCCTGGTGAAGCATTGAGTATACTGTCCTCATCACAGTAAAGCTAGACAAGCTGAAAAACACACTGTATGTTTTGCACATATGGAGAGTATTTGAGCTGAAGTGACATCCGCTCCGCCTGCTTCTTCTAACTCAGTCACTGGAAGAATCAAGCAGAATTCAAAGCAGAAATGCCATAAGTAGTTTAAATTAAATCCAAATTAAATCCAGTGCTTGTCAAACCTTGTGATATTACCACAAGTGGCTGGAACAGAGTGTTGGGCTGTTTGCTATTAATAGGCTCACGCTACTGCTGAATAGACTTATTCTAACCCAGGGCAGTTCTCCCTCCTCCGATCCCAAGGGAAAAGATATTTTTAGGAGAGTTTCCTTAAGGCTCTAACTCTGTCACCCCTAATCATGGAAAAGGGGGTGCAGGCCTGAGTTAACAGTGGGGAATGAGCCATAGCTCTTCTGCAGGATCTGCCAGATTTACTCTCCCCTGTTGCAAAGCTACAGATTTAGGCCTGGGTCAGCTCAGACTGCCGGCTGACAGCCCTACAGATGGGGGCTGCAGCAGCAGTGGCTATGGTGTAGTCTTGGATAATACCCAGTTCAGGCAATGAGATGGTTTTACACAAGGAGATGTCTCAGTCTCTTACTACAGAGTTGCCTACTTGACATGGAGTCAGTCCCGAGTCCTGTATGTGATGGACTTTCATTTAGGGCATTTTAGTATTGATGGTCTGAGGGAAATTACGGACTTGGTAGATAGCACCAGATCCGTGGCCCATCTAGTCTGGCCTCCTGGCTCTGACAGTGGCTAGCACCAGGGACAAATTCAGGGGTGACATAAATAAACGTCCCTGGCATGTCAGTAGGTTGGTGCCAGTGGGGGTTCCGTGCCAAGTAGGCAGAGGCCAGGGTAGGGTTGTCTCTGGAAAAATAGGAGGGTCCAAAACTTAACTCCTTTGAGGCCCCATTGAAAATCCCACCCTTGGACCCTATTTTTTTCTTTGCACCTAGACATTTAGCATTCCAACATTTGTACACAGCAGCGGCAAGGGTTCAAGTATCATGAGCCTGCCCCTACCAACTCATGAGCCTGGCTAGCAAAATATGAGATTGAAAACAAACAAAAAACCCTAGGAGTTCCTTTTGTTAGCCTTCTGGTTTCTGAGCCTTTGGAGTGCCCAGGGGTCACATTTTCAAGCTTCTTGCTGCAACCATGAAGGATAGAAACTGTATGTATTTATTTTAAACATTCCGACATGTTCACATGAAGCCAGGAGCTAGGGCTTTAAGAAAAAAACACCAAATATCACGAGCTGTGATAAAATCATGAGTGTTGGCAACTCTGTGGAGTGATGCAGGTGTCATGGCAACTTGAGAAGGCCTTGCAAGGCTTGTGGTGTGGCAGAGCTTCTGTCAGATGAAAGGAAAGCCAAAATTAGACACCCCTGAAAGCCAGGTGAGGTCAGAGTGCCCTGAATCAGGGGCTCAGACACTGCAGGAAGGCAGCCGAAGAGGAATGATAGAACAACTGACAGATTTTGGCAACGTGGTAGATTATGGTTTCAACTTTTTGTTTCTGAAAAGCTGTTAAAATATTAACGCATTAATGAAATAAACAGTGAATCCCAGCATTAGTCTAGTCCCTTGTGGACCTTTTGCCTACATCAGGTCAGTAGGCGCAAATCAACATAATGATCTTACTTCGGGGTTGGAATAGGAAGAGTACTGCAGGTAGGATGTATTGCCCTAGCACTGGGAAGGTAACCTCCCAGGTACCCCGATTCCAGGGTCCTGACTTCTTTGTTTGTAATCTTTGCTAAACACATGCTGTGTGTATCTAGATAGATATCTAACCACTTAGTGTAAAAAGAGAAGCAACACAGTTTACAACGACAGGTTTCAGAGTAGCAGCCCTGTTAGTCTGTATCCGCAAAAAGAAAAGGAGGACTTGTGGCACCTTAGAGGCTAACAAATTTATTTGAGCATAAGCTTTTGTGAGCTACAGCTTCCTCTGCAGCAAGCCCAGCCCTATAAAATCCAGCTATGACCAAAGCATCCAGCCCCTGAAAGAAACCCTTCAGCCTGCTGGGAGTACCTGGATGTGGGTGTTACCTTTTGCTGGAGATTGCTGGGTGGTTTGGCCCTACACGCTCTTTGGAGAGATGTGTCTGTCCCTGGGTAACTGAGCCAAGTGAAGGGGCAGAGTGCTACACAGATGGCATTAGAATAAGGTTTGTAAATGTTGTTGGCATAGTAATTATGTTGCTGTGAAATGGATTGTTTGTAGACTTTGGAGCTAAGAAGAGGTTGCTTGATAGCTGTGTACCTTGGTCAAACTCTAGATTAGAGCAATATTCCCTTCCAGATGTTACCTCAGATTGTGGGATTTGGGTTTTTGTTTCTTGTGCTTTATTTTTCGAGACAGGGATCTTTAGGATCCGTACTCCCATTTTCTCCCATCAACACAAGTCACATCTGGACAGAAGAGTTGAAAAAGTCACCACACCCTGGGATTGCTTTTATTAACAAAGAGGAAATTCCAAAATACCCTAGCAGGAGCCCTAACCTGAGCCTTGTCCTGTGTTTGGGTGCTTTCAGGGCTCCTTGCAAACAACCTTACCTCCCTCTTCCACAGGGCTACTCCCACTTCCCTTATGCTCAAGGAAGAGCAAAAGATTTACAGACTTTAAGGCCAGAAGGGATCTTTGTGACTATCTAGTCTGACCTCCTGCCTAACGCAGGCCATAGCGTTACACCCAGAAATTCCTGCATCATGCCCTACAGCCCGTGGAAGAACTCAAGCAGATCTGAGGCTAATAAGCCTGTCCCAGTAAACCGGCAGTAATTAATCTGCCGCCCTGCAGGTTCCCAATACTTCCGAACAGGTGAAAGCCTGCCCTAGGCTTACAGCTGTGCTGCTGTCATATCTGCAGTGTAGACAGGCCCTCAGTCTCTGGCTTTTCCTCTCCTTTCTTTGCCCTCCCCTCCTCTCTTCCTTTTCTTGCTTCCTCTTAATGTTTTCTTTTGGGTCAGAGGCAAATTTATCCTCAAAGAAAATCTGGAGGAATACTCTTCCCTAGTGGCAAATCAAACCATCTGCACCATCGAGCAGCTCCCACCCTCACAAGATAGTGTTAAAAGAAATATATTAAAACATCAACCACTACCTCTGAGTCAGAGAAAGGATGTTCACATAACACTCTGTTACTATAGCCAGATAATCTCACATGGAAAATGTTTTCTTTTCGTTAGTAACCATGGCGTAGAATCTGGGATAAAGCCAATCCTCACACCTGGGCATATCAAATCACTCGCCCGACTAGCAGGGCTCAGACACTGCGTTCTCATCAGCACTGTTTCACAGGTTACTAAGCCAGCCATGAGAGAAACAGAAGTGCCACGCTTGTCTTTGGAATGAGGTACAATCTTGTGGGATAAGAAGAGATGCGATGTAACAGCTCAGCTGAATGGGGATTGGCATTTTCCCTGATCAGTGCCTGGTGGTTTAGGGCCAGATCATCATTCCTGGCTCCCCCTTTTTCACAGGCAGTTTTGTGCCTGCAAGTACCTGCAGGAGCAGCTTCTACCACGCAGGAGTCTAAGTGCTTGGTTCCTTTCACAAATTACTTGCAAGTGCAAAATAGTATTGGTAAAATGGAGGCTGAGTAGGTGTATGTTAAAACTCAGGCCCAGGTCCCTCAGACAGCTGCAAATCTCTTGCTCCTGCAGACTGGCATGTTAAATATCCTCCAGCACTGGCCATTTTTAAATCAAGAAAGGCTGTTTTCCCAGTAGATCTGCTCTAGTTCAGACAGGAAGTAATTCAGGGAAGTTCTCTGGCCTGTCTTAGACAAGTCAGACTATGATCAAAGTGGTCGCTTTTGGCCTTACGATCGGTGAAATATTATTTGTCCTAACTTTATTTTTGTTCGAGTATAAAAAATACTCTGTATAAAGAGATTTTCTCAGCTCAGTTTAGGACCCACATGTAGGATTTCTTATGAACTCAGAAAAAGGTAACAGGGTTTTTATGTGTGGTGGAGATTTCAACATTCCCCTGCAGCCTTGAGAACTTAAGCATGACACCACACGAGTTGCAGTCGTGCAGCATTAAGGATTAGGTTGCACCTAGCCCTAATGCAACCACATAAGGATTTCTTTTTGCATGACTGCATTTGGGCTGCCTGAATCCCAGTTCCAGGCCCTCAGAAGTGCAAAGCCCCTGTGTGCCAGGTACTGCCCCCACCCCAGGGAGGAACAGGAGAACAGGTGAAACCATGGGTCTGCCTCCCTATACACTGCCCAGCAGAGCTAATGGCTGCATGGGACAAATATGTCGCTCCTAGACAGTGGTGTGACAAATTATTCCTCTCCCCCATGCAACAGGAGAACCCCTGGGAAGAAGTGTGCTATTGCGGGGCTTTTTGGAGAGCCAGTGACTCCAGGTGTGGTATGCCATGCCTTAAAGGCACAGTCTAATTCTAAATGAGTGGAACTTTCTGACCTGATGTAATTTTGCTGGCGGTGGTAATACAGTTGCTGGGGCAAATACTCCACTAGGGCACTAATGTTCAACTGAGGATGAAAGATGTGCACACGCTAGCTAAAGGGCTGCTTCTCCACTTTACGGAGATTCACTGAATGGTAGAACACTCCACTGGAAAAAAGAAAAACTGCCATCTGTAACCCAGATACAATTCTAAATTGGCCAAAAAGCTAGTGATGAGTCCCTTTTGATGACCGTAATGTTTATAATTATTCATTACTCTAGGAAAAACCCAGTAAAACATGATGAAGAACACACAAGCATTTGTTCTAGATGGAGAGCAAGTGAAAATGAGTGGAAGTTAGAGGTTGAATTGGGCTGGCTTATGGCACCTTGGTGAGTAGCAACGTCTCCCTGGAGGCTGCAGTCTTGTCCTCCAGGGTATTTCATTTAACAAATAAATTAAGGGCAAGATTTGAAAAATTAAGGATCAACAGAGAATTCGGATTTAAGTCTATAGAAAGAAAAACCTAGGCCAGGAAGAAGTAAACCAAAGAAGAGCTGTCTGCCTGTGTTGGCAGATTGCCTGAAAGAATAGTCCAGAGAAGTGTGACTGACTCCAGTTCCTCTCAATGGGCTATTAACTCAGAAGACTGATAATAATTAATAATGCAAATGTCAACATTGTTTGTAATGTTGTTGTAGCCAGGATATGAGAGAATGAAATACAAAAAGTAAACAGTGTTAATTGTGGAAATTAAATCAGATTTATGTAGTGCATATTTAATACGAATATAAAGATATTATAAGTAGCATATTAGGAGAATTTTTAAAAACATGTTTTTTAGTAAGCAGTTACCCTTTAAAATTGTGTCAAACCAGCCATTCAGTAGTGTTATTACTGAGTAAACAGAATCCTATATGAACAGATGAATCCTCCAGAGTGGAAAATCTAGGGACCCCCTAGCAGAAAGCTCTCCTTATTGCCAGATGCCTCCTTAGGACATGGAATATTCTGTTCTCTTAGCCTTGTTTGCAATCATACCCGCTTTCTGTACTAAGGTTAGATGTTTATTACGTATCATAAAAATAAGATGCATCATAATTCCCATGGCTCTATCCAGACCAGAAAGAGGATAATAAATTGCCCCCTTTTAAAATTTCAGATGGTAACTGAATCATTGGTTTTGTCAATGTCAGATTATTAGACACCTTTTAAAACAGCTGGAGCACTTTCTAAATATCAGCAAAACTTGCCAGGCTGGATCACACTGTCAATTTTCATTGGAAACGCGTGTATGTGATTGTCATTGAACAAACGACAAGCAATGTAAATAATTAGCTGCTATGCTGTTTACATTGTAAGAGATATCAAAAAGGGAAGAGGCTTGCACCTAAATGTGATGGATACAAGGGTATGGTTAACAGAGAGCCTGAGGCATACTGTAAAATCCTGTTTATAAACCTATCGATTGGGATGATGAAAATTGTCCAGTCAGTAGTATTAACTGGCTCATGGGCTTGGTAATTGGATATAGAAAACTTTTCACCTTTCAATCAATAGTTCAAAACCAGCCTAGGTCAGTTTGCATACAGTAGAAATGGACAGAAATGAAGCTTCTGATTGCATTTGGACACATTCCCCCGATGTCTGGCTTTGGAAAATCTTTTCCTGTTATTTAACTGAAGTTTCGTAGCTCTGGGAAGCTAAGGATGTGTCTACACTGGCGGAGTTCCAGCGCCCGCAGCTCCAGCGCCGCTCAGAGAGTGCTGTAGGGAAACTGCTGTTGTATGTTCACACTGCCAGGTGCCTGTGCAATGGTGTGTTCACACGTGCGGCACTTGCAATGATATTCGGAGCAGTGCACTCTGTCCCCCAGAACATCTCTTCCTCTTCTGCCGCTAAGAGTTGTGCAAAGGTGGAAGGGGTCGCAGGTCATTCTGGGTCCTGTCCCAATGTCCCATGATGCATTGCTTCACATCCCAGAAATCCCTGTGTTTCCGTCTGCATTTGGCACCATCTTTCAATGGTTTGTGTACTGCGCGCTCTGCCCTGCCTCTTCGGGCTGCAGGAATGGATCCCGCACCGTTGCCCAATATGCTGCTCCCACCCGTTGCTGATCCCGCACCGTTGCCCAATATGCTGCTCGCTCTGATTAACATGTCACGAGAGGCAGTGGAGTTATTCCTTAAACGACAAAGGCAAGAGCAGTTTGACATTGATCTTGCCACGTGTAGTAGCTACGATATTAGACTGCTTGTGGCATTCACGGAGGTGCTGACCCCCGTGGAACGCCGCCTCTGGGTTCGGGAAACAAGCGCTGAGTGGTGGGATCACACCGTCATGCATGTCTGGGATGAGGGGCAGTGGCTCCAGAACTTTCGGATGAGGAAAGGCACTTTCATGGGACTGAGTGAGGAGCTCGCCCCAGCCCTGCGGTGCAAGGTCACAAGAATGAGAGCTGCCCTGCCGTTGGAGAAGCACGTGGCGATTGCACTGTGGAAGCTGGCTACTCCCGACTGCTACCGATGGGTCACTAACCTGTTTGGAGTGGGAAAATTGACTGTTGGACTCGTGTTGATGGAAGTGTGCAGGGCCATTAATCACGTCCTGCTTCAAAAGATTATGACTCTGGGCAACGTGCGTGACATTGTGGATTGCTTTGCACAAATGGGCTTCCCTAACTGCGGAGGGGCGATAAACGGCAGGCACGTTTCAATTCTGGCACCAGACCACCTAGCCACCAAGTACATTCATTGATAGGGGTATTTCTCAATGGTTCTCCCCGCACTTATGGATCACCGTGGGCATTTCACGGACATTGTCGCAGGCTGGTCCGGAAAGGTGCATGATCCCATGCATCTTTCAGCACACTGGCCTGTTCAGGAAGCTGCAAGCAGGGACTTTCTTCAAGGTCCAGAAGATCATCGTAGGGGAAGTCAAAATGCTCATTGTGATCCTGGGAGACCCCACATACCCCTTAATGACGTGGCTTATGAAGCCATCCATGGGGCACCTTGACAGCAGCAAGGAGCAGTTCAACAACAGGCTGAGCAAGTGCAGAATGACTATTGAGTGTGCTTTTGGCCATTTAAAGGCCTGCTGGTGCTGCCTATATGGGAGGCTGGACGTGGCTGACGACAATATTCCAATGCTTGTAGCCGCATGCTGTATGTTCCAAAATATTTGTGAAGGGATGGGTGAAAGCTTCACTCAGGGCTGGACCGCTGAGGCTTAGCGTCTGGAGGCTGAATTTGAAAAGCCAGAGACCAGGGCTATTAGAGGGGTGCAGCATGGGGCCATCAGGATCAGGGATGCCTTGAGGCAGCAATTTGAAGCTGAAAACCACTAATATTTGTTGCTATGCTCAGGAGGGCAGCGCTTGTAATGCTAGGAGGGGATGGTGATTGGTGCAGGCGATGCCCTAGGAAGGTTTAAGAAAATTGCCTGTGGCTTTGCAGGGCCCTGTTTGCTGTCAGTTAACGGAACAAAGATGGCTTTCAAACCAAAACAATCCTTTTATTAAAAAACAACAACCAGAGGAGAGAGACAAACAAAAAAATACATCAGCACTGAGGAGGATGGGGGAAGGGAGGGTCCCAGGAGGAGGTGGGGAACGGTTAAAGATTTGTGTACGCCCAGGTATTATATCCAACCTTCCCCTTTGGAGTCCAGTGCAGCGGGTACTGTACTTCGGCAGGGCTAAACTGCAGCGGGACGGGTGTTGAGTGCAGTGGGTACTGGGAGTCTGCAGGGCTGGACTGTGACGGGGCAGGAGTGGAACGCAGCTGGTACAGACTGGAGCCAGGAGGTTGATACGTGTGTGTTGGCGGTGTCTGGGGGGCACATGGGAAAGAGTTTTGTGACCGCGGCTCCGGGGCGGGCGGGCGCGGAGCTGCTCAGTTTGCAGTGCTAGTAGCGCCTGGAGCGTGTCCACTTGGCGCGCCATAACGTTTCATAGCTGCTCCGTGGCTTGGTCCTGGCGCGCCGCGTTCTCCTTTCGGTCCCTCTTCTCACTGTCCCGCCCACTCCTTCAGTTCCTGTTTCTCGGCTGCGGAGTGCATCATAACCTCACGCAGAAAGTCCTCTTTAGTTCTTCCTGGCCGCTTTCTAACTCTGCGCAGCCGTTCTGCCACCAATAACAAAGAGGGAGGCTGGGCTCCCAAGGTCAGCTCTGTGAAGCCAAAATGCAACGTTTTACAGAAGCAGCATTGTTTGCAACACACAGACCACTGACTCAGTGATTTAAAACACAGCCACTATTCACATACCTGTCACTAACTGGCTGACCCCAGGCAAGCACACATGAGCCACGAGACCCCCAGAATGGTGAGTAACTGCAGGGGCAGGGGAAATCAACCTTCCAGGACTGTACTGTGCACTGGGCATGTGGCTCTTGGGGACAGCCAGCACGGGGGGGGGGGGAGGGGGCTTATAATCATTACTGTCCCCACATTTTCCACAGGCTGTGTTCATTATGGAAGATATCTCGCTGCTGAGTGTGAACAGGGAATCAAGGGAGGGTCTTCTCCAAGCCTGCGGCTTCTGCCCTGGACCGTATGCGGCTTGCCTGTACACAGAAATGGTCCTCCCGCCCTGTGATGACAGAGTGGCCTGGGAAAGTTACCCTTAATGGGGCAAGAAACAAAGCAGTTCTGCCAAAGAACCTGCAGCAGCGGATTGGCCAGTGTCACCATGAGAGTTTCGTGGAGATCTCTGAGGCAGATTCCCGTGAAGTGAGGGAGTCAATCAACACCCTGTTCCACCGCTCAGACTAGGCATGTGGTGGTACACACATCATACAGACCCAAGCCTGCTTTCTGCAACCCTCCTGCCCCCAACAACTCACTTCAGCGATTCCCAAAATCAAAGCCACTTACCAGGGGCCTCCTCTCCTGTTTGCGCTTCGCCAACATCCGACAGCTGTGACTGGCTAGCCTCCTCCAGGGTAGAGAAGAGCTCCTTGCTGCATGCATCTCTGACCTCCGAATCATCCTCTGCCTCTGGGTCCCCCTCCCCCTCCACAGCCTCATCCAAGATTTCCTCCTCCTAGCTCAGTCCACTCTCGACTGGCACACGAGCCACCGACGTATCCACAGAGGCCTTCGCAGTGGAGGTGGAGTCGCCACCGAGTATCACATCCAGCTCTTTGTAGAACCGGCAGCTCATGGGCGCAGCCCCGGAGCGGCGGTTTGCCTCCCGCACCTTGTGGTAGGCGCTCCGCAGCTCCTTCGCTTTGACCCTGCACTGCAGTGTGTCCCCGTCATCGCCTCTTTCTGTCATGCATCGTGAAATCTGTCTGGAGCGCAGCTGGGACTGGACAGCCTCCTCTCCGCAAATGCTGATGAGGTCCAGCAGCTCGGCATTGCTCCAAGCGGGGGATCGCCTGCTGCGTGGAGCAGGCCTGGCCACCTGGAAAGATGCACTGAGACCACTGCATGCGTCACCGAGCAAACAAGAAGGGGATTTTCAAAATTCCCAAGGAATTTACGGGGTGGGGCTCACGGTTCATCACCTGAGGGCAGGGCAGTAGAGTTCAAACCGATGACCAGAGAGGCGAGAACATGCATTGTGGGACACCTCCCGGAGGCCAATCGTAGCGCTATCATCAACCAGGGAGTCTACACTGGCTCCGCGGCGCTGTAGCCCTGGTGCAGACAGCTCTACGCCGCTCGTCAGGGTGGGTTTTTACAGCGCTGCAACCGCGCAGTTTCTGAGCACTAAGTAGCTTGGCTGCGTGTTCACTTCGGGCGTTACAGCGCAGAAACCAGCTTTGCTGCCCAGAAACCTGCCAGGGTAGACAGGGCCTTAGTCGCTTTATTATGAGGAAGCCATTGTCATGCCATCGTTAAGGTTGGCTTCTATTTTGCACTCATAGAAGGAGTTCTACCACAATTTTTGGTATTGGTATTGGGGCTGGAACAGACGACAGTGTATCTGCCCAAATTTTTCAGCACATAAACTCTGAGCAAAGCTTGGATTTTCAGAGGCTTTTCAAGCAAAGTCATTTCTGAGTTCTAACTGGTTAATAAATGACGCCAAAAAATTCACATGCTGAGCCTCATGACTTTTTCCTGTAACTCAAAACTACAAACCATAGAGTCAAAAATGTGCTCGTCGCGAGAGTTCGCAGGGCGACTTGCGGCTATGGAATTATTTTGTTAATTAATAAAAAGAAAAAAGTTGCATTATTAATCAAAACTGAATTTCTGTCTGCCACAATGAGACAATAGAGAAAACTTTCATGGGCTATTTTTGTTCCCTGAAACAGGGGAAGCCTTTTTAAACAGGTTTGGATGAGGAAAGAAAACCAATTTTTGACATAGACCTCCCAACTCCATAATGGTCCCTGCGTCCAAACCCTGGGGCTGGCCTGGGGATGAGGAATGAGTGTGACTACTCAAGGGGTTTCTGCATTGCTTCGGTGAAGATCTTCAAAAAAATAGCAGCTACTTTGTCAAAGACCAGGCTCTCGATGAAACTGTTCAGTTGGTTCCAGAACAAACCTAATTAGCATCTGAACAGTAGACAGGAGAACAGGATCTTTGACAAAGCACTGGCTGGTGTGTCCTGAATTTTGTTCTTCGTTAAACTGTTCAGCTGGCTCACGAGCTCCTGGTCTGTATGAAAACAAGAACCACTTATGCTATGCATCCGATGAAGTGAGCTGTAGCTCACGAAAGCTCATGCTCAAATAAACTGGTTAGTCTCTAAGGTGCCACAAGTACTCCTTTTCTTTTTTCTTTTTAAGAACCACTAATGGCGATGACCCTATTACTCAGGAGCAGTTCAGAAGGGGGGCTTTGAGGTAGATGAATAGTGTATGAGGACAGGATCTATGACAAAGTAGTGGCAACTTTGACAAATATTAGGATCTTCATGAAAGTGCCGAGTCAGTTCGGAGGCGGGTTCTGTTCTTTGTGAAAGGAATCATTGCTGTGTCGAAGAGCCTTTCTTAATCTATTAGCATCAGCCCTCATAGCTGAATCGTTATGTGCATTGTTCACCTAATGGAGAACATGAAAAGTTTAGTTTTTGCTAAGGAAAGCATACATTTCCCTTTTAAAATAAAAAGTTGGCCGGCCACCTCTGCTTTGAAACAACTTAGAAGAGACATACAATATTGTCTGTTAGCATTTGCCCCAAGCTGTGTGCCCTCCTTTCACAACTGGGCCCCATCATGCTGGAGAGGAACAGCGTTTTACTATTCCAGAGCATTGCTATTGCATTTGCAGAGGAAGATCTTTGACAAAGCAGCAGCTACTGCTGTTCACAAATAGGATGTTTGTGAAACCACCCAGCTGGTTCAAGAACTCCAGCCTCACAAAAGGGCACTTTCACAGAGATCCTGTTCTTTATGAAAGTGGCCACTGTGGTATTGGAGATTCTTTATGAATCTAAGAAAACCTGGCCAATCACTAGGTTCTGAGTGAGTTAAAGTTGTTTCTATACATAACGTACCTAACAGAAAAAGAAAGGAAAGGACATGCAAAGGAATGAAAAGCTAAGGCATCTAACAGTGCATCTACTCCTCTACCAGAGATACACACCTCTCACCTGTGGAACAACCAACATATACCACAGACAACACCCCTTAATTCTGCCCCAGTCGGAGTTTTAGCCTTTCAGCACCCTCTCCCTACACATGGGTAAATGTGATTCTCCAGAACTGTGCAGAAAAGATAGTAGGGAAAGGAAGTCTGGTCTTTTTGTGGTTGTGGTGAGTTTGCAGAAAGGGTGCTCAAATGCTGGCATTAATTATTATTTATGATTATTTTATTCTGATTGTTGTAGCCTCTACAGTTCAAGGCCCCAGTGTGCTAAACACTGTCCAAATACAAACATATAACAAAGAAACGGTCCCTGCCTTGAAGGGCTGCTGGGCAGAATTAAGGTTGTGGTGTGTTATCTATGCCAGAGGTTCACACATTTTTCTTTTTGCTTACTCCTTTCCAGATCTACCAGCTGCCCGTGTACCCTACCCTACTCATCACTGATACTTTGTATGTTCTTCTTAACACTATCTCGCCTGTCTTTAGCCATCTCCCATATTTCACTTTTACATACAGATATAGTTTTAGTATGACGTAGACAACCGAATAAAAACCCCTGACTAAGTTCTGAGCTCAGTAAGATGGGACAGTTGCTGGGCAACTGAACCCGCGTTGTACGGTGATTGGAGGAAGGGTTCTGTACGTCTGCATCTCGGTGTATCTGTGTTCTCATTGGTACATCTTGAAGTAATTAACTACCATATTTTATATAACAAATTCCCAGAAAGTTTTAAAGCTGCATCTGAGTAGCTTATTATGAAAATCCAATAAATGAAATAATAAATAAAACCACCATTACACAATTTCTCCTGCATACCCCCCAGAGATGTCTCACGTGCCCCCAGGGGTATGCGTACCACAGTTTGGGAACCCCTGATCAATGTGGGAGAGCCAGATTCAGTTCCCCCCCAGCCTGAGGAGAAGAGGGTTTTGAACAGCCACCTTACAGGAGAGTGCTCTAACCCAATGGTTCTCAATCAGGGGTACACATACCCCTGGGGGTATGCAGAGGTCTTCCAGGGGGTACATCAACTCATCTAGATATTTGCCTAGTTTTACAACAGGCTACATAAAAAGCACTAGCGAAGTCAGTACAAAACTACAGTTTCATACAGACAATGACTTGTTTATACTGCTGTATATACTATACACTGAAATGTAAGTAAAATATTTATATTCCAATTGATTTATTTTATAATTATGTGGTAAACTGAGAAAATCAGCAATTTTTCAGTAACAGTGGCTGTGATGCTTTTGTATGTTTATGTTTGATTTTGTAAGCCAGTAGTTTTTAAGTGAGGAGAAACTTGGGGTATGCAAGGCAAATCAGACTCCTGAAAGGGGTACAGTAGTCTGGGAAGATTGAGAGTCACTGGCCTGACTGTAAGGGTTCTTTCTGCTCTCTCTTCCCCGCTGTCCCAGGAACTGGAACAGTCTCCACAGGTTCCTACTAACCTTGCCGCTCTCTGACTCTTTTCAGAGCCTATTTCAAGGTCCATTTTTTCTCCCTGGCTCCTGATTGAACTTACCTCCTACTTTTCCTATCCCCATTCATTCCTCCTCAGCCTTGGCCAGTGTAACCCCCCAAATACCAGCGTAGCCTCCATAATTGCATATGTGTAGGATAGAGCTGGCTGGGAAGTGTTCTGTGGTTCATTTTCTATGATGCAGTACTGTCTACACCTTGTGGAATTAATAAGTGTTTTGCAGCCTAGTTGTAGCCATGTCGGTCCCAGGACATGAAAGAGACAAGGCGGGTGAGGTGATTCCTTTCATTGGACCAACTTCTGTTGGTGTAAGAAGGTGTTTTGTGTTATTTTTTTGTAACATTGTTGAGCCATAACTGAAGATGATATACAGTAGACTTTTAATGGCTAATAATAGGACTATGGTTATATTTCAACAGAAGGAAGATTATTTGCATTTTTTAACTAGGATCTCTAGTTCTCAGTAATCCTATAGCAACATCTTGGGCAAAAGGGATATACATCTTCTATGGTATCATGAGGTTCAAATTGTACCAATAGATGCCCCATACACATTGATGCTGTTGGTCTGCCATTATTTTTCCCAAATAGCATTGGATAATGTGTTATCCAAGCTAGTCCCTATCAGTCCACAGAGTAAGCTTCTGACCTACTTCTAGCACCTGTTTTCAGCAGTGTACAGAGCTCTGGGCTCCTTTCTGAGAATGATCTCCTATAGTTAACACTTCGGTGTGCAAATCACTCCTAACAACCTGTGTTTCATGCTCTGCTACAAGATTGTGGAACTTGCCTCATCTTGTCTCCATTTTACGATTTACCAAGCTAACAGCGTGGTCCCCTGTTGCAGTGTCAGTTGGACAGAGGCCCTGATGCTGCCAGATTATAGGGGTGGTCTCCTGAAAATTGCTAAATGTTAAGTGGCCAGGGAAGGGGAAGAAGGCCTGACTTTTAGGACCCCAAAGACAGATACCAGGGCCCCTGGAAGAGCATGCAGAAGTGGTAGTGTTAAGAGCCACACGCAATGTTGTCAGGGCCAAGGGTGGAGTAAGAGACCTTTGTGATGTGAATCCTAACTGCTCTCCCTCTAGAAGACAGTGAGAGTATGAGATTGAGGTGGGAGAGGAGTAGATAGGGCCTAGATGGACCTGATGTTGGGGAGGGTCCGGCTAGGAGGAAGAATGGGCCTGGTGTGGGAGGACATACAGGGCAGGAGTGAAAGGATTTGAGGAGGGGCACGAAGCAGATCAGGACTGAGGTAAGGCAAAGCCTACTGAGACGTGGAGCAGGACTTATTGGGTTACCCCTGAGGGATGAGCTTCTGTAATAGGGCATGCAGGCCCTTAATGGCAGGCTACAGGCCCAGGACAGCCCTGTTCCCACTTCATAACAGGGGAATTCTGGAACTTGTAGTTCTGAGGACTGATGGGAGTTAGAGGCACAATAAGGAATGGTGGGAGGAAGTGTCAGGAGCTATACAACAGCACTTACCATAAAATTGAGAGAACACTGACACCAGGCAGTGGTTCTCAAGGTGACAGACTGAGGGAAGTTGGAGATATAAATGACCTCGTGGCTGTTTGTCTGTTTTGGATGTTTGTTTTGCAGGGAGTTTGGGGGGAAAACTTGGTGAAACTTTAGTGAACTCCCTGGGCAGGATCCTCTCTCTTCCATCTCCCTGCTGCAGCCATCCGTGGAGTCAGTGAAAATGAGTGGGTTTGTGGGCAGAACTCTGGTCTGATCTGCGGCAATGCAAGCCCTCACCCGTGTACGATAGGACCATCGCATGTTCTACTTCCACAGTGCCAGCTGTGATGACAGCAATTGCAGCCAAATCTGAATAAACACTTGAAATGAACCAAAAAAGGTCACTTATTAGTTAATCTGAAATAAGTCACTGCTCTCCTAGTCAAATGATGCAGACAGGGCCACAGATGCCCCTGGGATTCTCTCAGTATTTGGATGCTATGATGTTGGACCTCTAAACTAGAACACCAACCTGCTCATCCACTTCCCTCTCCCCACTGAGAGCTAGGAGGACCGGTTCGTAGGGGCTCATTCTGCTGCCACAGGCTGGGTGCTTCTCTTCCAGGGGAGGAGGAAGGGGGGAAATTTGTCCTTCTCAAGTAGGCTGGCTGTCAAAGAGAATACCCTCTCATAGTCTGAGGAGATAGAAGACATATCTTCCAGCCACAGACCCAAAGCATAGGAGCAAAAGGGGTGACTGCTGCCCAGGTGGCCCAACCCTCTACATGGGGGAGGACAAAAAGACTTATAAAAAGGTGCTTTGTGGGCATGGTGCCTAATGCTAGCATTTCTAATAGGGGCACTCCAATGGGCTCCTCTCCGTGCCATTACCTAGATCTCCACACAGACATGCTCCTCCACCCTCCTCTGCTCCATCATCTCCCCCAGCCCCATAACTAGGCTATCAGCTCTCTGGGGCTGGGCCTGCCAGAATGCCACTTGTTTGTACAGCACCTAGCGCCATGGGGCCCTGATTCCACACAGGTGTTCTAAAGCCTCTCCCAAAGCACACTGATGCCCCTGATCTGTGCCCCCTCCACGCCCATCTGCCCTTCCCTTCTGCAGGCCCGTTCCTACCCTCTGGCTCTGGGCAGAGGATGGGGTCAGGGCAGTGGCTGTCAGGGGCTCTGTACCCACCTGGCCCCTGCTCCTTGGGGCCGCAGCAGCCTGGGCATGTGCAGAGGCTCCCCGAGCACATCATGGGGCAGGGCGGATGCTGCTCTTACCCCTTGAGTCCCCACCCTGGCTCCCATTGACACATGGGGTGTCCAGGCTCCCCATGCCCTGGGGGGGGAACCAGAGGAGGGTCCCCGCAGAGCTCCCTGTGCCTGGGCATGGCAGAGCGGGGGTCCCTCGCAGGGCTCCCCGTGCCTGGGGGGGGCGGAGGGAGTCCTCGGGGGGCGGAGGGGGGTCCCTCGAAGGGCTCCCCGTGCCTGGGGGGGCAGAGGGGGGTCCCTCGCAGGGCTCCCCGTGCCTGGGGGGGCAGAGGGGGGCCCCGGGGGGGGCAGAGGGGGGTCCCTCGCAGGGCTCCCCGTGCCTGGGGGGGCAGAGGGGGGTCCCCGGGGGGCAGAGGGGGGTCCTCGCAGGGCTCCCCGTGCCTGGGGGGGCAGAGGGGGGCCCCGAGGGGGGCGGAGGGGGGTCCCTCGCAGGGCTCCCCGTGCCTGGGGGGGCAGAGGGGGGCCCCGAGGGGGGCGGAGGGGGGTCCCTCGCTGGGCTCCCCCTGCCTGGGGGGGAGGGGGGTCCCCGGGGGGGGCGGAGGGGGGTCCTCGCAGGGCTCCCCGTGCCTGGGGGGGCAGAGGGGGGCCCCGAGGGGGGCGGAGGGGGGTCCCTCGCAGGGCTCCCCGTGCCTGGGGGGGCAGAGGGGGGTCCCCGGGGGGCAGAGGGGGGTCCTCGCAGGGCTCCCCGTGCCTGGGGGGGCAGAGGGGGGCCCCGAGGGGGGCGGAGGGGGGTCCCTCGCAGGGCTCCCCGTGCCTGGGGGGGCAGAGGGGGGCCCCGAGGGGGGCGGAGGGGGGTCCCTCGCTGGGCTCCCCCTGCCTGGGGTGGGGGGGAGGGGGGTCCCCGAGGGGGGCGGAGGGGGGTCCCTCGCAGGGCTCCCCGTGCCTGGGGGGGCAGAAGGGGGTCCCCGGGGGGGGCAGAGGGGGGTCCCTCGCTGGGCTCCCCCTGCCTGGGGGGGAGGGGGGTCCCCGGGGGGGGCGGAGGGGGGTCCTCGCAGGGCTCCCCGTGCCTGGGGGGGCAGAGGGGGGCCCCGAGGGGGGCGGAGGGGGTCCCTCGCAGGGCTCCCGTGCCTGGGGGGGCAGAGGGGGGTCCCCGGGGGGGCGGAGGGGGGTCCCTCGCAGGGCTCCCCGTGCCTGGGGGAGGTCCCGGGGGGGTCCCCGGGGGACGGGGGGGGTCCTCGCTGGGCTCCCCCTGCCTGGGGGGGGAGGGGGGTCCCCGTGCCTGGGGGGCGGGTGGAGGGGGATCCCGTGGGGGTCCCTCGCCCCGCAGCTGCGCGCTCGGCTCCCCAGACAGGGGGTCCCTGCAGTCCCCGCTCCCCAGGGCCGGGGGCGGGTCGCGGCGCTGAGGCCCCACCGGGGGGGGCGGCCCCGCTCCCCAGGCCGAGGCCGGGCTTCTCCCTCCCCCCCCACCCGGCTGGCGGTGCTGGGGCCTGCGGCGGCCCCGCGCCGCCATTGGCCCGCCCGCCCGCCGCTCAGCGCCGGCCCCGCCCCCCGCCCGGCGGCGCGAGCGGCGGCGCGGGGACTCGCACTCGGCTCTGCCCGGCGTCGGGGCCGCTGGGATGCCGCGGAGCCGGGCAGCGGGCGAGCGCCCCCGCCGAGCCGCCCGGCCCCTGTGAGCGCCCCGCCGCCGCCGCCGCCGCCGGGCCGGGGAAGATGCTGAGCCGCTGGATGAGCGGCAGCAGCAGGAGCCTGGAGCGGGAGTACGGCTGCACCGTCCGGCTGCTGGATGACAGCGAGTACACCTGCACCCTCCAGGTCGGCGGGGGGGCTCGGGGGGGCGCGGGGGGGGCTCGGGGTGCAGCTGCCCCCCCCCGGGCTGCACCGGGCATCGCAGAGCCCGCAGAGCGCGGTGCCCGGGCTCGCTGCGTGACCCACCCCCGGAGCGGAGCCGAGCCCCGCAGGCTCGCCCCCGCCGCGGTGAACTTCACCCTTCGGGGGGCTGGGGGGGGGGGCGCCGCGGGGGCGGAAGAAAAGAGGCGCGCAGGGCAGCCGCGGCCCCCGGGGGGTGACGGGGCTTCGCGGGTTGCGGGCGGGCAGCGCCTGCCGGGGGAGGGGGGCACCCGTCCCGAGCATGGCTTGGGGGGGGCTCCGTGCGAACTTGCGCACAGCCGGCGAGCTTGGGAGGGAAAACTCCCTGGCTTCGCCTGACCCCGCGGGAGGATGCGGTCCGGAGCCCGGCAGATGCGGGCCCCCGGGGAAAACGTTACTTTTGTTTTGGGGGAGGGGCGCAAACGGGGGTGCTGGTGTGGGCGGGGGGTTGTTTTTTCCCCTGGGCGCTGGTTCCCGTGCAAACGCCGCCGT
Organism: Natator depressus; assembly: GCF_965152275.1. Taxonomy (NCBI): domain Eukaryota; kingdom Metazoa; phylum Chordata; order Testudines; family Cheloniidae; genus Natator; species Natator depressus. The sequence continues at coordinate 82,201,331 of NC_134243.1, forward strand.
GCAGGGGGCTGAGCAGCCCGGCGCCGGCCGGAGGCTGGCTTCGCTCGCTGCCGGAGCGCGGTGGGGACCCCTCGCATGCTGGGGCAAACAGTCGGTGCGGGTGGGAACAAAACCACTGGCGCTGGGGCAGAATCGGTGACGGGGAGGCGCAGCCCCGTGTCACCCCCCCGTGCCCTGCAGTCTCACTTCTCAGCGCCTCCAGCCCGGGCTGGCGAATGGAGCCCGGGGGCTGCAAACAAAAGCGGCGCGGGATCCGGCGCTGGCTGTTCGCGTCCTCCGCCTCTCGCCCTCTCCGGCGCGTTCCGCGCCCTGGCCGCTCTGCAGAGACACCCCGGGGGCGGCCCCTGGCCGCCAATAGGGTTTCATGGGGGGTCTGAGCATTAAAGCCACTCCTGGGCTTGGCGTCGTAAAGTTTGTGTTTGATGGAGGATGCTACCGTGTCTGGGTGGTTTTTCCGTCGGATGGGAACAAAGACAGACCTGTAGCTTTCCAGCTCGGTGTGTGCGCGTGTGTGAATCCGATGCTCATCAGTGAATTACAGCCACGCTAGATGGTAACAGCTGGAAGCATTACACACAGAGTGGGGGGAGGAGGGGGAAGAAAGCAAATGAATCCCCGCTTCATTCAGTGACCTTTAATTCTGAAATGCGCCCCCCCCCCCTCAACTGGGCAGATTGATGTATCCAGTTTTTCAGCCCTCAGAAAGAAAAGTCTGATCAGCTTGACTGGGATGTTGCTCAGGGGAGGGAGTTTAGTCACACAGAAGCTTTTTGATTCCACCAGGAAAATAATGTCTCACGTCATTATTTTGATCAGCACTTCTGTGAGTCAGAATTCTCGGCATTCACAAAAGAATAGCTCCTCGCAGGCCAAGTGGCCTTGTGAAACGGGGGTAGTCTCTAGCTTTTAGCAGGGAGCTTACCATTTTCCCGACTGTGTTCCCCTCCCCTCAAAAAAACCCAAACAATTTAATGGAATAGGATGAATTTCAGTGGACTAAAGTTGTGTCCCCCTTACCCTCCACCCCTTCCCACAACATCACTATTACTGGATATACCGTATGTAAAATAAGTGTCTTCGTTATTTTATAGAACTAATATATTACCCTGATTCAGTCTTTTATAATAAACCAGAACATGGACGATTGCTGCAAGTTTTACTGACATTATTCTTTTTTCTGTTCAAAATCAAAACCCGCAACTTTCACTAACCTTCCCTGGTGCAAATATGATTACAGAACAGCTCTCGTGCTGCTGCTTTCCATTGGTGGGGTATAATCAAATCAAGTAAACATTGTTGGATGATGGAAGAAGAGCTTAATTTGTACCTCTTGCTGAGTAAAATTGGTGCTCTTAGACTTACACAATTCTGCCGAGGACTCTGTGAGTTCAATACATATAGTAAGTGCTTTTAAAAATGATTTTGATGCAAATTAAAGTATAGTAAATGCTGTCAGAGCCAAACACAAATACCAGGAGATGTATCAGAGTACTGCCTCTATCCTGCTCTAATGACTGATTTAACTTTAAAATAGTCTAGATCACTATTCAAAGTGTTCTAGGCCAGATAAGTGTTCAGATATTGTGTTGTAATGAAATTTTCTTGAGTCAGAATCAGTTTTCTCTCTAATCTGGATATGAAAGATTTGCTAGTAAGGATTTAGTGATACATTATTAGGCTAGTAGAATGCCAGAATGTTTTGAACATGAGTAACCTAATCACAACACTATTGCCTTAACAACTAGCTAGGAACTATAACATTAGGACTGAGGACACAGGGTGGCTGACATGTACAAGAGGTTTCCATTTTGTATAGACAGTTTTTAATCTTAATTTTTTAATCATAACAGAGAACATCCATGTGATAAGCCTACAGACTGAATGTACACCATAGCACTCGTTGTTAAGGCTAAGATTTTGGCATGGGTATTTTAATTAAAAGTCATGGACAGGATGCGGGCAATAAAGAATAAATCACAGAAATGTACACACATTAATGCAGTTTTAACTACATCAGTACTGAAGCCCGAGTCCTGCTGCCTGGGGCTGAAGCCCGATTCCCACTGCCCGGGGCTGAATTATTGGAATTTTCAAGAAGTCGTGGAGGTCTCGTAAAATCATGGAGTCCATGACAGATTCGTAGCCTTACTCGTTGATTCTGTTTCCTGACAGTGTCAACTGGCACTCTTCCAACTTGTAAGCTGTAGAAAATTCAGGCAAGGTTTTTGGATAATTGTGATACAACGTGTAAATAACAACAACTCCCATCTCTCCACTGATTTATTTGGGTGTTGCTGATTCTGACTCGATTGTAGCTCTAGGGCAAGTAGAAAATCTTTTAAATGCATGCAGAAGCATACTTCGCGTTAAATAACTGGTTACAAATAAATACTGCAGGCTGTGGGAGGCTTCACTTTTGCTTAAGCAAAGGAAAATAAATAAATGTGTTTTTAAAAATCTGTTCTGTGTAAATAACATCTCAGGAATGTTAATGTTACTGATTTCCTTCCCTAGCTTGCCTCTCCCCCACCTTAACTGCAAAGTGGTGACTTAAGTGGCTGTAATGGCAGTCAAATTAGTTGTGCTTATACAAAAATCAATTAATTTTTGAGAGATGGCTTTTAATATAAATCAATTGAATAAAAATGTAGCTTAGATAGGTAAGTACGGGGAATCCAGTTTGGAAGAGAGCTGGATTGTCTTTCTTTGATTTACTTGGGAATAGAATTAAAATAAGAGTATCCTTATACTGTATATAATTTTGACATAAAATGCCACTTGATGCTGTGTTTCACCAGTTTATATGATTTTGGGGGCAGTGAACAGAAATACTGGTATGTTGTATGCATGATTTACGGTAAAAGAGCGTCAGCTCCTAATACCCTCACACTCAAGGTTACCACAGGTAAATGTTTTTCTGTTGCTTTCATGCTGACTTTTAAGCAAAAGTATTTATATTCCATGACAAATTAAAGCATACATGGTGGAAATGTATAATGTCTCAGGAATGAGAAAATCACTGTAAATTTACAGCCTAGAGAACAGTGAATGAGTTTTGAAGGTCATTACCTTATAAATGCAGATATTTCCCCTGTCTTGCACAGATCCATGGCATTTCTTCATCCAAACTGATATGTATCTTTTTTCATTTTTGTTTTTGTGTGCTTCCATTTTTTGTTAAATATAGAGAGACAACATACAGATCAGAGGTTATAATTTCAGTGTGTAGGACCATTAAATATGATACACAGAATGTGAAAGGGGTTAGTGAGGATGTTCTGTAGAAGTTTGTAATTTTGTAAATGGGAATGGAGACACATATAGAAGTTGGCTATAGAGAGAGATTGAGTAGCGATTTACATCAGTGGCACATACATGTTTCTGAATGTTGAACATCTGACACGTTGGCTGGCTTTTGTATTGCTTGAAAAAGAGGAGCAGTTCAGAAATTGATCTGGTTTTAACAGAAATACATCTGTAAGAGAACTGGTTAAACCCGTTAACCAAACTTAACCTCTGGCTTTGCTTGACAAAGAACATCTAATGATATGCTTTGTAGACAGTTACTTTGAATATTCCGTTTCTCAATTAAATCTTTATGAACTTGATTACAGAAATCTCATTTATTAATATTCCTGCACTAAATGAGCATGTCAGCATCTATGCTGTGATGAATCCTTTGTCTATATTGGTCTTAATTTCCGTTCTAAAACATCCAGTCAGAATGGGCTAACTGCCTCAGTAAAGGTCCTTCCCAAGCCAAATAACTATGGGCCTGATCCAAAGACCATTGCAGTTAATGGGAGTCTTTGTACATTGACTTCAGTGGGCTTTGGATCAGGCCCCGCATAAACATTTTTGTATTCTTCTTATCCACTAGAAGTCTGACATCAGAGGGTTATTTTCCTAGCCACAGTCCTTGATATAATGTGTAGCGCTGATCTCAGTGTCTGAATACAAGCAGGATCACTGATTTCAATAACTTGTAAGGGATGTGGTGTTATTTCAATGACTTTATATGTGTAGA